>NW_026902266.1:3055833-3667000 GCF_033783945.1 Neopsephotus bourkii
TTTTGTTGATGCAAGACACATTGGACTTGAATATACTGCTGTCTTTTGTTACATGTTGGGACATGCGTTTGAAAGAATGCAAGTCAGCAAGTAGCTGAAACTTAAGAGGGATTTTTCCTTCTGTCTTTTCTTTCCTCCTTCCTTAGCTAAAGCAGACAAATATGGCTTCTCCAATGCTTTTAAATACTCTTGAAGGGACTAACTTCTGATCAGTAGTCCAAAGAGCTCTGGAAGCTCTCTAGGATGAATGTGTATGCAACCTATATATTGTTTTGGTTTATACCAATGATCTGCTCCCAGTCTAACGGTGAACTGCACAGGAGTAGAGAGAGGTGGTTGAAGCCTAGGTACATAGGGAAGTACGACTTTGCATGTAATATAATACACACACACACACACACAAAAAAAAGCCCATTAAAACTATAAACTTGTGGTTGTGGAGAAGGGGTGGTGGTGAAGATATAAGTTACGTCTGATGTGAAATGAGTGCATCAGAAAAAGCTGTTAATGTCTTGCAGCTCAGAAAAAGAAGAGGAGAAATGTACTGAGTTAGCCTCTTTAGCCTTTCCTTGGCAGTACAAAGCTGATGAGAAGCTCATCCTTGTGCTTCTAAAATCAGGTCTTCTAGTACAGGCATTTGGTTTGTGAGAGCGGGCTCTCCAAGGATAGATTGTGACGATCTTCCATGGATAATCTGTCCTGAGTCTGGCTGAGCTGGCCTTCTGGTGAATTTGTAAGCGAGTTTAGAGCCTTTCTCTAGGGACTGTTTCTCTGTGCAGGGTGGTTGGAGACCCTGTTTAGTGTCAGTACAGAATAGAGGGATAGAAGGGATTTAGACAAGTTAAAGATCTTCCCTAGAAGACAGAGACTGTCTGAGTGCATCCATGCAGCTAGCACCTGCATATCAGAGCAATGCTCTTGTAGTGTTTCATTTTGATGGAGAATGCTTTTTTCTTATGTGAAATTGAAAAAGGCCTAGGGTGATGATATAAAAATCTGACCTTTTTGAAAACTACACAATTTTTGGCTATGTAGACATAATGTCTAGATAAGGTGAGCTTGAAAACATTGCAAAAGGGCATTGGGGCGGAGGGAGAAAGGTTAGTAACTGTGCAGAGCACAGCACAAAGGTAGTCTAGCCGCTCCTTGATGCAGATCTGCATGGAAGCAGTAGCTGTATGAAAAGGCTTATCAACGCTTCCAAACAGCAGTTGTTTTTTTAAGGTCGATTCTGTTGACAGTATCCTGAAGAGACATTACTAACAGATGCATTGTGACACATTTTACGTGAGTAAAATTATGGGCTAGGCATAACCACTTTTGCCTAGCACTATTAACCCAACAGTTGTTAAATCCCTGGAAATGCTCATTTTCAGGGTGGTGATTGCTTTTATGACCTGAACATAAAAACCGGAAAGCGTGTGTGTTGTTGATTTTATCTTTTCTTTACTCTCAATTGGTATATGCAGGGCATTTCCTGCAAATGAGTGCCCTGTACTTAGTTATTCATGTTCTATCACTTTCGAGCATCCTGCTTATGGCTTAGGAAACAGTTACTGTGAAATGGTGTTTGTGAGAGGGAGACCGTAGCCAAGCTGCAGTAGAGAACACAGGATTCTGCTCGCCCATTATTTTTATCCTGTGAAGTGGGAACAGAGGAAGATGGCAGAAGCATTTCTGAACAGCTCCTGTGCAAAGCTTCCTGTAACACCTTGAAAGCTCTCTAACCTGTATTTTCTTGTCTGTTCCCCCTTGTCTGCTTGAACCACTTGTAACATGGAAAGCCTAAAGTCCAAGTGCTTTTAAGAGTGGTGTCCACTCTGGGGTCAGTCAGTGCTCACCTGCATTCTTTCATACATGTCAGGGTTTCTTTTTTGTATATATTTTGACTTTTTTTTTTTTTTTTTTCTGAGGTTAGTCTCTCCTTTCCAAGTGGTAATGTAGCATGAAACTCCAGGGACATACGGGAATTTCTTGGTATTAAAAAATTAAGGAAACGGTACAGAATATTCAAAATCAATATGTTTTTCTACCCAAATCTTTCCTTTCTGCTGTACTGACAGGAAGCCAGAGGGGACTTCTGCCTGTTTCTTTATGTATGAATTGAGAGTTTGGACTCTAGATAAGAGCGTGATAGATTTTTGGTGGGATATTTGGTGTTTATTTTAAGCTAATTTGAGGGACAGCTTAACCCTTGTGATTCTCTGGTTTAACCTCTGGCTGAGAGAAAGGGAGACTGGTTTTCAGCAGCCACCACATCATGGAGACAGTACTTTGTTCTGTTTGACCTACGACAGTTGCTTTTTCCTACCTTCTCCTTGCTTTCCCCTAATGTTTTGTGGAACTGATGCTTCTTGATTGTGATTTTTTTCTAATCTGTATTTATCCCATATGAAGTTGCTTTTTAAATTAGCATATTTTAGTCATCAACAAACACATTACAAAAAGGCTTTTTAACTTTTGATGTGACAAACAACTTGCTGTGTATGAGAATGGGAAGATTATCTTGCATAACCCTGTGCTCCCTGACTGATTCCTTTCCAGCTCTGTTGCCTTAAAAGCCAGTTGTGTTTAGAGGTAGAGCTTAGCATCTTGGGGAGTGCTTGTGTCAAACTAGCTGGTGATCAGGTATCTTGCCTAACCTTGGAGTGGCAGGCTGGAATGCAGCACTACCTCTGGGTGCAATTTCCCCTCTGACTGTAGTAGAGGATCAGGCTGTGACCTTAACGCTCCTTAAACAGGAGCTGCAGTGAGGCAAGGTGTCCTCACATGGGATGTGTAGATTGAGGTGCTTCTGTATGAGGATGGGTTTTGAGGTGAAAAGGAAAGTGTGCATGGGGGAATGGGTGTTGCTAATGTCCTTACTGTGGCTCTTGCAGGAAATTGGCAGTATAGCTGGTCTACTGTCTCACTTGCTGAATTACCAACAGGAAGGGCTCTGCAGTTCCTAAGAGAAAGCAGTTTTCTCCAGCAGTTCAGCAAATCTGTTGCAAGGATCCCAAAAAAGGACAGCTATTTGTAATGGGCATCAGAGCTATTGATATGTAGCTTACTTCTGGGGCAAGGACTCGCCTCTGTATTGGCAGAGGGGCAGTTTTATGGCAGTAAAAGCCTGGGATGAACTCATCAATATGAAATACTCAGTGAAGTAAAAAGCTGGCTACAGCACATCTCCTGTGAGAGGTATGTCACCTGAAGATAGACCTGTTGTGGAATAGGTTGAATTCTGTCAGTGCCTCTGTTCTATGTTTTAAGTGATTCACAAGAAACACCAAGATTCTGCAGAAGAATTTAGGTATGTTTTTGTTGGTGTATTTATTCATTCATTAACTAAAACCAAGCTGTGCTGCATAAAGTGTGAAGCAGCACAAGGAGGTGGGAAAGGAGATGTGTATTGTACTTGCAAGGCTTTTGAAAGGGCCTGAATGCTAAAGTTGGAAGGAGTTGTTGTATTTGAGCCACTGAATGTTAACTGTTGGCACTAACATGCTTCTGAACTCTGGAAGCATGGCTGCGAAAATAGTTCTGGTTGCTCCTTGAAGTTGATCTCTATCGCCTTGGTTGATCTGTGTACCTGTGACTGGTTTTCCCACTGTCTCCAGCAGTGAGTATACTAGTGCATTGGTTGGTGCTGACTGAAGAGGACTTGAGTCAGAAATACTGCTGCTTTCAGAATGATGCACATGCTGCAACCTCTCCAAGCATTGTTCCAGACAAGCCTTGGTGAATTTGAGATATGTGATAAGGTTTTTATTTCCCCGCCCCGAAGTACTTGGTGGCATGCAACCATATTTGCTAAAGCAAGCTGGAATTCTATAGTCCTCCTGCACTGTGCATTTAATTGCTGCATAACTGACTCTGCTGTTTCAAGCATACATTGATTTTTTTTTAATTATTTTTATTTTTTATGCCAGCTGTTTAACAGATTCCCAATACTCAGGGGAATTTTGCACCCTCTTTCTAGCTAAAGTAGTACTTGGAACTGTTGAGAGAGATTATTCAGCTTAGGCAAGTCATAACAAGGGCATGTGCAAGTTCTGTAAAGGTATAGTGGGCACTCACCAGTTGCTCAGAGAAGTTCAAGGCGATGTTTTCTTCCCTTTCAGGGCCTCATGCTGGATGCTCAATTTGATTAATTTCCACAAGTGGTGGATTTTATAGGACTGATAAAGAGTGCAGAGCATTTTATTTTTTTAATCTTCCAGGCTGTGAAGATCAATATTAGATGTAAAATCAGTATCTTCTACCTAGACTTTTTTTTTTCTTCTTCTTCTAGGACTCATGATTATCTTAGCCTTCCTTGTCTTTGAGTTCTTCTGTCTGCTTTTTGTCAGTGAAGCCAAAAATACTGTGCTGCTGATGGTAGAATTCGTTGTAAGTGTAGAAGGCAGCCTGTTTTTCAAGTTGAAGCAAATTTTTGGAGATACAGGAGGTTAAGGAAGAGCAGGTAAGGTATTTTAAACAGGCTCTTTGAAGCTGGCTTAACTCATTAGTTATAAGGGAATGAGCCCATGAATTCAGAGTTATTTCAGACTTGCACTGTGGTGGTGATTGCTGCAACAACATCTGAACCTGGTGTTTGAAAGACTGCTGCAGAGATCCTCTCCCCTTTTTTGGGAAGGGAAGGAAAATAAGAATATTGCAAACAGAGTATGTGGAATCCCTTTGTGAGTGTGACACTGTGCCTGCTACCGAGGAATGGGAAATTGAGAAAGGTAAGTTACCTTGCTAGTGAGAAGAGACTGACAGCTCCAGTGGCTGAGGCTCTATTAGTTTCTCAGAAGCAAAACAAGTGAGGTTAAGAGGTGATTAGCGCAGGCAGTGTTAATGCAGTCTTTGCATAGTGCTATGAATGGGGTGTAGTTGTTGCCTGGGCTTCTCTACCTGCTTCCTGCCTATCGAAGTCTCTAGCATGTGCAGGAAATGGAGCAGCAAGCTAGATGAGCTTGTTTTGCATGTGAATTTTTGCATACCCATATGCTTACAATTTTTGAGGGTAGATCAGTTCGGTCGCTATGTGTCTGTCTGTAATCAAAATGTAATCTACAGTGTGCTAGCTAATGCTCTCTAGCTGTGATCAACAAATCACAGCTAAAAGCAGTAACATGCAATGGGGGAAGGTAGGGAAATAAAACACATGTAAAAATTTAACTCATTAAAACTGAACTAGCCTGTTTCTTTTACGTGAAGCTGCCCTTAGAAAGATGATGATCTGAGTACACTTGGGAAGACAAACCTTGCAACAGTCCACTGGTCTCCTCGTGTCCAGGAATTGCTTCTTGGAAGAGACAATGTCACTTAGTTTCCTACTGAGAAAGAATAGTTTTGGTTGTAAAAAGACAGAATTGGATCTTTGGAGCTACTATAGACCCAACTTCCTGCTTGGAGCAGATATTCAGGTTGTATAGATCTGAATACAAGTGGTGAGTCTGGATGTCTTTCATGATGATTTAGGCTATATGTACTACGTGAGTGCCCCTCATGAGCTCTTCCCTCAAGAGAAATGCTGAGCTTGGTTCCCAGTGAGTGAAATCACTGCTACTGGCCAGAGAACAACAGAAGACTCAGAAGAGGATTAGGAAGACTTCTGTGAAATCCACATGTTTATGGCATATTCAGCTGCCTGCTGGGGTCTGGGCTGTGAGGCTCTTTACTGTTATTTCTGTCTCTGTAGGATACAGATCCAAGAAGAAATGGTAAGAGCAACCTCAGGTGTCCTCTCAAGAGAAGCTGTTGTGTTTAACACAGGGAGAAGGAAGATTTCTTGCTTTGAGTTCTTGTCTTGTATCAAGTAGAAACATCTTTGCCTGCCTCGACGTGCCAGCTTGTCTCCCTTTCTTCTCACTCCTTCATCCTCTGATGAAAGCATGTATTCAGGACATCCATGTCTGAGAACAGATAAAACATTTCCATCCATATAAACATTGTTTTCAAACACCACTGCAGTCTCTCATGCTGTTTGTTGATTGTACACCCTGGGGATATGAGTGTTAGTATTTGGCCATACGTTTTTGCCTTTAGGCTGTATTTGGCAAATAAGTTTTAAGTAAATTCAATCAAGTTTACCTTGGTATTAAAACCTTCAACCCCATTATTTTTCCTTGGTATTTCTGGGAAGAAGACGTTGCTGGGGTGAGACTTGGCTTGGTTACATAGGTAACCCTCTGTAACACAGGATGAGCTTCTTTGATGTCCTATGGAACAAGAAGAGCTAAAGTATAGAAGCAAAAACTCATTGACTAAAAATGGTATGTGGATATACTTCCACATATAATGACCGTTTCCAGTGTAATAGGGCATCATGCATGGCTGCCACATGCCTTGGTACTGTGGTGTGTGACTTCATTATGTTGTGGTTTTCCCAATGTGTGGCTGTAACGCTGCCAAGCTTTCAGCTGATGGTGCAGGGTTGTGCCAGGCATGCCTGACACATGGGGAGGTGGTGACCTTCTACGTGTGTGGGGAGGACCAGAGTTTATGTACAGCACAGGGTGAGGTGCAGGCATTGGCATTCCTGTAGCTGGACACAGGAGTCTTTATTCGTTTAGTCATTCAGTCTCAGGTAGTTGCCAAACTTGGGAATACAGGGCTGCAACCTGGCCTGGAAAGAAAAACAGTCTTAATGCAGAAATGCTGTTCATGGGTGGAACAAGGTAGAAAGAAGCAGAGGGGTCTCTGCTGCTGCTGAACTGGTGGTGGCTTCTGGAGTGCCTTGCTCCTCATGGTGTTTCAGGCTGTGGAGGAGCACATTTTGCTGTAGTAAGCATCGACTAAAACAGTTTATCTAGAATGCAGTCATGGAGTGATAGGTATGCCACAAAGGAAGGTCTCTTGAACAACAACTCAAGGTATTTTGCCCTATGGGTGTTGTGTGTGGGGTTTTTTTGTTTTCCTTTCTTGTTTGTTTGGTTTTGTTTGTTTGGTTTTTTTTTTTTGTTTTGTTTTGTTTTGTTTTTGTGGGGTTTTGTTTTTTGTCTTGAGATGCGAAATACCTAAGTTTGGGGTATTTGTCTTTGGTCTGCAGGAGGGTGAATTTGAGCATCCCTTAAGTAGTAGCACTTGAGCTGAACCTTACCTCCTTTTGCATCATCAAATGGAACTACTGCATTGGACAGGAGAACTGAAACAGAATCATAGAATGGTTTGGGTTGGAAAGGACCTTAAGATCATCCAGCTCCAATCCCCCTGCCATGGGCAGGGACACCTCCCACTAAAACATGTCACCCAAGGCTCTGTCCAGCCTGGTCTTGAACACCACCAGGGACTGAGCATTCACAACTTCCCTGGGCAACGCATTCCAGTGCCTCACCACCCTTACAGTAAAGAATTTCCTCCTTATATCCAATCTAAACTTCCCCTGTTAAAGTTTTAACCCATTACACCTTGTCCTATCACTACAGTCCCTAATGAAGAGTCCCTCCCCAGCATCCCTATAGGCCCCCTTCAGGTACTGGAAGGCTGCTATGAGGTCTCCACGCAGCCTTCTCCAGGCTGAACAGCCCCAACTTTCTCAGCCTGTCTTCATATGGGAGGTGCTCCAACCCCCTGATCATCCTCGTAGCCCTCCTCTGGACTTGTTCCAACAGTTCCATGTCCTTTTTATGATGAGGACACCAGAACTGCACACTTCACAAGCGTGTCAAGGTCCCTCTGGATGGCATTCCTTCCCTCCAGCGTATCGACCGAACCACACAGCTTGGTGTCATCAGCAAATTTGCTGAGGGCACACTCAATCCCACTGTCCATGTCAGCGACAAAGATGTTAAACGAGACAGGTCCCAACACTGACCCCTGAGAGACACCACTCATTACAGATCTCCAATTGGACATTGAACCGTTGACTGCAACTCTGCGGGTGGCCATCCGGCTAGTTCTTTATCCATCAGGTTGTCCATCCATCAAATTGTGGTCTCTTCAGTTTAGAGACAAGGATGTTGTGTTGGAAAATACTTGGTGTTTAGAAAACAACACAAAAAAATTGCTGTTGTGCTGGGGTTTGTGAGTGTCTGATGAGCAGTGATTACTTAAAGCTACTCGCTCGACTGGGAAGTCCTGCCTTTGTCTGAAAAATTTCTCTACATCTGTGCATGTAAGATTGGAGGGTGAAATGTTACTTTCTCCGTTCAGGTCACAGTGTGCTCACTGATGTAGGTGTGGTCATTTTGATATCTCACAGGATAAATCTGGTCCTTTCAGGTTTGAAGGCTTTGCTATGCCCCTGTTTTTGTTCTCTGTATTGTGTGAGGTAATGAGCAACCAAGCTACCGTGAGTCTAAAATTGACTATGGCAGAACAGCTTGGGGCCATCTCTTAATACCTGAAGCTCCTTTTAATTTACAGAAGAAAAAAAAAAAGCTTTAATTACTGGATAGATGACAAATACAAGATTCAAAGTGAGATTTTTGAGGCAAAGCTTAACTGCTTGTAAGCTGGAAGTAATCATAGCTCTCCGTGCTGATGAAGTTTAATGTTGGGACTACAGAGCTGAGAAGGAGGACTTGGGCAAAGACAACATAAAAGACTTACATTTTCTTTTTGTCAGCCCTGTGAAATACCAGACTTTTGCCCTCGGCCTCTTCACCCTTGGCAGAGGACAGGTGCCACATGCAGAGTCATTTTGGCCACTTCCACTTCCTGCAGTCATGTGTGCTTGCTTTGGGGTCACCCACACAACTGCTGGTTTCTTTTCAGGCTCCCACTGCTTTGTGCCCTACAGAGCAAAGGGGACCCATCTTCAGCTCGGTGTTCAGGTCATCCTAAAATGGATAGGCAGTCCCAAGTTCCACTCTTGAAAAACAAATGGATTTTGTCTCCACAAAAATCTGCCTTTCCTGAAAACAGTAAGAAGGTGGTTTGATCACTGTTAGACACAAGCAGAATTAATGATACTAGACAAAAAATGGAGACCAGAAACATTCATGGGGAAGTCCATATTTACTCTCTCCCAGTAGCCTTTGGCTTGGTTAAAGCTATGCTACAACCTTTCTGATTTCCAAGACTATTGATTGCCCCCTGTGTCTGAAAATTCATTTAATTATGTGATGCTTTTGCTGGCAATAGATCTTCCTTTTCACTTGGAAGAAATGTAGGCTATAGATCTTGCTAGAAATTGATTGGGAGTAACTTCTGGTGGCATTGAAAATTTTAAATCAGAACATGATCTGTGTGCAGAAGCCCGAGTTGCCGAAGGAAGCCTGCATCCAGCTTTCAGCTTCCATACAAGGTTGCTACACCACATGAGTGCACTGTTTCTGCTGCTGTCTGAAATGTATCATTTACAGTAGGATAATCAGTAACTGAAATAACTAAGGAGGCAAAACATGGGACAAAATGCCCATTCTACAAACTTACCATCAAAAGCTGCCTTTTATAAGCATAAAGATGAAGCTCCTGGTTTTAAGATGAGACTGCTAGGCTCCTCTTTCAGTGAATACTTAGCCTGGCAATAGGTAAAATTCAGGTACTGCATTTCTTTTTCCCTCTAGCACTTTCTGCCTATGAGACAGTTGTCTGTGTCTCTTCAGTGGTGCACTCCTTCTTATTGCTTGTGAGGAGGCTGAAAAAGCTTTGCTGTCTTAGCAGGGGACTTGAGCTCCACATAAGAACTGTACACCAGCTACCCGGGAGACTCTGCCTTTTTGTCTCCCTGTAAGCAAATGCCTGGCTCTGCTGGAGACACTTCTGGATTGCTCTGTGTGTAGGAGTGCTCATCTCTGGGTTTCTTGCCTGAATTCCCTTCCATGGGTAGAAAGTGAATGCAAAGCAAGATGTGTGGGTTGGGGGCAGTAACATACCTAAACTTGGACAAGAGTGTTTTAAAAGGATGGAGGGGATAGATGGAGACATGTTGTGACCTGGATGGATCTGGGAAACAATGCTGGCACTGGTTAATCTGGCCTGTCATTTTCCATTTCATTTATTTCTGGCACTGGATTGTCAGCGTAGGCTTTTATACAGTGTTCTCTTTGTGGCTTAGGCTGCTCAACATTGCTGTAAAATCCTTCTAATCCTTTTTGCTATCAGTCTCTTGCAATGAAAACTCAATTGATAAAGTGAATGCTTGAATTTCAGAGAGCAAATGTGGATTCAGATTTGGGAAGAAAAGGACCAGCAAATATGGCAGTCCCTTGTTGGGACTGAGGGACTCTTACAATAAGTGAATTAACTTGTGTGCTATATTTTGACAGCTGTTGAGGGAGTTTGCTAGTACCAGGGTCCTTATCTCCCTGCACAAGACTTTCACAATTAAATGATACCATTTGAACACCAGGTGCTCAAATAGAAAAATACCTTATTGATCTTGTTTTTTTTTAAGAGATAACATGGATGTGTTCATATTGCCCCTCTTGCCTTATAACTACTGTGTGGCAGACCCCTATGTGGGGTAGAACTGCTGAATTAGCTTTCTCAGCTGCTGTGCCTGTGTTCTGCAAAATACTGTAAGGCATTGCTGTCATGTGCCTGCCTCACATTTGATGAAGAAGGATGTGTTCTTGGGTGCTCTGATCTGCCCAGCTGTGTTAGTTGCAGTTCTGGGCAGTGCTTTCTGGAATTGAGGATGGCTTCTCAATCGCAGTTCAGGTTTACTGTGCTAACCATGCTTACTGCTGCCAAATGCCTCACAGCTCCAGAGCAGTACAGTAATCTGGTGGCGACAAAACTGGTCTTCCAGTATTGAAGCTCTGACTGGACTGTGGATAAACCAGTCTCTTGTTAGGGCTAAGCAAAACTCCTCCAGGAGTGTTCTCATCCTCCTCATTCTGGCATCCTATCATGAAAGCCTGACATCTTGTCATCTGAGCTTGACTGTCTGGGCCAGAATACTGGCAGCACTGGTTCTTCAGAAAGCTACATCTGGACTGGGAGTGATGGGGCTGGAACCAGCGAAGGGGAACAGGCATTTTCCCCTCTAATCTTGGAAGGAGTGACCTATTACTTTTGCTTTTAAATATGAATGAACTCATTCTCCCTACTTCAGCTACCAACCATATGGTATTCTTGGTAAAAGTAGCAGATGTTCCTCTCTAGCTGTTTTGCTTTGTTACACAAATTCTCTTTGTTTTCAGTCCTGTCTGTAATGGACTGTAATATTTTTCAGCTCCAGTGTTTCAGGTTATTTCCCCGAATTCCTAAATGTGTATTTACAGATAACACAGGGTCTGCATGAAATGTTGCTTGGGTTGTGTATCTGATATGTGTATGTGTACATAGGTGGTAATTGAATCCTGTGTTCTGGATCAGTATGCTCAGATGAATAGTTTCTCCATCTGTTTTGCTCTTAGTTACATTCTCTGCACTTTGTTCTTCAACATAAAACAGGATGTTCTACCCCACCTTCTTTGTGGTAATTTGGTTTGGTTTTGCTAGCAAATGCAATTGCTTTGCAAATTTGCATCGGTTTGTGTCCCAGAGCGGTGTTGTTTTAGTGAGAGAAAATGGGGATATTTTTGCACATAAGTGATTTGTTTTCTGTATTCTTCCTGACAGAGTAGTTGTTTGACCTCTTGTGTACTTGTGAGTTGCTGTTCCAGTTTAGCAGTGGTGGACTGAGGCAGGCAAATGCCTGAGTGGCATGTAGACCATGACATCCCACAGTCTGGATGTAGGCATTGGAGGGTTGCACCCACAGTTTTTCCCTGTTGTGTTTTTGCATGGGGTATGAAGCACTTGACACAACACTAAGAGAAACTTCAGTCCTTGCTGTTGAAAATGACTCAGTTCTTCAAAAATATAATTTCATGTATTCCTAAGGAATCATCATGTAGGAAGGGGTACACTGCTCTGCCACTGGAGGTCTGCTGCCCTAACGCAGTATGAAAGGCCGGCTGAGCCTGTGCTGCTATGCTGACTTGTGTGTTCTTTATTGCACATGCGGCTGGAACAGGCAAGGTTATGAGCTGAGCCCTTCAGAGGGCTTCTTGTCTGGGTGTAGATGAAGGCAGCTGCTTCTTCTGTGCCTCTAAATCTTGTTCCGGTCAACATTTTTTCCCCCTGCCCAGCAACCTGTGTACTAGTGTTCTGTGTAAAGATAAGTGGGTGTCAGTATTGATGTATTTATTAAGGAGGGTGTCAAACAAAGAATGTGGTGGTAGAATTTATGGTTTCTGGAATGGAGTGGAGGATTTGTTGTTAGTATCAAGGAAACTGCCTTAATTTAAGAAGAAAATTTTTTCCATAGTTCAGTGAGTATATGGTGATGGGATTGATTAAGGTAAAACAAATATTAGCTTTGTCCTTCCTTCTTGAGAGACTGCAAGTACCAACTTTCTGCACATACAAAAGGACTGTGGAGCAGTTCAAAGTGTGTGTGGGTGTTTGTGCTCACTGGTTAATGTGCTACTGTGAGGAGGCAGTAGCACAGGTCTTGTGAGCAATTTGTTGATGGGTTACCTCTTGCTTTACTCTGGAAGGCTTATAGCAGGGCATGGCTCAATTCCCCTTTCAGGAAAATGTGAGCCTCTAGAGCAGGGATTCTGTCCTGAGAATACCACTGGGGCCAGTTACAAGGATGCAAGGAGGCAGCAATTTCATCTTTGTCCTTAATCAGAAGAGTGAACAGCTGCACTGGGGGTGGTAAAATGCAAGGAAAGGCCAGATAAATGCTAAGACTTCAAGAAGAGGCAGGGATCTCTTCTTAAAGGTCTGGTTTGTATTACAAAAGTTACTACAGTCTTAGTGGTGCTGCCAGAATATACATCCTTTAAACAGCAAAAAATGAGGGGGTGGACAAAAAAAGAAGCATAAGCTCTGATGGACAAGGTCAGTGTTCTAGATGACTGGAGATGTTATGTAGTGAACCAGTGTTCTCTGCCCTACTGATCTTAGCATCCTCCCTACTGCCACTGTAGTCCATGCTGAGGCAGGCATGCTTTGGCCTAGTATCAAGCTTTGGAAGGTATGCCCTATTGCAGCTCTTGATCTCAGCCAAGGAGGGGTGCATAGGTTCTGTCACTCAAGGAAGCATTTCCAACCCTAACTTTTCTATGATTCTACAACTAAACTGGGGAGCTGTTTCAGAAAAAAAAAAGAAAAAAAGGATATTCCCCAAAGGTCCCCCCATTCCGTTCCCCCATTCCACCCCCCCAAATAGCAAACCCAAACCACAGCCACAAAAGCCACACACTTTCTGCAAGTACATGTGGCATGGGGGAGAGGAGCCATTTGCTCCCTTTTCCCTGAAGCAGATCCCTGCATTCCCAGTTACAGTGCTCTAGGAAGCTCGATGCAGGTTATCTCTGGCGTGGTGATACTCCTTTGCATGAAGGAACATAGCCTCCATTACCAGTGTGCAGCTCACCTCTGCACTGAGCTCCAAAGCGTGCTCCTACAGCTCAGCCCTTGTGGAGGGGGTGGTGTGCCTGTGCAAGTCTTGTTAGACTGCTCATGCTGCAGCCGCGCTGGACCTTTGCAAAATGCACAAAGTAACTGCCCTCAAAACCCTACAAACTCATTCCCGCATGCCCAGGGGCGGTTTCCGCAGTCCTGGGAAGTCCCGGAGACATTGTTAATGAGTTCAGCTGAGGAAATAGCACAAGCAACCGTGGGAGAGGGGAGGCTCGCCCTTGCGTGTGAAGCTTGAACTAGAGTGTGTGCAGAGAGGGTAAGGAGGTGTGGTGGTAATCTTAAGAAGGAGCAAGGGAGAAAGGAAAGCAGAGGCAGGGCTGTGTTAAGATACGGAGAGGAGGGAAAGAGATGGGAACTGGAGAGGGGAGCCATTGGCAAGGAAAGTCTTAGTCTTTGTTCCTTTCATAAATTTGGTTTTATAAATTTATGAAGTATCAAGCTCATGTCAATGACTAGCTATAAAAAAATAAAAAGGGAGTTAAATATTTACTGATAAGAGTTTGAGGCAAGCCCATTTCCAAGCAGTCTTGCTCTGTAACTCTTGCTTCTGAGCCAAACTACTGGCATTTTCTGGACCAGAAATAGCTCATGTATCTGAGTGACCTTTTAATTTCCTTTTCAGTATTCTGAATCCACTGTAATGAACAAAGACAGCATTAAGAACAGGCGTGGTGCAGATTTTGTTGCATGTTTGCAGTAGACCAAATGGCTCTGGATTTCTTTTGGGTGTTAAATAGCAAGAACCTGCCGCTGGAGTAAGATCACAGGGAATCGGTTCCTTAATCTGAACTTAAAGAAGTGGTATCTCTCCACGTGATAGTAACTTATGATATCTTTGTAGCAGCAGTCTCTTTTGTTCTGTGTACAGCATCTAGCACAGTGTGCTAGATTTCTAGGCTCGAGTTTCTGCCCCCTTTTGCCCTGCAGCTGCTAATGAGGGAAGAAGTGCTTGTGAAGGGCTTTTTTGCCTAATTACATACCTGTCTGAAGCAAAAGTTTATCCTTTGGCATTGTGCCTCAGGCTTCCTGTCTTCATCTCTTCCCTTGCCTTGCTTTCCTTAGCGAGTCACAGCAGCTAGCTGTTAGGTATGAGAAAGGATGTTAAAAAGCATGTGCTTAAGAAAAGGGGATAAGTAATCATGTTTGAGCCAAGAGGCTTTCACTGGGTGAGGGGATGAGGGAGGTGTGAGCAGTGGAGGAAGAAGCAGCATGAGATTAGTAGGCTTCTTACTGCACAGCATTAAAAGATCCCACAACTAAAAACTGATCTAACCTTTTCTTCCTGTGTGTCTTACAAGAAACACTTTCCATGTAAGGCAAGGAGAGCCTGCTGCAAGGAAGCATGTGGCTGTCATTTATTTTGGAAAATGTGTCTCAGCATTCAAACAGAAGAAAACAGACCAGATAGACTTGTGGTAACTACAGCCTCTATTGCCCATGTTTATGCTATTTAAAAGCTAGTCTTCTCCGAAGTGATTCTATAACACACTTGTCTACAGTCTACTGGCTACTTGTGAGGAGCCAAACATTGCTGGGGATAGGGCTGACATTTCTCAAGCCAACATAATTTTATTACCCAGCTGTTGGTAAGCCAAAACCCTTCCAGAAGGCTTCTAGAGTTTGGTTTGACTGGTAAATGATTTCTTATGCAAGTCACCTATCCAAAGCAGCCTGAAGTTCAGGTGTGGTTTTAAAAAGAAGTGTTGATTATGTTAATTACTTCTCTGAAATTCTTCAAGATGGTTCATTATCCTGATACCCCTTTTCCTTCATGCTATTTTCCTGGCCTACAGTACTGGAGGAAAAAAGAAATCCGTGGAGGAAGTAGGGATTTAAGCATTTATTGTCTTAAAGCAGCAGAGGATTCCTTTTTTCCTCTTGAAATGAAGGTATTTGCAGACCTTAGGTTAATATTAATATCTAAAGAATAATTCCAACCCTTCACATTGGCTAATTCCATAGACTGGATCCTTCCAATATTGGTAATACTAAGGCATTCCTCCAGTCCAGTTTCCTCCTCAGCTTTCTTTAGAGCTTCTGCAAAGTCTGAGGGTCTCATTGTACATAATGCGTCTTTTGTTGCAGTATCTTTCACATTACTAGCATAGGTCTTAATTTGCCAGTCTCAAACATTTTGTGTTTTGTGCGTAGGCCTGGGTGAACATTGTGATCTGTTGATAGTTGCTTTGTAGGTGAGCTCTATGGCCTGCTGTCAAGAATGTGCAGTTGGTGTTGAGCATTACCATGCTCTGAAATGACATAGCCCTCCTGAAGCTGGTTCTTTCCTTTTGCTGAGTTTCTTCATTCTCATCAGATCAGGAGTTTTTGCATTTAGGATGTCTGATGGTCATGCTTATCTCCCTAAGAAAGAAAGCAAGCAAAACTTTGGGGTTGGGCATCTCATAACTCCTGACACTGCAGGCCACACATGCTCTGCAGGTGCTTCCACCTGCAAGGAGAAGAGCAGTGTCTGCAAGGAATAGTTTAGTGTTCCCTTGATGATGGTGGTGTTGGGGGTGTACCCAACAGTTCTACAGCAGCCTCCCTCCAGCTGGCCTTCACCTCTTAAGAGGAACTTCTTATATCATGTGATGCAGAGTTCAAAGATTGAAACTTGCTGTTCGTTTTATGAAAAAACCCAACAACTTTGGTCAGAAATAAAATTTCTGAATGGGTATGTTTCTTTGATGAACTGAAACTCTGCCCTATTACACTTGTTTCATAGCAAATGTAGCCTGAATGTAATTAGCTGCTTCAGATTTGGTTTGCTTGCAGGCAACTCGTGAAGACTATCAATGCCTTTGATGTAAATAAAGCATGGCCATGCTTGGCAGAGAAGATGAAACTGCACCTTGGTCTCTCAGAAGTAAGTTGTTGGACTCTGTCCTCACCAGCAGACTCCTTTCGAAAGGGCCAGTAGTAGTGTTACACTGGGATTTCTTTCCATTTCCAGGGTGGTGTGAAGCGGCCTTTGCTGTTCTTCCCAACACTATACTCTCTGAGGATTGTTATTTGGCGTTGGTAGGGAAGCTGAAGTGGGAGGCTGCTGGACTGCTGCTAGAGGCCAGGAAAGGGGATGTGGCTGTTGGAGAAAGAGCTTTTGATAGCTGTTGTGCTCTGTAGTATGCTGTAAAGAGGGTGGTTTCCTCAAAATGTGCCTTATAGCATCCTGTGGAACCTTAATGGAGCTATTTATTTTCTACAATGCAGGCTTCTCTTTGTGTCCCTCAGTCAGTCCACCCCCTGCTTCCCTTTGCATTTGAAACAGTGAGTCTGCTTCATGAGGACAGTAGATCTTGAAGAGCAAAGGGACACAAAGGAGACAGTTTGCTGTCCAGAGCCAGCTGTTGCTTACATCTGTTAAATGTCATGTTCAGCTCCCCCAGAAAAGCAGTTTTAGGTGAGCTAGAATGTGTGTATAAGCAGATGGAGGCTAGCCTTTTCACTGAGGGAGGCTTTTAAGTGGGTGATGGAAGCTGAGACAATTGCAAATGACAGACCACAGTCCTCTGGGTGCTGCTGCTGTAAAGGACATTAACAATGAAATCTTTCCTTGAACTTTATAGGTGGAGCTACAGCAGACATCTGTGGTTTTTGTTGTGTTGTGTTCGTTTTTTTTTTTCTGGTGTCCTGTCTCCTCCGGCCCTGTCCCCCCGCCAGCTGTTTCTCTGCATTGCAGAGGAGGGAAGGGAAGTTAGCTTAAAAAAAGGTTCTGTTCCTGTGTGTGGGCCCTTTCTGGAAACTGCGCATGATGTATTCTTTTCTTATGGATAAGAATGAGAAGCTCAGTTGGTTAACCTGTGCATACGAGACAGTTGGCAGACAGTTGCTGTTTAGACCTTTCTGCAAGATGCAGGTTTTCTTATTTGTAAAGCATGCCTTAGTTTAAGTGGTTGCTCTGTTTCTTTTAAGTTGTTGCTCTAGTGCTGTTACTTTATTGTTGCTTCCTATTTTCTGTTCAAAGAGAGGTTACGGAATTGTTAATCAAGTTTCGGATACTGATGTCAGGCTGTCTGTTTCCTTCCACACACGTGCAGCATTTGTAGGAACTAACACTTGTCTCAGCATGGTTTTTATTTTAAATGATTGGCCTTAGAGGAAAAGAAAATTGGTGACACTGAAGTTGGAGCCAATGGCTTTAGCCTGTTGTTTTCCTGCAAAGCCTTAGACTGCAAAGGTAAAGCAACAGCTTTGGTGAGGACAACTGCTGACTCTCAAAAGACTAAATTGCATGTCAGATTGACAAAATAGGGAAAGCAAATTTCATCATAAGAGTACAGAAAGAAAGGGACTGGCTCTATTTCCTTGGGGAAACTCACCTGAAAATAGATTACAGAAACATGGAAGTCCTCTGCTGTTGAAAGTAATTATGAATCTTCATCTTGCAATTTGGTGGATTTGCATAATAATTTCTCTGTCCTTTAAACCCTTGTAGCTGATCTTTGTGCTGCTGCTTGGAGCACTGTGTTACAGGTAAAAACATGAAAAGGGTGATCTTTATACTAATTCTAGTAACCTTTATTTAATAAATTCACTGTAAGTGAGCCTTGTTTCCAGAGACAGGAAATTGCTTGAGGATTACTGGCTGTGGCAGGACCTTCATATTTATTTGAGAAATGTCGGAGGGGGTGGTGGGGTGGTGCATATCGGCCTTCCTTTAAAGGCAGTTGAAGCTGGAGTTGCTGTGCTTTTCCCATGAGGCTGAGTAGAGGTCACTGAATTCTGTGCTAGAATGTTTGGGTTTTTTTCTTGTCAAATAGTTTGACTTGAGTGTTCTCACACAGGAGATGCCTGGAGATGTATTGACACCACAAGCAAAGCAGAGCAGCGCAGCCTATTTCCTGAGTGGATGTACTATTCATTTAGCTGCTGGTGGCTTGACAGAGTTGCTTCGTACCCTGCAGATAGAAAAGAGTTAAATATGCCTGCTCTAAAATGCCTTTTTTCAGGGGAACGGGGAAAGATCTTCCACTTCTCACCTCTGTGTGGGGAAGAGGGGTCTGGGGCAGTATGGGAGGTATCCTTGTGTGGTATTCTTCTGTGTCCAGCCTGTTGCCATTTGAATATAGCATGCTGGAGAAGTAACAAAATTCGAAAATCCAGTGAAGACTCTATACTCTCTTCTTGCTTGTGTTTCATGGATGCTTGCTTGGTAGCTGACACATTCAGGGAATGAAGGACTGTGACTAGTGCCAGAAGGAAGGCAGCACCTGGGAGCAGTGTGCCTGGCTGAGGCACAGCAGGCAGTATGTGCTGATTTCAGGGAGGCAGAAGCCCAGGTCATGGCAGAATGCTTCTTCTCTAGTAGCTTCTAGTCCCAGTGGTAAAGAAGCATTGCCTGCAGGGTTTGTCTTTGCACATGTAAGTATCAGGATGGAACCTGATCTTTGGGAGAGTTTTCCTTGGAGGCTTGAGGCAGACTGGACAAAGCGTAGCTGTGCTTTTGCTATCCTGGGTGGTCTAGTGAAAAAGTCAAGGTGTGAGGCAGAAGGTTAAATGGCCCGTATCCTCTGATTACTGGGTGTATCTCCTTCTGACCTAGCATTGGCATGTGTGTGATTCTTGCCTGTGTGCAGCAGCACTTGATAGTCTTCCTCACTGTTGCAAAAAAAACTGTAAGATTTACTGCCAAAGCAAGTTGCTGACTCTTGCTGTCCTGCTTTGTACAACTTTTTCCCCTCTTTCAGCTTCAGTTTCATTTGACTTCCTCTAACTAGGCAGGCCTGTGTTGCCTTTGGCTGTTGTGGAGCATTCTCACCCAGCTTTCTGGCTTTTAATCTGCATGGAAACCAGGATACTTGGAGCCCTGATTCAGGGGGAGGGTTTAAATCTAGAGCATCTGTATGCGTAGTAAATTATTTCTGCCACGCTTTAATGTGGTTTGAAAATGGAACTAGTTTTAGGAGCAAGAAATCTGTTCAATTACTTGGCACACCATGTTGTACTTAAGTCAGAGACTGCTTCCACACACTATAGACTCCTGCAGCAAAGCTGAGGTGGGAGTTTCTTGCCTCTCCTTAGCTGCTGCTTCAACTGGCCTCAGAGCTGTGCTGATGCAAGGACCCAGTTTCCCTCAACAAGCTCCTGAAAGTTGCATCAGCATTGTGGAGGGGATGGTTAGCTGGCCAGTGGGTGTGGGAGCAGCAGCATGGAGGTCATCAGGAGCAAGGAGTCGCCCTTGGCTGAAGGATAACCCCTTCAGTCCAAGCCTGCAGGTGCTTGGGTCGTGGAGGGGCTCAACCCCCCAGCTGGCTTTGAGAAGGGGCAGCACTGATGTAAAAGGGCACAATAGACTACGGGGCAGTAAAGTCTGAGGAATCATTGCTGCTATATAAACATGGTGTTGAGAGCTGCGGAATGAACAGTTAGTACCAGGCAGTGGATCTTGGCTGCCTCAAGACCTTTTGCTTAATGTTTTCTTTGGGTTTCTGTTTGGTAGTGGCTAGGCAGAGCCCCTTCCTCAGGGAGGTGAGGGATGATAACCCCTGCAACACTTGCAGGGTGGGTGCTGTGGGATGGGTGCAGGAGGCTGTGGGTGTCAGAGCATTCAGGGTCCCACCTCTGAGCTGTTCTGGTTCCAGCAGTGTCTATATAGGTTTGTTTAAAGTATTCTTTTCACTAACAGCTTTGTAAAGTCTAAAAGTCACTGCGTTAAGTGGGGGAGAAGTTGAAGCTTCAAATTGACTTTCTATTGAGATGCAGCACAGGTTTTATATATGACAGGTTTTATTCTGTGGACTCTCACTTTTCTGTTTTCTAGCATGCTTCCGTCTCACCCATGCTTAATAGTGGAAATCCTTACTGCACAACCTTTAAATGGTTGTAGGTCTCAGGAAGTCAGTTTTCCACTCTATTAGAAAGGCACCTTGTCCTGAGCATTCTGCTTTGAGCACTTCATATCCTCATGGTGTGTGTGTTTGTCCCCTCATGACATGTTATGAGCAGCAATCCTTCTTGGAGTGCCTCTCCAGCTTGATACTCCTAGCTTGTGCTCCTCAAATTGAAATATAATTACAGCTGATCCCTTGTTAGAAAATCAAATTAAGTACAGCCTGTTGAGGGATGGCAGCAAGAGAGAAAAGGCTGTGAGGGTCTTGTGCATAGTGATGCGAGCTCTCTGAGAGCTGGTATTTGTGAGAGCGATTTAAAAGGAAGGAAGCTGTTAGGACTCAGATTTCCTTCTCTCAGCCCTTGAGTATTGACTTTTGAGATTAATTGTTGACTCCTTGCATAGAGTCCAAAAGCCTCAGGTTGAGTATTGAGGTGAATACTGGTGTGCCTGCTGCTGGTGAGGGTGCCCAGCTGGTGAGCCTGCCTGGCCCACCTTCTGCAGCTGCCCTTGACTGTGGCCTTGCAGGAGAGCGGCTGTGTGTGCTGGCCCTATGCTAGCCATCCTGCAGCTTTAGTTGCAAGGGGTTTGAATGGTGATGCAAAATCTGATGTGTCCTTTTTCAGTGGTACTCTGGAAGAGTGCTATGGCTGGGCTCTGCAGAGTGAAATGTGCCTATGGCACTGGGATCCGTCTCGGCCACAGTGAGGTTTGCACACCACATGTGCATCTGGTGTGTTAGCATAGTGCATCCTAAATAGGAAAAGCAACAGGAAACTTCTAACGACTTTGCTGCTACTAAAAAAGAAGAATAAAGGGAAATAGTGAGCTAGCAGATACAAGACTGACCCATGGTTCTGAGGCCTTTTGAAGGTCTGCTTCACTCCGCCCCCCATCCTTAAGTCATTCTCAGCTGTGTTAAAAGTCCCAAAAGCAGTCTTAAAGTCAGAACCAGTCCTAAAGACAGAAACTGTGCTTTTTACTTTCTTAGTTTGGTCAGTGATGCTAGGCTGTTGAAAGATGGAAGTTTTCAGAGGACTTAAGGGGCAGTCCTGTTTCTCAGAGGTTTTGTGTGTCTGTGTGTGTTTATCTTTGGAAAGACCTTTGTGCTGACAGTCATCCAAACATCAAGGATTTGTTACCCTGGAAGGTTCCGATATTGCAACATGTCTGTTGTGGAGAACTTTCTCTATAAACTGTGTTTCACATAGCAAGTACTGCACAGCAATTGTCATCATCCCTTGGAAGCAGGTGAGTGGATGTTTTCGTATCTGGGAAACTTGGCCATTCTAAACTTTAGTTGTGTCTCACAACTGTGCTTTAGGAATAAATGTAAGAGTGCCTCTATCTTCTAGTATAGTTCCCTATTTAGATGTTATACTGGTTCACTGAAGTTTATAGAGGGAGGGATTTGACATGAGAAAGGTTTCCCATAGGGGTGTCCTCAATACTTGTGCTGCCTGGTGACACTGCAGCTGTGTGTATAGCAGACTGCTGCTCTTAGCCACATCAGTTGAAATGAAAGCACCAGTGGTAAGGATGGGGAGAAGCACATTCTGGTAGTGGGGGATTATAAAATAAGCTGTTACTGTACATGGGCCTTGTGGTGGATTCTGTGAAACAGCTTAACACAGCTGCATAAATGAGAAAAACATCCTGGGTATACAAGTGACCTTACCAAGCCAGTACTGCTTCAAGAACCCTGTTCTTACTGAAAGTAACATTTCCAGCTTATATGTGGTTTCAAGAGGTTTTGCCTTTGCACAGCTTTTCTTTATTCTCTTTCCCTGAAGCCATTTCAGTTTACTGTGAGTTTTCTTTTTTTAGGACTTATTATTTTTGGAAAGAGTTCTGGAACATTTTGTGCATATGGTCCTCTGTAAATGTGCTGTTGCACTGATTAAAGCTGAAAGTATGAAACCTAGCCTTTCTGATGCAGTGTGGCAGGGGGAAAATGCTGAAACAATACTTTCCGAAAAGGAAAAAGATCACCAAAATCAACAAAAACCCACCCCAAAATAAACCAACAACCAAACTGAGAAAGACTGTGAGATGTATTCTCCACTGTCCCCCAGTCTCTGCTTTCTCCCATAAATTGCATATATGCTGGTATGCTTCAAAAAACCAAAACAAACCAATAAAAAACCCAGGAAAAATCCCTTAAAGCAGATCCAGCACTTATTTTTGTAATAATTGGTTTCTCTTCATTCACTGGTGACATTATCTCACTGCTGTAAGTATTAAACCTGCCATGCATTGGAGTCGTGTGAATACCTTTTGAGCCTGCTGTGCATTTCTGTTCGGGCTGCAGAAGGGAAGCAGCTCATACACAAAGGCTTGCACCCAACTGCTAGCATGGAAGGGAAGTAGACAGAGAAAGGAAGCGGTCCCTGCTTTTAGCCCACAGCAGAATATGCTCAGCTAACCTCAGGATGACTTCTTGAGGAACATCAAGTAGCATAAGGAGGCAAGCAAGGGAGAGATGAGAAAGCATAATCTAGATGCGAACAGAATTTCAGACTAATAGGAAGGACAGAGAGGAAGAGGCTGGGGAATAAGCTATGCAAATCGGTGAATCTTGCAGGTTTATTCACTTGGGTTATGAATGTTGGTATGGCTTTCCCAGTTGTAAGGGACTGATTATCCAGTAGTGAAAAATCCAGTTTCCTTTCTTAAAGCTTAGGTGTGTCTTAGTAGGGCTGAAGAGAGTTAAGCACGTACTGTTTATCAGAGGTTAAAATGTGTTTCAGAATTTAGCCTGCCCCACAAGCTTCTACCTGAGCAAACTCTAATGTTCCCTCTTGCAAATGGGATTTCTGCATCACCAACAGTTGCATTGGTGTTAGAAACCTTCATGGAAGAGAGGAGGTGAAAGCTAAACCGAGATATTTATGTGAAAGTAACAGCTGAATTTTCAAGTCACAGGCCAAACCCTATGGCACAACTGAGGAATGAGAAAGGAAACCCAAAAACTCAGGTTCCACTGGTTGCAATTAGGTCTTGGTTTGCAGGAAGATACATGCTGATTCCAGTTTCTGGAATTAGCAGCTTGGTCTGCCCTAGTGATTCCTCCCTGTAACAGGGGCTATGTGCAGTTCAGCCCTCTGCTTGATGCTGTGCCTGTGCAGAAATCTACCTCTTTAGAATTCAGAGATGAAAGTGTGAAATTAAGCTACCAAACACAGATGTTCTAAATCATCTGGTTACTGGGGGAGAGGGCAGAGTGTTACATGGCTTTTGTTTGTTTGTTTGTTTGTTTGTTTTAACTTTGTGGCCAGTTTAACTGAGCAGTTTAACTGAACTGTGAAGTTATTCCAAAATGTTAAAAATATAATTCTGTTTCTAAAAGCTTTCAGTGCAACTGGTGTAGCTAGTCAAAGTAAGTAGAATTAAGGGCTTCTTTCCTTTGCTGGCACCTAGACTTGGTCTTTTTCTTATGAAGTGGCCAAGAGGATGACTTGTCTTAAAGCTTGACTGCTCGCTGAAAGTAGACAAGAATAAACAAAACCAGCAATGAAGGGTGAAGTTTAAATCCTCTGAACCACAGTGCTCATATTAGATCCCACCTGCAGCGTGACCATGAGGCAAGAACAATGCTTGTGCTTCACCTTCAGAAGGAATGCTGTGCGCACCCATCACTCATCCTGCTGGCAAGATCTTGGCTATGTGCATTCATGAGAGAGCAAACAATTTCTGAGTATTATTCTGTGAAGGGAGAGCTGTATGGATAAAACAAAGACTTCCGATATACATGAGGATTGCCAGAATATCATTTTGGCAAGTGTCAAGTGTGGTGTTTAGAAGCAAGCCAGAAGCATTCCAAACATATTGAACACTTCCCTAAACAAACTGAAGTATCTAGGTTGAAGACCTGGTTTCCTGCAAGGGTGACACAGGACACAACTGTGCCAAGCATCTTGAGCAACCGGAGAGCTTCAGACTATCTGCCCCTGACATCTCACGTCCTTGGTGCACCAGAACTACTTGAATCTGGTTTTCTTTCATGTCTTCAGCATATGACCTTCCAAAGATGACTTTTCCATGGGGGCCTAGGAGTCCTGCTGTCACAAAGCAGGGGAAAATCAGAAAATGAATCATAATCCTTGGCAAATGTATGCATGCTTTCAAAGGGAACTTGGATCAAGTGATGTAAGTTGGCAGCTTCTGAAGGTCTAGAAAATAAATGGGCAGAGATCCCCAAAGAGCTTAGGAAATAGTCCTGCCATGTGTGAATGCACTGTCTTTGGAAACAGCTGATTGTGGTTTAAGAGTGAGTAGGAAGTCTGGCCTGCATGGTTTCAGTGGAAGCTGATGTCTGCTTTGGGAAGCTCATGTAGGAGTGAACTAGTACTGGTGCAAGCAGGGCTGGCCATGTGCAGTGAGGAGAGCTCATGGTGAAGTATTGCTGGGAATGCTCCTTGATGAGAAGTCTTTGAGAAAGAGAGTTGGGGATGGCTGTAACCTGGGAACAACAAGTCCTTTTTGCTTTGTTCATAGCATTCCCTAAGAGGGTGTGTGGCTGTTGACTTTGTGGCCGTAGAGGACAGTTTATTTTCTTATCAGTATTTGTAGGTATTTTTCAAAGGGCACATTAAAAAGAAAGCAAAAAATAAAACCCCAACCCCTGTTGACAGATGTACTGTTAACAGAAAAGAATATCCTCTCCCCCACTTGCTATATTTGTGGGAACTACTGGCTATAATAAATATTATCTTTGAAAACATCTCTGTTTAAACTTAATCCTCCCATAACCCTTCAGCCTAGGCTGTGGCATGTGAAAACGGATTTGAAGTGTCCTCACTCCATATGCTCGTGCTACTGCTGGCTTCTGCCTCGTTGTTTCTAGGACCCATTAAAGAAACAGCTTATTCCTTAATGCTGTGTGTAAACAGGAGGAGTCACTTTGATTCACATGAACCTGTGAATTGTTAAGGTATCTCCCCGAGAGTATGTCTCTGACAAATGTGTGTGTTCTGCAATGCACTCCAGTTAACTTTTGGAGGTGGAGGCCTGAAGAGTTGTTATGAAAGCTGCTTCCCTCTGAGCTGTAGGTATAAGGAATGTGCTAAAACAAGAGTCGGCTTTCAGAGAACTGAATGTCTGTCTAAATAGCTTCCTAACCACCAACTCCCCTCTGGGAAGAAAGAATACCTTCTTATCTAGCCAGAATCTCTTTTATCTTCTAATTTTGCTAAGGAAAAGTCAAGGCTGGGAACAAGTTTTGTAATTTGGCTGAAGCCTGAGGGGGAGGATCCTCACCTCGCAGGTGATACCTGTGCCCATTGTATCCTAACAATTCTGAGGGGTTATCGATGCTATCTTTCCCTGAATGGTTTTGCTGCCTTTGTGTCTCCTTCACATCCCACACCAAACTGGGTCAATTTAGTGGGATGTTCGTGTAGGCATAACAGCAATTTACAGCATTCCTTATGGGGCAGCCTCTGAAAAACACCTGATAACATGGGACTTGAGTGACTTGGTAGCTGGAAAGAGATGAGAAACTGCCTGACTTCAGAAGACTGGTAAGAAACAGTGCTGTGCTTTGGAGCAATCTATTAGTGAACTGAGGACAAGCAATAATTGATATCCCCTCCCCTCCGAAGATATTATTGGTTTAGATATCTCTAACTTGTTGTCTGGAGACCAGAATTGGACTGTTGGTTTCCAGGTGCAATCTTTGGGAGAGGAAAACACCTCTGGGGCAAGGTATCACACCTCAGGCAGCTCAGCAAATTCTGTGATGATTGCATGCCCTCTTCCATACCTTCCTGCCTGCTGCTGTGTCACCCAGCAAGGGCAGGGAAGGCCACCTTTAAAAGATACCTTGGAAGTTTGTTATACTAATGAGGCTTAATTAAATTGAAATGGGGAAGACAGACCTGTCTTGATCTAATCAGAAGGGCCATTTGTTGAAGATGGTGTATTGCTTTGACAGAGCTGTAATTCAGTGTCGAGCAGCAGGCTCCTAGAAGAAAGCAGCCAGCTGTTGGCCTGGAGTATAAGTTAGATGCTGGCCTCTTTCCATTGAATATGAACTTTAAATCCATGTGGGAGATCTGACTTTGAGAGGAGAGGGCAGATGTACAGACTTGGCTTTCTTTACAAAGGACTTTTTTTTTCCATGGTCTAATTATTGCTGAAGGAATTCCAGCAGGTGAGTGGCAGCATTCTCACCCCTTTCTGCATGGTAGGAGTTTGGTGAGTAAAGCCTTGGCTCCTTGTCTGTGGAAGGTATAATAAATCTATGCTACAGGCATAGTGGGATAGCTTCACTTCTCCCCTTCCGCCTCCAAATGAAGCAAGAAACAAAAGGAGCAGACACAGAGTTTATTGTAGCATCAGCTCCAGACTTGCCACATGGCAGTTTAAATGTCATCTTGAAATGATACTTCAAGGCAGGGGTGTATGCAGACAAAGAATTCTTCTTTGGTAGAGACTAATTGACTTGAAAGATCCAAATTGTAAAGATAGCCCTTTTGTGAAGTGAATATGAGCACAGTAGTGACACAGATCTAAGGAAACTGTCTTGTCACTAGCATGACTTCCAGGTTTAATGACAAATTGCATATTCCCTTCCATAATGCACCTTCTTTCTTTCCCCTGAGTAATTGGAAATGTAAGTTGTAGCTGTTTTGAGTTGTGTGTTTCTCTGGTCATTGCTGGTATGTTGAGTTCATCTCAGAAGTACTTAAGGATCTGAAAGTCATACAGCTTTACCTAGTAGTAGGAGTATTAGCATAGGTCTCCAATCTGTTTTCACAGTTAGAAAAGGGTATAATATCCACCTCTGCACTGCTCAAATATGTTTGGAGATATCCAGAAGTTCTGAATTTCTGTGGGAAAGTTGGCTGAAAAGAAAACCACCCCAAACCCTAAATTTACCATATGAATATACCTTTAAGTGAAGAAGCTGTATCTGAATGGGATTTCCCTCAATTAAAAGTGTTCCCGTGGTCAAGTGTAAAAACTCCATTATTTTCTGTGTTGTTGGTTTATTTTGTTTTGGTTTTGTCCCTTGAGAGCTTTAGATCTTTGTGTAAGGAATAGCATAATATAAGTGTTGAAACGTGTCTCCATGTGGTTTTGGGGAGTGGGTCTGTTTCAAATTTTTTTTGTTGTTGTTTGGGTTTGGGTTTTTTTTTGGGTGGGGGTGGTTGGTTGTTTTTTTTTTTTTTACTCCAATCACTCACCCAATTTTTTTATCTAACTTTTCTCCTTCCTTCTTTGTAAAACCAGTACACACAGATTTTTAATGCCAACTTTCATTTGTGAGCATTGGAGTTACACATGGCTGTTACTGATCCAGGTCCAAAATTACCATTGGAGGTCTTGCAGACTAAAACCATTCTAGCTTTTGGGATATGTGTTCTGCTGAGTCTTTTCCCTTCATTAAGGGTTGGAGTTCAACTTTGTGCTTTCTTGATTTCCCAGCTGTGCTTTGTGTGTGTGTACGAGTCTAGTTTTGTTGTGACAGTGCCTGATAGGCTGTGACCGAATCCCTCAGTCCTCAGGTATGAGCAGTGTCACATCCTGCAGTTTTAATTGCTATGCTTTGTACTGTCAGAACATTATATACCTGAGGTTTGGGAGCTGGTTTACATTCCTCCTCATGAGCATGTGTTTGCCTGCCTGCTCCCTGGCTGTCAGGATTGTTGTGCCTCTCCAGGTGGCTGAAGAAGCATTTAGTTTATTTATCCTAGCTGTAGTACAGCCTGCTGCATCTTGGAGATCTTCTGAAAGGTGGTGGGGGTGTAGGAAGGCTGGCACTCTTGAAGTTATTTTGAAGTAAATTCTCCGGATGCTATATCCTCTGGGGTTGTCTTGAAAGAAAAAGCAAAAATTAATTGTAAGCTAGGCAGCCTTCACACCTGAAATGTTAGAGGGTGAGTGAAAAGTAATGATCTCTCTATAATTCAACACACTTTAGTATTTCCTATGTGGAAGATTGCCTTTTCTGCTCCTATTAGCTTGGGAACTGTGAATACTTGGTAGATTCCTAAATGACAGAATATGCAACAGATTGTTCTTGTTTGTTTCTGAATGTTTCTGAATTTCCCCTTTCCTTCCCCTCCCCAGATGTCGTAGGTGTTTGCCTCAGCACTTACTGTTTCTTGTCTTTGTTTTTGTAGACTGAGGTGCTCCCGATCAACCAGATCTTTCAGGAATTTTCAAAAAAGAGACTTTGGTGGGTAAAAGATGTGCCATGGAATGGTAGCACCAAAGAGCAACACAGGATCATCTCTTGCCTTGACTAGACATGGGTTATGTCTTCTGCTAGTTATCTTTGGTACCTTTGTCTTGGAATCACAGGCCACAGGTAAGTGAAACCTTTGCGTACACTGCAGAGAGGAGGAGATATATAAGTATGGAGGTGGCCTTATATTTTTATGGGGAAGCTGGTGATGGTTAGTGCATTTATACCCATCTTTTGGTACTTGTAGGAAAAATTCCATTGCTGCTTGTTAAGCAGATGGCAGTGTTTGAACTGAAAGTTTTATATATTAGTAAATAAGTGGTTTTCCTTTACTCTGTAATTTTTTTCCGCTCCCCTTTTATCATTTCACTGCAGTGGGAGCACTTGGACCATCTCAAGAGCAAGGACCACATTTTAGCTGAGTGAGATTTTCATGTAGACAGTCTTACCTATATGCCCTGTAGCAACTGTTCATGTGAAATAATTTTGAAAGCACTGACTGTTTTCAGCTCTTTCCAGAGCTGATTAATCTGTTCAGTGTTCCCTTGTGTGCTACCTTCTGACACCTCAGCACCTGCTAACTGCACCCGTCTGTTAGATCCTCTTTTGCAGCTTCAGTTTTCCCCTCTCCCCTTTCTAACTGTTTGATATTTATCTAATGGGCAAGTGTTGTGAATAATGTAAATAGCAGCGTGATGGGATGGTATGTAAATGTCAGAAGAGATGAAGGGATCTGCCTTTTAGAAATGAGAGGAAGAAAAAAGTATACTGGATGCTCACAAGGTGTCTCATGATGTAAAGTACATGCTTATTTACCCAGTATACCCTGAAATGTGTTTTCTCTCAGACCAGCCTTGATGTAGCTTTTGTCTGTAAAGAGATGCCTAATCATAAGTGGCCGGGGGTGGAAGAAATAACTGTGTGCTCTTGCACAGAACTTTGAAGGAGGTTAGTTCCAAAAAGGCATGTATGTTTGACTTCAACATCTGTTGCAATGCAGAGCATTAGCTTGCCTTTGAAAAGAAAGTTGAGTTCTTGACATACTCTAAAAAGTCTTACTTATTTGACATATCATGGCACCTGAAAATGTCTCATGACCAATACTCCTCAGCACCAATGAAGCTTGAATTGGCCTCTGTGTGGTAGAGGAGAATAAATGCTAGTTGCCACATGCACTCAAAGCCAAGGTTATCCTACATGGAAAAGTCTGCTGTTGCTGAAAGCAGGAGGAGGAGCTGATCTCCTTTGAGTATTTCTGGCTCTTCGAGTTGGAAGGGAGAGGCTGCTGAAATTGGTATCGCAGACTTGTATGTCTTTCTGGCCTGATTTTGGCTTCGTAGGTAATGAGAGGTCAGGAGTACACACAAGAGAGTGACAAACTGTCAAGAACATGTAGTGAGAGTGGGACAAGGTCTTTTTGGATCTGGTCTGTCCTTGTTTTTTTCCATTCTTGCTGTTATTGGTGATAACGTCACTGCCTCATTTCAGATACAAGTCTGTCAGATATGCCTTCCAGCCTGGGCCTGGAGTGCACCATCCCTATCTGAAACGCCTACTGCATTTTGCAGCACATTCAATTGAGTCTGTAATCAGTATGCAAATGCCTTGTGCTGCATGGGGCTGCTGCATGGGGAAAGGCAGCCACAAGACTGGCAAGCCTTCTTAGTATCATTTTTGAGGCATCAGGTCGCATTAACAAAAGCACTAGTCAGAAGACCCAAAACTCTTTTCTGCGTTGTTTCCCTTTCTGTGTTACTTTTGCTTTAGGACCTGAAACCAGCTGTGGAAAACTGATCAAGGCAGGTCATCAGCTAAATAGGATTATAGTGGCTGGGCATGAACCATTTCCTGAAGGAGAAGTGAAAAAGTGAGTGCATGTGAAGGGGAGCCCAAGATCATAGCAGAGGGCAAGTCATGAAGGGGAAAAACATCCTAGGGATTGTCTTGCTGGGGAGAGCTTCCATTCACAGGTTTTGTGAGAGTGGGAGGTATCAACCCAGCTGCTAGTTGCTGGGAGGGATGGGGGTGCTCAGTGATGTGTCATGGGCCCGGGGAGCTGCACCTGCAGCAGCACACCAGCCATGAGTAACGCTAATGAGCAAGTCAGCCGTGGAGCAGAGAGCCAGATGGAGAAACAAAGAACACTAGCGAGGCACTTGGAAAATCATCTTTCCCTCGTCTTTGTCTCCCACCATCTTCGCTTCATTACTTTACACAGCAAAATCTTTTAGAGCAGGCAGAGCAAAGCAGTTAACATGAACCAACAGATTCTATTAAATCTCTTGGTGGTAATGCTTATCTTGAATAAGGGGCCAACGTGACACGCTCACAATTGCTACAAAAGCTGAAGAATGTTCTCATCAAAAGACAGACAAGCATGGAGGTAATGGCTGGCTCAGCTCTCAGTGAGAAAGCAGAGCTTGTGATTCATATGTTTAAAGCCGTATGATGTATATTGTATTGCAATAATTTTGCTGTTTAGAAATTGTATTGCTTGAGTTCCAGGAGGCTTAGATATATTCATTTTGTGTGCAGGGATGTGTTCTCTTTGCCACATGTTTAATGCAGAGGGCAGACTCATTTCCAGTCAGCAAGCATCTGGTCTGTCCTCTGGTAATACATTGATTTTTATTTATGCATGGATTTTAAAGAAAAATCTTCAGTGTGTTGTCTTAAGCTACCTATCCAAATATCCTGGAGCACCATGGGATGAGTATGATAAGTTGCTTAGTCACTAAACACTGTAAAATTTGGAGAAACTGCTCCTTATTCACAGGAAGATATCCATGAATCCAAAAATAACCACCGCACATATTTTAACACAAAACAAGTGCGGCATTTGGTGATGGGCAAGCAATAAAGCTGTGTCAGAAGAGGAGGAGATATGAAAACTTCAGTGCTGTTCAGAAACGTATTTTGAGCCTTTATTGCTGTTTTGCCTTTTCTTCCCCTGTCTGGGAAGTTCTCCAGGATTAGTTGGAGGAAGAAATGAAGGAATATGGAGGCAAAGAGGCTTGGAAAGTAGGGACCTAAAATACTGATGCTTAGATCTTCATTGTGTCTTCCGTTTTCTTTTGACGGTTTATTTGGGATGTACCCTCATGAAAGAGCCGAGATGCATAGTGGATAGAGGTGGGGAATTTTTTACATGTTGGAGAGGAGCAATAACACTCATATTACTTTTCTACAGATAATGTTTCTCTGTTATTTCTTTCTTGCTGTCTTCCTCCGTTCTCTGGCCCTTAAGGTTATTCTCAGGCTCTCAGAGGCCTTGTGTTTATATCTCATTCACAATAGTCCTCCTATCTGGCCAGGCTATTTTTGGAAGGATAACAATGGATCAGAATAAGTTGTTCATTAAATTTTAACATGTAGTCTCTAAAGTACTCTGAAAGCTTCCTATCATTTGTGTTCCAAATGATGTAATTTGTGTTGGATTCATAACCAGCTGTCAGAAACATATAAAAAAACAGGTTGGGCCTTTCATTATTGATAGTAGTGTCACCTGGTCCTTGGAAATGCAAGTAAGGTTGTTGATAGAAGTATTAAACATACCAAATTAAGCAAATATTGATACCCATAACGGAAAGTTTAAATATTAACCCTTAAAAATTATTATTAAGGCAGGCTGAGTGAATCTAAGTCCACTTAGGTTTTAGCTGCAGCTTGATTTGTTGGCTGATCACATGTGAAATGCTATAAAACTAGCTCTTTAGTTTTTGGGATTGCCATTAAATTGATAAATTGGGCTTGAATAAACTGAAACAACTTCATTCCTGTGTGTTGTCTCTGACGCAAATGCAGCCGATCTGCCACTTGCTGTTCTAAGGTCTTTTCAGTGCCAAGGTTATTCTGCACAGCTCTTCAATACCACTGGTATTTGTTTGCATTGCATGGAGCAGCTTGTTAGAGCACACTTCAGCCACTGAACATGTTCAGACTTGTTCCTGCTCTTTGAGGATCTGTGCAAAGCAGAGGTTTCCTTTGTCTCTGATTATGCAGCTGTAAGGAAGGCGTTTGTGCAGCTATGGATGAATTCAATGGTCATGCAAACAAGGACACTGTAACATTGGATGGCCAGACAGAAATGTGGAGAGGTGTCATGCATGAACAGAGGATCAGATGTTGATTCTAACTTCTAAGCTTCATTTGATTGTTGGTTTGGAGAAATTATAGGCTCAGCTCAAAAGAGGGTGTAGTTCTGCATGGAAGAACTACATGGGCAGAGATTTAGGGCAGCCCTGCGGAGAAGGACTTGGGGGTGTTGGTCAATGAGAAAATGAGAATGGGGCGGCATCAGTGTGCCCTCACAGCCCAGAAAGCCAACCGTATCCTGGGCTGCATCAAAAGGAGTGTGACCAGCAGGTCAAAGGAGTTGATCCTGCCCCTCTGCTCTGCTCTCATGAGACCTCATTTGGAGTATTGTGTGCAGTTCTGGTGTCCTCAACATAAAAAGGACATGGAGCTGTTGGAACAAGTCCAGAGGAGGGCCACAAGGATGATCAGGGGACTGGAGCACCTCCTGTATGAAAACAGGCTGAGAAAGTTGGGGCTGTTCAGCCTGGAGAAGAGAAGGCTGCGTGGAGACCTCATAGCAGCCTTCCAGTATCTGAAGGGGGCTATAGGGATGCTGGGGATGGACTCTTCATTAGGGACTGTAATGATAGGACAAGGGGTAACGGGTTCAAACTTAAACAGGGGAAGTTCAGATTGGATATATGGAGGAAGTTCTTTACTGTGAAGGTGGTGAGGCACTGGAATAGGTTGCCCAGGGAAGCTGTGAATGCTCCCATCCCTGGCGGTGTTCAGGGCCAGGTTGGACAGAGCCTTGGGTGACATGGTTTAGTGTGAGGTGTCCCTGCCCATGGCAGGGGGGTTGGAACTTGATGATCTCAAGGTCCTTTCCAACCCTAACTATTCTATGATTCTATGGAGAGAAGGGGAAGCAGTTCCAGGTGCAATTCCTCCTCTCAGTCCCTTTGGAGACTTCAGTAAGGGCAGAGTGGTACAGAAGAGCATGGTGAAGAACTGTGGAATAATAGCCAGGCTGCAAAGGTGGCTGGGAAGTGGTTGCAGACAGACCCAGAACTGCACTATTCAGATTGTAATATTCTTACTGTTACTACACTGATCCAGGCAGTGATATTTAAGCAACTGGTTTGAAGGGATTAATAGGTATTTCAAGAAGCCACACAACTCGTTTATTTTTAACCAGTTCTAATGGTTGAAGTATGAATTAAAGCTGTGTGGTGTTTACCTACCTGCTGGATTAAACCACAGCAGCATAATAGTAATCCTGAATTTTCCCTTTGTCTGTCCTAGGTTGGCTCAGCGAATCCAAAGGACCTGCATGTGAGTAGACTTATATTCACTGCTGTAATATGAGAAATGAGTGTGATGTTTTACTGGTTAATGTAACTGGCTATGAGCTAGGATACCCATCACACTTCTGTTGTGTTGAATATGCTAAGATCTATCTCTGTTTTCATTCTTGTCCATTGTATTTGGGAGAGATGACTGCCCTCAGTTTGAGAGAGGAAAGTCAAGTTTGTATGTTTCACTCTGCTTGACGGGTGAAGTAACTTCAAGTTACTCAAGAAAACACAAATAAAATAAATATTTCATTAAAGCACACAGAGAGATGCTGCTTGTGAAAGTTTTGAGAGGCTGCCAGAGAGGATTGAGAGGACAGAGAGGGCAAGCTAAAGCAAAACCCACGTTGTTCCCTTTAATCAAGAAAGATGAACATCTTATCACAGAGCATGACTCTGGATATATTCCACTGGACATTCCTGCTTCCTGCTTTCCATTTCCTGTGCTTGGAAAGAGTCTAAAGTCTTTCCAGTGGGCATGTTATCAATATGTGTAAATGTGGGAGGACTGGGAAGCATATTTGGCTTCTGTATCTGTTCTAGCAGGAAAATAAGCTGCAGCTTGAGCTAGAATGAGACAGACACAGCTTGTAACAAGCTGTGGATAGTCAAGAGTGATTGATTGTAGGGAGCTGAAGGCACTTGAGTAGCAAGCTCAAAAGTGCTTGTACCTTTGTGAGAATAATTGAAACTCAGTGACAGGAGCATGGCATTGTCTCAAGAGGTTGTACCTGCTTATCTGTGTGCACTGATCTGCATCTAAAATCCATTTTCTTTCTAATGAACTGAAACCTCTGGGGAGTGTTCATCTTCCTCTGCAAGCAGAAATTCCCCTAGGGCTCTGCTTTTACAGAGCGTTGTACTGGAGTTGGAGGACTGGTGAATTGCTTGATTCCAGATGCAGTGGAAGGGATTTGAAGTAACTCCTTAGGTATGGGGCTGCTTAGGTGAGTTACAGGATGTGCTAGGTGGATTGGGCTTGTTGAAGAATAAAATGAGCTTTTTGGCTCAGTCTAGTACAGTGATCCTTTTATTATAGAATGGGGAGGAGAACTTCTGGAGTTCCTGTGCTGAGAAGACTGCCAGACCTCAAGAGGTGATGGGGATGCTCTCACACTGCTGTGTACTCTAGCCTGGCTGATGCTTGCTGGAGGTGCCTCCTGTGTTCCTTCTCTGTAGGGCCAATGTTGTGAATGCAAGGATAAGTGCATTTATCTACTTGGTGATAAAGGAAGCATTTCAAGGGAAGCAGAAGCCAAAGAACTGAACTGTAGGGTACCAAAAGAGCATCTTTATTTCTTACAGGCTCAGCATTTTAGATCTAGCCAATCATCTTAATTCTATGGGTAAAATTTTTCTTGTTTGAGGTCAGAAAGAAACATGACTAATGCTTTACAGATACATCTTTTACTTTTCAAAGGGAGAATCATGTCTGATTTGAAAAATACTGTAGAGATAAGCATTTCTGGTGGATGAACATCTTGAATCTTCAGCTTACAGGTAGGGAACAAGCATGATAGGCCTGATGCATGCAGAGCCATACCTTGTAAGCCAGAGGCTGCTGCTGCTTTTCTGGCTTGAAGGAACATTTTCTGTGTCCTGAGAAAAAGCTCAACATGGTGTGTAATGCGTTTTGTGTCAGACGTACCCTTAGGTGTCAGTAAAATTGTCCATCAGAGAATAAAACTGTTTTGTGATCCTACCGATTCTGTTGTTGCATTCTCTTTTGCTTCTTTTTCATCAGAGAGATCAGCTGCTGAGACAACAGGTGAAGTTCTTCTGGCTTAGGTAGAACTAGAACACTTTGAAGGAAATGGAGGTACCTGGAGACTCTTAAGGCATGGAAAAGGACTAGAAGTGAGTGGAAATTTTTAGGAAGGTAGTAGAATAGATTGAAGGTGAGTAAGGATCAGGGGAGAGTAAGATCCTAGGAGAAGAGGGGAACAGAGCAGTGAGGTGAAGGCTTCCTCAGGTGGAGTTGTGAAAAAGATCTTGGTGGTTTAAAAAAACAATTAATTGTTTGGTGGTTAAGTGTAGTGTAAGCCCTGAAAGAAGGTAGTATTTTTGCTGTGCAAGCAATTCAGAATGGTTGAAAAGAGTATGGCCTTGGGAGGAAAAACTCTAGTGGAAGTGTATATGGGTGTGTTTGGTTTTTTATTTTTGGTTATTTTTTGTTTTGGTTTATTTTTTTAATACATCAGGATGCAGGATATGCCTTCACAATATCATGCTTTCAAGGCTTTTCCATATGCAGCAGGACTCGCTAAAGAGACACTGACAGAGTTTAAGAATGTGAGGGTTATGAAGCGTGTGTGCCCTCCAGGGACTGAAGCTTCAAGGCATGAATCTCCTCAAGGCAGAAGCAGAGGAGAGTGAAGATGACAGTTACTGGAGCACTGGCTGTGTCTGCATACAAGTGCTTTCACATCATGGCTGGGGATCTGGTGGGGAGAGAAACTGCAAAAGACTGTATAGCAACCATATGTGTAACAAGACATAGGGAGGAATTTCAAGTGGAGGTTGCTGCTGTGTTTAGAGAAATATCTGTGACTTTCTCAGAAAGTTCTGCTTTTCTTAGTTTGTGTTCAAACTAAAGAGTTAAAAGCTACTTTGCGCTCCCCCATCATCCTGCATTTATTTGGCTGCTCTACCCACTGTAGAGGAACCCTTCCTTGTAAACAAGATAAACCTGTTAAAGCTGCTAGACCCTGGATCCTTGTCAGCACCAAGGTATTTATTGGTCCCTGCTCATGTGATGTTTTCCTGGTGGGTCCTGTGTGTCACCCTATGCGTGGAATGAAGTTATATCAGAGGAGGTTAGGGACTTCTGGTGATGCTTCTCTTCTAGACCTCCAGCATCCTGGAAATTGATATCCAGGAGACTTACCTGATGCTGTGGAGACCTTTAGGAGCATGCTTCCTTTGTGTCACGCAAAGCTCACAGCTGTTGGTTTATCCTTGCTGGAAGAGAAGTGTGTTTTTATTTAATGTTGTTTCCTCTGGCCCATTCCACCCCTATCTTCAGATCAGCTAACTTTGAAACTCAGAGTCCTGGGGATGTACCTGCTGAGTAACCGGTCTCCGGTACTTGAAGGTTTAGACCTGCTGATGTGCTTTTTGGGAAGAGCCAGTACTGTCAGAGTTGCGCTGAGCCACATGTTATGCTGCAGCACATCTTTACTTCTCTTCAGCACAGGTGAAGGATCATAACTGTAATGCTCTGTATTATCCTAAAGCTAGCACTTCCATTCTGTTGGTGGTTTTCTTTCCCTAGAAAAAGTAACTTTTGAATCCTCCTGGAGATTAGCCTTCAGGTTTCATTGTAAACACTTTTTTGGGCATAGTTAACTTAGGTTGTATGATGCTAATTAAAGATAAAGGTTTTGTCATTTGAGTAGTTAGGTTCAACTGTGACTTTATCTCAACTGAGGAAATTATTCATTGTTTTCTGTGTAAGTTGAAAATCCTGAACACAGTCGCAAGCTGCAATGAGTTTGCCTTTGAGTGCAACTCATAGTGAAATTCATTAATATGGCAAGTTTGTTTTTCCGCTTGTATACTTTTAGTCCACCATTTCTTTCTCTTTCCCAACAAGCTAGTTTTGTTGCAATTGTTGTGGTCAGCAGCCCAAAGCAGAAGTTAGTCTTGCTGCAATGTAGAAGTATGATGTCCTTGAGCTGCTGTAATTCTAACCTTCGGGCCTTTCTGGTTTGAATTTCTTTATTTGTGTTTACTTCTCAAATACTTAAATGTTAGCTTTAAGTTGATGGGTTGCACTTCGGTGGCTGTTTCCCCCATGGCATTTAGTAAGCTAGACTCCGCTTTTGGAATAGTTGGGAGAGATGTACAGTGCTGGGAGAGTTGAGCTATCAGTGTTTCCTGGATCATGTTTGGTCCCACTTTAAGCAGCTCTTTCCAGTCATGAGCTGATTCTGTGTAAGAGTTGAGTTTGGATGAGTAGTGGGGGGAATGGCATGAGGGAAAGGGGTGCAGCCTACCATCTGGTGTGCAGGTAGGGCTGCTCTTATCATCCTTGATTCTTGCTGTCAGTAAAACCAAGAGAGACTGATAGAAGCTGCTAATTAGGTTTGTTGCGAGGAGATTCATTCTCTTGACTGCAGCCAGGTGAGCAAAGGTTTGAGTATTTTACTGCATACCTCTGGCCACCTCCCAGTTGTTTGAGGCAGGTTGGGAGTATTTCACGCTTGGCTGTGTCAGGTGCTGTGGAGAGACTTGAGAGGATGAAAATGAATGTCTGTTCTGCATCCTATCCCAGCAGGGAAGCATCTATTGCTACGTCTGCTTCCATTCGTTGAACTCTTAATTAGTTTCTTGAAGTGGAGAACATTTTTCTCCTCACATTGGTTGGTTACTAGCACCAAGGGAGGTTGCCTGCAGAACAGAAGCTTTTGTAGCTTTAATTTAAAAATTATTTGTATTTGATAGCAGCATTTCAAAGCTGCTTGCCTGTGTGCACCCTGCATAGAAGACACCGAATACATCTCCCTTTCCAGAGCAGTCTGTCACCTTCTTTCTGTGGGAATAGAGGTTGACCTCTTCATTAATGCAGATACTTCTCTATAGGTAGAAGTTCAAACACCTAAGCAGCAGTGGGATGACTGAACTTCCAAGGCGACAAGAAAAGAAAAGAAGTTCCTGTTTCTTTTCTAGCAGAAGGATTTGGGCTCTCACGTATTATTTCTGTAGCGTTAAAGTAGCTTCATCCACTCTCATAGTAAAGTGGGAATGACTGTAAACACAGCAGTGTTAGTGGAAGGCAAATGTTGTTTCAGTCTTAAGCTTGATTTTCCAGTTAAGCTGTATTTCACCTAATGTAAAACTTAGCTTATTTACTTCTCGACCGTTGTGGTGATGGTCTCCCTTCAGTTGTTATGTATCCTGTGGTGACAGGATGAAACCTCTGGCGCCTGATCCTATCTCTGACCTCCCCACAGCAACTAGTTTGAGTTGCTTTTGCAGGGAAGCTGGTGGCTCTCCATCCCTATGGAGTAGCTTTCTCCATGGGAGGGATTCCTCCCCAGGGCTAAGCTGGTTCATGGGGTTGTGAGGATAGATGTATGTATGTCGATCAGTTTCTTTGAGCTCCTCTGTCCCAGTATCTGTTGAGCCCAGTTGAATGACCAGCTGTAGCAATTCTTACTGCTGTACAAGTTGTTCAGCAGTAGCAAGAGTGCAGTTGGGGACCTTCTGCTTTGCCTTTTTTCAAGTCTTCCCTGAGCCTGTCTTTGTTCTGGTGCGTTTGGAGAGCACAAGGCCATGGTGTACGGCTGCTGTGCCCCGGGCCTCCACCCCACACGCATCAATTCATCAGCTTGATCTTTCCACCCCGGCTCCTCAGGAGGGTCGGATGGCAGCTGTGGCTCCTGTCAAGCATGATGCCGGGCAGGGAGCTTTAGGGAGGAGAGTTACAAAAGACCCAGCTTAAATTGTCTGTGTAAGGGCACAGCAGAGGCTCTGTCATGCAGGCCTCACCTCTTGTCTTCTGGTGCTATGGTTGTAATGACATTAGCATTTCAAAAAGGGGGATTACCACAGCCCTCTGGTTCTGAGGGGAGGATATTTTGGCTGTTATTTGAAAAGCTGCTTTCTGGCCATCTCTCCTTTTATTTTTCTTGCATGTGGTTTCTGAAGGGTTGGGGAAGGTGGTTGCACCATGTTAATAGTGGATTCTTGCTGCTGTTTGTTGGCCTAAATGTGGCTGGTAGATGTCAAGTTGTCACATTCTTGCTGTCACAGTTGACAGCACTTTCTTGCTGATTTGGAGAAACTGTCTCGAGAACTTCCTAATGGAAAAGTTAAATTAAACAGCCTATGTTGGGGTCACAAGTGTATGATGAAGTATCCTGAAGTCATGCTTATAGGAAGAAGTTAAGGTAGTTTGTCTTGTGTATTTCAGCCAAAGGAAATGGGCAGCACACACCTCTTGTGATACCAAAAAAAGCACTTTTTCTGCTCAGGCACATGGTTTTGCAGTGGTTCCTTCGGAAAACGATGGTGTTTTTATAAGGTGGCCTTTAAAAACAAAAATTCCTCTAGTGAAACTAAACTGACGCTTGCAACTCTGGTGCGTTACTGTCACCTCAGATCAATGTGCAGCTGATCTTCATTTTCCACTGAGTTCATTTTCTCTTTCTGATGTTGCTTGTGCTGGAAGTTTGCATTAAGGCCCTGTGTGCACTGGGCCCTAGTGGAAAATCCCCATAGCTGCTATCTCCTCTCCAGTTCCATTAGCTGTAGAAATGGTGGGTCAGGCCAGGCAGGTTGGACATCTAGTCCCTGGGGGAAGGGAACAAAGGGAATTGTCTTGTTTGCCTACCAGAGATAGGCAAGAGTACTGTGTGCAACCTTTTTAACCATATGTGGGTCCTAAAATTAGTAGCTGACCCATAGTATCCGAATTAGGAGCTCCTTGGCTTGACTGTGTGTGCATGGTTGGAGGGTGTGTAGCAGAAAATGGTGGTGGTTGCCTGGAGCCTTGACCTGAGTAGTATTGCTAGTGCTGTGTGTATTGAAGTGCTGAATAAGAAGGGAAAGGTTTGTTTTGAAGAGGTGTTATTAGATGCTTAGGTTGAAGTCTTCATACGCCTTAATCTTTGCATGTTCCCATAAGGACTTGCATGTTCATGTAGGGCATAGCTTACTAAGTGGCTTCCCAGAGCAGTGCTGGTTGAAGTCAGGGCTTTCCCTTGCTCTGGGTGCTGCTGAGAGCAGCCTTGGGCTGGGACTCCTGAAGTGAGTCCTGGCTCCTGTGCAGAGACAAACAGCCAGAGATCAGCTGGAAGAGCTGCATAGGTCTTTGAGAGAGGCAGGCCTGGGCCATAGATAAGCTGTCCATCAGGGCATCAGGGAGGAGCAGAAGTACAGTTTTCTCTGTAAACACAGTGCGAGGTACTTGGTGTGCTGAGGAAGGGAGGCATTTAACTTTTCCATGTGAAAACAGGAACTGTGGAAGGCCTTCCAGGAGTGTGGTGGCTGCTGACGTTTATTCAGCGTATTTCTAACTCTGCCAGTCTCCAGGCCTGTTCTAAGCTGTGTATTTCTGTAGAGCACACATCTGTCCATAAGCTTCAACAAGGATGGAGTCTGTGTCTACACAGTAAGATGTCAGCAAGGATGGTGAAGCTTTTGGGTGCCCTGTGCCTCAGATGAGCTGGACAGGAAGCACAAAGCAGCAGAGATGCAAGTCTCTATGGTCACTGTCTTATCCTGTCCCTTTTTCTGGTTCTGCAGATGCACCAGCAGACACAGCTGTGCAAATCTGCCTTCTTTCTCCTTGGAAAGTTAGTCACTGAGTTGCTGTGCAACCAACTCTAGTAGCACAGGCTTTTGAATTTGCATTTAAACTAAGCTGCTGTGCATCTTTGTATGGCTGGTTTTGGGATGTGTGAGTTCCCGCGTCCTCTTTTCAAAGCACCTTTTCTGGTAGTGATGTTAGGAATTAGATATTCAGAATAATGGTGGAAGCAGGCTGGAGAGAAAACTGTAAATCTGAATGTTGTGAATGGAAAACCTGAGAACTAAAGAATGCACAAAATGACAAACAGCCTTGATTCTGTGGGGCTGATCAAAATTTGGGTTTACATGGCGAGGGCACACCCTCTGTCATTCTTTCCAGTCTCATGGCCATTACTGTTTTAAGGCTTGCAAGAGAAAGATAAGGGCTGCAAAAATTAGAATTAGTAAGTGCTGGTCATAATGTTTAGTGGTATAAGAGCGTTTATAATTATGGAGCAAGAGGAGGGGAAAAAAGCATTCCCTTGCTCCCTATTTGGTTTAATGAATTTAATTACTTGGAAATAGCTAGTAGCAAACTTGTGGGCTTTTCCAAATGTGCTTTTAACAAGACAGCAAATTTTAAGAGAAGAAGAGGCAATTCAGTAAAAATAATTGAAGACATAAGAACTTAACTGCTGTATCCCCCATTGCAAGTGCTTTGTGTCAGTAGATGTTAAGAGAACTAAATTAATATGCCTCTGATGTACTGGGAGGGAAGAAACCAGGGCAGGAAGACACAATTCTAAATGCAGGGAAGCAAGTGAGATACCAACTTTCAAATAGATCCTTATAATAAAGTTGTTCGTTCTTTTGTTCCTGTCAGCATGAAATAGAGACAAATATGGCAAGGAAATGGCTGAGCAGAGTAATGGGATTCTGTGTAACAAGCAGCAAGAGTGCATGAGGTGAGAGAAAGGAGATGGGGCAGAATGCCAAAAAAGGAATTTTGTATAAAAGAAGCTTGAGTCAGAAATCCCTCCCTTGATGTATAGTTTAGTTTCCATTAAATTGTTTGCTCTTTTGTCAGCTTAAACTGGTCTTTATAAAGTGATACAGTGGCTAAGCAAGTAAATAGCAAAGAAAAATTGCATTGCATCTTCTTTAAATTAGGGAAGATATCTGGTGGGATGGCTCTGGGTCAGATACATTTACCGTCAAATGAGATTTTCCAAAGTGCTTGTGTCCCACTGGTTATCACTGGTGGGGAGAGAATGTCTCAAGTCATCTGAGCACGGCTGAAAATTTTGCCCAGTGTGTTTAACAATCTGAAAGAGGGATTTAGTATCCTGCTGCTTAAATTTGCAGGCAATGCAGTGCTGAAGGAGAGCTGCAAAATTCCAGTGATGACTGAGTAATCCAAGACTACTCTGAGTGACAGAGCAACTGAATAATATCTGGAAATTGATGATCAGAGTTGCTTCAGGAAGGCAGGGTAGAGCCATATGCTTTTTCATTTCCTCTTGGTGGCTATGTACCCCCAGACAATAGTAATTATCTGTAACAAAAAGTCTACCAGCAGCGCAACAGAGCTTCCTATTTCCAGCTTGTCCAGTTCTGTGATGAGGACCGACACATTGTCAGAGATGTCTGGGCCCTGAATACTGGTGGAGGGAAGCTTAATTCTCCAGGTGCAATTCTACCTGAAAAGATGCTTCTGTGTTCCCAGTTTGCAGAGTAGCAACAGGCTTTTCTGTTATCTTCAGCATTGGTATGAGCCCTACTGTGAGGACTCTCCAGGGCATAATTTATTAGAAACCAGTATGCTGAATAAAGCAATTTTATGCAGCAATGGTGAGACAGTTTGTTCTGGTTTTCTTGGAGATATTTTTTGTCAAGTCATCAAGCAGAGTGTTTGAAAGCTACATGCTGTGTTTTGGTCAGTCTCCTCAGGTGCTCAAATACGGAACAAGAATGTCCCCTGACTGGAGCCAGTACAGATGGTATAGGACAGAAGTAGCTGTTTATTCTTGTCCTTGAAGCAGCTCTTGCAAAACCATCTTTCCTGTTATGTGGAGTCCTGCAGCCGCGGAGATCTTGACTGCAACATACTTCTGTCTGTACAGGTTTTTTGTGCTTCCAGACAGCTCACTTCAGTCTAGCAGGCTGTGATTGCTCAATAGGATTTCCATGTTCCTGTTGGCTTGAACCTTGTTTTTAAATGTTTTAACCATTTTTCTGAGGAGTGCTAGGTCCCTAATTTTGTACCTATATTTGCCTGACCTCTCAGAATGGAGCATTACAGAAAAACTACTTTTCTTTTTTGCAGAGTCTAGGCTGGAAATCTGTTCCTAGAAAATGTGCTAGGGTGGGATTAGAAGTTTCAAAGCAGTAGTCTTCAGAACGTATAATAATAATACATGTAGTTCTGCCTGCAACATGATGATAGCTTCTTACTTTCAACCTGCTTTGTGTAAAAAAGGAGCTTTAAATGTGTTTTTGCTTTCCAGTGCAAGCAGCTTCTGTAATTGTCAAAGGTATGTGCCTCTGAATAAAAAGTTATATGACACAAACAGCTTCTATTATGGAGGAATGCTCTTGTTGGAGTGTGTTCTACACACTGGGGTGATACTCCTTGCCAGTGTGGAGCTGAAGAGGAGCAGGAAGGGATAACTTCAGAAAGTGCAGGTATTGAGAAGAAAACAGGTGCAGTTGTGTAGCTCGTTCTTCCCTGTCATGGTACTGCAGAAGGGACACCAGGTCTGGCACTGTGGTTGTTGCAGGATAGTGTGGGTTCAGCATCCTTCCAGAGCAGCAGAAGAGGTATTGTGACTTGGTTTCCGTTTACCCTGTGAGCTAAAGAGTAAATGTCAACTGTCTGATTGTCTCTTCCACCCTGCGAATAAGAGTGACAGCGACAGCTTTGATGTGCAGTAACTACGTTACTGTGATTTGTGTTCATGGCTTTAGGTTCTGATGCTTGTGGGGGTAGGGCTATGAAAGTAGATCATGGCATTTAATATGACAGACACCTCCACGCACCTTATTAATGAAGCTGTACCACTGGGAAGAAAATGGGGAGGAAGAAGTCCACTTTAATAATCCAGGTGACTTTTCCCAGTGCTTGGGAGGCCTTTGCTCTCTTTGTCCTCAGGCAAGATATGAAGAGAAAAAGAATAGAAACAAGCAGTGGGTCTGTTCTGGGTTTTTTTTTTGTGTGAACATCCTAGATTTCTAAACACTAAATTCTGTTTCTACTTCTTGGGAAGTCACCTTTATGTCTGGTGGGAGTTGACACAGTATAATGGTGTTTAGCCACAAAATGGCCTTTTGCAAAATTGTAGCATCTGTTCAAGAACTGAGAACCTATTTTAAGGTTTGTTGCTGGGGTAACCCTTTGGGAGAATGAAAATCTGTTTCTTGGCAGTGCTAGGTCTTGAACATGAATTTTTGAAAGAATAACTTTGAAATCCCTGGGTACTTGGTGAAAAGATCCAGAGATTTCAGGAAAGCGCCTTTTGTACTTTGATCCTCACATAAGATCCTCTTGTGAGGTTTTAGAAGGCTCTGGCTTGCACGCACAGAGGGAATGTGGTGCTAGCTGAAGGATGCATGGTCAGACTCCAGCTGAGTGCTCTGACCAGTGAGAAGAGATTTGGGAGGAGGGGACACAGAGGACCGATTAGTTTAGATTGTGCTGTTCAGTATTTCATTAATACCCTGATGAAAGATACAAATTACTATGAGAAAGTTCATCTGGGAAGTAGATGCTTCATTCTTTCCCAAACTTGAGCTACTTTCCACTGAGGCTGTGCTGTTTCCTAAGACTGTTACCCTCTGTTCTCCATATGAACTACTAGAATGTAGCTATTATGAGTAGTATCCTAGATACTTAGTGTGGTTAAAGTAGTTTTTTCTAAAAAATGAATAGAAAAGACAGGGGTGGATAAGGGGCAGAATAAAGGATGGCACTGCAGGTTGACACGATCAACACTGTGAAACTGAATGCAGCAACCACCTTTGAACAGTCTTTGGCTATAATTGTGTTGGCAATGGGAAGAAAGTTCTGATGGTGTCTGTGCTTGATGGGATATATCTGGTGAGAGGGAGTAACTGCTGTATGCTGAGCAAACTGTATGGGGGTGGAAAAGATTGAAAGAATGGAAAACTACCAAAAGTTTCAAAGAAGGATTTGGGAATTGTTATACTTGCCCTGGTAGCAGTTTGCTGCCTGCTAAACGTAGCTCTGCAGTGTCTGTTGTCTTACCACTAAGATAGTGTTTTTTCTGTTATTCCCTTTCCTTAAAAGACTCCAAATCCCATTTTCCCCAGTCATATAGAGGAGATGAGGAAACATGCAAACAAAACCAGGAAAGCTCTGGGTGAAGGATATGTTTCTGTGTTTAGTATCAGAATGGCTTTGTAATACCTGCTGTAGGTCCATAGTCTTCCTAAACAGTGTATGTTAAAGACATCATGTGTTTCTTGCAAACTTGAGTCAAGTGATCAAGTCTTGGTCTGGAGCTCTCCAGCTTCTGTTTATGTTGTTACCCCTGTAATGCTTGTTCTTCCTGATTAAATGTGTGTGCTGTTATGTGAAATTCTCCATATTGGTGTGAAGAAGGGATTGGTTACAGAACAGTAACTGATAGCTTTAGTAAAAGGACTCTTGGTTTTCTTCTGGGACTCTATTTTACGGTTTGGACACTAATTTATCAGCACCAAACTTAACTTCCTTCCATGCTGTTTTCCCCCCCTAGTTCTCAGGAGTAAGACATCCATATCTGTTATTTAAGGAGTCTGCATACACAGCTGAGAGAGCTCCCAAGTGTGTCTCCCTGGAGGCCAGCATTTCTGCTATTTTTAGCATGATTTCTTTAGGTTTTCCATTTCCTTTGTGTGAGAAACTTCACTAACTGGCAGGAGGTTGAACCATACAGTAAATGGATCTCAAAGATACATGGGAAGCTTTCACTCTGCTACCAGGAAACCAGTAAATGCTGTTGGGCATTTTTACCAAGGCCTCTGGTAGGCTGGGCTCCCCTGAGCAGCTGAAGAGGCATCATGATTTAGCCTAGCATAGAGTTACTACATCTTGGAAATGGTTGGTGAAGGCATGCTATCTGTGTACTGTTCATTTTCACTGTGTCTGGGGTCTTCATTTGTGTTAACTGGTAAATGCCATCTAGCCATAACGCTTGGTGGTTTATTGCCTCTCTGCTTGAACTACAACCCAGAGGATGCAGTGGGAGAAATCTGAACATCTGCTGCAGAGAGAGAAAAATGCATTAGCTTATGAATCATCTATTTAAATGAGGAGGGAGCCTTTTCAGTTCAGGGAATTCAGGGAGCATAGAGAGACCCTGAATTCTGTAGGGGACATGGAGGTAAGGGTGAGTGTCTAGCAGTGGGATGTTGAATTAGCATAGAAGTGTTCAGAGGTAGACACAGTGACTGAGAGTGGGCTGGAGTCAGTGGCCTGCACATCTGGCTTGACCTTCAGCTGCCTTTCTGGAAGGGCACAGGGCACCTGAAGGCTTTGTGCCATACCTACCAGCTTTGTGTGGATGTCTAGTGCCTCGGAAGTAACTGAGCCCTGATTGACCCCTCTGTCTGGAGAGCCCCATACAAGCGGTGTTTCTTCAGCTCTGTGAAAAAGTGACTTGGGAACACGCATGGGGTCAGCTTTTAGGATAGGGGGTGACTTGTGTGTTGGGGAATCTTTTTTCTTGAAAGGCCCAGATGACCTGTTTGTGAGCTGCCTCTTCACAGAGATGGGGCTGGCTGAATCAGTGTCCAGGCCCTGTAGATGACTACTTGAAGCCAGGCTAGATTGGCAGGAGCTTAGTGGGGCCAGCAAAGGTGTGTGTAAGGCAGGTTCAGCAGTTGGATCTGTACAGGGAGGGAAATCTAGCTGCAGAAACTTTACCCCAGCAGCAGTAGTAACACTGAGGCCTCTGCTGAGAGAACACAGAGCAAAAAAAGTAGCATAACCTTTACCCTCCTTTGGTTTAGGCTTTTGATAATCTTAAACACTCTTACTGGGGCAAAAAAAAAAAACAGATCCTTTTTCAAGGGTTTTGTTTGTTTGTTTGTCTGTTTTGATGGGTTGGTGTTTTTTGTTTGTTTTTGTGGGGGGTTTTTTTTGTTCGTTTTTTTGTTGCTAGGTTAGGGCAGTATTAGATAGGAACACTGATACTGGGGAAGAGCCTAGAATTTGGATACTTGCTTCCTACCACATGCATCCATGTGATGATGTGGGAGGCAGATCTGGGTCCAGCTGTGCTAGCATGAGTTCTCCCCAGGGTCTTCTCAGCATTCCTCTGAGCTCTGGCTCCAGCTCTGCAGAAGCTGGGAATGCTCATGAATTTTCCTCCATTTGTGCTCAGTGGAGCACTTCATGTGGCATTCAGGCATGCTGCTACAGCTTCCTCTGCTCTATTCTTCCCTCAGGAGCTTCTGAAATGCTCTTTCTCCATGTAAGGAACTTCTTGAAACTGCTCTGTTCTTGCATGGTTTGGGAAAGATTACACTGTGTTTTTTTAGCTGATGTGTTATAACTTCTCCTACTGTCTTGGTTGCTCTTGCTTAATGTTTCCCTTCCAAAGCCTGAGTCAGAAGAAGATGGTTGTGAAATCAGTGTCTACACATACGTATTCTGTGTTGACCAGTGTAGTGGAAAGGATTTTAATGTTCTAGGGAATTGTGAACTATACATAAATCTATTAATCCTTTAAACAGTTACTTGTCTTTTGGAATAATCTGACCCTCCCACCTCATCCTGTTTGTCAGTATTTCATAGAACTGAGCTATTATAACCATGTTATAATGTCAAGTTAGCATTTCATTCTTATGGGATCTTCTGTCTCTCCCAGTGAAGACAAGAAGTTGCAGCAGTTGAGATCAAATTTGAACAGTTGTCTTGCTGGACAACAATTCAGACAAAAAGGAGCAAGTGCTGATGTAGTGGATGCTGTTGTTATCCACTGTTAGTTTTACTTAAATATCACTGAAATGTGTGAAAACTGTCCTTGCAGGTAAACCCAAACAAACCCACCAAAAGACAAAAACATCAACAAAACCCCATCTAACCACACCATCTCTTTTATGGAGATAAGTAGTTGAAAATTGGTGTCTGATGTGAAGGTATACTGGAGCTGAGCAGTTTCCTCATGCATGTTTGATGGAAGATAGCTGTGAGGAGGACCAGCAGGACTTTAGGAAGGAGGAAGCAAAACTGTAAGAAGCTGAAGAGTGACTTGAAATATCTCCAACTTTATGCTGTAAATGCTGGCTGGAAAATGCATAGAACAACAAGCAACGAGAATGGTTCATGTTGTTTCCTTGCATACCATAAGAATTAAAACAGGGTTTTGTAACAGTACCTGCAAATCAGCAGAGTTGAAAGGAAGAACCTGGCCTGCAACAGTCTCTTATTCTCAATAAGGTGGTATCCTGGACCCCAAGTTCTGGCTGGAAGGAAACTGTATTATTATTATTCAGGCTTGGCCTGTCAAAGTTAAGAGCTTTCCAGGTAAAATACTATCATCAAGGTGTGATTCTGGGTGCTTTATGCAACCAAAACTCAGTGAAGCATTTTCACACTGTTGTTATCCTGTTAAGTCTATGTTGCCCTGAGAAATACACTTGCTGGTTTAGCAAGAACTGCTCTGACATGACTGATGATACTGTGTAGATAAGATGTAGCTGAAGGAAGCCACTTGAGGTAGTTGAGCAAGTGCGTGCCTCAAAACAATAAATGAAACTTAAGGAAATGTTATAAATAATATAAAAAAAAACCCAGCTAGCACAAAAGGAGGCTTGTCGAGTTAAAATCAGACAGTAACACTGCAAGATGGTAATATTGCGTATGTGTCCCTAGCTGTGTCATTGTCTTGTGTATGGCAATAAAGGTTGAAGTAAATTCTGGTCCAGAGATAGCTGCACAGAGGATCTACGGAGCTGTGAAATCTTGCATCTGGATTGGCTTTCTTTGTCTAGATAAAGGAGACACAGATACTAAAGCAGACAAATTAATCTGTAAATCTTTGTCACCGAAATTAATTACACTGGTGACAAGAACTCTTAAATCATCATATTTAATCATTGTGAATATATAGTTTCAGGTGTGGAGAGTACAGAGGCAGGCAGGAAACCTCCCTGAAGATGGAAGCTGAGGCAGGGAGGCAAAACCTCAGGTTAGCTGTTTAGCAGTGGAGCACGTCTTTAGGCCTGGGTCCCTTGTGCCTAGGCCTTAATTCCAGCCACTAAGCTGCTGTGTCTCCCAGTTCAAAATTTCAGCCTCTGTTGTAAGGATCCATAACGTCCAACTTGGTGGTGGGATACTTTTTGGATTGACTCCGTGGCAGTACGTAAGAGCTGGAGTTGTGTGTCTCTGAGGCTCTTGGTGCTCCAAAAACAGCAGGAAAGGAGCAAAAGCAACTCCATAATAAAGTGTTATGAGAACATTCTCTTTCTTTGGTTTTTCTTAAGCCTTAACTTGGTGTATTAATCATTACAGAACAAAGAATGTGTCTAGGTTACCAGGGAATATAAATAAGAAGCAAAGAATATGTACAGTCTTGTATTTCTTGTTACTAAAAAGCAGCAAAGTGCAGATAAGAAGGACTGAAGATTCACAGTCCTAGAGGAGATATGGTTTCTTTCCTGAAGAGTTTTGGTTTGAAGTAGTTACACTGTGGAGTTCTGGGTTATATATTTTATAATCTCTCTTTATGTTGAATGGGAGGAATGGTATTTCATCTTCTCTTAAGTTTTTGTCATGCATCTAGGGCTACAATGGGTCCTGTCTTGGCAGTTGCTACCTCTAACCTTTTTGTAATACGTGCTTTTTCAGCTGGATATTTTGACTTGCCTGTGCTTTCATTCCAGTGACTATAGTGAAATCCTCAGAGGGCAAGAACTCCTTCTACACATCTTTTCTGAACAGTTTCTTGCCAGCTGTGGAAGGAGCTTGTTTTTGAACAGTTTTTCCCAGTCCTGGCTTGTTACAGTTCAGCTTTGTTTTCCTTGTGGGTGTTTGGGATGAGCAGCTAGAAAGAAAGGAAAATGTAATGTTTGCTGCTAGGTATGCTTTTGACAATTTGCTACTTCACAGCCCTTGAGTTCCTTAGAGCTGTTGGTAGGTACGGGGAAAATGGTAGTATAAAACAAATACTTTGAAGCTATTACATCTGTATAGCAAGACAGTCTCCTCAAAGGTGGCTGAAAAACTGAACTCTTTTAATACACTGTATTTGTAAAGATTATACTAAGTTGGCATTTCCTTCCCCTGTTCTGTTTGATCTGCAGCAGAGTCTGAGTGGGTGGAATGTGTGGGACTCGGCCTGTTCTTCCAGAACTGATGTTGTCTTCTGTGACTGGTAAATCAAGGTTGCAGCAACATCCTGCCAGAACTTGATGCCTCTTGCTAGTCACGAAACAAGCTTACTGATGGCTTCCCTGGCTTACCTCCCTTCTTTCTAAAAAACACTCCCAGTGGCATTGCCAGTAAGTAAGAAGACCACATACTGAGTAGCTGTTAAGTTTCAGTGCAGGTTATGCAGGGTCCACTTTAGACACCACCTTTCCTACTATTGCCTCACTAGCTCTTAAGTTGCCTAATGCTGTTGAAGTGTTAGGCATGTTAAAAAAGTGTATCGCAGCTAGCTCTTCTCAGTACAAGAAACTTCTTACTTCACTTTGAAGCTTAATTCTTCAGCTTCATTCTGTGTATCTTGAAGGTTTTAAATTATCGGAGTCTGGATTGAGTCTGTATCAACTAATCAGTTCAAGAAAATGTAGCTGAGAATAGCTGAACTTGCAGCATAACTAGGAGTCTCTAAGACTTTCTGGTATCTGGGAAAGCTAGGTTTGCCATGTGGAGTACTTCTGTCGCTGTAGTGTAAGGAGCCTCCCAGTTCGAATGGGATGACTTGAGGAGCGTTCAAGTGGGCCTATTTTTATTTTCCTGCCAGCCTTTGCAGAGAAGTTGTTTGTGATGCTGAGATACTGTAAAGCTGGTAGAAAAGATGATTTAATGTTATGGCTAACCTAACTACATCTGGAGTGAAAATATGAAGTGTGCTTGAGAGGCTTTCCAGCGAGACAGGGCTAATAACTCTTTGCAGTTCTGCCCAGGCAGTGGTAAATTATTTGAGTGCTTGTTCTGACAGGTCCCCTGACAGAGATGAGTCATTCTTAAAGGATAAACAAATCTGCCCAGATATTAGATATATTCAGTGGTCCTAAACAGAGCCAAAGGTCAGAAGAAAAATGTCATTACATGATGAAAAAGTGTTTTCCAGTGCATGTTCATGTAGCAGATTAAGGTTTCAGGATTGCTGTCCTTACCCACCTTTCCTTAGCAAAGCTGTCTGTAGACGTACTGCAGAGGGAAACTTCAGTAACCTAGGGCTAGGAGCTTCCCCTCTCAGTTTCCACATAGATGAAAGTGGAACAATGTTTAGCACAAAGCCATCTCCTGTGTGCATGCCATTACTTGATCAGCCTTGGCCAAACTTCCAAATTAGTACTTTTTGGATAGGCTGAGTCAGAGGCAACAGCTGCTGCTGCTGAAAGGATGAAAAATTAATGAGCTGCAAGAGGTTCATTAACGAGTGAAGGAGGCCTACCAGGGCAGAGCTTTAAAGTGACTTGGCTAGTCACTTCAGTCACCGTGCACAGCTAAGAAGACAGGGCTCCTTTCTAAACTCTGAAATTCTTACTTTGGAGCTTCTCATGCCCCATCTCTGCTCCCTGCCTCTTGAGTAGATACATGACTCTGCAGTAATTTGCATCAAGTCTCAGAATAAACCATGGCAGAACTGGGGTTAGAGGGTAGGCACAAGCTGGCCTCTTAGGTAAGGGGGAGCCAGCTGTTTGAGTAGGTTTGTGGTGTCTGCCGGAGTTCCACCTCACAGTTGAAGGACACCAATGGCCTCCTATTGCTGCTAGCGTTACCAGAGCTTGAGTGGCTGTGCTGGAGCCTGCAGCAGAGATGTATTTTGGGAAACTGCCATAAGAAGAACTTTTAAGGCCTTACCAGGAAAGGACCCTGATTACTGTACTAAGATGAAGTTTAGGGAGTAGAAATGTTTTGTAATCATCTGTAAATCTGTGGCACTGCTAAATTGCAGGCTTCTTGTCACTTGCTGGTAGAGATGAGTTTTGCTCTGCCATATCTTGAAGGTGTATTTCCCCGGTGACCTCACCTAGTGTCAGCAGAGGGACTATTTATTTCAGTCAGGACTTACAGACGAGTCAGCACAAACCAGTCATCCCTGTCCTGTCAAAACCTCGTGTCCAACATCAGCATGAGCATCTGATAGCTATGCTTTTTCCTATTGTGTCTTATTGTTTTTGTTGAAGAGTCAGATGCTTTTCCTGAGACCAGAATCCAGAGCGTGTGTAAGGCTTTTACCCTAAATGACAGCTTTGGGGGATTATCATACCCAAATTGAAAACTCACCTAGGGTGGAAACAGCAGGGTAAATGTGCAGGTTACCTCTGAGTTGAGACCAGTTTTTAGTTTTGTAGGTTTCTGGAAAGAGGTGAGTAGGGACAAGATGAGCAGTCAAAGCTGTGTGAAGAGTGAAGTTTAAAATTAGCAGCAGTAATTGAGGACAGTGGATGTTAAATTTGAATTCAAATGCCACGTTAATAACTTTTTTACTACCCTGCCTCTACACAGTAGGTGCTGTAAGCTTCTGTGCAGAAGCCTTTTTTTTTTTTTGTAAGAATATCAAATTATTTTGACAAGTTCTTGTTACCTTTTTAAATAACCTCCTCGTTGCAATATAAAGGAAGATTTGGACTCCTTAAATTTCTTAATCAGAATTTCAAACTAAAACCCATATGCAACTTCCTTAGGGGAACCCTCTTAATATTTTATTTGGGGGGGGGGGGGCAGGGAACCCACAGAACTGTCTGGGTAGGACTTATGACTGGGTTTGGGTTTCAAAACCAGAATCCAGGACCCTGCCGATTATACAAAGTGTTGTTACACACTTGCTTAATTTCCTTTTCCAAACACGTGGAAGTAATTATAGGGTGGTTGGAAGAAGGCACGGAGAGGCCAGAAGCAGCCTTTGGAAACAAAAGCAAATGAAACATGTGCCAGTTGGAAAGCTGTGCTGTGCCGTGCCCGCGGGGAGAGCAGGTTTCTGTATTAAACTGGTCAGCTGGTTTTTGTCCTTACTGGACCTAAGCAAGCTGCATGAGCTTCCACACACATCACCAACAGCAGTTACTGATTAGTGTTTGCGTGGTTTTGTGTGTGTGTGTGTGTGTGTGTGTGTGTGTGCAAAACAATAAGATTGCTTTATCAGAAGATCTTAAAAACACTTCTGCAGTTGTTCCTGGTTTGTTTCCCCCTCCTTGTAAATGTTTCCGGAATTAATTTATCCATCCTGGCTTTGTTTAAAAGCACCAGGTTTTTGTCTTACGATCTGGTGTTATCCTGATGTCCAGAATGCCCGGTGCGGATGAGAGCTCTGCTGCAGTCAGCCCTGTGCAAACATAATGCAGAGCCAAGTCTGAGGAATTTGGCAGTGTTAGTCTTGGAGTTTGTCAGGCAGAATCATTTGGGAATGTATCTGAGGGGAGCGCATTACAGGTAGGCCTATAGCAGGGAAAATAATACAGTTGTCACAATGAGCAGCACTCTTCTAGGGAGACAAATCTGCTGCTGGAGTGCAGTCGTGTTTTGGTTGCTGCTTTCCATTACAGAAATCTTCCTGTCACCGACATGGGTTTTTGTTAGTCCTATGTCTTGGTTGTCCCTGCCTAGCATGCAGCAGTCTGTGCTCCTGTTTTGGAGGCCAAAAGGAACTCGAAAGGCATGAAATGTTGTGGGGGGGGGTTCTGAAATTTCAGTGAGAAAGGGAGTTGTCCAACTGAACCAAAGCTTTCCAAGGGGCAAATTGAGAGAAGTACATTTGCTATTGAGACAATCTGTAGCGCTCTAGAAGCACCCCTGGCAGCTTCATATAGCCTAAACATTTTGACTGTTGGAGAATGTAAATAAAATTTGCATTTTAGAGCAGGCTTTGATGCTAATGGTTTTCTTTTTAGGAGATAAGCCACTGGGGGGAAAAAAAGCATATTTCTAATAGAAAGATAGACAAGACCCATAATTAATGTTGCACTAGCAGGCTTCCTCCATGCTTGGCTAATCACAGCTGAGTGTTAATAAGCATAGAGTTTTTTTAAATACTGTTGTAACATGTTAATTAAGATAATTCGGCTCCATGTGTCTCTTGAGTTACCAGATGGCGACTGCATTGGTGGAAGGCTGCAATTAGAGTCTTTTCTTTCTTGCTTTTTCTTCCCCCTGCCCTTAAGGAAAAAAATAAATAAATGAGGCAGCTTTGGTGTGTAGGGGATGGCTGTGTGAGGGGTGCCTGTTACTGTACACAGTGTGCTTGTGTCTAATTATATAAATGCACTGCTATATGATTATATATACAGATCTCTCTGCTTTGGTTTCTTCTCATTTACCCACATTATGGCATAAAGAAAAATAAGCCTCCTCTTCAGGGTATGTCCTTGCTAGGGAAACCGTAATTTCGTCATAAAGGCTCCAGTCCTGCTCAGTTTGTTCTTCTGTCAGTGGCTTCAGAGTAAGCAGCATCTGGAGCCAGAAAAGACAGAGAGCTTATTTTTCGGTGGACTTTTGCACCTGGTTAATACCCAGAACCCAAAAGAGGGTTATGTTTTGCAGTGTGTTTTTCAGGAAGGCTTAAAATATTTCAGGGGCAGGGTCGACGAGAAGTGCGTGTGCTCACAATGGAGGCCTTTTGTTGACTTCTGCCTCCTCTAAGTAAAATATAAAGAGGTCCTTTAGCCTCAGCTGTTGTGCCTGGGCCCCTGGCATCAGCTGCCGTCTCGGGTTTATCCCTGTGGGAAATCACCCATCTGCTCATGGGCTAGAGAAAGCCAGAGTGCTGTAAAAGAGAGGGTTCAAAATCTCTTCCCTGGTTCCAGTCCCCATCTCCACCACAGAAATTACAGACCAGTGGAAAACCTGGGCATCTGGTAATCTGTCTTCTATGGTGTGAATGCTGTCTCTGGCTAGAAACATACTGAATTCTCAGCTCCTTCCAGCTGGCAGAGGATAGCTTCAGTCTGGGTCCCTTTTCAGATGCTGTATCTGCAGCTACTCTTATTTGCACAGTTAAAACACATGGGTTAGCACACTTGTGGGCAATAGGCGAAATCCCACTAACACCTCGACCTGTGTGGAAAGGAAGCAGAACATGCTTCACCTCCATTGGAAAAGATCTACCTTCCCTCTAGGGAGAAGGCTTTATAATGACTGTGGGAGACGTTGGAATTTAGTTATATGAGCTAAAAAATGTCCCCCCAGATGTCCCTACGGATACTGGGAGAGGGTAGAATCTCAAATATAATTCCCAGAGCAGGCCATTACCGTGCTTTTCAGAGCCAGCCTGCCAAGAGAAACCCCAGTCTAAAGCATGTGGCTCTTAGTGTTCAGCACAGACCTGCTGCTACACGCAGTGACGTTTATCTGTGGAATACTTGATGAGCCATTTCCTAGCCTGACACTGGAATTAATCCAAATGCTCGGCTGGGGAGAACAATGCAGAAGCAGAGGGTGCATAGTGGGAAGCTGCTGTGCTGAAAGCTGTTGAGTTCATCCAGGCAAACATCACTGGCTGGAAACCTGAAGGTATTTAGCACTCAGAAATTAAGCTGGCATTCTTACTAGTTGGAGCATGCAGATGGAGGTGACTGCTTCTGCATTTACCACTTGTGCTTCTATCACTACAGTGCATCCCCTTGTCACTGCTTTGTCAACAGGGAGGAAGGAAGGTGTGGGTGAGGAAGAGGCAGTACTGTTGATCAGAGCCTATCTGGTTCTTTTTGTGTGCAGACCAGCTGTCTGGGAAGTGATTTTTGCTTTGGAAAAAGATGGTGTTTAGCTGATGTAGCTAGTCTAAAAAGGGCATGAAATGGTAACACTTGCTTCTTACTAAAACCAAACTGCTGCTGAGGGAGGAGTGGCTTCCAAAAGTGGCTTTTGCTGGATATAGGCTGGCTTGTGGGCACAAGGGAAAAGAGGAGAAACAAGGATGTTGCCTGTCTAGATTTCACACTGGAAGCGAAGCTACCTAGTCTTCTCCCCCCCAGTCATCTCCTGCTTTGCAGCAGACGCCTGGAGCCAAATGCCAGTTCTGCCTCAGGCAGAAGGAAATGTTATGTGTGACTCAAGACCCTAGTTTAAGAGGAGAAAAATCCTGACCCAAAAAGGAGCTTGTGGTATTGTTTTTGTTCTGCAGTCAGGATGTCACTGCAGAAAAGCGGCTAACTTGGACAGTGAATTTCCTGTCTGTTAGTTGGGAAGGGTCTATAAAACAAGTTCTTGCTGTTGAAAATGGTGTGTATGCCAGTTGTATGCATGCTTTTAGTTTCAGTGCTGCTTTTACACAGTATCACAGTATCACAGTATGTTAGAGATTGGAAGGGACCTCAAAAGATCATCTAGTCCAATCCCCCTGCCGGAGCAGGAACACCTAGATAAGGTTACACAGGAACGTGTCCAGGCGGGTTTTGAATGTCTCCAGAGAAGGAGACTCCACAACCTCCCTGGGCAGCCTGTTCCAGTGTTCTGTCACCCTCACTGAGAAGAAGTTTCTTCTCAAGTTTAAGTGGAACCTCTTGTGTTCCAGTTTGTACCCATTGCCCCTTGTCCTATCATTGTTTGCCACTGAGAAGAGCCTGGCTCCATCCTCGTGACACTCCCCCTTTATATATTTATATACACTAATAAGGTCACCCCTCAATCTCCTCTTCTCCAAACTATAGAGACCCAGCTCCCTCAGTCTTTCCTCATAAGGGAGATGCTCCACTCCCTTAATCATCTTAGTTGCCCTGCGCTGGACTCTCTCCAGCAGGTCCCTGTCCTTCTTAAACTGAGGGGCCCAGAACTGGACACAATATTCCAGATGCGGTCTCACCAGGGCAGAGTAGAGGGGAAGGAGGACCTCTCTCGACCTACTAACCACCCCCCTTCTAATACAACCCAGGATGCCATTGGCCTTCTTGGCCACAAGGGCACAGTGTCGGCTCATGGTCACCCTGTCGTCCACCAGGACCCCCAGGTCCCTCTCCCCTACACTGCTCTCTAACAGGTCGTTCCCCAACCTATACTGGAACCTGGGGTTGTTCCTGCCCAGATGCAGGACTCTACACTTTCCCTTGTTATATTTCATCAAGTTATTCCCCGCCCAACTCTCCAGCCTGTCCAGGTCTCTCTGGATGGCAGCACAGCCTTCTGGCGTGTCGGCCACTCCTCCCAGCTTAGTGTCATCAGCAAACTTGCTGATAGTACACTCAATTCCCTCATCTAAATCGTTGATGAATATATTAAATAATACTGGTCCCAGTACCGACCCTTGAGGCACTCCACTAGATACAGGCCTCCAACTAGACTCCGCCCCATAGACTACAACTCTCTGGCTTCTCTCCTTCAGCCAGTTAGGTATATAGTGGGGTTTTAAGTTCATCATATGCTAGGTAGGGATCTGTCCTTCCCTAACAAATGGGATGGGGTTTGAGATGACCGTTTCTCTAGGAGAAAAAGCTGTGTTTAAAACTGCCCCCCCGCTTCCGCCCCCAATGTTACTTGCATAGAAACTTGGACAGTGTGTTCTGTTAGGTGTAAGCTGAGGCACTGCCGTCTATCTGCAGCACTGGGAGCCTGGTGTGTTGTCTTTGTTGCTGCTCAAGAAGCTGCCAAGTCAGCTTGGCAACTTAAGCTGGTTACCCTGATGCTGTGGCTAAGGATGGTAGTGGCACCATTATCTGATTGGGTCACATTCATGCTTCCCTGCCTACTGGTGACAGAGGTTGGGAGTATATCCTGAATAGAAGGGATCCAAGAACTGGGCCAAGGGAGGGGTAAATTGCTTCCTTATTGGTTTATTAAATGACCAGGTTAGTGGAGAGGTTGGGTAGTCCCCTGCTGGCAAGAACTGAAACTGCAAAGAGAAAAAAACTGTCTTTTTCTCTTAGCAAAGGTGGCCAGAGCTCTTGGTAGCAAAATTCATTCAGTTGCTTACTATTTTGCATGAAGGAAATAGTATGGCCTCTAGTCCTAGGACAATTTAACTGGTTGCTTTGTGTTCACAAAGATGTTTACTTAGAAGGCAGGACATGCTGGCATGAGACAATCATGACAGGTTTAACTAGACTGGCCAGGGGAATGTTTGCCTTGTTAGATCAGGAGGGTGGGTTTTGTTTGTAGGATGTTTTTCCTCTGTGAGCCTCGGTAACATCAGTTACATGGACTATGTCTTGTAGATGATAAAAGAGAAGTACTGAGCTTAGGATCTTCCATTTCCAGTCTTCACATCCCACAAAAGTTGCCATTGTCTAAAAAGTCAGGAGATGTTAACATATCCAAACAGGGCACATGTTTGGGGGATCCAGTGGAGCAGACATTGTTTACCAGGATTGCCTTCAGAATGCTTCAGCACTGACATGTGGGATTCCTCTGGCGCTGCTCTGAGGATGGTCAGACATGCTAGAGCACTCATATAGTCAGTGAGGAATTTACTTGAGGCTCAGTCCAGCTTCCTCTTGTAATTGCTGGGATTTGGGCCTGACTCATATAAACAGCAACTCTGATTTGTTTGAACTGTTCTCATTCTAGCTATAGTGACCTTTGCACCTTGCTGTGGAGAAGTAGAATAAATGGTTCTGGTCTAAGTGCAAAACATCCCTTTGTTAAGCAATATTGTACCCATCTGTCTGCCCACCAGAGGTGAGCAATGCAACAGTTTGTGCTCCCCAGCTGCAAACCTAGAGTTGCTCACTCTAGCAATGATGATCTAGTCTGTTCTTGTTGTCTTGTTCTGGGTTGTTGGTTTGGTTTTTTTTCGTTGTTGCCGTTTGGTTTTTTTTTTCTTATAAGAATGCATTCAGTTAAGGAGGATTTGGTTTTCATTTCTGTGTGGTCAGACTAACCAACGAAAGAGATCAGGTGCTTGGTGCAGGAAAAAGGGGTGTGCGGCTCCTGCTAGGATCTGGGAGTCTTACTAGTTGAAAACAGAAACACAGTGCCAAGCAAAACAGGACTGTAGAGAGGTGCGTGTCAGTCACCTCTTGTAGGGTGTTGTGCCCGTGCATAGGTCACAACTAGGGAATTTTTATAGTTCTGTAGCCATTATCCAGTCAGACTGTTTTAATCTTACATTGTATGTGTAAGTGAAGTGTGTTGTACTTGGGTCTTGCCACAACAGGTATGACCTGCTTGGGCTTTAGAAATCATCTGCTTGTCTGGGAATTTCACTCTTGGTGATCAAGGTTCAGCTGTGCTCCTGTGGTTTGTGTTTTGAGTATATAAACCCCTCGCTTTTATGTCAGTGCACAATATACCACATGCTTCCATCTGTGGTATTATCTGTGACCATGGCTTGGGTTTGTGTCATTTTTACATTATGACAGAAATGTTTTGTAGCTCTTTATCAGGTCAGTGTTCAGGACCGTAGCTCAGCTTCAGCTCAGCCAGCACATGGAAGGTCCATTTCATCCTTTGGTGATTAGGTTAATCAGTTTGGCCAACTGACATCTCTTTTCATCTCTAAAAGAAGCCATGTTCCAACCCCTCACAGCTGTCTGTGAATCTGGTAGAAGAGAAAGCAAGTGGACAGTATATTCTTATGTGACATAGACACAGAATGATATGATAGGAAACTAGGTGTAGGTATATACTGACTTAAAAGTTTCTCATTTGTGTATAAAAACAGTCTATATATTAAATACCTAGTATTTTAGAATGACACTTGCAGAAACTTTATTTCTGCCTGTCAATCTGGAAATGACAGTTTCCTTATCTCTGAACAGAGTTCAGAATGTTTGGACTTCTCGTCAGTTGTTATCTCCTTCCTGTTTTCCAGCAGTGTATGCTGGCAGAGAACCAGCTCTCTCAGGAGCAGTCATGAACATCAGTACCTTAGAAATGGGGCCTTCGGGAGCAGAGTTTTTCTCCTGTTGTGCACAGTGCTGCAGTGTTCAAAATCACTGTTTTGGTGCGTCCTCAAAGCGTAATGATTCAAAATGCAAGTGTAGGATGTTGGTAACCCCCTAGGAAGCTGATAACTTCCATAAGTCGGCTCTCTTTCTCTTCCCTACCTGGCATGAACGTTTGTATCAAGATGTCTCATAAGCACTGGGATGCTTCCAAGAACATGTGTTTCAGGGAGGGAGTTGATGAAATTCCTGCATGTTTCTCTGTATTTCAAATATAACCTAGTGCCATTGTGAGTCTGTGCTGAGGCTATTGGGAAGGGGGTTGATTTTTACAATCTCATGGAACATCAGCAAAACTTAATGCCCCAGGCTGCAAACTTGGGGCATAAGCTTTGCTGGTGTTTTATGAGATAAATGGTAGTGCAGAATCAGACTACCTTTTTTTCTGTTAGCCCCATTTTAGATGGTGTGTATGGAGGCAATTTGAAGAAACTCATTATGGAGTATGTGAAAGCTGGGGGTGCTGAAAACTTAGGAAGCGGTCACTGCTGTGGAATGCTGCATTGTCTGTTCTGAGCTTCCTGGGTACCTGTGTTACAGTGAGATGGGACTTGGTTTGCAGAGGTGCTGAGCTCTGTTAGAGATACCAGGGAAAGAAAGCTTGGTCCAGCAGCAAACAGAGGTATTTTGACTTCCTCAGGTTTTCAGGCACCACCAGTTCATTGTATCTACCTAATTGCCCTTGCCTGGGCCACCTTCAACAGTCTTTGAAGCCATCAGCAATGTCTAATAGCCCTCTCCAAAGCTGCAGGCTCTGAGATGCTCTGTTCCCCTCAGAGTGCCTTGCAAAGGACAGTTCACATGGTCTTCCAAGGAAGCTGGGGCTGCCCAGAGGTGTTCAGTCAGGTTGAGAGTAGAGGGCGTTGGTGTTCTGGCTGCCTGATCAGATCTTTCCTTCAGCACATAAACGGGTGTTCTTCCATCACAGTGAAGGTGATGTTTTAAAATACTTGTGACTCTCTTGGATGCTGTGAAGACAAATGAGCTAAAGAGGTGGGGGGAATGGGGGGGGGGGGGGGGAAGGGAGAGGTGACTAATTCTGCAATCTCTTCCCTGTGAAGAGGATGAATCAGGGACAACTGACACAACACACTTATCAGCTGCTTCTCTCCTTTTGTGTGCCAAGTGCAGCTGAGGAGAAAGCCAGACTGCAGTTGGGTAGCTGCAAGCCCTTGTGTGAGGAGGCCAAGCCAGGGTTCTGTAAGTGACTGATGTGGTATTTATAACTCATCAGTGTAGATGTCACTTTGCAACAGAAGGGGAACCAAACCGTGAGCTGCTGCCTGATCCAAAAGAGCTCCTGGCACAATGGTCACAGCCAGGAGAAGGGGGAACAAACTCTGTTTGCTGCAGTCAGTTAGAAAGATGCTGTGTGTGACTCACAAGCAATTCCAGGCATCTCGTTTGGCATAAAAAGGTGTTAGAAGGTTGTCCTCTCTGCACCTGAGTTTTGTCCACTGCTGTGGCAGGAATAGCTTTTCCCCAAGGCTGTCCACCATTGCCTAGACAGGTACACGTTAAATTGCTAAGAAGATTTCTGGTGCTCAAATGGCTCCTTGCTATTTAGCAAGAAACCCTTCTCCTGGGCTGCAGATGAAGCAGGGTGTGTGTCTATGTGCCTGAAAGTGAAATGTGCCTTGAAGCTGTCTCTTCAGCTGATCCCAGCTGACCCTAAGTGTTGGACAGGCTTAAAGTGAAAGCAGGTTTTAGCTTCACAAGGCAAAGGGTTAAAATACTGGTTACAAAATGGGAAATTATTGCAGAAAGGAAAAATAAAGCAACAGAAGAGGCAACAGTTAATACTCCGGAGGCATGGAACAGTGGCTTCTCTGAAGCTTATTGAAGAATAAATCTCCTCAAGAACAAAGTCATCTTGAAGAGCTGGCGCTTAGACCCCTGTTAACCTCTTCTCTCAAGAAGTAAATTGAATTGCTGTTATAAAGCTGGCAGACCTCATACCAGAGGGTTTTTGGCTTTGCTCAGCACTTCATCTCGGGATTTACTGGCATTTACAAGGCAGTACCTATGATGCATTCACACATGTGATTAGGTTCAAGGGTCACCTCCACTGCAGCAGTGTAGCGAAATTTTCCACAGTGGAATGAAACTTAGACCTTTCCCAAAATCCAGTTCCTTGAACTTCGCCCAGCTGTTTCTTGCTGTTTGTCCCACAGTAAGTGGGACACTTAGAGGCAGAAGGTGGGAATGCGTGCTCTAGGGTTTACGGGCAGGCCTGGATCACCACACTGTGATGGAATAGGGTGTGGGTGGGTTAGCTGGTTCTCTGTGCTGCAAGATCTTTCAAGAGAGATGTTTGCAGTATTTTCTTTTGTGAAGTTTGGGAAGCTGAGGTGGATTTAAAGGGAAAACATATGGATTTCTCCCTCATTCAGCCCCAACAGATACAGTGTTGAGGCTGTTCTGCAGGGTCTCTGTGACCTGCCAGAGGATAGGAACTTGTACTCAATACGACTATCCTGGGTTTAGTGCAGTTTCCTCAGTTGTGGTTTGTTGGTTTTATTCGAATGGCTATCAAAAATTCTACAGGAAAAATCCTGGCGTGTGCTGTGTCTATACCATTAGTCAGCATAGGGGAGATGCAAGGAGAATTGTAGAGTGCCTTCAGCATTCCGGACTTCACATAGGTAAACAGAGGGGCTTTTAGAAATGCCTTTGTCATATAACTAGTTCCTTTTTAAAGTCAACTAGAATATTTATTCCTACTGCAGCAGAGCTTTGTTTCCCATACTGTTGGTGGTATACCTGTGTAAAATAGCTGAAGTCATTGTGGCTTCCAGGGTGCCTTATGGCAATGTCTGTACCTTGATATTGTACCCATAATATAATGGAATGTTTGCTTTCTTTGGTTGTTTCAGTAAGAGGTCTCACACTTTTTTCCTTGTCAGGCTAATAGGAAAGCCTGATTGTGTTTCCCTCTGGGGAAAAGATACTGCCAAAGATTTTCTGCACCTCTTTCATGTGGAACTTTTGTTGCGTTGCTGTTCAACAATATCTCCAGTTTGATGACTGCCGACTAGATTGTACTACTGGGGTAATAAGCAGTATTTAGCAATCACAGAAGACATCAGAGGTGAAACTCAACAGTGTTCTATGCCATCATGTAACAGTCTTTCCTTTTGGTTTTGGTAGCTTCTTGATTTACTGGGTGTTCACAGGTGGAAGTCTGCCTATGTGCCTTATCTACTGTGCATCAGGTGTCTTTCTCTGATATATCCTCCATGATGCTTTCTGTTTTCTCTAGATTGTCCCCAGCCACCACAGCCTGAGAATGGAGGCTATAAGTGCCACCCTAGCCCCTGCAACAACCCTCTGACATCAGGCAGTGTCATTGAGTATCTTTGCGTCGAAGGCTACATGCTGAAAGGAGATTATAAATACTTGACCTGCAAGAATGGAGAGTGGAACCCAGCCATGGAAGTCAGCTGCAGGCTTAGTCCAGGTGAGTGCTCCCTGACTCCAGTGAAAGTTAGAATTGCCCTTGCATTGGCTTTTCAGATTACCCTTAAACACTGTGTCAGTGTGATGCTGAGGAAGTCCATACAGCTGCCTCTCATTACTCCAGCAATTGTATAAATTGGGCTCATAATCACAATCTCTTCTGTAAGAGCCCATGAGATGCAGGCGCAGAGTCCCTAACACAAGGAGATAACCCATGGAAAGGAGTGTAAAGGAGGCAACTTTTTACTTGGGTGGAGCCTCTTAATTTGACATCCCAGAAGTGGTAGGGGCCCAAACTGAAGCATTGTCCCTGCTGTCTGGTTTTGCTTCTGATGACAGCACATTTCCCTCTGTGGCATACCTGTATGTCCACGTGTGCAAGTGCATATGTGAGTGTGTAGAGCCAATTTTCCATGCAACTTGATGGTGCTGCTTTTCACTGTACTGGCAGAAAAGAACACTGCTGACATGGTTTCTGCTTCTCTCCAAATGGAAGTGGACAGCTTTGTTTTGTGGGTGTCTCCCAGCTGAACAGGAGTTCCTCCATCAAAGCAGGAAAGTAAAAAGGCTTGCAGGAAATTGTTCATCATACAGCTCTTAGTATGTCTGCTGCTTTTCTGGTTTTAAAAGTATACGTACTGCATAAAGAGAGATCTGCCGTCCCTCTTCAAGTTTGGCTTGTTGATGGAGTTTTACTGCTCAGTCATCGTGAATCAGCAAAGTGTGCACTCCAGGATGAAGTTCAGTAATCCATAAAGCAAAATGTGTTAGCTTAATCAGAAGGAAACAGGAAAGTACTTTCTTCAAGCTCTTTATGGAGCTCACGGCATACCTACGATCTGTGGAACATCCTGTCCTGTCCCAAAGACACTGTCTTCTCAGTGTCTCTGTCACAGCCACTCCTATAGCCCCTTCCTGTGATGTATAAGGAAGGGAACTGGGAGTTCACCTGGCAGCAACCAGATCCTGAAGAGGTTTTCAAATCAGTATAAGCTTTCTTTCCACAGTGGTTCCTTCCTTCTTGCTACACCCAGGCTGGAGAACAAAGCTCTGCTATTGCAGGTAGTGTTCCCTGGGTGGCATTTCTGCCTGGTGGCACTTGGCCTACATCAAAGCTGAAGGGATTGTGTTGTGATGAGCAGAAATCTCTCAGCTTTCTTTAGCATTCTGAAGGGTCAGTGGCCTTATCAAACATACAGAGCCTCAGAAGTCTGACCCAGGGAAAAAGCCATTGCTTTCACAGCACAGGCTCTGAACAGCTGGTCAGCTGATGTTTAACTAGCTGGTCTCTTTTCACAGGGCTAGAAGGAGGATGAGATTAGGAGACAGTAATGAGAAAGACATGGTTGGTAACGAGTAAGATCCCACCTGCTCTTTGTAGAGTAAATGAAATTCCTAGCAGTTACCAGATGTTTTGTGTAGCTCTGAGCCTGTCAGCCCCATGGCCTTTTGACAGTTTATTGTACAAGTTAGCATCTTGTTGGAATATGAGATGGTGAATGTGCTGGAGTGTACCCTGGATAGTGAGCAGTTCTACAGCATCATGTACTGATGCTGAAAATGGAGCACTCTTTTTTGCCCACCCTCTTTCCTGTCAACATGTTCAGAGAGCCCTTAGTAATGCTGAAAATGGAGATCCTTACTCAAATCTATTTGCCATAGAGAAAAATGTACCAAATATTGTGGGTTTTTTTGGTTTGGGTTGGCTTTGTTTGGTTGGTTTTTTTGTGTGGTTTTGTTTGTGTTTTTGTTGTGGTTGGTTTGGTTTGGATTTTTAACCTGCTAAGAGATCAAGCTACTTCTGGAAAATTTCAGGAAAACAAGTTCAAAATAACCAGTAGGTTTGACCTCCAGCTTACATGCCTCTTTTGGGCATAGATTTCAGGCTCTAGGCTTAAAACCAGTGGTCTTCCAGCTTTTTTTCTTCTGTTTGCATGCTGCTCTTTCCCTCATCCCTACCTGCATGTGTGTCCTGCATCCCCGTGCAGTTTGAGACCTGTGCTCCCGAAGAATGTGTTGAATGTAGCAAAAGGAATTGCATACATGGGAATATCTCTAACGTGAAATACACAATAGTATTTGCCGATGGAGAGGTGAGGTTTTTCAGATCTCTACCAAAGACATAAATTAGCAACAGAAGCAACACTTTTACAGGCAGCTGTTTGCTCTAGGGAGGTGAAAGAACTAGTGTTGCATTCTAGGTATGATATGCAGTGTTCAGCAATACCAGCTGTAGGCCTTTCTCTCTCCACACCCAATGTATTCCTGTCTTGCAATGGCCCTTTAAAAGCCAGGTTGGTTCCCATACAGTCACAGGGCTCAGCTAAGGAAACTTAGGGGTAATGTGAACAGGGCACATGTATCTAACACTGAAAAGTCTGCATCCTGAAGCAACAGCTGTCTTCCCTCTCTGTTCCTGGCATATGTTTGTGTGAGAGAGGAACTGAATACTTGTTGTGTCCTAAATGTACCCACCCAGGTGACTTCCACCCCTTCCTTTGAGAGGCTGTTCCTTCAGCCAAGAAAACCCATTATTTGGAACTTTTTCTATTGTTTGGCCTAAAATATTCTGCTTATTGTGCTAGACAATTAGTGGCCTTGCTGGTGACATAGGGCGTTTTTTAGCTTTTGCTCAGCCAGATCTATATGTTACATGACCCTTACCACCATCTATCAGTTCCCATGGCCTGCTTGCACTACTTTTCTGTTTTGTGTTTTTTTCCAAAGGACGATCCTATGTGCATGTTCTGTTTTAGATTCCCTGTATAGCTGTTGTAGAGATGTCAGCTTGGGCTCTGAACCATCCTGTGTGAGAGAGCTGGTATGCCCTTACTGTATGGGAACTTGGGTTCCTCACATATGTGCGCAAGTGTAATTCCTGAGACCAGGCAATGTGGATGTTTTTTCTTTTTTATGACAGTGATTTAAAGGAGTGGATCATTTTACCTTGTATTCCTCTTGGTTTTGTAGAAAAGGACTCTCCTCCAACAATCGGAGTACCCACGCTGTCCATAGTAGCCTCCACAGCAAGCTCTGTTGCCCTGATACTGCTCTTGGTTGTGCTGTTTGTTTTGCTGCAGCCAAAGCTGAAGTCGTTCCATCATAGCAGGTAAGTGTAGCTGGGGTTTGGAGGGACTCGGAGGCATCCTGTTTCTTTGCAACAGAAACACATTAAGGTACTTGGTTTAGACATCCATTCTGGAGCAGCTTACCTACTCTCAGTGGCACCTCTGCCCCATGGCCCAGCAGTAGTCCAAAATGGTGATCTGTGATACCCAGCTGCAGGCCCCATTCAAACATGCATCTGATGAGTGATTTCTTTGCTTTTTTGTCCTTGGCTCTGAATGTGAAAACTTATGATCCCTACTGACCTGGCTATAGGTAATTTCCTGTGCCTTGTAGCCTTGGATAGCTACCAAAGTATGTGTCTGGGTATATATGTGCATCTCCCCCAGTCTCTTTGTGAGATCCTATGGACATGAATGCAGGCAGTACTGCTGATTAGCATGCAAATATGCCATTGTTCCCCACTGTAGGAGGAGAAACCTCCTGTCCTGGGTTTGTGGATGGGAGGAGGGACCCAGCCATAACACTGCTGCTGGCTGAGGTCAGCAAAGCCACTGTGGTCTCTCTCTTCTGAACCAGCTACTAGTGATCCTTAAAGAAGAGCAGACATGGCTGTCCAGCAGTGGGGAGGTTGAGACGTTGAGCCTGTCGTTTTCTGAGGAAGTCCAAACCACTGGAAAAGAAATACTCAGTCTCAGGACTCTGGCCTGGGTTATTTGTGAGCTGAGGTTGTTCACACTGTGCCAGTTTAAGAGCTGCCCCACCAGAGGTTGTGTCACCAGCAGCAAAGGTGGCAGAAAAGGCAGTGCTGGGTGTTGCAGAGTATATCAGTGTAACAAGCTGAAATCAGCAGTGGTCAGAACTTGTTTTTTATCTGCTGACAGCAGAGGGCTCCGAATCATGATCTTTGTCAGATTTAGCTGGAGGCAGGTGAGGTGGGAAGCATTGTAACCTTTTTCAGCTCTCACTGCTAAATCCATCAGGCACTGTGAATTATAGCCCCTGTTCATGTTTATGGCAATTCACAGTAGGACTGCAAGGCTGTGCTTGCTTGACTTGGTTAAACCACCATTCATGGTTTTGTCCTCCTGTAAGTAAGTCAGCAGTGAGCATTGGAGTTCTGCTGTGGGAGTTTCATGGAGTTCATGGTAACGTATTAAAATATAAATACTCCACTTGATTTCTTCTCCTCCTCCTCCCCCCTTTTGTTTCTTTTCTTAAGGCGAGACCAAGGTGTGTCTGGAGATCAGGTCTCCATCATGGTGGATGGTGTCCAAGTGGCCTTGCCATCCTATGAAGAAGCGGTGTATGGGAGCACAGGGAACTGCATTCCACCCTCGGACTCCCGAGTGCAGATTGTGCTCTCGGAGGGAGCTGGTCAGAATGGAGCCAGAGAAATGCAACAGCAGGACCAAGGGGCTCGCAATAGCTTTGAAAGAGAAGATGAAACCCCTGGACATTCTGGACTGTGTGAAGCCAGTGGCTCTCAGCGCTCTGAAACTGTTCTTGTGCATCAAGCTGCTACCTCTTCCTGGGTAGCTGGCATGGCTAGCAGTAGACCTGTACGCAAAGAAGTCCAAGATTCAGAAAGCAGTGACATACAGAGCCTTTTATCACTCACTTCCTCTGAGGAATACACAGATGGTATGTAACTTGGGCAGCAAGCACTGAATGAGACCCTTGTAAGAGTAGGTCCTGCAGTTGAATACCTAGAATGAGAATTGCAAGGAATGCCCCTATGTCTGTCAGGCAAAGGAGGAGCTTTTGAAAAGAGATGTCCCAGTCTCCATGGCATGTTTCACAACTTATATGTGAAAGCAGTGTTTTGATACCTTCTTTTGAAGTATGTGGCACTTAGACTGGAAGCCCAGGGCAGCCTGGAAAGACTTTTGGGGTTCTTCTGTTCACTCTCGTTGCCTTAGCAGAGGGTTTGCAGAGAAATGCCAACATCACAGTGCAAATGCAGTAAAATAGCTGTGTTTGTGCAAAACAAGTTAGTGGGAGTGGGAGGTTATGCTTGGAATACACATTCTTTGTGATGTCTGGGCTTCTTTTTCAGACTGTTTAAGTAAACAGCTTACTGCCATGGTGCACACAGTGCTGCAGCCATGGCATGTGAGAAGATCCAAAAGGGACGTGCTCAATCGTGCTGTAAGGGCAAAGGGGCAAGTCTGTTAAACAGCCAGTGCATCTTGCATTCTCCACTTCTGTTCTGCCCTGAAAGAGTGGCTCTACAGTGCCAGAGCTGACTTGAAGCTGCAGCTTAAGGTTGCTTCTACAGAGTTTGCTTGTCTTAGGCAAGAAGTGTAACTGGCTTGTAAGGTAGGTTAGGGCAGAGCTTCTCCTTTCCATAGTGTCAAGCCCTACAGCCATAGTAATGCCATGCAGAACCCTTGCAGTAAAAACAGTTAAAGGGGATTTCTGCTAAAGGTTCAATAGCAACATGTCCTGAGCCAGACATTAAACCTCAAGTGCTTAAACAGCGGAAATCCGCGAATGAAGCTTAACAAAACATGTCCATAGTGTAGAAATTAGACGATGTTGCTTCTGCACTGTGGCATTTTTATCACTGCCTGAAAACATGTATTGCGTCTAAGGCTTGTAGAGCAGCAGATTGCCCCTTGCAGCAGGAGACTGTAAGGCTTGTGCTTATGGCTCAAGGATGAAGAAGATGCAGCTACTGGATGAGGTTGTATTTTTTTCAAGTTAGATAAGGGCAAATGTGATTTTTGTATTTCCAGCCATCCCTGTCACAGTAAGAAACATGCCTCGGACATTTTTAGGAACTGAAAAGATTTTTGAGGTTATGGGAAAGAAAGAAACTGTCATTCCCAAGGGAAATTCTTACCTTCCTCTAAACAACACTGGTGAGGCTTTACTGGGAATACTGCGTATTGCTGTGGGATCCCCCAGTTCAAGAGAGATGTGGAGAAACTAGGCAGGATCTGTTGGAGGCCTGCCAAGATAGACAGGGCTTGTGAGGAGTGACTGAAGGAGCTGGGCTCCTTTGCTCTGGTGAAGAAACAGCGAAGGGCCAAGCCAACAGTTACTTTTCAGGGAGATGAAAAGACTGTGGAGCCAAACTGTTCTCCACCAGTTGATGTAACATGAGACAGTGGCCACAAGCTGTAGTTTGACAGATTCAGTTGGAAAGGAAAACATTTTGTGCTAGGAGAGTAGTGCAGGACTCAGGTGGGCACCCAGAGACATGATGGAGTTTGCTGTCCTTTGAGATATTTCAAGGCTGGAGCTGGCAGGGGGAGGTTGAGGCAGTCCTACAGAGGTCCCTTCTGCTTTGGCATGATGATAGGAAGACTGTGTTATCACGACCCTGTCTTGCTTTCAAGAGTAGTTTTTCTGTTGACATTGAACAGCAGAAGTTTGACTACTTTTTCTTTTTTCTCTCCCCACCATTCAGATATTCCCTTATTGAAGGAAGCATGAGGCCTGCTGTGTTTGTCTAGCCTTCTCCTCTTGGATTTCTTCCTCTTCCCTTCCCCCTGCCTTCAGGACAGAAGCACTCTGTGCAGCCTTCCCCGTCCTTGTGAGCTGTGCCCTGGATACCTCCACGCAGAGACGCCCTCAGCTGAAGATCCAAAGGATGTCGCCAGGTTGCCTCCTGGATGCACCAGTGGAGTTGGTGCAGTGTTCCCCATTCCATCAGCATCAGGGGCTCAAGGAACAGAGTGGATTTGAGCTCTCCTCTCCTCTTCCCCAGCCAGATGTTTGACAGCAGTCTCTGAAGAGCTGCTCTTTTCTTGTGCCTTTCTCCTCCTCACACCGGCTTGTTGCAGCTTATCAGCCTCTCTAGCCCTTCCGCTGCTCAGAGAGCAGTGGCTAAAGCCGCTTGCTCACTGGGTGCAGACAGTTTATATATACATATATATGTTACGTAGGCTCTTCTTCCAGCATCCTCTTTGTGATAGGGCAGGACAGAATGCCTCGCTGGGACTGAAGCTGGGCTTGGGAAGGATCCCAGTTAAGGGGCAGCTTGTGATGTCCAGAAGCGCCTGGAATGAGATGGGCTGTGTGACAACTTAGCTGTGCAGTAACAGTTCATTGAGAATTGATAGAGCACTGAAGGCTGAGAAGTCCAGTGTGTAGGAATGCCCTCTGCCCCCTTTTCAAAACTGTTTCCACAGGAGTCCATTCCTGAAGATCACTTGTGTCTCCTTCTTCCTTCTCTACTGGTGCAGCCCACTTGATCATGCCATGTTTCTAGAAGCTGGGACTGTACCACCACCAAAACAACCCTTTCAGCTTTGTTCTGGTGCCAGAACAGCTCCTGGTGTTAGGCTGTAGAAGAGCCCTGGAGAGTGGGCAGTGGTTAGCAGAGCCCGGAAAGCTTGAAGGAAGGGACTTTCAGTTAACCAGCCCTGTGTTAACTCTGAGTTAGCCCCATTTACTTGAGACATCAGAACTGGTACCAAATTTGTGGCCCCTCTCTTCTGAATAAGCTGTGTGTCTCAAAACCTTTTTCAGTTACAGTGGTTCTGCACTGAAGCTTAAGTTCCTTAGGTCGTATCTCTACTCTGAGATCTAATCTGGAAGTGGTTCAGGTATTTGAAAATGTCAAGAGAAAAAAATGCCACAGGTAGTAAATGCCTGGTGCCACTGGGGCAATCCCAGGTTACCTTTCCAGCCACACTAGGTACCTTGGTACTTGAATCCCGGTTAGCTGCCATCTCAGAGATTACTTTGTCTTCCTAGCTTCATACAGCAAGAGTCTGCTGTTGTATCCTAATGGGCTTCAGCAGGCCCACAAAGAAGGGCTCCTTCCTTGTGACTGGGAGTAAACAGCGTTTATAAAGTCTTCTCAGCCCAGCACAGTTGCCTGTTGCTGTGAGGGAAGGCTGGCTACATTGACAGCAGTGCTAGAGGACACCATAGCTTATTCCTGAACCTAGGTTTTGAAGGTTATTTTAAGTTCTGGTAACAGGGAAAAGAAAATCCAAAAATATATATACCTCTGCCCCCACCATTATCTACAGCAGGTCAGAACATCCTGGTTGCTGTTAACAGCGCTCTCATTCTGCAGGAAGCCACATTCATCTGAGGTAGGTGATCCAGTCACAAAGGCATTGTGGTGGTTGGTTGTAAGGTTCTTCACCAGGGAGGTCTGGATGCTGTCCCATGGGATTGGTTTCAGCAGGAAGAGTTGGCTTCTTAGATACACGTACCTTGTCATAACTATCTTGAAGTAACCAGGGAAGTGTTTGCCATGTGAGAAGCTGCTAAATTTTTGAGTTGAAGGAGCAAAACGTTATGGCCTTACACATCATGTGGTAACGTACTGGTAAATAGGGATGTTGTCTTTGCTGCTTTGCTTTTGGCTTATATGATCTTCACCATCCTCACCCTTGTTGCCCCAGGAACATACAGACACAGTACTTGGTAAAAGTGATGCAACACCTTTATATATAACATTACTGTGGCTTAGCTCCAGTTCCTGGAAATGGGGATTAGCCACAGTACCCACCCATTGTACACACTGCTCCTGTTCCTGATTAACTGTTAAATCCCAGGACACCTGGGACAGCATGTGCCTGTGAATGGAAAAATCCAGTTTTCCCTATCCTTGCTTTAGAGGGATGTTATTAATTTAAAAATACAGTATTTTCAACTTCTTCCTTGCTCAGTTTACCTTGCATTAACACAAGGATTTGATAAATTGTGTTTGGGTGGTTTGTGTATTTTTTTTGCTCAGTTTGGATGGGGAAAATCCCACGTCCCTTTACAATGGGCTGCAGTGTTTCAGCTTCAGGTATTGTAGGGGGCAAATGTTGTTTACACGTCCGCTATTGGAACTTTAGAAGATAAGCATGGGAAAGCTTGCATTTAATTCGTACTTTCTACCTTGGAGATTGGCTAAGCTTGGGCAAATTGTCTCTTTCACTGGTTTGTCAGGACAAACAGAGGGATCAAGCGAGTGCAGTGGTAAGGAAGGGAGTATGGAGGGAAGAGTATGAGACTTTGACTTCTTTCCTGCTACCTAGCCAAGTTGGAGCAGGAGTTGCTCTCTATGCACTAAGGTCCTGTCTGCTCAAACTGACACTCAGCAGTCAAGGTGTAGAACTTGGGTACATCCTGTTTTCCTGCAAGGGACAGTGCTCTAACTTAGTGTTGCCATCAGGTTGGTGGGAGAATCCCACAGTGAATCTGGAAGCTGATCCCAAGGCCTGACTTCCCCCTGGAGAGGAGCCTGTTCCACCAGTAGAAAGCACGTATCGCGTGGCCCTGCCTCTCTCTGGTATTGTAAAGTGAACAGCTGCCAGTTTGGGAGAGAAAAACACAATTTGGGTGGGGAAGAGAAGGAAGCAAGCTGCACAGATGAGGGAGTGTTTTAGTTTTGTTTCATTTATAGAAATTGTGGGAAATCGCTTTACTAAGGAGTGGGAAGTGTGGAGGTGGAGGAAAATATGCAAGCATAGATCTTGTGATCACCGTAAACAGGCAGCTTCTGTTGGCTTGCTGAGGGTAAGCCAGCAGCTCCCAGGCTGGTCTCTGGTGTGCTGGCTGGTAACCCCAGCTCACACTTCCAGCTCCTGCCCAAGAGCTTGTCCCCTGCAGCAACGCTTGTGGGAACAGGCCCCAGGCACGCGTGCAACCCAGAACATGGCAAATGGTTTGCAGGCATCACATCCCTTTTGCCCATGTTCTCAGCTTTAGTGTTCATTTTCATATGAAGTGAGGTAGAATGGCTGGGGAGGAACCTGAGAGATGTCTGCTCAATGAGGTTTTTTTGAGGGAGGCAGGAGCAAGGCCTCACTTTCCTGATTATCAAGCAATTGCTCCTCATTTGTGTTTGTCTTCATTCTGTGGCTGGGAAGGCTTCTGGGCTGAGTTGTTTGTTGTTTTTTTTTAAAGGAACAAAAATAAAAAATTAACCCCACCCCAAAAGAACCCTCCCAAACAATCAGAAAACCCAATAAAACCTAAATTGCACGGTCTTGTCTCATATGAGCAAGGGCTGAGGCTTAAAGATCTTCCAGTGGTGAGCTCTGCTCTGTCTTGGGAGCGTTCATTACCTCTGAGCAAAGAGTGGCCTCTTTGGCTGTTGCCATAGGTAGGTGCAGCCTGGATCTTGGCTCAGATCACAAGGGCTCAGCCTTGCAGGGTGTCACGTAGCACATTATTGGGGGTTTTTAACTTACATTTTTTTTCTGATGAGGCCACAGCCACTTTCACTCCCCCCCGACCCTGTATTTGGCAGAAGAATTCAAAGGGAGGTATTTCTTCCCATTTAACACTCCTGACATAATCATCTCGTGCTCGTGCATGCTGGATCCTGGGATATTCAAGAACATCAAAACACTTTAGTTACACTGGGAAAATAAAAATAGCACTTATTTTAAATGTTTCAGTTATTTTTGGAGTCCAGTACATTGAAAAAGGGCATTTCAGAAACTGAGACTATTAAGGTGCAATAGAAAAACTTCCTTGCTCCCTTTCAGTTGCATAGTTTAAAAAAATAAAGAAAATTGAACCTACTTCAGTGTTTACAGCCCAAGTGTGGCAGAACTGGACCAGCCTGAGAGAACCAGGAAGTGAAGCTGACATAGTCTCCAGTCAGGATCTGCATGCTGAAGCTCAGCTCAGAGGGTGAGCCAGCTTGAATTGGGTGAGAAGCTGCCCTGCGGGGCAGGGTGGTCAGCAGCATTGACGGAAGAGATGGGTTTGTGTGGTTTTGCTTTAAATAGCTTGCATCTCCCCATCACTACTGCATAAGAGGTGAAAAATGAAGCCAGAAGGAGAGATGAGCTGTAGCATGTCAGCCTGTGGCGTTGTTGCCAAGTTAAAACTTAAGGAGTTTGGGAAGGAGAAGAGCTTAATGCATTGTTATCCCTTTTCGTAACCACCAGGGAACTTGCTGTGTAGAAGGATGCTTACCCAGCAAGCATGCTGCTTATTCACCCCTCAGACATCTCCCCTGAGGTTTCTGCTTGGTCTTTCAGCTCCGGTGTCGTGAACTGTTTAATGCATCTGAAGCCTTTATGTGGCCTTTCAGCACGTGGAGAAGTCAGGTGTGTCAGGAAGAAATCTATTCCATGTGTCCTGGGAGTAAACATCCTAAGATGCTCCTAGAGGTGGATGACTTGGGTCAGTACTAAGGAGTAAGGCTGAGAGAGCAACAGGCTCAGCCCTTGGAAGTCATCTGGGATGGCCAAGTCACTTGTGGCACAGAAAAAGAAACCCAAGGAGGGGGGTAAGGAGAGGCTGTAACTGCACAGAGTTACGCTGCAGGCTCATGAGCTAATGCATTCATAACTGGGCTGTAAGGAAGTTTGTGCTTTGTTTAGGTGATTTAGCAGATACCAGCAGGCTTGCTGTATAAAAAAATCAATTTCCAGCTGGGTGGACCCACTGAGATTTCCTCGCTGACCTTTTCAGAACACATTTGTGAAACCTGGCATTACTGTTCCAATAGCAGTTGTTTAAAGGAAAAAAAAATCTGCCTTATTACTCTCTCCAGATAACTAATTAAATCAGTGTCACTTTCTGGTTTCTGTCTATAAATGCAATAAACCCCATCCGTTTTGAACGTCCTGCCTCACCCATCCCCATCCTCATCCTCCAGGCCGTACCAGGCAACTGCAGATCAAACTTGCTCTTTGTGAAAACCTTTGTTTGCAGAAGAACTTAGGAAACCTTTATTCTCTGATACACATTGGAAGCGCAGAGAGGTTTCCTAGAGCAGGCTTCATTTTAAGGCTGTATTTTTATACAGGAAATAAGCCTTTTTTCCAATCCTTCATCCCCTCCTCCTGCCTGCACACACCAGGACAGAGCATTCGCTTCCCACACCTCTGCTCAGGGCCCTGTGTGCAGCACTGCTTCCCAACAGGCCCCTGCAGGGGTGTGCAGCTACATGTACCCAGCAGAGCAGGTTCTGCTGATGTCTGCATATGCTTCCCATGAGCTGTGCTGTTGCCTCCGTCCTCGTGTGAGCAAGGATGGAGGTGACTTGAGCTGTGCTGGAAGATATTTCTGATTCTCCAATATGCTTCCTTCCAAAAGAAACCAAGTGAGGTTGGCTGTGAAGCAGACGTCTGAGATGCGGTGGGTAGGGTGCTGGTGGTTACTGATGCAAATGGAAGGGGATATCGGTTGCCTTTGTGCATTCATCTTCTTTCCCATATGTGTTTTCTTTTTATCTGAATTGCACCACTATGGAATTATTTTCAGAATGGTACTCCATATGTATGTGGGATTTAAAAACAAAACCATAATTGATGCTGTGCAGGATTTCACTCGGTTTTATTTTGCTTTATTTTATATATATTTTCTGGTATCCTGTACATTGCAGTGGGTGTGAAGATAGTATTTTAATATTTGTACAAAGTTTAATTTAATTGTTCTATGTATATAACTGCATTTCTAAATTAAAAAAATCTTTTGAAGTGAAGCTGTAAGTTCTTGTGTATTTCTTTTGACCACTTGGGCCTTGTGGACTGGAAGAGTGGCAGGCCATCAGTGAGTAAGTTGCAGTAGTGCGGTGCCTTCCCTGTGAAGATGAAGCTAAGCTGTGCATGTTCACATAGTGTGTGGAACCAAAGAATGGTTTGGATTCAAAGGGACTTTAAAGCTCACCAGTTTCAATCCCCCTGTCATGGGCAGGGACACTTTCCACTAGACCAGGCTGCTCCAAGCCCCATCCAACCTGGCCTTGAACACTGCCAGGGATGGGGCAGCCACAGCTTCTCTGGGCACCCTGTGCCACTGCCTCACCACCCTCACTGTAAATAACTTCTTCCTTGTATTTCACCTAAATCTATCAGTTTAAAGCCATTTTCCCCTATCCTATCATTACATGCCCTTGTAAAAAATCCCTCTCCAGCTTTCCTTTAGGCCCCCTTTAGGCACTGGAAGGCTACTATGATGCCTCCCTGGAGCCTTCTCCAGGCAGAACAACCCCTGCTCTTTCAGCCTGTCGTCACAGGAGAGGTGCTCCAGCCCTCTGACCATCTTTGTGGCCCTTCCCACAGCTCCCTGTCCTCCTTGTGCTGGGGCCCAAGAGCCGAGTGCAGCACTGCAGGTCAGGTACAGGTTGGTTCAGCCTTCCAAGGGTAATCTGCTTCCAAAACCACAGACCTGATGTAAGGAGAGAAGATACATTTTGAGGAGTGTTTGAAGCAACTACGGCGTGGTTCTCTTACAGTCCCCTGCTTGCTGGGCTTGGAACACACACTGAGGACTGCCACAGTGATAGCTGATGGCTGCTGCAGTGTCTCCATCCGATGGTGGGGCCCTTGGGAACAGTGAGTCAGGAGAGACCGGCCAAGGTGTTAACAATGGGAAAGGGGAGGGGAAGAAGGTTTAAAAAGATGATACATGGTATTGCATGAGAGTACTCTGGGGAGGAAGGAGGGGTGAACATAATAAACATGTAATTTATCATGGAGACGAGACAAGGAGTACAATATATGTAGGAAGGGGATGGTACCTTTAGAGGGAAGATAGCTCTCACTGGGGAAATACTAATCCCAAGTGGGCAGCAGGACAGCACAGGAGACATTGGAGCCATCTTTCAAAGTTATGGGTGCAGATAGTGTAGGCCAAGGTGCAGAGGTTTGGCTCGGTGTGGGCTCTTCCAGGTAACCAAGCTGTGCTGCACTGGGATGCTGCATGAGCAGAAACTGCTGAGGAGCAGACACCCGCTGTTCTGTTAGTGCCGTAACGGCCCTTTTAATTATTGTTATTAGTGTTTGCTTTGCTTCGAAGACCTAAGGTAACACTGCCCTCTGAGGCAAGTGCGCTACTGAACCCCCCTTTCTTTTAAGGGGATCTGTTGGCACTGTGAAAGGGAAGGAGAGTGGGGATCCTTTCGCCAACTTGTTCAAAGCGAAGTCCTTAGAATGTTACAAGACTTTTGTGTGCTCGTACATGTGATTCTCGTTGTCTGTGGAGGCAAGGACAAGAGAAGGGAAGGGGTGACATCTATCTTCCTCCTATTTCCATTGATTCCTTGATGTATTCCCACATAGTAAGCTGATCTTGCTAGAGTTTTGTCACTGCAAAACTGGAGCTCGGTGGCCTGTGCACAGTTGGCATGTGGGAAGTCAGTGGCCTCCAGTAATGACTTTGATTAGTTTTTCACAGGAATAATTTAGTGCTTTCCTGCTGCAGCAGTTCTGGAGCTGGGAATGTGCCCTTCTTGCTGCTTTTCTCTATTAAACACATGGGAAATAGTTTGTCACCTCTGGTTTGTGCCTGCAGTGAGGAACATCTGAGGGAAGCCAGCCTGAGGTGGGTGGGCTGGGAAACCCTCCTGAACAGAAGGGCGGAAAGGCTGGGGCAGCACGGACACCAGGGAAGCAGCCTCCCCACAATGACACTGACCCCGCCAGAAAGCTGCTTTGAGAAAGGGGATAGATGGGCTCCTGCCCTCACCAGGCATCCTGTCAGCCAGAGCACTGCACTGCCTGGCCCCCAGAGGGGATGTTCCATACAACTGGATTTCCCAGCCCTCTTACAACTGCATGCTTTAACTCTTTGACAGCACATCTGGAGCGTTTCCTCGCCACCCCTGGCTGCTGCATGCCACATTGCCACCACTGGAAAGCTTCGTGGTGGGTTTGCATTATCAGATCATCTCTTGATGTTGCTTTAGCTTTGCCTCTGCTGGAATCCTGCTCTGCCTCTGGCCTGTTTTCAATTAGGGTGTCACCAAACGCAGGTTTCTGCCCCCCCCCCCCCAGACAGCAGAATAATGCTGGCAGGCTATCCGCCAACAAGCCCTGTGCTTTGCAAACCAAGTGTCTGCACAATCCCTCCTCACTTGCCTGGGCCGTGCAGAGGGTCCCTTGTGTGTGCTGCCACTAGGGAACAGAGCAGGGTCTGGCCAGGACAGGCCACCGGCCCCCAGAACTCATTGGCTGCAGTACTTGGCAAAGCTGCAATGGTCTCTCCCAGCACCAAGCCGGCATCCTGGCATGCAGGGGAGGGACAGAGGAGCACACACAATGAGCTGATTCTGTTCCCTTTTGCAGCAGGATCATGTTTAGCAGCAAACTCCACACCTTAACCCTCAGCGAGACCTTGGCATAATGTGACTGTCCTTTGGCAGCTCTGTCATCTGGCCTGCGCTGAGCTCATGGTGGGTACATGGGACGCAGCTCAAGGTTTTTGTGCTACATCCATGACAAAAGCCCAGATCTGGGAGCAAGAGGGCACAGAGTGGTGCCACACGCTGGCATTCAGGACACAAACACCCTTGTCTCCATGTCTGCTTCTACAGTGCCATCTGCATCTCCTTGTAGCTGTTTTATGGGGTGGCATTTGAGACCACACTGTGTTTGGCAGCTCTGGGTTTGATTTCCAGGCCCGTGGATCACAAATGAGGTCAGGGGACCCACTTCGCGGGGCAGACACGCTCTCCCTGTCCCCACAGCATACCAGACCATGGCACCCAGCAGCCCTGGAGCAGCCTGCAGCAGGGGCAACAGTGCACTGCAGGGCTGATGCTCTCAGGGAAAGAGGAGGGAGCCACAGTTTTCTGCAGCACACTCTGCATGGCCGAGAGCAGCAAGGAGGCTCTGGCAGCAGGTGGGTGTCCCCCCCTTTGCCACTGTGGCCTGACAAGGTGTGTGTGCTCCTGCCACCTCCCCGTGGTTCAGAGGCAGCTGGGGGGGGAGAAGGACAGGTTGGAGAGCTGGTGGTGGCAGGGCACATCTCTCCTTACAGGTGGATGGCAGCTGGGGTTGCTGCTTGCGAGGCTGGGGCTGGGCTGGGCAGAGCTGCAGCTGGCACACAGCTGGATTTGCTTCTGCACCGGCTGTGCCCATCAGCAGGCCCTCCCTTAAAAAGGGCTGGTGTGCTACCCATGTTCAGAAAATACAGAATGTTCTTCTTTAAATCCAAGTTTAAATTCTCCTCATGCTGAGGAGACCTGGGGCCAGGTTTGGGAGTAACAGCGTTTTCCTGGGGAGGAAAACTCAAGTGGCAAAAAGCCCCCTTGGACAAGCCTCATGGGAGCCAGGAGCAAAAGCCTGTCTGTCACTCAGGGTGCACCACCTTGTGTTCCCATCCCTGGGTGCTGCAGGGCAGTGTGGGGCTCCCCGCAGCTGGGGCAGGGCAGCAGCTCTGCAGACATTCCTTCGCTCCATCTCTATGAGCCGCCTGTGCAGGACAGCAGAGAGTTCCCTGTAATGGCTGCTTCCAAGAGATTGATGATCCTGGGTTCCGCTCTGCAGACAAAGTTGTTACCATTCTACAGTCTGTGTTTCCCCTTATACACACAACCTGTCTCCAATAACTGTTTCCTCTGGGAAGCTTTAAAATGGTTGATTTGTTACTGAAACCATTCAGCATTTCTCTGGTGCTTTTTCAACAGCCTTATGAATAACTGGGGATTTATCTCTGTGGCATGCCGGTGGGTGGGAAAGGCCCATGCTGTCCGTGTGGATGGGGAGGGGAAAAAGCAAAGCACAGAAGATTGAAGTAACCTTCCGCAGGTCATACCAGAGGCTGCAAAACAAACACTTAATGACATCTTCAGCGTGTCTCCTTCCAGACCTCTGCTTGAACTGTGAGCTCCTGTTTCTTCTGCATACGGCGATCCTGTCGCCACCCAGAGGAATGGCCCCTTTATTCCAACACAGGCTGTGCCCAAAGGGAGTGAGTGAAATGGTAATTCAGAGATATTGATTCTCAGCGTCGTGGAAGCGTAGTGCCAAGGGCAACACCTGCTACATTATCACTCTCTCCTTATTCTGCCTTGTGGCTAATGAGTTGGAGATAAATCAGTCAGGGCAGTGCCCTGGGGAATCAAAGGGAAGCCCTGCAGTTCCTGTCTCAGATCAGTGGGGACTGGAACAGTCATGCAAGAAGTTTACCTTTATTCTTTCTGCATTTTGGCAGCAAAATTAGGGATTTCAGAACAAGGCAGTAAAAATGCAACTGAATGGAGCATGGAAGGGATCTGCATGCAGGGACACATGGTGCTCAAATACCTCCAAGGCACTGGACTTAAGTTCTCTTGCTTACTGGTGCAACAAGGAACAAAGTGTGTTGCTGTTCTCTGTTCTGGTTGGCTGATCACAGATCCTGGTCCCTGTGAGTTGAGAACCAATCCATTATGGTGATCAAGTTGGAAAGGGGCAGGTAAATGCAACTCTAGGTCACCTAAGCCACAACAGCCTCTCGAGATGACAAAATCTGAGGTGGTGGTGGCTCTGCTTTCAGACACCATGTGCTGCACTGAGGCTGTGCATGCTGTGGCAGTAGTGCCATCAGCACCTGGGCACTCTGAGGATGTCATCCTCCTCTCTATGGATGCTAACCCGGTACTTCCATCTGCAGAGGGTCACAAGCCATCCTAAACCTGGCTTGGGACAGAAACTCCTTGGCAGAAGCCTAGGTGGTGGAATGTGGATGCTTTTCTTGCTTTGTCAGACAAAACGCTGCTGATTCCTTCAGTGCAAGGATGTGGAATTTGGGTGTGGGACCTAATGGCCACCTAATGGGAAAACAAATCTCTGTGGCTGCTCAGGGTCATCATCTGCTCCCTGCAGTCAGCAGAGCTCACTGTTTGCTTTGTCAGAGCAACAGGCAATCATTTTCTTACATGTGAGGAAACAAATCGTGCAGACATGAATGCCCTTCTGGGCAGTTGTTGCAGCATCCTCTGAAATGTCCAAAAACCACAAAATATTATTTTTTTAGTCTTTTTTTTTTAATGTCCAAAATATTTTTCTTGTTTTGTTGGGTTCCATAACTAAAAAAAAAAAAAAAAAACCAAAAGAAGAAGAGAAAGGTCATTGAAAACTTTTATGTGTCTCCTTTTTAGTCTGGTGAGGGAGCAGGGGGATATTAATGCTTGAGGAGGATTCCCTCCCTCCCCTGCTTTGCAAAGAAAGCTTGCCTTGTTCTAAGTATTTCCTTTCTGCTTGTCTCCATAGAAAATATTAGGGATATGGATCTGGTATTCATTATCAGCTCCCAACAGAGTAAGATCAATGAAACTTGAAATAAAGCAGCTGTGAGCCAGTGTGTCATTTAGCTGTTGAAGTTAAAAGCACGCATAACAAAAACGAGCGTAACCATTTTGCGAGGGTCTTTATTCCTCTTTCAGAAGCTTGCCTGATGTTATCTTGTGGCTGACGCTTCATAGTCAGCAGATTCTGTCTTGCATCTGTGTACCTGCCTATCTACTACAGCATGAAGTCTAGGTCACAAAACATTTACTACTACATAGCCATGGCTAATTTTACCTTTGCAATTAGGGGCGCCTGACAGTTTAACCACAAAGTCACCCTGTTTTTCCTTGAATGTGAAAATAATTAGGTAAACTGGAAAAGCTTAAAAATTGTCTTTTGTTTAAATAGGGGGTGAAACTTAAAAAATTTGGGTTCATTTTCTTTCTTTCTTCTTCATTTTTTCTAGCTTTGGACAAGAACCCAAACCCAAAATAGGACCAAATGAAGTTGCCATGTGCAGTTGTCAGGGATGCTTCAAGTTCCTGTGACCAAAGGGTGAGCAGCATGTTGCACACCAACTGGAGAGACCAGCAGTATTTTCCCCGGGTGATTATTCTCCTCCACCATGAAGCTGCCAGCCAAAGCCAGTGCCTTATGTCCATACCTCCATCTCAGTCTGATGGTGGAGCCGGGGTCACAGAGAGCTTTTATCACCAGACAGGGGTCCATCTTCCTTCCCCCCTCAGCAGCGCAGCCCAGAGCAGCAGAGGTGGATCAGCCCAGCCTTGTCACACAAATTCAGCCCTGCCTCCTGGTTTGCCACCAACAGATGGAAAGGAGGGGTGGGAGGACGTGCCCTGGGGGAGCAGCCGCATATTCAAGCATGATGATATTTCTCATTTTAATCAGCTGTAGTGCAGGCAAGTCTAAAGCACAGGAAGACAAAGGAAAGGTCACACAAGAGTGATGAAATGATCAGAGGCTGGAAGGACTTACAAGAAAAGATTAAAAGGTACAATGTGTATTTCAGGGACAGCTGGGTAAGGTTGGTGTTACCATCCAAAGGGAACGGTCCCCAGGGAGGAAAAGTCTTTAGCCTACTTCAAGGGCTTGTAACTCAGTGTGACAGGAGGAATTTTGAAAGGCAAATATGGGTTAAACAGAAAAAAAGGTTACTCATGATGTCATTGGTTGGAAGTGATTTCCCACAGGGAGCAGTGGAAGCCCAGGCTCGAAACCTGCCTGTATGCCAGGAGGGAATGTACTTTCCTGTGCCTTAGGAAAGGCAGGAGGTGGTAGAGAGGAGAAAAGGCAAGTACTGAGTGATGAGCTGGCCTGCCAGGCTCGTTGTCTTCCACCTTTCTGCCTGCCCAAAATAATGGCCTGTGCCTGTTGCTTGTCCTACGTGCCATCCGATGCTTGAATTTGGCAATAATAACAAAAGAAAACTCTTCTGCCAGTGTATGTGCTGTGAATTAGCAGCAGGGGTGGGGATTACTGGAGGGCTGTACAGAAGAATCAGACCCTGGAAAAGCTGATGCACCTTTATTGGATGCACTGTGCAGCTCAGCGGCTGCATGAGAGATGCCCTGGCTGTTTCAGTGCTGCAGAAATCATGCCAAATAGAAGAGATGTGCATAATCACGTATTTTGTTGCTGGCAGACACATGGTTGGGACACTGTGGTGGCCAAACACCTAATCCTAGAGCAATAGGTGCAATATGTGCATCTGAATGGTCAGGGAGGGAAAAGAACAAATAGAGAATGTGCTATTTCTTAAAGCATTTAATCTTTCTAAAATAATTAAAAATGTGATTTAACCAATAGCCTTTCTGGCCATTATGTTCATGAGCAAAGCCCAAAAACTACCTGAGCAAAGAATTTATTTTCACCAAAAGGGACATACTCAGCTCAATGCTGACAGAGCAGCAGAGTCACACATCTGAGTGCAGAATTTGGGAAGGCAGCTGCGCTGATGACATTTCTTTATGGGAGATGATACCAGTTCCTGTGCCAAAGTGAGCAGGGGTTTTGGAGCAGGAACTGCAGAAGGAGCATAGCTAATGCAAACAGATAATGATGCACTGGCAGGAGCCAGACACCCGTGCTCCTGGACTAATTCTCTGCAATGTCCTGACAGCCCCAGGGTGCCTGGTGCAGGAAAGCTCTGCTCCTCTCTGGCTCCGCAAGGAGAAACCATGCTGCAGAAGGTCCAATACACAATGCTGGCAGTGCAGGTGCTAATACTGAAAGGTCTGGGAATGGAGCCTTCTCTGGAGCGGGCAAGTGGAGCAGCAGCTCTGCCATTGCCCCATGATGGTCCTTGTGCCCAAACTTTCTACCAGAGGAACTCCCTGAGGCTGAAAGTTCAATTAAGTTCCTGCACCAGGTAAGCAGGATGGCAGATAAATAACCGAAAGCACCAGACGCAGATGGAAGATTGCTCAGGAACCAGGCTGAGATACGAAGCTGCTCCATGGGAACCTAATGCATGGCTAGAAACTTACTGCCAAATCTAACCCACCATGTCAGAAAACTGAAGGAGGCAAAGGTTTGATAATGCTGACCAGCTCCACGCGCTGCTTGTGCTTCCCTAGCCCCAGCTGGATGACAGCCAGCCCCTCGGAGGCCCACTGAGGTGGCTGATAAGGGGAGACAATGCTGGACCTTGGGTTACTGGTGCTTTGCAGCCTTGCCTGCACAGCAGCTCACTGATGTCAGGGCTCTGAGGTTAAATTTGGTACAAGCTGACCCTCATCCCCTAACATAGGACTTTCAAGTCAGCACAGAGTAGCACCATTCAGTTGAAGCTGCCTGCTGCATTACTAAGAGATGCATGGGAAATCTTCCCCTGAGCCTTCCAGCTGTTGCAGGCTGGGGACTGTCCCACCTCAACCTCTATATTTGCTGGTGTAAATCACCTCTTAATGCCTTCAGATGAGAGTGCTTTGTAGCACCAGCCCCCGCTCTGTGCTGGTGGAGTGCTTCTTGAAGAAAGAGCCCATGTCTAAGGATAATACGAGCCAAAATCTGCTGAATCTTATCTTTCGTTTAAACAACCTTTCCAGCATTTGTGGCAGCAAGGGAAGTATTCAGGGAATGAATTGTTGTCTTTTTGAGGGCTTGCATGGCTAGCTTGATGGGCTAAGGGAAGGCTGAATTCCAGTGTCCTCCATAATCATTCTAGCTCTATGCTGTTATGCCCGTCACATAGATCGCCATATATCACAGGATGGTTTAAAGCTCAAGGACCCAATGTCATGTGGTGGCATGGTGCCCAGCAGGGAAAGATCAATTCAGAGGTAAATTCTCTGGTGTGGATATGGTGAGATGTGGATCTCTGATGCAGAACCCTCTCAAGGAGGATGATAGTTCTGGTTCAAAACCCAAAACAGTTGATATTACAGTAGCCCTGAAAGTTGAGTCAGTAAAACTGAAGGAGAGAGAACATCAAGGGGGAGAAGCTGAGTGCAGAAACCTCCTGAACCAATTCTGACACTGAATTGGCTGTAGCATCAAATCATATATATAGCAAGACTGTGTAATCCTGTATCTTTACACAATATGGAAAGAAAAACCTCTGTATTGGTATGAGTACTTTCAAAGACTTATAATGCTAAATATACCTTTTCAAAGAAACTATACTGGCATAAAAATTCTGTGTAAGCTAGGCATAGTTCCTGGATGGTTAAACAGTTGGTGACAATACAGCTTGGTTTCCAACAGTATTTATCAGCAGATTGGATGCCATATAGCTGTCCAATATATATGTAAGCTTAGTCCTTTCTACACTGTGTTTTTACCAGTGTAACATGCCAAATAATTTGAACAGTCTCTTGTGATTGCAGCTTAATGAGTTTCCCTGGGTTGTGCAACTGTGTGGTATATTGTTTTAATGTTGGTTTTGCTTAGTATAAGAGTTGCCTAAAAATAAGAAATAAACCCAGTGGTGAGGGGACATGTACCATCCTCCCCAGACTTGAAAAGCATGTGAGAGGTAGGTGATATAAACATGACAAGACACTTAACAGCACTGAGAACACTCCAGGCTTCCACAAGGGTTTGACCTCTGCTTGGAGTTATAGCAGAGCGATATATACTGCTCTTCATGAGCTGTGTGGCAGCCATATGCCTGTTGGAGTATTACTGTGCTGTAAAGAAACAGAGGTAATTCTTAAATCTTACTTTATTGTCGATTAAGTACATCCTCACTCAGCCCATAAATATCACGCCCTCTGTTGCCACATCGCAGGATAAGTTTTACCTGTTTCTGCAATGGTGGTGTATTTTGAGTTATTTTCAGACTGTGATCCGCTTTAGCTCAAGCCTTTATAGATGTTGCTGCTTCCTGAATAGGCATTTCTGATCTTGTATTGGTGGATACTTCCTAAATATAGCCTGCCCTTATTCCTGCAGAATCACATCTTGTTGAATGACTCCTTTGGTTTCTGAGACACATTTTGATTTTTTGTTCTTGACTTCAGAGCATTTAAAACTCTTCCCAGGCTGATTCATCTGCACATTTTAACATTACATGCTCTAATCTGCTTAACAAATTATTAATGCAGATGTTGAATGGTCCTGTACTAAGAACAGATCCCTGATTCCCCAGAGGAGCTGTCCCCAAGTTTGTCAAGGAGGTATTTTGAATGCAAACTCTGAAAAAGTTGTGCTTACAGCTTACAATGGATTTTACCTTGGCATTTTCCTGTTTGCTTAAGAAAAATAGATTAAAGCCTTTATTATAGTCAGGTTTCACACATCTCTATTTTTCCCCCTTGCCCACTAGCTTAATTATTCCAATAAGGAGTATTGGATTCATTTAAAACAGCTTGTTCTTGATTGCCTGCCTTGTTGGCATGAGCAGTTTACCAGTTTACTGAATGAAAGTGCTTATAAATTGATGATTTAATCTTTTGTTCGAACAGCTTTCTGACCTTTGAAGTTGAGCCTGCTAGCTGAAAAATCACTGCACTGCCAGGACGTTAGGCACTGGGGATGGTGCTAGAGATTCCTCAGGGATGGTTCCTTAGTTACTGCAGGGAGTTTCTTAAGGATTAAAATGCTGGGTGCTTGAGAATATGTGAACTTCATCCTATTCTTCCCCTCCTACGGCCTATGTTCTTCATGCTCTTTTTAAGACCAACACTGAGTCTCAATTAAGCAAAAGGTGAAGATGACATGACATGCTCAGTGTCTGCAATCTGCTGTCTGCTGAAAATAAAATCTCTTGCCAGTGTTAGTCCCTGGGTCTATGTAAACAAAGAAGAATGATTCTCAAAACAAAGATGTGATATCTGAGCTGCCTGGAAATGTAGCGGCAGACCATAGCCACGAGTGCAGTGCTTGCATTTGGGGGTACATGTAACATTGAGTTAAAACAGAAAGGGGCTCGGGATCTTTCAGGAAAGGTCCAGCTGTGGAAGCCCACATCATTCTGCCTCTGAAGGCAAATAAATAGCTTTGATCCAGTAAAATAGTTTTGTATCAGTCTACAACTCGCTCTCAGCTTTGTAAGATTTCCTCACCAGTTCGCATTCAGCAACTGCAAGTGAATACACTGAACTGCTGCAAACTTGTTCTGATGATTCAAATATTAACCCAGCAAGAAAAAAAAAATAATCTTTTTTCAGTTTTTATTTTATTTCATTTTCTTTCAGGCAGGGCTGAATGTGTGTGACAAAGTTATTTCTGAATGTCTGTTATTGTATTATTTCTAGGTAAATTTCCATTTGCTTTCTCCAAATGCTTTGGAGCAAAGCAATTGGTGTTTAAATACTAAATTATCTATTTAGTTTTTGCCATCTCCTTGAGACTTCCGCAGAGTAGCTCATCAGCACTCACTGCTGCTGCCTTTAGCAGAGCTACACTTAATCTAGCAGTAACAGAATATGTTAGTCCACAGAGCCTTAGAGAAAAGGACAGAGAATGTACAGGTAAATCAGGGTACAGAAAAGGAGAATGTAAAGAAAGTTAGAGGAGCTTACCATGGAGAACTACAGTGAAAGTAATAAATATATTCACCAGCAGCAGAAGAGGATGGTAGCTACATTTGTTTGCATTCAAAGAACTGCTGCAGAATTGGGCAAGTGCTCAGTCTTTGGCTATATGGCTTATACAAGCAGCCTACACTGGATCTGATGGGCAGTGTTTTTTCCAGGGGGTCTTCAGCAACGGAAGGTATAGAGTCTCTGAATTGGAGCCTCTTTTTATTCCTCTATCTCGCTGCTCCTTTTAATTCCCATTTCCTCCTCCTTCCTGGTTTAAAGCTGTCCGTAGGGCAAACCCGTATAAAATTCCTGTATCCAGAGCATCCTCCAGCAAGTTATGCCAGGGGTCTACTACCAGTTGTTGAAGTAGCATCTCCTTTTGCATGTTTTGAACTTGGACTTCGTTAGTTTAATTTGATGACATCTAATTTTTGTATTTGGAAGAGACAGTGAAGAGTTAGTCCCTATCAACTCTTCCACAAGCAGTACACAAATTCCAGGAAAGCTGGAATTTATGCCAGCTTTCATTTAGTCTTTCGCTGCCTCATGCCCTTTTTGCTTCCAAATAGCGACTGTCTTTACCTAGTTACCTTGATGAACTAACTAGAGGGATTTCAGCCTGCTTGTGTTGTTTTCAGCAGCCCAGAGTTGTAAGGAATGTAGGAGTGTGGACACTAGCCAGCAGCAAGAATATTAGCAAGTCTAGGTGGTCTTCAAACAGCCTTGAGCCAAAAGGAGTAATACTCCTTCCCATGAACATAAAACTTGGAGAAACTGGGTAGGAAACACATGTGCCTGCTCATGACCTACCTACCTCGTAAACCAATGTGAGTAAAAGAGTGTGTGACCTTTATGGTTGAAACACCTTTGTGTAACACAGAAACACTTTAAAGAGAGATTATTGGTTCCTGGACACCCTCCTGACTTTTTCTTCTCTTCTCCCAGTGGTCTGAAAATGAGATGCAGAGAGATTACTGCCTTCCAGTAACATGGTCAAAGCTTTTTATGCTGCAGTTTCATACTGCAAAAATCATAGAATTATAGAGCAGTTTGGATTAGAAGGGACCTTCGAAGGTCATCTTGTCCAGCCCTTCTGCCATGGACAGGTACATCTTCAACTAGATCAGGTTGCTCAGAACCACGTCCAACCTGGCCTTGAATGTCTCCAGGGATGGCGCGTCCACCACTTCTCTGGGCAACCTGTGCCAGTGTTTTACCACCCTCACTGTAAAGAATTTCTTCCTCACGTCCAGCTTGAATCTCCCCTCTTTTAGTTTAGAACATTACGAACAGTTCTTCCTTAGTGGGGTGTTCCTGTCCCTTCCTCTCTTCTTTGTCCAGTGCTAACCCATGTTTTGATCCCACTACAAGCTGTTTTCCAGGGAGTTAAACTAGTAGAAATCTGCTTGCTGCCTTTTCCAGGGCTAGTTTTTGCAGGTTTAGCATTGTGAACCAGCTCACTGCAGTCAGAAGAGCCGCAGTGTTGACAGAAGAGGACTGCCTGTTCCCATGGCATGTGTTAGAGCACTGTAACTCATTATGAAATTAGCAGTGTTAAATGTTAACACATGAATGTATTTTCCTCGGCAGGTAAAGGTTACGATCCACAGGGGTAATCACAAGTGTTATCTTTCATTGCTTAGAGTCCTCCCTCTACTGCATATTCTCCCACCTGTGTATCATCCTTTCCGAATTGAAGCTCGCATCTTTGTGATCCAATAGAAAAGCAGGCAGTTTGCTCCTGCAAAACCTTTAGCTACACTGTAGCCCTTCTCATCATTGCATTCTGCACACAGCAGAAATAACTCTCCATTCCCGAACAGCGTATGCTGTTCCAGTTTGAGGAGTGCGTGTGGGGGCAGCTGTATAAAGCTATGAAGTTGGTGGCACTGTGTGTGCTGTTTTTCCAGGGAAAATGGGAAAGTCAGTGACTAAGCATGAAAAAGAGAAAATCATCCCCATAGAGCTGAGTAATAACAGACACTGGAAGCAACAAAAATGGCATTTCATAGTCCTCAAGGGGAACAGGTACAGATTAGGACTTGAGGCAGCATGGGGCTCTGGGAGGCAAGTCAGGAAAATGCTGCCAAAAGGGTCATACTGTCCTCAGGTCAACCTGAGGCAGCTGTAATTGCCAGCTGTGTAAAGCCAAAGCAGTGTGCAAATCTGGCAATGACAGTCACAGAGCCATAACCTCCATCTGCATTAGAAAACCAGTGGGAGTATCTTCAACTTCCAGATGTCCTCTGCATCTTGAATGCCCCTTGGGATAATCTTTTGCCTTTACGGCCAAGCTGTGATAAATTCTGCAGTTACTTTAAATAGAAACAAAGCTCAGCTCTCTACCTTATCATTACACACTTGATTCCAAATGAGGATGCAAATAGATAAAGTGCTCCTTGTCTATTTTTCTTCTCTCATTCTTTGTTCATCATGGTCAAGAGAGACATGCCTGTTCCTGCAAGACCTTACCCACTCCTGTGCCGGCCTGGCACACAAGTGCATCACGTTTTTTAGACCCTTACGTGCTATATGAATGAAAGAGCCTGGCGGTTGTGTTTAACCTGTCACATCAGTTTTAATGCCACACTGAAAAGCAGGTTGGGTTTGTATTTTCGCTGCCTTCTCAAAATGGTTTCCAGATGACGGCCTTTCAGTACCTAACGGGGGCCTACAAGAAAGCTGGAGAGGGACTTTCTTTTTGTAAGGGCACAGTGACAGGACAGGACAAGAGGGAATGGCTTTATGCTGAAAGACCCAAATTAGATATTAGGAAGTTCTTTATTGCGGTGAGGTGCTGGCATAGGATGCCCACAGCAGCTGTGGCTGCCCCATCCCTGGCAGTGTTCAAGGCCAGGTTGGATGGGGCTTTGAGCAACCTGATCTAGTGGAAGGTGTCCCTGCCCGTGGCAGGTGGGATGGAACTCGATGACCCTTAAGGTACTTTCCAACCCAAAACATTCCATAAACGTATGAAGTGACACCCTGTGCTTTTCACACTCCAGACCAGCACTAACGTCACTGTCGGCTGTCTACCCACAGAAGCAGCGTTAGTGTACCACCACCGGTTACTTCACCCAGGCCGGCTGGGCTGAAAACCAGACCACCAGCAGCCACCCTCGTTTCGCGCACCGGCGAGGGCCTCGGAACGGCCGTGCTGCCCGGCAACCACCCCCGAACCACACCAACTGCCCACGGCCGGTACCCCCTCCCTGACCTAGATTCCCGGGGGAAGGGGGGTGGCCGCCGCCTCCGCCAATCGCCAAGTTGTGCCACAGTCACGTGGGGCGGCGGTGACGCGCAGGGCCGCATCCATTTTGCGTCGCTGCTGCGGGGCGGTGCGACAGTGAAGAGCTGGACGTCGGGGAGGAAGGAGAGAACTGCCCATTAGCCGAGTGCTGACCACCTCGCGTCCGCCCGGCTCGGCTCACACCGAGACCCGCAGCCCAGGTTCGTAACAGCGCGGGAGGGCTCCCCTCGGAGCGCTTCTGCGTCGGGGAGCAGGGTCGGTGGCGCAGGGAGTTCCGGCTGCGCGGCCGGTGTTCCTGTCGCTCTGTTTCACTGTGGTGCTCTTCGTGGAGCAGGCCCCGTGGCGTTGCCGTTGGGTGCGGCCCGGGCCGCCATTTTGTGGCGGAGCAATGGCGGTCCGTTGTTTTCTCTTGCCGCGGGGGGGGTGTGGGTTGGGGGAGCAGCGCGCATGCGCGTGCAGGGGCCTGCGACTGCAGTGGGCGTCGGTTTGTTGTGGGCGGGGCTGTTTTCCGGACTTCGGGTTCCGATTGGCGCAGGCTGAGGCGGGGGCTACTTGGCTCCTTCCTATTGGCCTGGAGTGGGGGTGAGCTGTGGGCTCAGAGGGGTGGGGGGGCTGGCTGCTGAGTCACCGGGCAGGGCCGGGCCGTTAACGGGTTGGGCGCCGTGTCTCCCGCAGTGACCTCCGCCGCACACCGCCATGAGCGGCTGCCGTGTCTTCATCGGGAGGCTGAACCCGGCTGCCAGGGAGAAGGATGTGGAGAGGTTCTTCAAAGGATACGGTCGCATACGGGACATCGATCTGAAGAGGGGGTTTGGGTTTGTGGTGAGTGCGCTCCTCTGCGGGGCTCGGTGGTCCCCGTCCGCTGGTCGGCACTCGGATCTCATGCACGTGTGATGTGCACGGTTACTTTTAAAGATAGTGCTTTTAACGTGCGCAGCTAAGTATGTTGTGTGGCAAATAAGCATTTGTTAATTTCTTGGAGACGTAGTTTTTTACTTTCATGGTTTTGCTATGGTGGTTTTGCAGGAATTTGAGGATCCGAGGGATGCAGATGATGCTGTCTATGAACTGGATGGAAAAGAGCTTTGTAGTGAGAGGTGAGGTACCCCATTTCGTGGATATATAAGCTTACATATCTAAAATAAGTAGATCAATTTAAACTTGTATTGTGTTATCAGTACGGTTTAACATAATTTTTTGTTTTGTTTGAGTTTTCTTTTTCCAGTGACTGTTATTAAAGAAATATGTAAAAAGAAAAAAGTAAAAAAACCCACGGTTTTCTGTTTCTTTTTTTTCCTCAGGGTTACAATCGAGCATGCAAGAGCACGCTCTAGGGGTAGAGGCAGAGGGAGGTACTCTGACCGTTTTAGTAGCCGCCGTCCACGCAGTGACAGGAGGTATGTATGGCTTAGAACTGGCATAGTTTAAAAAAGCATACTGTGGGCTCATCTGAGAGCTCATCCAAGAACATGAGCTAGAATGAGAGATGAAAAGGTACTTGCCTTTTTAGTCTTTTTACAAAACTACTCAGATATGCTTGTCATCTTTATGCTCTCTCTTCAGAGTATTTAATGCTTGTTTTAGATTACTTGGGGCACTAATAGCTGAGTTGTAGTAATGGTGATATGCTGATGCTGGTCACTGTAATTACTAATAAAAGCCTCAACTGTTTATTTCCAAACAGAAATGCTCCACCTGTAAGAACAGAAAATCGTCTCATAGTAGAAAATTTGTCATCCCGAGTCAGCTGGCAGGTTTGTTGAAACACGATTAACTATTTTGACTTCATTTAATGGGTATGTAATGTAATAATTTTGTAAATAGTTAATTAAAATTAAATCTAATGGATTCAAAACATTTATATAATTAATGTAATTTTAATTAATGCAATTTACATATTTTGAATTTTAACTAGTTAATTTTAATTTTTAATAATAAATGTGTATTTTTGAGGATATATATTTATTTATTCTTGTTTATTTAAATCCATTTTAACCACATATTAAACCCTTTATTTGCCAGCCTATCTGTGTCGTTGGCCTTATGACGAGGAGTGCCTGTGGGTTATCCTAATCGTTCTGTCTTGGTCACTCTTGGTTGGGCCTGGTTGACTTTCCAGTCAGCTCCTACAATGTCACATGGCCACCTCTAGATCTGTGTTTGCCGGTCTAGACGTAATCGATGCACTCCTTAAAGTGCCACATTGCAGCGATCCCAGAGCGTTTACGAGATCTGATTCCTAAGTTGAGAGCTGTTCTTCCTGTAACGCTTCCGAATAAAGAGGTCCTGGTCGAAAAGAGTTGAAAGATACGAAATTAGGTGGTCGTTGGAATCCTGATCGCAGTAAAGTGGTCCTTGGTAACATCAAGCATAGCGAATGTCTGGATCCATCAATAGTCTCCTAATAAGGGAGCGCAGTGCGATTAATGGCTTCCATCGACTGGGTAGTGTTCGTCAAGTGGGTGGCGAAGAGCCAGTCGGGCATAAATCATGACGGTATCTCCGGTCGCTTAATGCAGTTTGCTGCTTGGCTAGCCTAGGGAATTGTTAATAAAGGTAAAGTAAACTATATTTTTAATGACATACGGGGCACAAAATAATTGGTGTTACATAAATGTAATTCTGTATGCCTGTAAGACTTGTAATGTAAATGGAGGCTGAAATAATTCAAAAATCTATGGGTATTTCACACTCAGTCCATTATATATACAAATGTACTTGATTTCTCTCTCTCTCTCTCTCTCTTTCTCTTTCTTTCTTATTTAATCTGTATAGTCTCTGTAGACTAATGTTTTCCTTAATTTTAAGATCATTTATTAGCATTTTGCTTAAAGCAATATGCTGTTTTATTTCGTGCCCTGATTGAGATAATTCAGTTTTGGTAGAATACAAGTATGGCAGTTGCCATGTTTGTAATTTATCTAACATCTTCTCTTCCAGTAGTCATAAGTTTCTTTTGGGTTTATCTGGTTTTGTATAGATAAGTGTTAATGTCACTTCTTTGCATAACATAACTGGTCTTGTGTTAGGATCTCAAAGACTTCATGAGACAAGCTGGGGAAGTAACCTTTGCAGATGCACACAGACCTAAGTTAAATGAAGGGTAAGCCTCTAACAACACCTCTTGGAAGCTGTAGAGTACTGTTTGTATCGTACTTGGGGAGGGAAGCTGGCTACTTCCAGTGCTTAGCAGCTGTTCTTGGCTTAATTTAGCTACCCTTTGAAAATACATTCTCTTGTATTTTGGGAGGGGAATTCTTCATTTCCTGTTTGAGTTACAAGAAGGAATGAGTACACTAGGCAGTGAGGGATTCTTTGAGTTGTTGAGCTGTTTATTTTTCCCAGGGTATGTTTTACTCTATCACCAAAATTGCCACTTGTGATAATGAGATCTGTGCTTTATTTTGGCTTGATTTTTTTTCTTTTTTTTTTTTCCTTCCCTGTAGGGTGGTTGAATTTGCCTCTTACAGTGATTTAAAGAATGCTATCGAAAAGCTTTCTGGTAAAGAAATTAATGGAAGGAAAATCAAACTAATTGAAGGCAGCAAAAGGCACAGGTACAGATTTCTGTTCTCTTAAATAACGCTTAAGTGTTAACGAAGAAATCTTTGAAGTCCGTGGCCAGGCAACTGAACGGGAGACCAGTGATTGCCTGGTTATGGTAGTGGTCTGTGATGTTTCATTGCTAATAACCAATGCTCTTCTGTTTTCTCAGTAGGTCCAGAAGCAGGTCACGGTCTCGTAGCAGAAGCTCATCCAGGTCTCGGAGTCGTTCCCGCTCCCGCAGCCGCAAATCCTACAGCAGGTCAAGGAGTAGGAGCCGTAGCAAGTCTCGATCAGTTAGCAGATCTCCAGTGCCAGAGAAAAGCCAGAAACGTGGTTCTTCCAGTAGATCTAAATCTCCGTCATCTGAGGATCGGCAGAGGTCTAGATCAAGATCCAGATCTGTTGACAGTGGCAACTGAGCTTATAGTTCAGTTATGGGGGCCCTTTTTTTAAACCATACTTGCTAAAAATTGTGGTAAGTATGTGACTTTCTGCGGGGAAGGGTTTGGATGGGGAGGGGGGAGGAGTGGGAAAACTTTGTAGATGTGGACCACGGTGGGAAGGGTTATTGACTAATTGTATTAAATGTCTTTTGATAACCCTTTTCTTGCTCACATTTTTTGTGACTGTCTGAAGTGTATAGTTTGTGTATATTGGCAGAGCTCTTTATAACTAAAGCGGACAACTTTAACTTTTTTGTACTCAAAAAAAAGTCATCGGAACACTTAATTCCCAGTATATTCAACTGTGAAGAGCAACTTGGAACATTAATTTAATATTTCATAAAATCATAGAATAGTTCTGGTTGGAAAGATCCTTAAGTTCCAACCCCCCTGCCGTGGGCAGGGACATCTCCCACTAAAACCATGCCATCCAGTTTCAAATTAAACTAATAGCTTTAGGCATCTAAGAGCTCTACATGTGCTGTACATAAAGCTTTATTTCAGAGAGTATTTTTTTGTGCTTTTGGACCATTGTTTCAGCTATAGATCAGCGGATTGAATGCTGGTCAGTACTGGTAATAAAACTTTATTTTAAAAGCTTTTCATTTAATATGACTTGCACTACACTTAAGAAGATGCCCATTTCACTTACCTATGGTAATAATATTCTATAAAGCACCCTAATTCTTGATACTTAAGAATTAAATAGCTCAAATAAAATATAAAGAAACATGCCTCTGCTTCTAGTGTGTTCTTAAGTGTTTGAGAATGTGCCTTGTGTTGGACAGTGTGAAAATACTTCTCAAAGATGGGTCTGCAGCGAAGTGATGTATGGGGAGGAGGTAACTTACTTTTATATACATTGTGCCATGTACTTAGATGTCTCTATACTGAAATAACCTTGGGTATAAGGAGAATCCTACTGTGACAGTAGTAAAAAATGGAATGGACAAGTCATTGAGGTTTTAATGACTTACGGATAATAGGCATTGGTGTGTTTTGTGCGCGTGTATGAGGGAATAGTGAGGTGGGGGTAAAGCATTTTCATAGGTGTTAGTCCTTGTTCTGGAGGAAGGGGAGGGACTTTGGAGCTGGTGGGTGGGAGTACTGCAGCAGTGGTACCCTGGAGATCTGTGGTTCAGTGTTTGTGCCTTGCAGGGGCAGTAACTGCAGTCCCTGTGCTTCTCAAGCCCTCACACAAGCTACAAGAAAGAGCTTTAGAATTTATTAAAAAAAAAATTGCAAAACTACTGTAGTAATCCATGAAAAGCTTTACAAATGTCTTTGGAGCCTAGGCTGGGCTTTGGATTAAGGTGCTAGGAAATGCAGGGTGGTTCCCCTCAGGGAGGTTCCTCGCTTGGTGTCTGTTGCAGAGGTCTCGTGTTCCAGGCTGGTGAGAGAGACGGAGCTTTGTGTTTTGTGATCTGTCAGGGCAGCACAGTATCAAACTGCCACGCACTCCTGGGGGCAGGCATGGGGAAGGGTTTGGACTGATGGATGGTTAATTGGATTGTTAGTAGGCAACGTTGGAGAGTGGGAGGCTTCACCCTCAGCAGTATCCTGGTTTGGCTGCTGGATCACCTGAGGAGGTGTAGTAGAAGAGGGGTGTAGCCCCTAAGGGCAGAGGCAACATTGAGGCTCATCTGGTGAGTATGAGGGGTAAAGTTAGCTGTGTCATCTCAAAGTCAGTAGATCTTTCCTGCTTACTTGAAGGATCATGTGTGTCATGGAACTTGGCTCCAAATGGAACCCAGGGGACTGAAGGCACCTGGTGATTGGAGTGGGGTGGGATTTCAGACACTTGCCTCCCTCAGGCTAAATATGAAGTGCTACCTGCTCTATGAATATTCTGAATTCCATTTTGACCACGCTGCTTGCCGTGTAAGCAGCATGAACAGATGTGTCTGCATTTCACCTGGGGAGCTTGCTGTTTCAAAACTTCAGTTTAAAACAGGTTAAATTCTGGCCAGAAATCTATTCTGCATTTACTACTAATAAACAAGCCTGTTTGTTCTTAGTCAAGATGGATTACACTAGGTTACGGTGCGTATTTCATAGATTCATAGAATGGTTTCGGTTGGAAAGGACCTTAAAGATCATCTAGTTCCAACTCCTGTTGCTTCAAAGCCCACTGAACCTGGCCTTGAACACTGCCAGGGATGGGGCATCCGGTGCTTCTCTGTACAGCCTGTTCTGGTGCCTCAGTTTCATACCAGCAACACTGCAACTGTTAATGTGAGTCTTCCCTCATACTTGTTGGGTGATGGTAGCTAGATGGTGTCCTGAACAGCTGGTATGTTAGTTCTATGGACCGAGGCACATTCAGTGTTCATCACGGCTTGCTGGATCCAAACTCAACGTGCCAAGACGGTTTGCATTGCTCTGTTCAGTTTTTGTGGCTTCTGCTGTGGTACACTGTGCCCTGCTCAGGGTTTGGAAATTGGGAGTGACCAGCAGTCCACAGGCTGCTCAGCTGCATACTGGGTCTTGGCTGTTCACCAAGAGACTGACACCTCGTTTTGGGTCTTTATTACAGAAATTAATCTTCAGCAATGCCTTCAGGAACTGCTTCAGACATGCACCATAAAAAAGGGAACTAATGTGGGCAACGATTTTCATATGTACAAAACTGGGGCAGTCACTTGGGAGCGTGGCCCGGAGCTCTCTCAGAGGGTTGTTATGATGACTTGGAGGTCTCCCTCATAGGCAGGCAAAGAGAGGCTTAGGCAGGAGCCAGACCTCTGGGAAATAACAATGAGGGTGCAGACAGCTCTGTGGCAATCCCTTTGTCAGGCAGAAAACAAGCATATAGATTAAGTGTCTTACACAGAACTGCTGGAGACCTGTAAGCCGGGTGCAGGTGGTGGAGTTTGGAGAGGTTGTGATAGCAGCTGCTGCAGAGTACATCTGTACTGTTTTCCTGGTTTCCCACTGTTTCTGCAGGGTCTTAACACTGGTTTAATGTTTTGAGCACCAACTGTATTCATACCAGCACAGAGCAGGTTTGCTGCACCTGAAGAAAATCCGTCATGAGAATAGGCAGTTCTGAAGCCAGTTATGGAAAGATTGTGACACAGCTGCAGTTGGTGTTGCTGCGTGATCTGAAGCAGAATGAGGACCTTGGAAGTCCTGCCAAAACACTTAAGCCATTTTGTTTCAGTCCATTGTATCTCAGAGCCTGGAGAGCCACCCTTTTTTAACAGTCTTGCAAGCACCTGTATGGTGGTTTCCAATACCAGCTGCTTTGCACTGAAGGCACAACTGAGGATCCAAACTGATTAGATTGGTTCTTCTTCTCCATTAAAAGTCATCCTTCAGCATGACGCTGAATAGCAGGTAAAAGGCTCTTGTAGCAGCTGCTCAGCTGTCCCGAAGGACTAGAGAAAGCTGGTTTGGAAGCATCAGAAGGCTGACTTGTGGAAGACTTCATGCAGCAGTGCATTCTCCAGTCTTCACTGACACTCAGCTGGGCTTTGGCATTGTGGACCTGCTGAAGTTGGGCAAGTCTACCTCACATCTGTACTAATGCCGTATTTTAATTAAACTGGACTCTATTTATATACTTTGCTAGCAAAAGATCCAAATATTTCCTTCCTTCAGCTGCAGTACTTGGCAGTTCTGTCCTCTTCTTCCTACTCCAAAAGTGACACTGTTCAGTGAACCTCTCAAATCTCAGCTTTGCTACAAACTGTTGTGGCATTAAAAAGTGTCTAATGTTCTCGTGTAGTTTTATTCCATATAAACACCCTAGTTCTTTGCATGTGCTCAGTGCAAGTCATAGCTTTAGCAGGATGTCCATCCTAGTTTGAGCACAGGCCTCAGAAAGTCTCTAAGCACTGATAGTATACAGCTATATGAAACATTCTGATGATGCAAGAAGTCGTAATTTCTAATGTCTTCAGTTACCTCTGAATTTTTGACTGTGATTTGTATTTGATGTATTGAGTAGGTAACCCTGAGTTTAAAAGGTGACTGGATGCTGCCTCTAAAAGGCAGTGATTCATTGGTAGTTGTACTTTAAATGTATGCAGTTTGGACTGGAAAGTGTACAAAATGCAGCAGCAAAGCTGTACTTGCCACTTGATCTCTTTATTCTGTCATAGATCCTAAAGACCAGGATAAGCGGAAGTCCTTCTCCAAGCTGGAACAGCAAGTAGAGTAGTGGGAAGAAGTACAGGGGGGCAATGATTTCTGGGGCAAAGGCAACCTTGAGGATAGTAGAGCAAAGCTGAATGTTCTGGCAGCCCGTTTCCATGCACACTGTCCACCTGCATCCGAGGCAGGAAAAGTTGAGCAGGTTACAGATTGGATCCACTTACAAACAACTTCAAATAAACCCTGCCCACCTTGCTGCTGCAATGCTTTGTGCATTTGTCTCTGCTGAAAGCTGCTTTATCAGGAGCAATACTGGAATCCCTAGAAGAGATTGCCCCATGATCCCATTGCAATGGGCAGAGACAGATCACATTGTAAGTGTGGACTTTGTGCTTAATGGTGTTTGGAGGCCTTAGGTCCTGCTCTGGGCTCTGCAACTTCCTGTTGGAAAGTAATCTCCTTCCCAGGTGAAAAGAGAAGTCTAAGGTGTGAAGGCAGAAATTGGTGAGGACTAGGGGGCTTCCTACCTGAATTAGGAGGATAAGAAAGGGAAGGAGTGGGTTTTATATGCGGGCTTTCCATCCTGAATTCCTGGGGCTGCAGCAGAAACCACTGACAGGCTTGGGGTAGTTACCAGCTTAAGAATAGTTGTGTTTAAGAAAACTTGAGGTTTTGTCTCTGTTGGTGTTTCCCAATTAGCTGATTTTCTGTGTGGTGCTATTAATTCTTGTATTTCCCCAGTTTATTACCAAGATCAGAGGCTGGTAGTGTGTATTTAGCACATTACTAGTGACCTTAAGTCAAAACCATTCATCTGCTTGTTCAGTGAGCCTACCATCCCTTCTGTGGTGGTCAGGTACCAGTGTTAAATAAACCTGCTCCAGCTATTCCTCTCTTCTCTGATGAGCCAAGCAGAGGTTGAACTGATTTCTCTCCCCGCTCAAGGTTTGGGTGTTACTGACTTGGGACCAGTGTGCAGTGTGTCTGCTTATACTCCTAGGGCCTGTTTTGGGAGACTGCCGTGTTTATCCTTCAGAATTACATCTGTGTCAAAACCCCCATTTTCACCATTGCTCCGTAGACCAGAGCTGGCATACATCTGTTCCTTCTGGCAACAGAGTGAGGGAAGTGGGGACTGGAGGAACATACAGGTCATTAAGCTTGAAGACTGCAGAGAGAGCATAGCCCAGCAGGAATCCAATAAAAGGCATCAAGGCAGAAGATCCCAGGAGGGATGGTGAGAAGACAACCATGATATTGCTTCCCATATTGGCCACAGAAAGAACAATTATTGCAGCAGATGACACTAGCAGCAGAACCATCCCTGCCTGAAATAAAAGCAGTCAAGTCATGGACAAGAGAGAAATCCCCAGCAAAACTTCCCTCACCTGCTGGAAGCAGCTGTGCCCGGTTCTCTGTCCCTCACATATGTAAGTATAAGTGAGAATGCGTAAGTGTTTTTGATGGATATAAATGTTAGTAATCAACGAGAGACCATTCTGAGGTATTACCTACAGACACCTTAAATAACTAAGTACATTTCTGGTCTATATGCAAAATGGCTAGTGCTTCCTCCCCCAGCCACTTGTTTCTCAGGCACTGTTACGTGTCTCTGTCTACATCCCCTTTGAGTCTTCTCCACCCAAAGCAGGCAGGGAGGAAACTGCTTCACTTGCAGGTAGAGCCCGCCTACAGCACATGTGGAACGTGACAGCTATATTTTCACATTGTCTCATTGGTGTCCTGTGACATGGCAGATGAAGGAGCTGGGGAATTTTGGGAGGCAGAATATACAGCTCTCCTGCATGTCTGTCCACTTTGGAGTCCCATTTGGATGGAGTTTTCAGGTGTTTCTTAAAAGCAAGTCTCTACCCCTTCCCTCTTTTGTAGAGAAGATAAATGGAAAGCTGGTGTTAGCAGAAAGGAACATGACCCAAGGGTCAGCTGGGGCAGTGTAGGTTGCCTTGTTATGATAGGCTTTTAAAGCTTCTTTTGAAACAGTCGAGTCGTCACTGCCCTGTGCTGGGTAAAGGGACCTTTGAAGAGCTTTGGTCCTCCTACATCTGCTCTAGCCTGACTCATGGGTTCCCACGCTTGTTAAAGATTAGTGATTCCTAACATAATTTTGTCAGGTCTGTTACTAAGTCTTGGCATCCATTTCTTGCCATACTTGGTCCTAGTTTCTCTGAAATGAAGCCTCAGTGAAAAAACCTACGAAAACCAGGTTCACAAAGTTGTTTGTTAGCAGCAGTCTGGATACTGCTAGTGGAGCTCTCAAGGTAGACTATGGTGTAGTTGGATGTCTGGGTTTTCTATTTGCTGTTTAGATGCCTGATGTACAAAGGAGGCAGGGAGATGATTCCAGGCATAAGTAGGCGCATAGCGATTTAGTGGCTTCTGCTGGACAGATATCTCTTTGATGTAAGCACCAACTGGGATGTCACTATTGCCCTGTGCTAGACCTCTTGAGAACAGCAGGGTGGGGGTTTTGGTTGGTTGTTTTGGTTTTGGTTTTGTGTTTAATCTGGGGTCTGCTTTGGTTCTGACTGGAGTGGGAGACAGTGTCTATGAGGTTCATTAGTGCTGCTTGTAGCAAAAGAGAACTGTCGTGGTTTAACCCCAGCCAGGCAGCTCGTTCACTTGCTCCTCCCCTTCTTGCCTTCCCCCTACTCCTGGAGGGACAGAGAGGAGAATTGAAAAGAATGCAACTCCCACAGGTTGGGATAAGAACAGTTTAGTAACTAAGGTATAACACAAATCACTACTGCTACCACCAATAATAGTAATGATAAAGGAAATAACAAGGGAAGAGAATACAAGACCTCAGCACCAGCTGACCGATAACTCCCCCCCCCCCCCCCCCCAGCCTGACCAAGCACCCACCAATACCTCCTCCAACCCTGCAGTCTCTTAGCCCTTCCGGGTAACTCCCAGTTACATCCCGGGCATGATGTGCTGTGGTATGGAATACCTCTGTGGTCAGTTTGGGTCAGGTGTCCTGTCTCTGCTTCCTCCCGGCTTCCCCTCCTCCCTGGCAGAGCATGAGGCTCACAAAGTCCTTGGCCAGACCAAACATTTGAGCGTTACCAGCTCTGTTCCCAGGCCCAAAATCAAAAACACAGCGCTGCATCAGCTACTAAGAAGGAGAAAAATGACTGCTACTGCTGAACCCAGGACAAAAACGAAGGTTAAACTGAAGCCAACAAAGGAGAGCAAGGTAGGAAGTTGCTTGCAAAATGTTTTTTGGCTGGAAAAGGTGGAGAACTTCCTTTTGGGCAAACATTTTAATGACTAAAGAGGTGAAGTGGATGTCTTGATTCTGTCCAACCCTTTCACTGATTTGTGGTGTGCCTTAGAGAAGTTAGTATTTCCATGCTTCTATTTTTCAAAACTTCCTGAGGCCCTCAGTTGAAAGGCAGCTAGCACAGGATACTTTTTACCTTGATGATAAAGCCAGTGTACTGTGGTTTCTTCTTATTCAAGATGATGCTGATGGCACAGGGGATTAGCAGCAGCACCAGGGATGTGATTATCCCTTTGTAAGGTATCTTGCCCTCCAAATCACCCTCATATAGTCCTCCCGAGTAAAGGTACAGAAGCAGAGGCATTAGTTAATTGCCAGGAGCATTGAACATGAGGTCATTACAATGCTGAGATGAAGAAAGGACCCCTCAGTAGAAGAATGACACTTTTAAAGTTGAATATGCAGATTTTCCTGATAACCTGGAGACATGGTTTTAATATAAGGCTTTACCTTGTTCTCTCCCAACCTGCCACTGAGATTTCACCAACATTACTGTCAGGTTGTAGGAGGATGTGATATGAATAAAGGAGCAGATAACTCCAGTTCTACACAAACTCAGACAGGACCCTTGTTGTGGGTACAGCTCATGTCTCAGAAATTCACCAGTGACAGAGAAAGTGATGCTTCATGTTTTCTCCCTGGATTTTGTTTTATCACTAGAGTTTGTTGGAGAGTGGTGTTCTGCTTGTTCAACATTGCTCACTGATGCAGCCTCTTCAGGCAGCGTGTTCCGCTTACACAGAACTATATGTTGCTATATGGATCAATATAACATGTATATGATGTTTGTACTGCTATGTGGAGGTTAAAAAGTGCTCCTGCACTCATCTCATCAGGAGCAGCAAGCCATATTCTTCAGAGAAAGGTAGAAAATCCCATTTTGTTGTAAAACAGGGACAAGTTTACCTATTCAGCAATATGGGTTCTTTAAAAATAGTCTAAACTTCATTATTCAGCCTTTGCCCAGCTTCTTGGAGGTGGCTAATGTTGATTAAGTTAGTTTCCGATCCAGTCATATTGGCCTGGGCAATGAGCACGTACTCAGCTTTCCTTACCTGAAGTTCATGTCCCCTCTCAGTGCCAGACTAAAGATGTTGGAGAGGTTTCCCCCATGGGCAGCAACCACAGATGAGGATGGCCAGGGATTCTGTAGCACCCAGCTTGCCCAGCACAAATGCTGTCAAGGACATGATGCCATGCTGGGCTGTTCCCCAGTTGCCACTCCTTTGGGTTTCCTGAGGTGAGCTGTGATCCTAGCTATCTCCATTGTACACCCCAGAGATACCATGACGATGAAGAGGGCCACAATAATGACTGCATTCGGGGCTTTGTCCATGGCCTGCTAGCCAAATGCAAATGGTGGTGCCACACTGATCAAGGGGGTGCTCCGTGTGTGACCTGGGCTCCAAAACTCTGGGCTTTCAAAAGCTCCCTTGATCTTGTTCATCCTGATGAAGGGTTTAGAGGTCCCTTCTGTAAGTGGCTGGGAAGGAGAGGGAGGGGTTGATTCACGAGTCCAAATAACATCCAGTTAATGCAAGCAAAACATGAGTTTTTTCTTCCAGGCCACCGCTCTTATCATTCAGCAGCTGTTGAAACATAAACCCATGTTTCAGCAATCAGCTGTGAACCCCATTCGCTTCAGTAATATGTTGTGCAGTTTGTGTTGTGCTCTGGTTCCCCACCTCTTCCAGCATCTGCTCTTACCATGAGAATGAGGACATAGCTAGTGAGAGCAACAGGGACACTCATTTAACACTGGTAAAGGCAGGCACTTCATAGAGTGAACCAAAAGAACTCTCATCCACAAGATACTGCTGAGGCTAATGCTTAAAAATATGATGCATCCATGGTACTTTATTTTCAACAAGGGTTATAAAATGCTTGTGCTTCTGGCTATAAATAAATCTCTCAATAGGAGGGCTTGGAAGAAACTTCCTCCGTGGATGACTGATTTCTCTAGTAAACTCTTAGGGGCCTTCAGGTCTCTTTTCCTGATGCGGTAAGTCTGCCACTGCATAAAGTGTGTACAGGAATGCATTCTTCAAGCCTTACCAACATCTGAAATGTTGCTCCCTCGTTAGTGCTGAGGGCATGTTCTGCCTCAACCAACCTCTGCAGTGCAAATCTGTGCTTTCAGGACCTGAAGTGCTCTGCACCATGATCCAGCCAGGAGTGCAGTCATCACCCAAGCTCTCCTGGCAAAGCCAAGTAGGCAGCTTTTACTCACCCCAGACTGGTACCTGCTTTGTGCTTTCAGTACAAGGATGCACAGTACAACATGCATTCAGTACTCTGGTGTGCAGGGAAACAAAGCTGGGCAGCTGGTGCTGGGGCAGGAAGAGGGATCAGTTTGGTGGCTGATGAGGATTGTTCCTCCATGTCATGGTTTAAGCCAAGCCGGTAACTGAGAGCCACACAGATGCTCACTCACTTCCCCCTCTTCTTCCTCCCCCCTGCTCCCAGAGGGATGGGGAGCAGAATCGAAAGGATGTAACTCCCATGGGTTGAGATAAGAACAGTCCAGTAACTAAGGTGTAACACAAATCACTGCTGCTACCACCAATGATAATAATGATAAGGGAAATAACAAGGGAAGAGAATACAACTGCTCCCTACCTGCTGACCAATACCCAACCCGACCAAACAGTGATCTAACCCTTCCAGGTAACTGCCCCCAGTTTATATACTGGGCATGACGTGCTGTTGTATGGAATACCCTTTTGTGGGTCAGGTGTCCTGTCCCTGCTTCCTCCTGCTTCCCCCCCTCCCTGGCAGAGCATGAGACTCAGAAAGTCCTTGGTCAGAGTAAACATTACTGAGCAGCAACTAAAAACATCAGTGTTATCAATGCTGCTCTCAGGCCGAAAGTCAAAAACACAGCACTGCACCAGGTACTGCGACGGAGAAAAATGACTGCTACTGATGAACCCAGGACACTTCAGTTGCTCCAGGTGAGCTCTGTGCATTCCCCACTGCTCCTCTGCAGGTTTTGCTTTCATTTAAGGCATTTATTGTCTTCAAATCAACCTAAGCCAACCCCTAGGTCTGGTGCAGGACTCTAAAAGAGCTAAGCATGTTAAACTAGAGCAAAGTGGATGCTGTTACCTTACATGCTTGTGGATGTGGCTGTAGGAGGCTTCAGTGAGATTACCTGCTGCTCCAACCCTTCCTGGCTGAGCTTGGTGACTAACAGCTCTCTTTGGTCTTTCTGCTTCAAGAAAGTCTTTCCCCCTTGGTAAATCTTGTCCTCTGCTTGCAGAATATAAAGCTTGGTTCTAAAAGCCTGGGTAGATGGCAAAGTTGTTATATGACAGTTGTGTTACAGGACTGGGGAGGGGATTTTAACCACAGAGGTGAGCTGCTATCTGGCTGAGTTCAATCTGTTTGCTGAAGGGCATTATAATGCTGCAGTAATGTGTGCATCACTGCCATTCACTGAGGAGCTTGGCAGGCTCAGCCTCCCCAGCCCCATTGCTCTCAAAGCACTGCTGGCGGCAGGCAGGAATGTTGGAGCTGTTCTCCCTGTTTCTGTCCACTTGCTCTTGTTTTGGTTGGGAACTCTGTTCTCCAGGCTGGCAGCCGGGCAAGAAAGCATCAACAACAACCCTGGAGCCCAGAGCAGGCATTCCCCATTGGGCAGGGAGGAGCAGTGCCCACAGCAGAGCAGCTCCCAGCGGCTCCACGAGTCCATGTCCATGGCTTCTCCTGCACCCTTGTGAGCACCACACTGCCACGCCTGGGGACACGGGCCCTTCCCGTAAACCACAGGTGGTGCCTGGAGACCTCCATGTCTCTGTGGTACTGCCTGGCCTCACTGCTGCGGCCTTGGCTAAGCAAGCAGGAGGAGGTGGCTGCAGTACTGCATAAGTTTTGTTTTCCCTTTGGCACGTACAAGTTTTCCAGCCACAAGTAAGGGATGCTCAAGTAGGACATGGGCAGATCCATACGAACTAGGAGAAAACACAGGAGCAAAGTCCTCACCAATTCCTTCTTTCTATCCTTTCCTTCATTTTGTTTTTCCTGCAGATCAGTGGCCTTCTTAAGGAAATGCTCGTTGTCACCATGTTTGCCTTTTGGCTGTATGCTGAGTTTTGTCAGAAGATGTAAGAAGGGTCAAGTCAGACAATTAAGCTGTTACAAAGCATCAGTGTCTGAGCAGCACCTAGAACCCTCTCCCCCATAAGCTCAGTGCAGCTTAGGGTTTTAAAATGACAATGTTGAAGCACTCTCACCCTTTGTCTTTGCAGGGCTGTACAAGAATGTTTCAACTACCCCAATAACTGAAAAAATGGCTGTTAGTTGTTTGCTCAAGGGTTCCTGCTGGCTCCCTATAGTTAAAACAGGAAACGCCATGGGAGCCAAAGGAGAGACTGCAGAATAAAGGAGAAAAGCAGAATAAATTAGGATCATTTTTTTACCCTTATTCATGCTGGGACACCCAGTTGTTTTACATGGGCACTGGAGCTGGGCATTTGCATTCAGATGTGGCCAAAGAGCTGCATCTTGGCTCTCGGGTTGCTGCTCCCTGTGGTGGGACCTGGCGGTGGGACCACTGAGGAACAGTGCTGGAGGACGGCGCAGGCTGCTGGTAACCCATGATGGGCTGCTGCTGACCTGACGCCGCATCAGCCACCATGGTTCGGAGGAAGCTTTGGCCTTGGAGAAGATGCCTGTTTGCCAAGCAAGCCCCTAGTTTTATCCCTGGGCAAAGTGTGCCTTTTCCGTCCCTTGACCGCTTCCTGGGCTCGGTTCTTGAAAGGTAAATTTCTGCATGACCTTTAAACGGTCTCCCTTGTTCCTCGCACAGCTCAACTGCGTTCAAGCAGGCCTCTGCCTCTGCCTGCACCTTTGCTCCGCTAAGGAGCTTCCTGAAAGGTCCTGCGCGGCTCATGCCACTTGAGGGCAGTGCTTGCATGCCCAGAGCCTCGCTGATCTCTTCAGGATCAAAGAGCTCCCAAAACAACGAAGTCCCGCAGTAGGTGCTGCCGCTTAGGTGGTTTTTATTAAGTCAGATACTCCCAGACTCAGAGATGCTGTCCAATACAACAGCCATCACAGGATGCGTAACAAGCCTGAGGCATTAAAGGAGATACCAAAACAAAAAAACGTGTGCAAGTTCACAGACTTCCTGTCGGAGCTCAAAATGAGCTGTGTTCAGGACTTCTTATTTTTTAAAGACACCCCAGTAGTCATTGCTTTGTCCTTTCATAATGCAGCTTCATCCATTCATGAAGTAAATGTTTCAGGTGCCCCTTTTAGTGATGGGGAGCTGAGGTCTGTTACCTCTTCTGTGCTAGTAACAGACTTTAACGCGACTTGAGCTCAGCCCGGTGGTTGCCCAAAGGCTGTACTTCAGCAAATGTGCCCAGCAGGAGCAGTGGTGACCTGATTTGTTCCAGACTTCACACTCTGTTGGCCCACAACCCAAGGCATGACCTAGGCATCTGGTGTCCCTCTTGCTCAGGTAAGGATTTGTCACTGTGCAGTTTTATGACCGCTAATCAATTTGCTCATTTCTGTGTGATTTGGAGGCAATTTGCTCACCACAGCCCTGCCTACGTGGTGGGCACCATGCTGGAGTGGCTGTCAGGGTTGAGGAGTGAGGGTTCCTGCAGACAGTCACAACTTCCAGCTGTGTCTGCCCCTTGCCACGGTTTTGGTCCTATCCATGTTTTTTCACTTCCATCATCACCTGAGGATGCAGGCAACTTCAGTAGGATACCCTCCAATTAAAACCCAGGTCTGGTTTGCCCTGTCATAGGGGAAGTTACGTGTTCAGGGCGGCATCTTACTCTGTTAATTCTGCTTGTGTGCGAACCCCCTGAGATAGGGTCAGAAATGAGAACAAACCAAATGAGCATGTCTTGAGACGCAAACCACGCACCATCTGGTGTGAAGCAGTCTGAAGACAAGCTGTCATGTACCACTGGACAGAGCAGCTGCAGCCTGATGCCACGGTGATAGCCACACTCCCCTCTCCTCACCCCCATGTCAGGTGCCATTGTGTTGCCATGCCAGCTCTATGCTGGGCATAGCTACCTGGTGTGTCATGGGGAAGAGCCACGTCTGGAGTGGGATAGGGTGAAGGAGCTGGAGAGGCTGCCCCAGCTCTGCATGGTCCTGCTGGCCCCCTGCGGGAAGGATGAAAGGCCTGCCATGATACTGGCAGCGTGTCCTGGAGGCCTCCTGCAGCCGCTGGGGTGTACTGGAGACAGGCAGAGGTACAATCTGCAGTTCACAGCCCTGTTGTTTCTGCTGTGGCATCCTGGCATGGATGGAGACCCCATTCCAGTGCTCTGCAGCAGCACGGATGGGACCTTGCACCCCTGCCTTCTTGGTGACAGCTGTGCCCCATTCCCCGCTGCTGTGCTTCCTGCCCAACGGCACTACTCTCTTAGTGGTCCTGAGCACAGGCAGGAGTCAAAGTTGTTTGTATTTATTCAAATCCCATTATCACCCATCACGCTTACAAAATCCCGTGGCTCCCCTCTTCTACAACTCTGTTTGATAGGAAAATAATTAATTTTGCAATTAAGCTGTGCTCAGAACAAATGATGTATGAGTACTCTGTATGGGCTAAATTAGTGCCTGCTGAGACACAGAGCCAACATCTGTCTGGTTTAATGACACTTATTTCAAACAGCCGTGGGGGGACAGGACACAGTGCACCTTCGTGTGACTTTACTGACAGCTTTGTCTCAGCTGGAGACCCAGAGAGGACTTGACACTGTTAGCTAGAGCACACTCTGGTTGGTCAGCAGTGAAAATCAAGCTTGCTGTGTAAGGGAGGTTGTTTTAAATGGGAGCTTGCTGGCCAGGTGGGCATTGCTTATACCCACAGCAGTGTAGGGAGCTCTGGAGGAAGAAAGTCTGCTCTGAGGCACTCCGACCACTGAGACCAACATCTGTATGATTTCCATACATCTCCTCTTTCTCCCGTTTCTAGAGCAAGGTTTTCCATCAACACTGTGAAGCGACAAAGGGCCTTGGTGGCAGGAACGTGTCCTGCCGTGTCCTTTCAGTGGTGTTGCTACCCTAAGGGATTTTAGGTTACTTCAGACAGAGCTCTGCTTCTGGAGAAGGGTGATTTTTATGGTTAGCAAACACAGGTTGCCATGGATTTCTGGCTGCTGTGATAGGTTCTCTAGTTCCCTAAGGAGCCCATAGCAGCCAGTACAACGTGGTGATACATGGGAAAGGCTGGTTTTCCCTTAACTGGGAGCAGTCTGTAGGCTTGGGGCAGAAACCCCCTGCTGATGGGTTGAAGGGAGCACTACGGGCACCCCATGTTCTGGCTACAGAGGGTAGTTCTGGTTTTGCTACCCCTGCCCACAGAAGGGGTGTCAACATGGTGGTGAAGCAGGTTCATCTCGAGGATGGATGTTTTGGGGGGGAACTCCAGAAAAAGAAGTGTATTTATGTCCATGATGCTTATTTTTTGCTGTGGGAAAAGAGATATTTATTGTTTATTATCTATTGTAGTCAGTATTTAACTATGTAATTAGTGGGTCTAGTTAATCTTGACTGTTTCATTTCATTAGGGACCCGATGTCAAAGATAGCTTCATGAAAAATTGCCTAAGTTTCCTTGAAGCTTTGGTAGCATGCTGTCGGCAGGCCAGCAGGACCTTCCTTAGCCTCTATACAATCCATATAGACTTGACTATTGCTCTTACCTTCATGGGAGAAACAAGCCTTGTCTGTTATCGTTCTCCCCTTTGCAGGGTGGTAACTATTTAGAGAACACTGTGTTTTCTATGGGTCATGTGAGAAGACTCTTTGGTGCAAGCTTGGGAGAGCTAATCGTACAGCAGAGTGTTTCCTAGTCCCTTGCCCAGCTTCTAGCTGTGGATGCCATACACCTGCAAAGGGCAGTGATACCTTGAGCTGAGATGAGTGTGCTTCATTTGCATCAAAGCTTATGTTTAAAATAGTTTCACTTGGGTAAGTAAGTTAAGTTGTGCTTGAGTTTTAACTGCAGCTTTAAACTGCTATATTAAGTGACATGAACTAGCTCTCCTTCCTATGTGATGAAAGATACTCGTAATAATTGAGGTGGTTAGCAAGAAGTAAGGTGATCAGGAACAGCTAAGGATGATGAAATAGTTCAAGACCCTTATGCAAACCCCAGTGAAGAACAAGAAGGTCTATAAGATGACAGACTCATACCAGTCCTTCCCCTCCCGTTGCTCCCCAAGCTCCCATCTGAAGGGCAGATAAATTGCCTTTATAAGGGGGAGAAATTCCCATGTCAAGAAGGCATGGAAACTGCCACTGGGGTTTAATCATAGGAACAAGTCCCCATGTGTCTGTGTGGGTGACTTCTAAGTGGCATGTGAAGGCCAGGGTACATGATGGTGGTTAACCCCAAGCAAGGTGCTCTGGCGGACACAGAGCAGCAGTGCAGCAGAGCCATCCAACTTGGTGCCTGCATGCCAGGGCCCAGTGGGAGAGCCAGGGTTTTTTTCCCATCACTGGAGGAGAGCATCCAATATTCCTCAGTGTCTCGGCAGGCGTTGATAAGATGCCAGCAAAGCCTAGGTCCTGAGACAGCTCTGGAAACTGCCTGAGCAGTAGCTCAATGCTCCAGCCAGCAACCAAGCAGCTAGAGCCACTTGGAAATCTTCGTCATCACCTGCAAATGAATTCAGGCGAATAATCCGTTTACATGTTGGTCCCCGTGTCGTCTTGTCCCTCAGCTCTGCAGTGAAGCCTTCAGCAGCCAGGCTCCCCAGCGCAAGGAGGAAAAAAATCTGTTTTTTTGAAAACAGAAAGGAAAAATAGTGTAAGTAATGCAGTCCAAACCAGTTCTATGTTTAAGTGTGCACATGTTCTTGTAAGACCAAGCCTATCCTTTGGAGTTACAGGGCTAATAAGGAGGAAAGTGGTGCTGTCAGTGTGGAGCCCATGGCTTTGTCTGGTTGTTGCCTGCTGCTTCGACATTCTTGCATCACTGCCTGCAGTGCCTGGAAGTGATCCTTTCTCTCTTGTGGCTATTCACAGACTTTGCAGGGAAGCTGCAGACTGCGTGTATTAGCAAGTCTGTGTGTATCTCTCTCATGTCAGAAGCTTCGAGAAGAGGACGTGTTAGCTTGCTCACTAGTGAAGAGCTCCCTGAGAGGCAAAAATGGCTGCAGCAGCCACAGTGCACTTATTCATGAGCCTCAGGACCAAGAAAGTAATTGAGGGGATGGCTGGGGTTGATGTAGATCTTGCTCGCTGCTTTATCATTGTCTCCTGCATGGGAAAAGCAATAGGGAAACCTCCTGAAGCTATCCAAGCTTAATGAGAGGTGAACATAGCACATTCTTGCAATAGAAGGGTTTTCTTTTCAGCCTGCTTCAATTCTCAGCAGCCACAGGAAGGCTGATGTGAAAGAACTTCCATAGCCCATGGGGGCACCCTGAGTTTGCCAGCCCAAGGGAGTACCCCGAGTGGGCATGAGGGACAGCAGGGCTCCCACTGTGGCTGAGGCAGTCTGGACTGCTATGTATCTGGGTGTACAGCAGTACTTGGATATGGTTACCTGTTTGCTTACAGGGCAAGCTCTGTGAGTGCTCAGTGATGTGATTATGTCACTGCTTTTTAGTTTGGGTTGGGGGGCCCTTTTGCTCTTTTTCCCCCTACTTCATTTGTTCCCTTTCTTCAACTTGCATCCCCTGTGACGGGATACTGATTCAGCCTGAAAAGGCAGGACGTGCAGAAGTTACGGTGCTTGCTTGCAGGGAAAAAGAGCTGGACCTATTTCCTTCCTTACCCCTGCTCTGGGACACAGGCAAGCAAATTTCTGCCTCTCTTCCACCATCCTGCTAAAGTCCTGTTGCTCGGTGAAAAGCCTTTGCTTATTTGCATACTTTACCCATCCACCTCCATCTTTTGCAGCTCCTTAGGCCCACTTGGGCTGAGCTCTGCCCAAAGCAGCACCTTTGGATGGCTGGATCCTGGTTCAGACAGCAGACACATCCCTTGTTCTCCTGGATGTTTTGCTGAGTTTCTGGGCTGGCAGAAACCTCATGGCTTTGAGTTCCACTGGTGCATTAGGCACTGCTGTCTTTCAGTTACTGGCGTTCCTGTGGTCAGCCCCTTATCCCAGTTCGGGCTTGTCCCAGCACCCAGGCAATGGCGAGCCAAACCCAGCAGGGCAGTGCTTTTGTCTTGCTTTAATTAGGGTAGGACACAATTATTAGTGGCATGTTTTTATTTCCATTTGTTTGCTCTGACAGCAACCAAAGGAAGCCATTACTTACACAAGAGGAGGTTTCAGTGAGTGTTACAGTAAATAAAGCTAACAGGATCAGTGCAAACAAGTATCATGTTCTCTTAAGTGCACCAGTTGATAGCCAGGCTGGTACAAGCCAGATCCTTCCAAGAGGCATGACAGTGAATCCCCATTCAGGTCAGCCTTTAATCTTGAAGGACCACTGAGCTCTTTCCAAGCTGACATATTTACCACAGCCTATCTGCCCTGTAAGACAGGTACCCCTCTAAAGACATACAACAGCTCTTTCAGTGCCTTTGGAGATGAAGTAAGTTGGATGGCACCCACCTGCCCCTTTTGGGCCATACATTTCTGTATGGATCAGGCTAAGCATGGAAGGTTCACGTCTGGGTCTGATGATGGATAATGCTTCCCAGCCTTCCCTGCTTCATGAACGGTAGCAAAACCTAGTGCACAACATGCTCTTGGAAACTGTGTGCTCCTCTGGTCCCCTTGGCCTGGGAGAGCAGCCTCAGTTTTACCTTTTCTGCAGCCTTTAGCTGCAAAAATCATTGGTTTTGGAGGCAAAATGTCACTGAAGACCTGCTCTTCATGCTGGGAAATAAAGCATGATGTGATGTTTGTTAAACCAGCAAAATATCTTCTAAAAGTTGGGGTTTTTTTTGCACAACACTGGAGAAAAATGGTAAGAGACACATGTACAGTGCAGGGTGCTCATGGGATCTCTAGTATTTCCTATTCTCCTCATTTTAGCATAAATCTTTTCATCTTTGCTGTTTGCCCCTAAGCTGTGGGTATTAGGTGAGCTTCTCATCTTTATTTTATATATTAAAAAAAAAAAAAGAAGATGTCTGTAGCCCTCAAGGATCTGGAGAAAAGTTTGAAAATGCGATCATAAAGTTGAGGAAATGAGAATGCAGTTGGGAAAAGCGCAAACATTCATAATTTTCTTTTTTAAAAAAACAGAACAAAGTCCCTTGTGATTTTTAAAGCTGTGATTCTCTGGCTGATAATTTTTTAGTGTGTGTGGTTGGCAGTGCTGGAAAGGATGTTTTTCTCTGCCCAGATCATGTTTTTCCACTGGGAATTTTATTTACCAGCTACTTTAACCGTTTCTGCACCTCTTTCTTGGCTGGCATCTCCTGCACTGAGAAGCCCTCTCCATCTCTGCGGCCCTGGGAGGGCAGTGGTGGCTGGGATCACTCCAGTGGCAGAGGCTGAGGTCTTGAAGCCTTCTGTCCCAATGGGGAAGGACCTGGGGGCTCACCAGGAGCAGCACCCATTGTCCCCAGCTCAGTTGCATCCTGGGTGTGCAGCTCCTTCTCCCCAAACCAACAGCTTTGCTTGGAGGGATGTGATGTTCCCTGAGGCTCATCAAGGGAAGGGGCTCTTTCCTTTGGGGTCTTGTTTGCATGGCGTGGTGGCTCCTGCAAGCAGGGCCCCCAGTGTGACCCTGCTCTCAGCATGGCAGGGAAAGGCATGGTGCCTTCCCGAAACCCCCGCAGGGATGCAGCGACAATGCCAGTCTCTTCCCCCTGCTTCTCCCGCCCTGAGCCACCCTCCCTTGGGTGCTGCTCTCGCATATTTTTAGAAGGCACAGTTTATGTTTTTCAGTGCTGGCTTTGCACGTCTGCAGCCGCCTCACAATGAATTCTCAGGGCCCCATTTATCCTGCCAGTGAGGGTCGTACCCTATGACAGTGTTTTTCACCACGTCATCGAGCACCCGTCTCTCTGGCTGCTTGAAAATGGCAGCCCACTGTTTGGTGTCCCTAGCCCTGCTTGAAGCCGTGTTCCCTCTGGGCCTGTTTTAATAGCTCCTCTATGTGACCTGTTTATCCCCTAATGCTTTCAGGGGGAATGGGGAAAGGCTCATTTCTATTTTACGGACCTGATACAGCAACATGCTGCCAGCAGCCCCTTCCTCTGCCTCCTTCCCAGATTTTTGGGGTAGTCCTAGTTTAATCTAGCATGAGTACCTTGCAGAATTAGGGGCTTTGAGGTTGCTTGCTACACCAAGCTGTTCGCATGGGCACAGCCCAGTGCCTCTTCTGTAGAATAATGCCTGCAATAAGGAAATTACACTTTGGTCTCCCTAATCAAAGACAGTTTTGAATTATAAAATATAAAATATCAACCCTCTGGATAGAGGAGAGCAATGATGAGCAGGGTTTTGTTCTGCAGCTCTAGAATGACCATGGGGACTGGGGGGGGAGCCATTTATCCCCATTTGTCAGAGATGGCAAATTCAGAGGCCACAGCCTGGCTGGGCTCAGGGACTCTGAAAACTCTCCTTAAAATCTACTTTGCTCTACCCCACTGGCCTCACTGTGTGCACCCATATTAACATCATGTACCCATCATTTCCCACTAAACCGCTTATTACAGGGAGCTCGTTTCTCCTTGCCCATACTGTAAGCACCTGTGTGGCTTCTGTAGAACACCCTTGTCTAACCTGTACCATCTCCAGCTAAGCTTTCAGGGCTTTCAATGCTTGCACATTTTCCTATCTGGGCTCAGTGCCCTTCCAAATTGTCAGCCTGACACCACCCATGTTGATTTATGTTCCCTGAGAAATGCGATTGTAAAACTATTTCCATTAAGAGAGCCCTCAAAACCGTAAATGGCTCCAAAGTTGTGAAGAATGCCCCAGTGTGGGACTGCAATGCCCCTGGCTCCCTAAAAATCACCCATTCTATTTTCCTGAATTTGGATGTATCTGATGCTTCAGCTAGAATGGAGGTTTTTCTTCAAGCGCATGCATATGTGCAAGGCACGCTATCTGCTTGCCCTGGCGTGGTGGTGCCCACACTTTCAGACTTACCAGGATTTCTTTCTCTCAATCAGGTTTCATCCTAGGTAAGTGCCTCAAACCAAGGTCCTGTTTCTTCCTCTATTTGCTCATCCACTTTGAAAACAAGCTCTCCAGAGCCCAGGATACTATTGGTGTTTATTTTGGGCTTGTTCAGGGTTTTGCTAGCAAACAGGGCACAATTCACGCATGGTTCTTAGGACAACACACTTTATTTCAGACACAAGCAATCCCTGGCTCGCACTTAGCATGTGCAAGCCTCTGTGTAGCATTCACCTACGGAGGTATATAAAGGGTAATGATAATGTTGCCCAGAAGGCTAACACATCAAAGGCCAAGGAGCAGTTAAAATGTATTATGAGCTGTTGGCAGTGATTGTGGGGGGTATTCGTGTATTGCTGGTTTGGGCGGCCCGAGTAAATGAAAACCCTCTGGATTAATTGGTACACCAAAGAGATCTGGAGGAAAATGGAGGCTGGGGAAAAGACAAACAAGGAAAAACGCAGAGAGCTGAGTGTGCTGACCTGAGGCAGGGCGATGCTGATTATAACCTGTGGCTCCCTACTGTGCACTGGGAAGCTGAGTGGAGCTGGGGGTGCCCAACCAGCAGCCCGCCTGGTGCTTTGGTGGGAGAAGGCTGAGCCCCACGGGCAGCATCTGCAGTGCTGCTATTGCAGCACAGCTGAGCGGGTAGTTAGAGGTGAGGCTTACCAGGTCTCGTGACACCTGGACACCATAGGACAAGAGTTTAATTATTTTTAACGATGTGGGGGCTGGGGGAGGGAGACAAGGCTGTATGGTGCCGGGTGTCCCAGAGCAACTGAAGCTGGGATCTTCAAAACCCATTTGCAGAGACCCCTGGCTGAACCAGATCGCAAGCAACATGGTGAATATTAAATGATACAACCCCATCTTTTACTAGGATACCCTTATTCCAACTACTACTATGTGTTTTATTGCTAATACTTCAATTATGCACAAACAGCATCTAAGTGTTACAGTGACAGCCATACAAACACCAGTCACACTGGCTCACTCATATGCTAAATGACCAGCTGGAGGAGGACCACCACCTCTCAGCGCAGCATGGCCACACCAGGTAACTCGTGCCCTTGCAGACCACCTGAGTGGTGATCAGGGGCAGGGCACTGTGCTGATGACAGCGAGCAACTGGCCCTGACTTGGGGGTCTTTCACCTGACCACACTGGGGCTGCAAGGACAGAGGGTCCTTGTCTTCTTTCTGAGCAGCAACTGGGTTCACTGGTGGGTTTCCAAATGAATTTCCCCAAAGTCAACCTGCTACAACTTGTGCTTGTATCAGTGATCTCTCATCTGGATATCACGTGGGTGATCCCATCAGGTACTTCCTCAGTCTTCTTGCCACGATCTTATGTAGTCATTGCTGATTCTGGCAGATCACACTGTTTGTCTTGACCTTGCAGCTTGGGTGGTTTCCTATTCTGTCACACCAGTTCCGCTGCAGCTCAAGAGTTTGCATCATTCTTGTACCCAGTGTCTTAACTCCACACTTCACATATTTGTCTCTCACAGACTTGAAGAATCCTTGTTGTAGGAAGAAAAGCACAGAAGGTGGTGTGCTTCTGGTCACCTCATGTTTATCAAGCTCTCTTTCTCCGTGTGTTATCTGTTTAGTGCATGGAAGAAGGGAAGCAAAAGTCTGCTCAAACTGGCAGGTTCTCCTGACCATGTGTCCTTCTCCTGGCAGATGTGTGAGAGTGATGAGGATGGAAGGTAAACCAACATGGGGTGGGAGCAAGTTCCATAGGGGCCTTCTCTGTCGTTTCCACAAATACACTTAAGAGAAAATTATGTGAATAAAGAGCCAGCAAAAAGACAGAGAAGGAAAGTGCGATGCTGCATGCAGCAGTACCTGTGCAGGTAAGACCACTTATCTCAAAAGCTTGACTCCTGCTTACCCAAGTCTGAAAGGCTCCTGTCTTGTCTCCCAGCTCATTGTCACAAATGATTTAAAGCACGGCTCAGCTCTGCAGCCTCCGTCACTATCCATCCCCCCTGTCCTTCTGCTACCACTCTCCTTCCTTTCATGGGTGTCATAGGAAAGGCCTTGTTTTCTGTTTGTGCCAGGGAGCATTGTAGCAGGGTGGGAGAAGCAGCAATCTTCCACACTTTTTTCATATAGTGAGGGCATAAGAATGAGCATCACCAACTTATTTCTGACAGGCTCCTGAAAAATTCCTTGTTTCTCCCATAAATCTGAGATATTTATAGATTCTGTTTTCAGTCTTAGAGACAAGCATCAATTTTAAAATCTATTTTTAAAGCAAATCGCATTGTAATTTAATCTTAAACTGAAGTTTTAAAGTGCTCTCATCCTTGAAAAAGAGACTCTTTCATTTTTGGTGACTAATGATGAAGTGTTTTCTTAGGGTGACTGAACATAGCACAGAGTCCTAAATATATTTATTAGCTCATTAAACATAATTAATTGAATCTTGTTGCTAACATTAGCTGTGCCTTTGCAAGTGAAAAGTACTTGTGGTTTGCTAGACAGTTTCTTATCAAAGAACAAAAATGCAACACTAAAACATATGCAGCTTACTGAATAATCATGTTATTTGTCAGACAAGCAGGGGAATCATCACTGAAGTGCTCCCAAAGTGCCAGATTGGGTAATACACATAATTAGGCCCCATTTGATTAGTTATGTGCCTATGGTAACAGCCACACTCGTGATCCACATATTAGTAAGGCCTTGAAATAGTCTTCAAGGGGGATGATGGCAACAGAGCACATCTAAAGCTTCACTGGGGAGACTTTTGGAACATAACCTATATGCTGATTTCCTCTGTTCCTGTGGTTATTCTTTATTTTATCTTATTATCTTTTCTTCTTGAAAAAATGCATGCCTTGGTTCTCAAGGGTGATATACAGCTTCCACGAAATGTCGCTACACTTTTATCCCTAAAAGGAAGGTCTCTTAATCATCTGAATCACATTTTAAGGCATAAAACCTTCCTATATTTAGGGATGCATCCTAGCAATTGGCAAGGCTGCTGCAAGCTGCTCTTAGGAGGTGGGAACAATCATCACCTGGAAGCCAGCCCATCTCAGATCCACTCTCCTCCCACAGCCCAGGACAGCCTGGTGATGGATAAGGCCTTCTGGATGTTCTTTTAGGCTTTTGCAAGGAGCTTCATGAAAAGATTGCAAGGTCTCAGGAGGAAGACTGATTTTGCATCAGATCCAAGCCTCTGAGAGAGCCTGCAAGTGCTGAGCTACTGCCAACCCACAGGGAGTAAGTCCGGAGGGTACTGTTTGGGTAACAGTGGAACCCAAGAGAGTTTGTTTAGCTGTAGATGGAACATGAATTGTTCCTGCCATTTATTTTTACATGCTTAGAGGGTGGATGAGTTTGGAAGAGTTGAAGAGAATCAGAGAATTAGCAGAATGTATTATTATTAGAGGTTATTTATACAAAATGAGAGAAATGTATCTCCTGGTGCAACACTGTATGTCCAGGGCTGATGAGAGTTGCTGTTTTTGCAGTAATGCCTACTGGGAAATACTTCCAGGAAGCTTTTCCCTGAATAAGGAAGATACCAAGATACAGAAAAGTTCTGTCAGATGAAGGTGCCAGTGAAAGACTGGCCTGTAGCAGGGAAACCTAGGTAATAGGTGCTGACAGTCTGGTAGAAGAGAATTGTGGACACCCAGTCCTGGCCAGTCTGATCCAGAGGGTTAAAGTGAACATGTCTAGTCTGGTCATGTCAACTACCCCCCCAGTGAAAGACAGCCATAGTCATCCTTCTCCATATTAGCATGCTCTCAACCATGCTCAGGGACAGGGTCCATAATCCTCAGCAATATAAATTAAGATCACTGGCCAAATTATACTGAAGTTGTGAATTCCCACACCATTCCCTCTTCTCTTTCAGTAAGTGCTTTTTTTAGCATTGCTCCCCAAAAGGGGGATTATTCAGACCAGCTCCTTGCTAGTCACATCAGCACAAAACCTTGAGGTCTGAAATGAATCAGACCAAACCTTATGCCTGCCCTGGCTGAGAGCAGGGGGACTCTAAAGGGAGCTGGTTCTGCATGAACCCTGCAGTGATGGTAGTGACGGCTGTGCCAGCCCTAACCACCCTATTTTTAGGGTACCTTGTGGAGAGCCACTGCTTGTGTTTGAAGCACCCTAGTATTGGGTATGCCCAGGCACTTGGGAATTCCTGCAGACTGAAGGGTGTCCTCAGCCATGGGGCTGGAGGTCTGGCAGCTATATGGGTGAAAGCAGTCTGGAGAGAGGCCTTGGGGTGCCACTGAAAGGCACAGAGGATGTACTATGTGTGCGAGTAAGAGCGCTCACACACGTGTGTGTACAGGCAGCATTGGTCCCTCCTCTGATAAATGGCTGTAAGTAGAGCTGTGTGAAATTCTGAATTTCTGTTTTTCAGAACAGAACAAACTGAGATAAAAGAAAAAAAATAAAAAATAGTTTCCTGGAATTTAAACAGTCACATTCAGAAATGTCTCCGTGTTCTGTTTTGACATTTTTTGGATCAAAGTGAAGCATTTTGACATTTCTGAGGAAGGAATGTTTTGTTTCAATTTGTTGAACTGACATGAAACGTTTCGTTTCAAGTCTGCTTAACATTAAAGTAGGCAGTGCCTTTCCTTGGGTTTCGGTCCCATTCTCTCCTCTGGGCTGCTCTCCCTGGGAGTTCTGCCCAGCTCCCATAAAGCTTGGGCAAGGTCCATGTTGTTCCCAGTAAATGCAGCTCAGCCACAAGCAGGAAAGGAGAGAGGCCTTTTCGGGAAAGTTCATTTTGATGCGGAACTCGACTAACATTAAACTTGGGTGCAGCTGGAGCAAAGTGCCCAGTTCCGGTTCACCTCCGACAAAACCTCATTTCTTGTCAGCAGTGTCCCCATCTTCCCACAGGCACTTTTTGTGTTGCAGAAGCTGTTTTCTGATTAAAAAAAGAGATGCCCAGTGAGCACCTGCATTAGGTGTTGATGTGATCTAAACCAACAGGCTCCCAAGGGTGCATACTGGTCCCCTGAACGTAGCAGTGAAGCTGTCACTTGAGTGGATTTTCCAACAGGCTAAAGAAAGACCCCATCTGGGGGGCTGGCTGAAGCCAAGACAGCCTCTGGCTTTGCTGTCCCAACAGTGGGTGAGGGGGTTGTGGTAGGAACAAGAGTTTCTTCTAGGCCATCGGCAGACTTAGCTCTTTTCTGGAAGTGGCTGTAGCGTCTTCCTGAGATTTCTGACAAATTTTACCTAAAAGTTGATCCAAAAGTTGCTTTGGTTCATTCCCAGCAGCTCTCAATAGGACTAGGCAGGTCCTACTACTTACTGTGGGGGATAATTGAACCCCTTGCCCTCCCCCTTTCCTGGGCAACAGCTTCAAAAGATCTCTGATTTTGCTCACCAATCAAGCAATCTCATTTGCAAAACAACTGCAACGGCCCCGCGAAAGCAGGAGGACAGCTCCTTTGTTAAATAGTCCCTTTTGGTGACACAAAGGAACCATAAAGGTGATGGAGCTGCAGGCTGGACAGCCGCATTTCCTGGACTGTGCAGGCTGCCTCCCTCCCCCCTCCCACAGTAATTTCAGAGCCCGAGCCTCAGCATTATGCAGGGCTTGAGCCCAAGGAGAACAAGGTGCATTGCAACTATTCTTAGCTCCAAAAATCATTCCTGGCTTTGCTTTGAAATCTGAACCAGGGTTAATTTCTCTCCCCCTTCCCCCAGTCTGTTTCCTCTCCTCTTTCATGTACCTATTTGCATAGACTGTCATCGTAAGAATCTCCATTAAAATTGAAAGCCTCCTTCCTGCATGTCACCTCTCGCAGCCCCCTTCCGCTTGCCCTGTGTGACTTTTGGAGGGCTTGAGAGCAAAGGTCCCGCGCTAGCATCACCTCCCTGAGCCCTGCATTCCCCCGCCGTCAGTCCTCCTCCTCCGTTGCTATAGGAACGTCTATCAACTTTGGAGTGCCGGAGAAAAAGAGCAGAGAATTATCTTCATTATTTAACCATTGATTAATATGTGTTTATAGAGAACTCCAAAACCATGCATCCTTCTGTAAATTGTTTATTAACGGGGCAAGCGGTATAATCTGCTGAGTATCTTAAGCTCCCATTGGTTTCAGTGGGAAGAAAGGGTGGTAGGCAGCTTGCATGTTTTGTGATAATGATATTACTAAGAGTACTCATAGTTCTGCTTTGGGAAAATAATGTAAACATGAGCCTTTGGTTCAAGTTTTTGTAGCAGGGCTGCTCCCAGCACCTACCACTGATGTTGCTCAAGCACCTACGTTCCACTGTTCTGGAGCAGATTTTACCCACCTGGAAAGAAGGGTCAGGCTTGTTTCTCCTTGAGGCTGGACAGAGAGTGGAAGCTTGGGAGAGCACTTCCAGCTGGTGGTGCAGCATGGCTAGCTGGTATGGGCAGCCTTCTGGCTCAACCACTCCTCTCCTGCTGGGTGGTAGTGTTTTTACCAGGAGACCATGAAGGCTGCTGCTAAAATCTGTGTGCTCTGTGCCTGTAGTACCATGTTGGAAGGGCTGTACAAGCAGGCTGGGTCAGCTGGGTCAGGAAGTACGGAAGCAGGAGCATGGTGCTGGTGCTGTGCTTGCTGCTTTGCTCCAGTTGAGGATGCCATCTGCACCCACATCTGCTGCCCTTGCTGGTTGTGAACCTTGATCTCTGCCCAGCCAACCCAGGTGACCTGCTGAAGCTGGCCTGCCTCTCTGCTCTTTCCAGCCCCCAAGTCCTTCTTCAGGCACTGTAAACCGTGAGTGTACAAAATCAGGCAGCACTTGCTGTGCACTGCCCTTTCCCTGATGCTTGGCCTCTCCCGGCTTCTTCCCTCTCCTGCTAACAAGCTGAGATGATCCTCAAGTGGGATAAAAGGTAAATGCAGACTGACCACACAGAGAGGTCTGCTTCCCAAGCATAGGAGAGCCTGGGATATGCAACACATTGCTTTGCATGCGTCAGAAGTGAGACTTGCAGTCTGAATGGCTTTGGTGTGAGCTGACGCGTGCGTGGGAGACACTCAGGGCTCATGACCTTGGTGTGAAGTCTGACTGTCCTTGTAGGTGCAGGCAGGGAGATGGGCTGATGCAATAGCATACAGGCAGCTGCTGAAAGCTGGTGATCCCTCTCCGGGAGGCTCCTTCCTTAAGGCCTGTTGGGACCATGGCTGCTGTGATAGAGGATGATTGGTAGGGTAATAACTAGAGCTCTTGGAGGGGCTGCTTTCCTCAGGTATTGCTCTGTACAAAGCACTAGAGAGCTGTGATGCCATGGGATGGGTGTTGATCAAGTGTGTGACATGTACAGCTCTCTAGTTTTTAAGTGGAAGCACAGAATGAATAAGCAGACTTGCAAAACAAAACAGATTTGCCCTGAATTCACACTGGTATTTAGGAGTTATTAAAACCTTACTCATTTCAAGGACTCTCAAGCTTCTTAATCCCTGTGAATCCATCTGCTGTAGGGCAGCCATCCCATAAAGATGCCTTTACATGTGACAGCCATCCTTCCTGGTTCGTTTATGGGACTTAATCATGGATTGCCACAGAAAAGTCTATGTTCCATCTGAAGATAGCAGTAGCAGGACTAGGCTGTTATTCTGTAGTAGCTCAGCACTAGAGGGGGATGTAGCACGTGCTTTCCAGCACATTTCGTATGTGCATGCAGCAATATTTTACAGCAGCATTTATGAGGAGGCTGGTTTTTTAATTGCCGACATGAAGATATTTTTCTCTTGCAGAGGCAATTTTCTTGCACAGGATAAAAATCAGAGAGGTTGCTATTTTCCAAGCCTTAAAAGACTTTGCTTGTAGCCAATGAATCTTGTTATGTTTAATGTGTGTCTTGGATATTGGGGCCTCAGAACTTGAGGAGACTCTCATGTCTTATTTTTTGTGTGTGTCTTACATGGGTAAACAGCAAATAGAGGCTGCTTTTTAGCTTGGCCATAGCTCTAGTCCAGGCTGCTGGCTGGAAGGGTCTGAGCTCTGCTCTTCATGCCATGGGGACCCTTTATGTGCTGTGCCAGAGGGCTGCAGCCTGATTGTGGTAGTGAGTCCTGCGAGCACCTGAACAAAGGCATAAAGCCAAATTCACCCGTCTCCACTTGCTCGGAGAGCTGCATGTTCCTGCTCTCAGCAGCAATAACTCTTTGACTTTGCTTTAGACATCCCAGTGATAAACCCCAGTTGTCAACTTCATGCACAAGCAAAACACTTTGCAAAAAGCGCTGCTGCCTCAGGGATGTTTTGCAGAAGCTGGTCAAACTCCTGTTCTCTTGTTCTCCTCCTCATCTCCAGTGAGCAGCTCTCATTCCAGGGTTTACTCCACTTTGCAGAAGCACGTCAGTGTGGGGAGGTGACTTGCTAGCCTGTTAGCCCGGGGAATTTCTACCAGTGTATTTGGGTATGGTATCTTGGGAGAGAAGCAGAACGGCTGGTGTATGCTACTTGTATGCACTAACACAGCTGTAGCAGAAGGTGGGAATGCCACTCACTGAAGAAAACACATACTCAGGCCAGTGAGTACAGACTCTCTCAAGCCCGAGTTTTGCTGGTTTGCTCTATCTCTGGGAGACCTTCATTGCACAGCCCCATGGCCCTCCTCTCCTTCTCGTACCCTGGTCATCACACAGGGCTGTGGTTCCCACCTCGCACTGAGGGCAAAGTTGGCTAGCCAGGAAAGATGTCCCCATTCACATTTCCACATAGAAACTTTTCTTCCCCTACTTTTAGTGCCTGTAATTACCTCTTTACTCCAGTGCCAGCAATCTTCCATCAGGCATCGTTATTAACAGAGAGAAAAGAGAAGGGGAGGGAGGGAGGGAGAGAGAGCGCCACAAAACTTAATTTAATCGCAGCACCCCATGCTCAATTTAACAGACACAACAGCTCAGAATGGGGTCCCTGTGCAACGGGAGGGCAGGCAGTGGAGCGTCCCTGGAAAGAATTAATTGTGGATGACAATGTGTAAACAGTGCAGATGAATAGGGCACGCAGGTGTGAGGCACCGGGGCCATCCCGGGGACTTTTTCACACGAATTTCAGCTCCTTCACTGCTGACCTGCTCCCGAAAACGTGATTAGTGTCGGCGTTGGGAAACCATTCAGGGTGTCAGGATTTGGCACATATTAACTAGCTGTGGGGGAGAAGGGAGGGAGCGCATGGGGGCTATGAAAGGAGGAAGTCTGGCGGACAAGGGAATTGTTAAAGGGCCAGAAAATCCTCAATGCTCCGAGGTGCCCTTGCTGCTTGGAGGAAAAAGGGAAGGGAGCTGAAGCAGAATAGAACTCCAAGGCATCCTAGCCCTAACCGAGGCATTGCATCGTGGAGTTTTTTTTCTCTGGGTGTCCATCATAAATATTGATGATGTTTATATTACTGTCTTTTTCTTGGCTGTGGTTTTCATGGTTCTAGACACTTCAGCTTGAGAGATAAACAGTCAAAACAAGCAGGAAAATTAATGACACAGCAGCACTGAGAACAGGAAATATCTCCTGAGTAACATATGGATGTTATTCGGTGTGCAAAAATCCCCCTTCATCAATATGTACTCTATATGTAAGGTGATACAGACAGGGGGTTGTATAATGGGCCCAATTTACCAAGCGCAAGGCTAGACACTCTTAAATTATGTTCCCCAAGCCTGCCTGGCCTTTTGCATCCAAATGGAGGATTTAAGTGCAGGGAGCAAGACCAGATCACTGATTTGTTTTCCACTTGAGAAAATGATGTGAGGGGAATGATGTGAGGACTTCCATGAATACCAGTGCCTCTGCTGGACTCTGTTAGACTCTTTATTCCTTGCTGGGAATCCTTTCCCTGCCCAGGTCGTGGCTTGGGCAGCATGGCAGCAGTGAAGTTTGGGCCTCATCTAATATAACAATAAAAGTCATTTTAACTGCAAACACACCTGTGGATGTGAAGGTGAGGCTAGATTCTTGCTGAAGAAAAAGGGTGTTGCCACCAGTACTGGTTTGGCAGTGCAGACAACTGTGCAGGAGGCAGGGTGCTCCAGCCCCTTGCTAGGCTGTTTTGCCTTGGAGAGATGAAGTAGGTGGTGAGGAGGGGCCATGAAATATCAGCACAGAAACCACGAAGGCCAGTATACCCTGTAGAATTCTCACCTCACATTCAGGGTTGAACTTAGTTAATCACTCACTGTTGGAAAATTAGCCAATTTTTCTCAGTAACCTCCCCACATGACGGACTAGTTCGGCATCCTTTTGAGGAAAGCCTGATGGTGCCTGTTCCTGCCTTCAAGGGCTGTTGTAGGGCTGAGGTCTCAAAGGGAATTACTGTGCTTGGGCAGTGGGAGTTTTGCCTTTGGTTCTGATTGTGGCAATTGTAGTTGATTTCTCTGGTAAACCCCAGCAATGCCTATGTGGGAAAGGTACTCCGTAAGTACTAATGTGACCTGCCAATGCTCGTATACTCAGCTTAATTGTTTGCAGAAGAACAAAAATTGTTTGCTGTTAAGACCAGTAATATGAAGATTCATAAGAAGCAAGAAATAGGCTTTATTAAGAGTACACATGGTGGAGTCCAATCCTGCAGTTCTTGAGATGGGGCCCTCACTGCCTAACAAGCTTCCTACAAGCTGGATACCCAGCTGAAGCCATTCATCTCATTTCTCTCTGGGACTCCAGAGGGTGCAGCACCTCACTTTATCTTACATACTGTCAGGAGGGACAAATGCCAGCTATTATATTGCAACCTGCTTGGCTGACTGCCGTTTCCAAAAATAGCCATCAGTGCTACTGTGATTTCTTCCCCTGGTTTGCCCCCAGTCAAGATATCTGCTCTCTGGAGTGCAGCTACCCTTGAGAAAATGATGTTGAAAAGACTTTCTTCCTATGGGCATGATAGTTCTTTTATAAACCATTAGAAATAAGTTAATTCTGTAATGGCTGCTCTCACCAAGGTGAATGTGATGTTTTTCAGAACAGTAAGCTAGCCCTGTTACCCCAGTTACCCCAGACAGATTTCAAGATACTGGCTCTCTGCAGTTTTCAGGAAGGGATGTTGCGATTGCTGCAATATGGCTGTTCCTCAGCATCCTGAGTTCCATGTACTGGTGCCTGCGTTTGGCCAACTGCTTCTCATGTTTTTAAGTCCCTTTTTGTTTGTCTGTTTGGGTTTTTTGTTTGTTTATTTGGTTTTGTTTTTGTTTTCCCCATCATTTGCATGGTGTCATTATTTTGAGAGACTTTTGCTCATCTTTCCAATTTTGCTTTTTGTTGAAGAAGAGCAACGTGCTAGAAATCTCACCAGTTGGGTAATTTACACACTGGGAAAGGGCTGCAGGAAACAAGGAGAAAGTCAGTTCTCCAGATATCTGACCTAGGAACTATTGCAGGCAATGAAGGACTTTCTCCAGGTAGTCTCTATGTGTTCTACAGCATGAGCTAACTGGACCTTAACTGATACACCAGCAATGACTGGTTTCTAAGAAAGGCTGTAACACTTCATCAGCTGTAGGACCCAACAAACGTTCTTTATTTGTACTTACATTTGGATCACTGGATCTTCACTTGCACTATAGTTAGCATTTTCCATCTCTTCATGTCCCTGCCATAGCTCCCTGTGGCAAGGTTTTCTTGAAGCCACCCCATCATGACAGTGCTGAAAGCCCTGAGGCACTCTAGTTCAAAGCTGCCTGGATTGCAGGGCTCTACTAGTTTTGTTCCTGGACCTTATTCCTAGCTGAGGACCTGGTGCCAAGCCAGCATCATCAGCTGTGCTGATGTTTGCCAGCTGAGGACTGAGCTAAAATGCTGATTTTTTGTCATGACTTGCTACATTTTTTTGCATTACAGCCACTAGCTGCCATAAAACCAAGGAAGGCTATGCTGAGTTGCTTTAGTTCAAGAGTGGACGAGATGAGGCTAATGGAAGGTCAATAATTTGCAGGCAGTGAAAATGGGACAGCTGAAGAAAGTGAGGATGTGGCTCCCCAGTCAGCTGTGTTAAACAAGACCACAGCTGTAGCTCAGATTTTTACAGCATCCTCACACCATTCTAAACTGGTATTCAATTTACATCAGAGCCTTAGTGGTATTCCTAAATTATCATGCAGTTCATGAGCCCTTCTCACTGCTTTTCCTGACGTTAGCTGCCCTTTTTCAAGTGTATCAGCTTGGTGACTGAGCCTAGACCCACATGCCTCCTGAGCCATGTCTTCAGATACATCCCGCTGGTTGACCAGGGGTGGAGCTCTCCTCGGGAAGCAGAAATGACTGAAAATGAACTTGTCTGCCTGGCATTGTGTTTTATATCAGAAGAAATACTGATGTGACAAAAAGAGAAACCTACCATTCTCCCAAACCAAGGCAACAATACTGAAAAATCTCCATGAGCAGAAAAAACCCTACCCTGGGATGACAAAGGGTTGCTGGCTGCTATGAAATAAAAAGTCAACTGGATAAGTAGTTCAAATTGCATAGAATTCTTCATTGTGGTTCCCTTTGCCAGCTGTACTAAAAATCCTCAACTTTCTCTTGCTTTCTCACAAACACTTCTGCAGTGGATATTAGTTATCATAGCTGATGAATTTGATGATATACTGCGTCCAGCTTTACACATGTTTCTGTTCTGCAAGAAAGCATTCAGCAAAATACTTGGTTTCTTTCAGCCCCCTGCCAGTGTCTTGGCAACACTGGAGTTTTCCACAATGCTCTTAGATGCAGAATCTGAGTAACTTATTTTTCTTGTAGTGAGGCTGGAGCAAAAGCTACCTTCAGTAGAGTTTACAGCAGAGGGCAAGGAAACAGAAGCTGTGGAGTGAGAGCAAACAGTTTGGCCTAGCAAAGAAGAGATGAAGCTCTCGGTGCAGAGGGCTACTTGGTTCCCTAGGCAAGGTCCAAGCTAGGACAAAGTCTGGACCTGCCAGTGGAAGGAACATGGAGGAAAGGCTGTGAGAGGAAATTCACTGCTCAATATTCAGGCCAAGGAGAGATGTATCACAGCTTAGTCTCCAGGCGGTCATTCATTACCATAGCTTAGCCAGTCTGCTCACAAGTTGTGGTGGTCTGGGTGCAGCATAGAAATGTGGTGGTATGGCATAAACCGATATAGATAAATTATGAAAAACAAAGTCTCTGCTGGTTTATAGGTGATCTGAGGGATGGTGAATGAGATGTTGTGGAGCTTAAAGTCAAAATGTACTTCTTTCAAGTTGAAGATGGCTTGAATAATTCCAGTAAAATAAGACTGTCTTAAACCTTCAGCTAGAGCTCAGAATAAGTAAATTCTGAGTAACTTGCTTTTCCTGACACGTTTTTTCAGTCTGCATCTAGAGCTTCTGCTGGGAGTGCCTGTCAGAGACAGGCTTGTTGCATGTTTTGCATTTCCTAATCAGTGCCTGCAATGCTCAGTGCAAGTTGTTTTCCTGGAAGATGCTTTTCCTGGGTGTAGACCACGAGCTTGAAGGTAGACAAGGCACTTTCTTTAGTCCCAAGTCTTTATCTGTATTAACTGAACAGAAAACAAAACAAAACAAAACCCCAGAAAACTGCTAAGTCCTATCTGTTACACTGTGGTGGGCAGTCCTTAATGCTGTCTGACCCAGAATGGGCACCAACATGGTGATGTTGGTACGTTCAGTCTGTCCATCCAGGTGTTTGTCTGCCAGCAAGTGAAAGCACCTACTGTGCACTGCCAACCCTTGTCCTCTGCCTGGCTGGGAAGCAGGTCTGATTCTGATAACATGGCCAGAAACACAGGTCTGGTTTATTGTCTGGCTCTAGTCGCAGTGCTCATGTGTAGGGCTGCTTGACAAACGCTTCCAGACACTGTCAGCCATGTGAAGCACATATTATTCATTTCTCTGTTTCCTGACCCCTCTTTTTTGCCACCCCTGCATCTCCCTTTTCCTCAATTGAGAGAGAGAACCTGCACCTAACTACTTTTTATTCATTAGTCCTAGTTTTGCTGTGAATTTGTTATTTCTGACGCTGCTAGCCGGACTGTCTCAGTATTATATGCTATTATGGGTATGGATCCTAGGCACACTGGCCTGGTAAGGTCCTGTTTCCCAGAATGTTCCCAGTGCTCTACTCCAGCTATCTGTGTGGTTCAGCTGTTGCTCACAAATGTCCTCCTCAACCACCTGAGGTATCCAGCCAGCTCTCACAGCACCACCTGCAGCTTTTGCCAGCTTTTCACAGTATTTCCTCTCACATCCACCTTTCCAGATATCTCATGTCCATTAGCTTCCACACCTTTCCCAAGTAGCTCAATCTCAGTGGTGCCTGCCAAGTAGCTCAGGCCCAGTGGTGCCTGCATTGCTATGCCCAACCCCATCCTCTAGGCTGCAGCATTATGATTTGCCTTTAAATGATCTATATGCAGACTATTAATACATTTATTTGTCAACATAAATCTAAGTTGTTACTGAAAATCTTACTTTTTTGAGGATATATGATAAGAAAGTCAAGGCAGATATCACCTTGGAGTTGTCGTACATTTAGCAATCCAGCTAATGCCAAAACCCATGACTGTTTAATAACAAAGCAGACTCAAAAAAGGTGGTCGTGAAATGTTTGTAGATGTCATTGCATGTTCTTTGGCAAGCCTATGGTATCACCCCTAGCACCCAGAGGGTGGTGAAATGATTCAGCTTGGTTGTTTCTTTCACACCTTCAAGAGTGTGCGAGGTGTCGTTTTGGATCTGCTAAGCAATGCTGGATGTCTGCCCAAACCAAAATGCTGGCTGTGGGAACAGTTGAAGTCCTTATGAGAAAGAGTTGGGGAAGAGGATGTGAAAGCAGCCAATGGTAAAAGGGGAAAGCACTTGTGAGATGCTCCCTGTGCCTCTTCTGTTCCCCTGACATTCCAGTTTTGCACCTCTGCTGAGCTCTGGTGGCACTGGTTCCTCCTGGACAGCTGAGGGCAGGGGAATGTCTTCTCCACTCAGGGGTACAGGGCAAGATGAAGCCACTTGCAGCCATGCTTGCTCCCCAGAATCTGTAGTAAGGTAAAGAACTTGTGAAGCCCCACGTGTGACAAAGGAGTAGGTAACCTACCCCTAAGGGGAAGGGGTCTAGTTCAGACTGCTATTTTCTACCTTGAGAGCTGAGTGAGACTGTCCTAGGTGTGAGTGCCCATTGGATTTGTATCCATCTACAGCCTACAAATGGATTGCAAGAGCATCACTGGTTAAGCTTCACTTGCAGGCTAAACTTCTGCTGGTTTAGGCCTACGGAATATGAGCTTTCTGGACATAAATCATCTTGTCCTCTGATCACATATCCAGAACAAACTTATTATTTCCCCAATATGTTTGGTTACTGTGCATCCCAAGTAAGAATAATATAATTTACATCACCTACTTAAAAAAAAATAATTCTAGAGAAATGGGACTTTTTTTTTTTTTTTGAGAAGCTGATTATGTTTAGAGAGGGAGGGAGACTCTGAAATACCTGAAAACGCCCACTAGCAGAAATACACAGAAACCTCTGTCTAACCACACCAAAGAGCCCCATTCTCTCCATATTTTGGGCACCTTTGTCTTCTTTTGCATATACGAAAGGTGAAATATTTGGCTAGTTCCCAACTGAGATTGCACGTCCAGGATTTCACCCAGCTTATCCGCTCCAGTTGTGCACATGGCTTTACCTCTTTGCCAGCAAAGGCACTGGTGGGGTGTGCGGCCTTGGCTGGTGCTAATGCTTGGCCTCAAGAATTTGGGTGGTTAGTTGTTGGTGGCCACACACTGGGATGGCTGCAGAAAGTCTGGCTGAAAATGCTTTCTGAAAACTGTATGAGGATTGGTCCTTTGACAGCATATACATATGTGCTCTTCTTGTCTGCTCTACCAGCTAGCTTAGCTTACTGAAGAGCCAGCTTTGGTTTTGATGCATAGTGCCTGACAGTGGATTTCCATCTTTGGGTCAGGTTCAGGAGCCATTACTACTGAGGACAATTAGAGATGACATTTTACAGTGAGTCTGTTGGTTTACACAGGTATTCAGGAGTCAGACCAAGAGACCAGCATCTGATTTGGCTGGTACTGCCAGGCCTGAGACAGGCCCACAGGTTCCCCTACCAGTGATGCCCTATCTGTATTTTGGAGGCAGAAGGGACTTCTAGGCTGATTCAGCCACTGTAGGGTCACCCCAGCATTAGCAAAATGGCTTGTCTTGCAATATAACCGGGGGATGGCTGTCTTTTGCTGCTCAAGGAGGAGGGTAGCAAGGAACCGCTATGCTAGGGAGCTGGCACATGACCAAACTCTGCAGTTTGAAGGTGCAGAGAGGCCTGTGGTTCTAACATAACGCATGACCAAAAGCTTGTTTTAGCAAATGGAGAGCACTTGGAAAGCTTTGTTGAGGCCTGGAGAAAAAAATCTTGTGCTTTTGAGAGGGCCTGTATGGCCCAGAGCTGGTGGAGGATCTTCACAGGAGTGGGGCAGGTCCTGTGCTGCCAATCAGTCCCTACACACACATGGTTGTTGTCACCATCACCTACTTGCTCTTTCTTCAACAAGCACCTAAGTGGAAGGAAGGCCTCTGTGACTCTGCTGGAGTAGCATGGGAGTGTATTCCTCCTGTAATCCAGAAGCATTTCTGAGCACCTTCATAGGCCATGTGGGTCAGGAAGAGGCTGTCTAATGAGCACTCTTCAGGAGACCTGCACGTTCTGAGGAGGCCACAGATATGCCCTCAGGAGGTCTTCTCTTTAAGTCAAGTTGCACATGCTGTGAGGACTCTTTTTCTCTCAGCAGGGGTGGGAACAGCCTTTGGCAGAGCTGTCATATGGCACTCACCTGCAGTGCAGTTAAGGCAGGTCTGCATATCTGGGAGGTGTTTCCACACAAACACAGGAGGGCTGCTTGTATACAAATATATATATATATATATACCTGTATCTTATGTGGCTGTGTTTCTTTGAACTGATCCAGTATCCCACTGAAGAGAATAGAAGGTGGGTAAAGCCTACAAGTCTCCTCATGGGAGTACTGATTTGCATCTTTGCTTTTGAAGCAGGCTACTGTTCTCAGCAGACTGCAGCTTTTCTGATCTTTTGTATTTTTCAGTATGCAAACACTGCATATGCTTTGCCTCTCTGAAGTCTTCTTTTGCAGTGCAAGAAACACATCTCTGTTAGTGCTCTACACAACCTCAGCACCTGAGGAAGCAAATGGCAACCATTGGGGACTGGTGGTGTTCAGCACTCTGCTGGGAAGTCTCCTGGATCAGCCCCATAAGCTGTGGTCTCCCTTCCTGCTCTCTGCTTCATCCCCAGTGTGTATTACACTTGCCCCAGCTTTGCAGAGATAATTTGCACTCTCCTGGTTCATTAGCTGCTACCCCCTCCTGTCTGTGGGCAAAAAAAAAGCCCTTACTGTTCAAAAGAACACATGCAGCAATCATTAATGCTGACCCTAATTGTGCCAATTCAAACCACTCAATAGCTCTAATTAAAACCTCTCTTGTGCAGGGCACTGAACAGTAACAAAACTGTCACCCCGAACAATCAAATCATGGAGCTAAGAATTTCTTTTTGCCCTGTTGTGTTCAAATGTTGTTGCTGCTGTTGGAAGGGTCATCTGAAAGGATTAAGTATGGGGCTTTTGTAGGCTGCAAATGTGGGGGGAGTATTTAAACCCAGCCAATGTCTTCTGGTCACAGTTTGAAATCAGAAGACCCCAACTCTTTTCCAGGTCTCCTTTCATCGAGTTTACCCACCCCCATGCAGCAAGCAACACCTGCAAAGTAGACAGGCTTTTGGTTATGAGACACATGGACACCACAAGTCAACTTAAACGTCTGCAAAGGAGGGGGTGAGGGGGAAACCGAGCCGCTCCTATCCCTACAACCTTGTTTCTCAGGGTCCCTGACTACACTTTCCTGTGTGCCATAAATAACTCTGCAATTACATTAATTGGTTGCATATTTGTTGACACAGGGGTGGACAGAGGTAGGTTACGGTGGGAGGATTTTTGCTTTCGGTGCAATTTTATACTACTTTCTTCAGATGTCCCTTAATCCTCACTCTTCCTTCCCCCATTATTTAGGATTCGCATGTCTTCCAGAATAACTTTATAAACCCGTGGGTGGGTGAAGGGGGAGAAAGAGCGTTCACATTCATTTGATGGCACCCATGTACACACATCTGTTCTGCCGTGTTTCCCTAGCAAGGTCTATCAATCAAAAGGAAAAGGCTGATATGTATCACAGTGGGCTATTTCAAAAAGGTGGTTGCAGGCGATTGTGTGCTGGAAGGTTTCTTTCTGCACCAAGTTTCTGACAGGGGACAGAAGAAGTAAGTGGTATGTATGTACGCCTGTATTTTTTGTACATTTACCGTTTTTTAAAGAAGGTAGTGAAATTAATAGAGCAACAGCGTTAACTACCAAAATTCCAGCCTTGGTATATTTTGCTTTGTTCATTTTTGAGTGTGCTCTGAAGCCCAAATCTGGGATCAAATGTAAGAGCCTGAAAATGCTGCAAGCACTTTATCTGTGGCTCTAGTTTAGATCAGTACAGGCACAGATGCTAGCTACCCATGCTAGCTCTGGGTTCAGACCACCATTTCAGAGTATTTGGTATGGGGTACTTAACTGAGTCTTTTCTTCCAGTGTCTCCTTGGCTTGCTTTCTTTTGCTAGCAGTAATCAGAGTTGCAGTAAGAAAGTTCACGGCATGTTGTGTTTCATCTTTCCTTCTTTCATCTCTCCTGAGCTGCTGTCTTAGCTGAGGAGAAGGGAGCAGGATGATACCCGTAGAGCCTTGGCAGTCTGCCTCTTCAAACACCCTGAGCACTTTCTGTTAAAAAACCATCTTCGTTGTTCCTTGTTCCGACTGCTGGGTTGCGCTGTGTGCTGTTACAACATTGCCTTGTCTCAGCAGTGAAGCCATTCCATTTAGTGGTGGATAAAATAGCCCACATTTAGAGTACGGCTTGACTCAGCCTTTGAGTATTTAGCCTTGGTTAGTGACTAAGCACAAAATCTTGATGTATAAACACACATTCTTTATGTATAGAAGCAATGGGACAAAACTTAAGAATGTTTTAAAAATGCTTTGAGGTGAATAGTCTTTTTGTGCAAACTCTTAGCAAACTCAGTCATCTGCATCATCTGAGCAGACATGCTCAGGATAAGGTTGATTTTTACCAGTTTGCCTTGGATCCTGCAAATCCTGGCCTAGGGGTCAACAGGAGGGCCCCACTCTTTTATAAAAGTGGGGGTGCTGCATTGTGGTATATGACGGTGCTGACGTGCTCCTCTCTTTGTGTCACCACTGAAGGGTGTGGCAACACTCTAGTTCTCGATGATAAGGTACTCTTACAATGGGATGAAGAAGGATAGGTGAAACTATCATATGGCGTCAAACAAGGGCTTTTCAGAGCAAGGTCCCTTTGGCAGCAGCACTGGAGAGAAGAAACCAGAACTCTTTTGACAGTTTTGCTGTCTGTCCAGGGACTGTGGGAGACGGCGTGACATGCATGTGAGGCTCTTGCACTTCTTGACACTTGCTCAAGAGGGGGAAATAAGACATAGGCAGGTGTTTTGACTGGCTCCAGATCCTTTTAGCACATCAACAGCCTGCTAAAATCTGAGAACAAACCCTTGGACCTGAGTCATCTCTAGCCTCTGGAAAGCACCACCTCCTTTTCTGAGCTTGCCTGTCTTCATACAGAAAGCTCTGCATCTCTGTTAATCTGTGAGCTGAGGGTAGGGGATTTCTGTAAAATATGCTCTGGTGTAGATTCCCATCACTTTCTGTATAGATCTCCCACGGTCTCTGTCTGCCCTTCTGTCCTCATTCCTTGCCCCCATTTTCTAGGCAGCAGTGCTGAAGCCTATCCTCTTGACTAAGCTGTTGCACTTTAATTTTCAACAGGCCTCTATTGCTCTTGCACCTTGTGTGTGGTCTTTGAGCGTTATGTGGCTCAGCAGCTGGGAATAGTGAGTGGGTGGGCAATTCAAAACAGAAAAGACTCTGTATCAGCACAGGGCTGAGGTTTGAACTCTGCTCAGCTTTGGATATGTGTAGCTCGTTCTCAGGGCTGTGATTTAAGTGCAGTTTTGTTGGTGTCAGTGTGAAGCCTAAATCAGTGCTAAGAAACTGGTAGAGAAGAAAAAAACAAACTCTGCCAGTCTGATAATGGGTGTTACACTTGGCCCTGGTGAAAATTGCAGGATCAAGGCATTTTGAAATTTGTATCCTGCTGTTTTGTCACCATTTTGCCTTCCCAGCTTGGAAGATTTAGAGTGTCTAATATGATGCCAGGGCTTCTTTGCTGAGGATATTTCTGAGCTGCTTTCAAACCATTTAGGACACAGTTCTGATTCTGAGTTTCCTGAAGATAAGGACTGATGATGGAGGGAGGCAAACGAGGGGAGAGCTAACCTCTAACACAAAATGCTTTATTCCATTCATCTAAGAGTCTCTCTGAGACAAGGTAAAAGTGGTCAAGTGATGAAAAAACAATCCCAACATTATGACTTGCTGACAGACTTACAGAGCCTGATCCTCAGCTGCTTCTTCCTCCTTTTTGCTGTTGTCTGTGCTGGTGGAGGACCACATAGAAGGGAGGTCAGGGAAGGGACCTTGCCTTCCATGTGCCCTGGCATGATCCCCTACACTCACTTCTTTTGCTCTTTCGATGGTGAGTCCACTCCATGAGTGCTCGTGTATGGCAGATTCACCACCTGCTCTCCATCACATTTGCAGCCCAGAGTACCCAGTCCTCAAAATTTGAGTGTGGAGGTATTTTTTTCCCCACCCACTTTCCAGCTATCCCACCCAGGTAGACAGGATGAGCAGAAAGAATCCATGCCTTGATAAGATTGATAAACGAGTTTGGAACAGAGCTCCTCTCTTCTGGAGTCCATATGTAGTCCAACCCAACTTCAATCTCATAGCTGACTCAAAAGAAAAAGAAATTGGCAAGTCTCTAAGTACTGATAAAGATTCTAAAAGTTACGGATATTGTTGATAGGCATTCTTTTTAGAGCCTGGAGTGATGTTATATTTGCTTCACAAAATTAGAAAAGTGCACAATGAGCATTAGAAAGCTGATAATTTATAGACAGATTATTTATTATCAGAAATATGATAATAATAGATAGAATATTTGAAGAGTCATTTAATTTTCCAGTGCCACATAAATACCTGTCATTGACCACTACTGTACTGGGTCTCATGCCAATTCTCAACATTATACCCTAGAATTTACAAAACACATACAAGAGTGAAAATGTAAAAAAGTAGAATATCCTTGCTTTCGAGGAGCTGGCAGATTGCTAACATCAGCCAGGTCATTTTAGAGGTTCCATCCCTGAAACTAGGTATGTGCTTCAGCACATGAAAAAGCATACTGAAACTCAAATGGGCTTTACTGCCTCTTTACTGCATCTTGCACTTTACTGCTTTTTTTTGTTGTTGTTTTGTTTTGCTTTCATAATAATACTGGTGTATCACCAACAGCCTCTTCCTGTGGTGGAATAACATAAGGGCATGAAGGTAAGGCTGGGCAGATGGACAGGCACTAGTGAGAGATGTGGGTTTGGCAGTGATGGGGAACTAACCACAGCTACTAGCAACTCTTTAGGAAACCAAAGTGCAGCCAGGACCCACACAATTCAATATACTTTCTATACAAAAGGTCAGCACAGAATTTCTGTATCAAGTATGATGAGTGTGGTGGCAGACTCTAGATGGATTTCATGGAAAGGCTTTTGCAATCCTGTCATATTTTTAACAAAGCTTTTAGCTCAAGTACAAGTAAACATTCTGCAAAGAGCTTCGAGGGTGAAAAGCTCAATAGGACATTTATTATTCCTAACAGGGTTTCTGTTTCATTCAGGCATATATCTTTCATAAGAAGCTGAGTCTCTGTTTTGCTGACATAATCCAGAAAGTACACCCTGAGACATGTTAATACCAATGTGTCTCCGCATCTCAACAAGTGTGAACACTTTGCCACCAGAAGCAACTGTGCTGACAATGGGATGACACTGTAAAATGGTTGTATGCCGTGACATGAATCCTTTCAAGCCCAATGACTCTTGATTTCTAGCCTCATAATCACTATGAATCAAACTTATTCGTTCCCACTACCCCCATATTCAACCTGTGTCTGAGTAGCTGAGGAAAACGTATCCTACCTCACTTCCGGGTGGCTGCTATTCCAGCCTGCATGAGGGTGTTCAACTGTGGCTTTTTAGTCTTTAGTCAGGCTTCCCTGAACATACCTTTGTATGGAGATTTAGAGGTGTCAGTATAGTAAAAAAGGCTCCACCACTGCTGCAGTTTCTCAGTAACTAAAGCCTGGCAGCAATGGATAATTCTCTGATTATAATTATCCAAATGATTTAATAGGCAAGATATTAAAAAAAAAGCTTTAAATTCTGCATCATTGCAACTGATGACAATCAATATCACACCAAATTTCCCATATTCTTCTTTACTCCTTTTATGATAAAAAGTGAACTAAATCTAGATCTGCTGCAGTGCATATACTGACTTTAAAAAAGAACCACTAACATTAATTTGGTCCCTAAATGCAATTAGCTCATATTTGGAGGCAGTAGAGTATTCTTTCCTGAAAGTGTGAGTAATCATTTCTGCTAAATGTGTGCAAGAGGGGATATGTTCCCTGGTGGAGGCTGTGGCATACAGATCCCATGACGGTTCTGTTGTGGGTGCCAATACTGTTCAAAAGAGGACAGCAATCTTCTGAAACTTGTGTGAGGACAAGACAAGTAGATACAGAGGCAAATAATCAAAGCAATCAAACAGTTCTCCCTGAACAGTTGTCAAGACCACCAATATATACGTCCTGTGCCATGGATTTGTGGTGGTGCGCATGATATGCATGCACCATAGCAACTAGATATTAATCATCAACACATACAGGCCCATGTTGGGGTAAGTCTTTAGAGGTGCAAGTTGTAGGCTGCATCTGGTATACAAAACATGCCTCAACGGTACCAGTTTCAGTATTACCTCCAGCAGCACTGCATAGTTGAATTCATTACAGTTGGGCTTACATCTTCCTCAGAAGGATCTGAATGTTAGGCCCAGCATAAAAATGCCTGGGCATAAAGAACAACTCCTCTTCTAGTTCTGTGCCCCTCTTTATTTGTAGTTTTCAGCTAAACACCCTGGGCAACTTCTTTGCTGGTGAAACACCAGTGACTGAAGTGGCACTTTGCCAGGCCAGCATTTGGCACTGCATCCTCAGAGTGATGGCAGAGATTTTCAGAAGAGCTCAATAAAGAAGGTTAGGCATCCAATTCCTCTTATGCTTGGACACTAGCCTCTTGTCAGCTCATCAGGATTTCTGCAATGCCACTGATGACCAAGGCAGGCTTTTCCCATTTGCCAGCAACGTGGAAAAAGTTAGCAGGCAATTTAGTGCCACAAAAGTCTCTGTTTCAGCAATTTGCTTTATTTACATAGATTTTAATTTGAAGATGACATACCAGTAAAGTGCACCTATACCAACTGGTGTACCAAGAAGAGTTCGGCACACATTTTCAATGGTGAAGGTGATTCAGCACTGGAACAGACATGTATTCTCTCTCTTGCTGGTGTCTTTAAACTGAGGCTGGATGTCCTCTAGCCACCTGGATGGTGCTTTTTGACGCTTCTGGGCTCAGAACGGCTCAGTGAAATGTAATGATTGTGATATATAGACCAGGCTATGGAGTTTCTTCTGGCCTGATTATTGCACGAGGAAGTTACTATCTGCAAAGGAAATGCGTGTCCCTATAGAGGAACACCATGCCATGGGAATGTTGGTCAAAGCTGGAAGTACATGCTGCAAGGTTATCAACAGTTATTGATCATAAGGGGCTCAAAGGGTTCAGTTACTGGGAATTTCTGACCCTCTCTGGAATCTTTACTTGATCTTTAGATGCTACTGGTGTCAGGGTTTCACAGGCATTGGAGGGTAGGCTTTCAGTGTTCTTTGTTAGGAAATAAGAAAACAATATTTTTTTTCATGGTGATAACAAGCATTTATATAGCAGAGGGATCCTGGTATCTGTGGGGTTTTCTGTGGAAAATACACCAAAGATAATCATATTTAAAGTGCAAGTGATAAAAAACACATGAAGGCATCACACAAAATAGGTCAGATGCAAAAAAACTCCCTATGAAATTGGAGAGGGAATGTAGGCAAGTGGGGTGTTGTTATCTGAGCTGGAATTTAATCAAGATTCAATTAAGAGGTGATGTGGTACTTCAGTGGTGGGATCACCGCCTCAACAAAGCTCTGCTAGATTCTGCCTGTCTTTTCACAGATGTCAGGTGTGCACTGGTATAACTTGTCCAACCTCAACAGAGCTGATCCTGATGTACACAAGGACACTCATATTCAGATTTTCCGGCTCTCCCCCTCCTCTTCCCCTCAAGGTCTCTCTGCTCATGTCATGTGGAATGGCAGAAGTTCAGGTGTGGATCAGAGAAACTTTGAAATGGAAAATCAGAGAATACCGCAGGTCATATTGAAGAAGAGCTGGCAAAGCTTAGGACTGGGATAGCAGAGTGGTGAGGGTTAGGATGAAGGTACATTGGTAGGCTTGTATGGGGTGCTGCGTTTGGAGCTCCAGAGAGATCTGCAAGCCAAGAATAATGAATACTGGCAGAGCTCCGTGTGAGTAACAAACGGCTTATCCTGCCTAGGCAAATGACAAAATGTTACGTACTGGCATTTTTTAAATGGATTTTTTTTTTTTTTTAAGAAAAGAAAGATTAAAGCAACCGCTACAGCCAAACACGCTGCTTTGCTCTGATAAGATGCCAGAATTGTATGACTTCTACTTTGTAACAAGGTTCTTCATGTGGGTGTAGCAGCCCCTCCTCATACCTAGCGGATACACTCTAGGGAATTTTTACAACAGTGAGTATTGCCTCTTGTAAGGTCACTGAGTAAGAAAGTTAACAATGTTCTATGAAGAACTGCAGAAGAATTGAAGAAGTGTTTCCATCAGAGCACCACAGAACAGTCTGATGAAAAGGTTATTGTCACTGTTACGTGCACAGCAATGACCTCCCACGCATACTGTTCTATAAAATGTTGGGCCTCTGCCCTGCCATGCCCTCCATCAAAGTCATGCCCGTAACTTAAAAATGGAGGACTTGATGTAAATTCAAGTCTGTCCAGTTCACAGAACACCTCTGTCTCTCAGCAGGTAGACAGAGGCTTGGCACTGCCTCCATTGCTCAGGGTCTACATCTTGCTGCTGTTGCGCTGTCATGGTACTGCTCTCTCTTTAGCTCCTGATGAGAAAAACGTGTTCAGAGGCTGGGCCCTGTTGGTGATGCATCTTCATTTTCTTCCTGTTCCACATTTGGAGCCTTATTGTGTGATGCAACACTCACTTTCTTCTCAAGCCTCTCATTGTCAAGTGCCTGGTTATGCTCATACATACTGGGACCTACATGCAGCCTAGGAGGTGCCAGACTTGATCTTGGGATGGTTTTCCAGGTGCAAGGTACGTATTACCAAAGACCCCAAGCACATCACCTCCACAACAAAGTCTCTAGGCTTTACTAGGTGACATGGAGCAATTGGCTCTGCAGTTGGGAAAGCAGGACAACATCTTCAGGGACGGGTAGTCTCTGCGCTTGTGGGTTAGCCACGCTTTGAGCCCCGGCAAAGGGTGACAAGAGGACGTACACTGTCTGAGACACGACTTGTTTCTACAGCAGCCTTGGCCCAAGAGTGCCGAACCGAGGGAAAACGGTACATAGACCGTGAGGTAATTTCCTACGCCAAATTTACTTGCTCGTTGGCCTGACCCGGCCGCAGGGCTTCGCAGTGAGTGCCAATGCCAGCGCCAGGCCGGGGACGCCCAGCAGGGCAGTGGGGCGGGCCCCCGGCGAGTGCCAGCCGCACTGGCGGGTCGTCTCCCGCAGCCCCACCGGGGCTCCTTGGCACCGGCGCACCCCGTCAGCCGGTGAGGGACCGGAGCCGCGGACGTTCCAGGTACCGCAGACACGGGGAAAGAGTCCTCCCCTCTTCGGACAGCCAGCGGCACCGCGCCGCCCAGGGCCAACCTGCGCCGCCTGCCTCACGCCCGGGAGCGCTGGCAGGGCGGGGCGGGGCGAATAGCCCTGCCTCCCCACCATTGGCTGCGGCCAGCGGCAGCCGCACTGAGATAGGTCCGCTCCTCAGTCAGTGGCTCCTGGCCCCGCCCCGCCGCGGCTTTATAACGGGCATCCCCATGGCCGAGGCGGGGAACCTGCCGTGGCTGGAGAGGGCAGAGCCGCCCGAGCTGGTCCGGGGCACCGCGCGCGAAGCCAGCCGACGGACACGCCGCTGCCGGCCCGAGGGGAGGCTGCCCGGGAGAGCCGTCTGCGGTGGTCGCAGAGCCCTGCCGCTGTCCCTCTGCTACCCCGCCGCTGCCGCCCCGAGGAACGATGGTGTCGCGGGCCTGGCGCTGCGCTGGGGCTCGCCCTTTCCTGCTGGCGCTGCTGCTGGTGCATCTGCCTCAGGGTCGCGGCCACCGAGCCACTGGGCCTCGGGTAAGTGAGGGCGGCGGGGCTGCCCCGCCGCGGCAGGTTGTCCTGCGGCCGCCCCGCGCCCTGTCAGCGCCGCAGGTGAAGCCCCGGGTGCGCCCCGGACTGGCTTCCGTGGACGCGGACCCTTGCAGGGGCCTCCCCGCTCGGTCTTAGCCGGGTGGCAGCGGACTGCACGAAGGGTTTGCACCGTAGCGACTCGTTGGTATTTATTGCAGGGGTAAAAAAGGAGGGTGAGGGCTTAGCAGGCTGTGTTTTTATGTAGCTGGTCTTGCATTTGATGTAGCCCCTGTTCCCAGCGCATAGCTTTAGGACTTTTTTTTTATGTTCTCAAGTAGGGATTAAATGAGTCCTAGCAATAAAGCTAGATGCCTTCAGCCCAGACTTCTCCCCGTAGGAGTCTAGCTCTACTTTTTTAATCTGACAGTGTTTGACTTACTGGGGCTGTTAATTTCACTTACCCAACTATTACATTGCTCTGGGGGAGAACCCAACATCTTTTCTAAATATGGTCCTCCCAGTGAGCTAATGTTACCGCTGCAGCACCATGACAGAGGAGCACAAGAGCTTTCAATTATAAAGCTGCAAAACAGTAGCTGTTCTTCAGCCAATGCTGCAATAAAAGTACAGCTCTGGGTAAGTGGAAAAACTTGAGCTCTCTGCAGGCGTGTTGGATGCATTGACCATGTGCATTCTTAACCCATCAGTCTGAAATACCATGAAATGTACCTAATTAACTTACACCATGGTTGGGCAAGACCAGGAGTCTTTGGAGTCCCTACTCAGCCGAAGTATAACAATAAGGGACTTCAGTGCAATGTTACAGTTCTTTAATAGAAGTGCTGTTTGACCATGCTGGTCATTAAATGCTTCTCAGAGCCATGGAAAGTGTACTGGCTGCACTGGTGTCCCTGTGTTCAGCTGTGCTGTGTAGCCTCTTTTATAGACAGATGTGTAACAGCAACTGTTAGATGTGGCAGATCAGAACTAGTGTGTGCCATAAATTCTTAGAGACGTGTTGTAAAAGATGGGGAAACATAGGGGTGCTTAGGCATGCATCTACATTATCCGATATCAAACATAAACCTCCAAGCTGGAGTGATGCCAGATAGAGAGGAGCTTTGAGGTGATAAGAGTCTGGCTGTATGACTATGGCCCCTCACCAGCACTGGCATCCAAGTGCTTTAATGAAGAGCAACTGAAACAAAGAACAAAATAAAAAAATCCTGATGGCAGTGCATAATTGCACAATAAGCCTGTCTATCAAACAGTTTCCATGTATGCTGTTTTTATATACTGTACTTTACAAGGCAGTTTAATTGCTCCCTGTGCTGTGTCATCTTTGGAATGAGAGCTACTTCAGGAGAGTGGAAAACCAAATACAAAGGACTACTGATGTACTTTTTGCTTGAAGTAAGTGCACTGACTTTGCTGTTACTCCCTTCCTAACTGGGGGAGAATATCAGCTGTGAGCATGAATGCCTACAGTTATGTAGAAGGATGTGCCTTAAAGTTTTAGCTTCTTAAAGTTTTAACTTAAGAGCTCTTAAATGGAAAGCTGTGAACTTCCACGATGTTTAACTCGTGAAGCCTGTCTTCTCTCCCTTCTAAGTGTCATTCTTAAGTGCATGTGAAGGTGGGGAGTATGGTTTACTCATTTGCAACCATGTTGACTGGTATGATAAGCCCCTAAGTTTAATCTGTTCTAGTGACTGGACATTGCCAGTAAAGTTATTGCTAGTATAAAGGTGCCATACTTTAGTTTCCAGTGTACACGTTCTTTATTATTCAGTTTTTAATGACTATTACCAAGTTACACCAGTGTTTCTCATGCTGACCTGTGATCCAGAATCAATTCCTGTCAGGAACCTTCCCTGGATTGAAGGGGGGGTGGTTGTCAGTGTTGGGGTTCTGGGGTCTGATCCTCTGGGTTTTCAATTGCTGTTTATGATGTTTACGGTTTCAGACTTTTCCTCATGGTAAGTACTAGAACTACAATTTCTCCAAGCTGAAATGGTTTCAAAGGTGAACAGCAGTGTTTTATCCTACTCAGTGAGTTTAAATGAGCATCAACAACACTTAAAGCAGCTTCTTGGTCTTTCCCCTGGAAATTTCCCTCTTACTACTGCAGTACTGCTGATAAGCTAGGGAGCCAGTGCTGTCACTGAATGCGTAGGCAGGGGAGTATGGCTTGCTACTGTTTGCAAAAAAAGATGAAAAATTAGGGGTATTGAAGAGAAATAAGTATCTAGATCTCCTGTGTCAACAAGGGATCAAACTTTTGGATAAAGTGAGCTAGCTCAAGGTGATTACTTAAATACTGAGGTAGCTTACAAGTGCAGTAGTATCTACTGGCCTGCTGGGGTACTTCAGCCACTCAAAAGGTGTGCAAGCTTGTTTCCTGTTACAGTAAACCTACGAGCAGTGACATGAATCCCTTAGACTTGGAAGCATGAGTGGCCTGTAGGAAACATCTGGCTTTTGTACCTATGCTATGGCCCTCTGACAGTTAATAACAGCTGTCCTAAGTAAAGCCCCATGGTAAGTCTAATATCATGGATGTCCTAGAAGTAACTTGGAAGCCCAGGGCTGTTTTGTGACTCCTTTTCTCACTTGACATGCTCTAGAAAAGCTTCTGCTATGTTTTGCAGTTGCTAGGCCATTTCTACTGTTGTAGTTCTAAAGAGCACTGTGGAAGCGATCAATTGGCTATACCTGGAAAATGTCTGTCTGAAGGATGTGGCCTTCTGGAAAGAGATAATCAGGCTTTGCTTTCTATTCATTTGCGTGCCTCTGCTGGCATGAAATCTGGAGTTGTGTGACAAGCCAGGTCTTGCTGTTTCCCCTCCTTGACCCCAAAGTGATAGATGGGGAGCTTGACTGGGCTGGCTCTTGCACCTCCGACTGTGTGGTGCGTTTGAGGAGTACTCTTTCATAGCAGATTAAATAGATTGTGCCATTAAGCTCTGTTTCCCCCCAACTGAACAATAAATTGTGACCTTTGTCTTTCTAGTTCAGAAAGATAGATCTCTGTAGTGCCCCTGCGTTTTGAGTATAATGGTTGGCCATTATGAACTTGCTCTATTTATGGCAGAGGACTGTTGGTGGTAGTAATGACAAATACTAGGATAGGAGAATGGTGCTTGCAGAAGGAGCAGAACAGGACTGCAGCAGTCAAAAGCTCTGCTAGGAACTGGCTTGGATTTTTTGGAAGATTTGGGATCTGTACCTTGCAGTGACTGCAGAGGACTAAGAAATGGGAGGGAAGGGCAGTCACTATAACTTTCTTCCTAGTTTCATGCGTGGAAATGTGCCGTATCCCTCCTTGAAAGGCATGCTGGTTGGAGATGGAGGGACCTTCCAGTTCAGTGCTGTTGTAAAGGGAAGGTAGTAGATACTAAAACTGTGAAGATACCCACAGATTCCAGTGCATAAACCGGACTGCCACAGAGCAATGGGAATTCTCTGCTACTAGTTAGAACCCCAAATAAGAACTGTAATAAAAGTGCTGAAAAGGCTCCTGCAGCTTTGCCATTTGCTATGGAGGAGCAAGCAGCATTGCATGTTGGGTCAAGGCACCTGTGTTCTGTTGTGCATTATCACTGCAGCCCTGCAGAGAGGTTTCCACAAAGCAGATGTCTTTACACATGCTCTGTTAAAATCAGGGAGATTGTGTTCTTCTTGGTGGGAAGAAATTGGAAAAAGACTTAAGATAAAAATATAAAGCAGAGGGCTTCATATGAAGGAGATTTACAGCAGATGAGTAAAACTTAGGTTTTCAATGACTCATTTTTGTTTCTTGGTTTGAGTTTAATTATCACTCTGCATTGCCAAAGTCTACACTGCTAAGTAAATTCTGAAGCACTTTAACGTTTTAGACTACCTTACTGTTGGTGAGATTAATTTTAATGAAGGGTAAGTACCCAAATGCAAGTCTTTAGAAATAAAGCATCCCCTAACAGGGCAGATCTGTTACTCTATCGCAAAGAGCTTTTGGTTACAGATCCACTTTTAGTTCAGTGAGAGATGTTCTTGCTTAAATGGAAGCTCTAATTGTACATAGAGCTATACTAATTAATTCTCCTTCTCCTTGTTTCTACTTACATGTTGAATGTCAGACAGCTGAATTCTTTGGTATGTACCAAAGAAACCGATCTTTCTTTTTATACATTATTCAACTGTGTTGAGAAAAGGTATTAATTCTTGTATGGCAGATTATTAAAACATTGTTACATTAGTATTGAAATAGTGGGTCCTGTTCTAAATGGGAAAAACACTGTAGGATCCGACTTGCTCTGTGTAGTCTTAGAGTTGGTGTTTTAACTGCCTGAGCTTCTGTGTTGGCTATGAGAATATCTCACTCATGTTAATGAGGATCTGCTGCTAATGAAAGATTTCTGGCCACCAAAAGAACTGTTACAGAGAAGGAAGCTACTTGTGTATTTCCGCTGGTGGTGGCAGCAAGCTCTTTAGTTGGTGGAACACCTACAGTGATAACCTCTTGGACTAGTTTTCAAGTTTCTAGCACTAGTCATGTACTAAGGTAATCTTCACTGCCATCAATGCAGAGCAGATGCTGTCTTGGCATCTTTCATTTCCAGATGGCCTGAAGCAATTGCTAAGATGACTGTAAACTTCATTTCAGTGGTATAGTAGCTCTGAAATATTAATACTGCTGTTTAAACATCTTAGATGTTCTTATCCTGCCATCTCAAACTAATTGTGACATTACTATGTCAAAAAAAACCCCCAAACAAACAAAACCCCATTTGTCTCCTGCTTGGCTGCTGAATCCCCAGCTCTTCTGGGGCTGGCACATCTGACAGTGCAGTGAAGTGTTGCATAATAAACTTTATGCTCACATTAAAAACTAAACATGGAAGCAATGCAGGTGAAACTGAAGCTAATCCCCGAAGGCTGTTGTGCTGACTGTCACACTGCCCTGTGTGACAGCATGATGGTTTCCTCTCAGAGCCCTCCAGCAGCTGCCATGAGGTCCCTTGTGCTGACACAACATCCAGGGACTTGGTGGCACAGCAGACCTTGCGTCAAGCTTGGTGTGCAGAAGTGGTAGTTCACTGCTTGGTCATCAAATGAAGTTCTGGCAGAGAAGCAGATGTTATAACTTGCAACTTGAACCATGAAACCTACTTTTTGTTGTGTTACAACTTTAACTACTGTCCTTGCATTGGTAGGACTTCAGGCTTCCTATGCTTGTTTATGAGAAACTCTTCCATTTGTGAAGTTTTTGCCCCAATACTGAAGGCTGCTATTGCTGTGAGTGCATCGCTTCTGCACTGGAACTTTCCTGGGTAAGGTTTGAGGTCAGTGTGAGATGCTTGCTTACAGAATGTGATGAACGTGGTATGTAACTGTCTCCCTCTTCTGACTGGCTCACTTGAGCAGTTAGTATTTGTGCTCAGCAGCTAACATACGAGTCCCATGAAGCTTTCTCTGTGTGGTGTCTTTACTGCCAGTGGCAGTCTGCAGTAACAGCCTTAGTGGAAGGCTGTCCTGCCAGATGTTTCTAGTGTTGGATTCTCTGGGCCAGTTGTATTCATGTTCTCAGACCAGTGGCCTAGAAGCCCCCATAACCCTCCATAGGCACTGCCAGACTCTTCCCTGGCAGTCTTCTGGCTGTAGCCTGCTTGGGAGGACAAGCCTGCATGTTGGGTTTGTGCACTTTTGCCTCCCACTGGCTTGTGTCTGAGCCAGCTGCTTTGAGGGCCCACTGACAGGTGTTCTCATTTGGAGTGGCGTGTAGCTATGCAGTGGGGAAATGAGTGGTAGGTGTGAAATGAGAGCAAGCTTAGATGCTTCCCCTCAAGGCCTGTTCCTAGAGATGGGAAAATAACACTTGTTTCTATAGGAACAGAGGCTGTATCATTAAAGGTTGGCTCAGGGCTTTGTTGAGTGAAGTCTGGCAGCAAAGCCTAGACAAGCTGCCCACCTTGCTGCTGGCAGACTCTTCCATGCAGGTGGAGGAAGCCATACAGAAACTGGTGTGTGTAGGCAGATAACTTCCTCTGCCATGGACACCCAGACTCCTCTCCTGGGCTGGAGCTGGAGTTCCTGAGGAGACTACTGCCTCTGGATGAAGAATGTGAATGGATGTGAGCAGTGCAATAATATATGGGTGAGTGTCACAGAGTACCATGCTGCTCAGTACCTGAGTACACACTCAGACCATGTGTCATGGTTCTGTAAACTGGTTGTCTTGCCCCAAACACTGACTTGGAGTGGCTAAGGGGGAAGAAGCAAACTGTATGCATGCACCATTCTTTCTGTACAAGGCATAAACTGAATTTATTGAGACTGGCTGTAAAATGATAGCCCTTGTCGGTCTAGTAGTGGATCAAATTTAATTTTAGAAGAGCATTGGCCTAATATTTTTCCTATTCTGAGTCCTATGGCAAAGTGAAAGGATGTAACTTCACCTTTTTCAGAGTGGAAGAAGACCGGTGTTCTGCCACTGAGATATTTGCTTAAAGCTGGGGTTGAATTGCTGATAAAGGTGAGGGCTTTCTCGTGGGTGAGCTTTTGATGGAAAGAATGTTAGGAAGTACAAGGGAAGGTGCAATAGGAATAAGGAAGATGGGGAAGTAGGACAGATGAAGTAACTTGCTTGCTGGGGTTTTTTCTTGGCCACTGGTCCAGTTGATGATAGTTGGAACTGCATCCAGAGGGAAGTGCTGATCCTCAACTAGAGAGGAGAGCTTCCAAACACTAAGTGGGCAGATTCTGTTTCAGAGTTTCTCTTGGCTGCCAGTCCTCTGTATTAGCTAGGTTATAGACTGGAAGGGATGTGGAAAATTTTATCCATTCCTGCTATCTTCCCTGTTCTGTGTTTGAGATCAATCACTGAATTTGCATGGGGAAGCAATACTCTGCTTTCTGTTGACAAGAATCCACTTACAAGCTTAGCTGCTGTACTTAGGCTTGTTTTGATGCATGGAATAGTGCTTGTTCTGAACTCTTGTGGAGTTCCAGAATTCTGCGTTAAGAACTTGTTCTTTGGTTATACAGAGAACCTGAAATATGAGATAATTTGATCCGTCAGTACTCTAGGATACCCTGCTCTTGCAGGGGGGTTGGACTAGATGATCTCTTGAGGTCCCTTCCAACCCTTGGGATTCTGTGATTCTGTGTGATTCAGTTACAATTCTAATGCTTTAAGGTTTGATAGTCCAGCAAATTAAAACAATGCAGCCTTAATGTAAAGGTAACTATCTTGTGTTCTGCGGTCGTATTGAAACTGAGTGGACTCGTGGCTGCTCCCTGGGCTGCAGAAGCAGCAGTGTGGTTACCTCTGATATAGAGGGAGAGTGAACCAGAAATCCAATAGATAAGGAAGCATCCTTAGGTGCTAAACCTGGTAAAGGTAATGGTATCCTTTCATGTACAACAAGGACACATGCCTAGGAAAGGTGTCCAGATGTACACTATCTCTAGATCTTGCTTCTGTGTGTACCAGATACACACTAGGCAGAAGCAGATAGGATGATAATCCCTTGTTGCAGTATCAGTAGCATGATAGTTCAGTAGCATGAAGATTAAAGAACCTACTGTAGCTGGTACATCAAACCACTTCTCTTCCCATTTCTTTGAAGCAGATTTACATGCAATCTACACTTAGGCTTACACAAATACTTGGTGGAATGAGGTGCAAGTTAAGAACTAAAAAGCCAGAAGCTCTTGGTTGTAATTTCCAAGTGGAGGATATTAAATGAGTTAAGAGTCTGTGGATACTGGCCAGATGAAGGGGTTTGAGTCTGAGCCAAGTAGCTACTTCTGATTTGGGTCGAGTTACCATGCATAAGGGTGGTAACTCTTGGTTTGCATTTGGCTTATTCCTCTGCTTTTAAAAATGAGCAGGCAGGTGTTGCAGAAGTAGATAAGCTGTGTACAAAAGTAGCTTTTAAAAATGTGCATGTATCTGGAACACTAGAGGGTAATCTGCTCCAAACTTGTAAGTGAAAGGTGAGTTTTAATGTGTACATTTCTCTGTCTTAGTGGAGACAAAGTACTTCGAAGGCTGAAGTCCATGAGACTGATAGCATATAAAATTAACTGGGCTGTTCATGCAATGAACACGGCTTTTTTTTCGCTACGCAGTTATAGAGATTGACTGCTATTGTTTCCATTTCTGTGTCTTAATCTAAAAATTTGTGAATCTGGAAAAACTTGTTGCACCCTTTAAAATTAAAACCAATACCAGTATCTACCTCCAAGGCTTTGGAGTTCTGTCAGGTGAGGGATCTGATGTAAGCCATCAGTGCAGTACTGCAGCCATATCTTCCTCCTGTTACGGTAAACTGTAACCAATTGGATTCTTGGTGCTGCTGCTGGTGATATTTGCCCTCAGATGCGATCCGTCCGAAATAGTCCTGAAAAATATGCAAGATGCAAAAACCTACCATGCTGGAGCTTAACTTACCCCATGGCAATTGCTTTCAGAAGCAGGATATCTTAAGTACACTGCTCATGTGTACAAGTCTACAGGTTTACTTCTTGACTGTAAGATAATGATGCTGTACCTAAAGACCTCAGGTTATTCTAGAGATGCTGTCCTTCCCTTTCTAGGTAAAACTGAAGTGCTGGCAAAATGGCAACTGCTTATTTGAATAGATAATACCTAATGGTGGAAGAAAAATACATCAGTGGTGGCTGTGCTTCCTAATGAATGGCTCATGCTTTCCATAAGAGGGTAAGCATTGAAGGCATTTGCTATGAATTTTTATCAGGGTTGCTGCCAGTATGCCTCCTATGTCATCAGTGTCTATGAGCCATCTTTACAACTGTACTATTACCCAGGTACAGCCAGCATTTTTAGGAGCAGGAATCATACTTTTAGGTGCAGGATTGAAAGTCAGAGCTTTAACTTGTTAGGTGCTCTGTAGAGCCAGTGATACTCTGCTCTGAGTGATACTCCAGTGATACTCTGCTCTGAGGATGTTCTCTCAGTGGCAGTCTTTCACTCATTTTGCTCTTCGTAGTTTAAGCTTGAACTGTAGAAGGAGCAGTAGCTGCAGTTTCTACAGACATTAACAAGATGGACATAAACATACTTTGGTGATAGTGTATTAATGATGGTTAAACCCATTGTCTGGAATTATGTCAGCCTAAATGAATTTTTTTTGGATGCTCATCTTCAGGAGCTTCCAGGGAGGTGAACATTCTCTTCACAGTGAACCCTGAAAGTGCTTTATGCTCTAACTTGGTGGTGGTTTTCCTTCTTAAGTGAAGGACTCTTAAATCGAGGCAGGGCAGTTAGATCCAAAGTGCTCTGGTGTTACTGCCTGGATCTGTTAAAGACTTAAGTTTTCCAAGGTTGCCAGGTTCTGTCCTCTCCTCACTTCCCCTGAAATAACAAGTGTGTTGGCAGAAAAAAATTGTATTCTGCTGGACTTGGTGTCACCTAAGCTATTGCCCTTAAAACTTGCAGGGTTGTTCAACTCTAACTGCAGGAACTCCCCTCAACTTCAACACCATGAAAATCAGGATTACATTTAAGGTGGCTGATGGAGCTTTAAAGAACTAGTCAACTTTTGCCATGTTGTCACTAGTAGAGGTGCCTTTTGAGGATAAACAGGATGGGGAGTAGGAATCAATCTGTGTGAAACTAGGGCTGCTGATGCTTTTCTTGTCTTTGTCCTCTGTTGTCAATGAGACTATCTGAATTTCAGGATTTTTATTGTGAATGCTAGATACCTAAGGGAGTTCCAGACCAGCTGGATTTGGAACAGAAAGAAGTTGTGCCTTTCTTTACCACAAAAGAAATGCTTCTTTACCTGAAGCACTTTGGCAGCAGTATTGGAACTGAAATTAGCTGTTGCTCATCAACATACTGGAGTGTATGGTTTGCAGATTTCTATTCTGGAGTTAAAAGCACCCATAGGACAAAGTACCTTAACTCATCTGCTCTATTTGTAAAATCTGTTGATGTACAAACAGCTGTAATGTAGTTATGTTAGCTCTTATCTTAAGAGGATGAAGCTATCCTGATTCATGTCTGTGTGGTTCTTATGTGAAAGTAACTTAAAATGCCCCCAAAAACCACCATCAGTCCCAGCTTCCAAATAAAGTTTTGCCTATAGTATGAACTTCAGAGACACTCCGTAAAAGTAATGCTTTCTAGAACACCAGTGTTTTTTGGTGCTGAAGTTGGAACTGAGTGGGAGGAAAAAACCTACCGCAGTTGTGTAAATTTGACTGCTCTTAAAACCTGCCTTTTAGCATCTCTGAATTGACCTAGTTGTATGACAACACATCTTAAGCCCACGGATTTGAGACTCTGATCTAGCTTGAATAGCTGGTGAGTGTCAGAAGTAAATGAAGTTTTTAAGTTTCCTTTTGGAACCCTAAGAATTTACTTAAGACTCCAAGATTTGCTTCTAGTTCTGCTGGCATGAGGACAAACTAAACCAAGCTTCCACACCTGCTTCACCTAGCCCAGGGACTTCCTCCCCTGCCCTGCACAGGAGTGCCAGAATAGATGGGAAGAGTTCAGTAGGAAGATCCCATGCAATTTGCAAAGAGAAAGATTTGATTTTAATTGAAACTTTAAAAACCACCAGAAACTTTAGCTGTCAGCAGGTTTTCTCCGTAGCAAAGAATATTGAGTTCCAAAGGCATATCTCTTTTTCCCTACATTAGAAAAAGGAAGATCTCTTATCACAGTAACTGCTCTTACTGCTAAACTTGATACCTTCTCAGGTGTCCCATACAACTCTTAGCTCATTACTGCTTTTCTTAAGAAAATGCCCACATCGGACCTAAGTGGGGAGTCTCCACTATAATTACTTCCAACTTAACTTGCTCACTGGTAGTGTCACTTTGAGAATAGCTATAGATGAAAAGCTTCTGAGTAGCTTTTTTGCTTATGTCCAGACTTCTGTCAAACTATGCTCCATACCCACAGAGATGTGTACCCTGTGTCCTCTGTTCAGGAAGGGCAGGGAGAGTGGGAGAAGAGTTGTGAACTTGGTAGTTCTTGCTGAACCCTGCCTGAAGCCTTCCTCCTGGCAAAGGCGAGTCCAACTTCAGGAATTCATGTTTTTCTTTGGAAATCACTGGGACAGGTAAATCAAGTTAAACTGTACGTGTATTTTCCACCTGACCTGCTTTCCTTCAGTTTGTTCAGCTTTGATAAACTCCTCTCATGTGTAGAGATGTAGCCAACCTTTCAGTGCAGTGATTAAGTGCAGCATGTCAGAGCAAAAAGCTAAAGATGATTTTCACTTCTCTTTCCTTGTCTTCACCTTGCATAAAACCATGGAGAATACAAGCACTTCTACTCAGGAAGTGCCAGAAGGCTGATGATAGACATGATGAGGTCACCTCAGATTAAGAGGACAAAGTAGGGTGTTATCTTTGGCTTGACTCTGGTTAGTATTTATTAGAAAGTGAACCTAGGGATTACTACAAGCAACTTAAGCCGAGTGTGTAAACTCTTCACTTCATAGCTGACTAGTGTTCATACATATCCATGCATTTCCTAAGGCAACCAATTAGGATCAAGTGAGAAAAGATAATCTTGTTAAATCTCATGCCAGTGTTCAGATAGGTAGAACCATACTTATCTAAAATTGCTTTAGTGGGACATGCTAGTGGCTTTTGTTTCCCCAGCAGATGCTGATGTAAAAATACAAGACTCTCTTGGCATTTGTTTTGTTGTGAGCTGATTAACACCAGTGCTTGGTGTTGTTTACATAAACCAACTGAATGAAGTCACTACTGGATTCAGCAAGATACAAATGCTGTCTTAAGTTAGTAAATGCTGACATCAATGAAGCTTGCTTTATTAATGACCTGTACTAAACTGCAGTAGGATTTGCTAACTCTGAATAGAGCAAACCTCTTAAAATAGGCAGGGGACAGGATCTGAGGAAGAATTTGTTTCCCAAAGAGTAGGGAGTACTTTCTTCTTTCTCATTCCCCAGCTCTGTCCTTGTTTTTGCTGTGGTTGCAGTATCAGCTCTTTAACTGAAGCTCTTGTCAAGCTGCTTTCTGGCTTTTTATTAATGTTGAGCATGTGGCTTGCGGCTCTAGATCCCTGAAATGAAGGGGAAAGCACCAGGAAATTTCCCTTTACCTTAGGAAGATGTGCATCTGTGTTAGGTTATTTCCGGGGGAGAAAGCTGCTGCTACCTATGTCATCTTGTTATCAACTGATGATGGTTAAAATATACATCTGGCTTTTGGGAATATTCTAGATGTGTTATGGGGCAACATCTATGTTAAATCTAGGGCTGTATGCAGAGGCTGCTCAGCTTGAACAGTTTCAGTTGGACCTACTGCTTTCAGACAGTGAGCTTGACTTTGTAGGAAGTTTCCCTTTAAGTGTGATTTCGCCTTTGGGAAAAGTCTTTGTAGAAACTGAGTGAGATTATAAAGTCATCCCATTTTAAAACTCAAATGGCTGTGATTCAAAAATACTCCACCTACTAAAGAAGCAGTTGTGGAGGGCTGAATAAATAACTGGCAACTGTCTGCCTTAGTTGAAGCTTGGAATCCACTCTGGTAATTGCACTATGAGCTCTTAGGGTAGAAAAGAAAAACAAAAGGCAGATGTTTCTTTATCAGTCTGAAAGGTCAACAGTTCTCCTGGAAAGATGGGAGAGCTCAGAACCTCCAATTAGCTGTCAGTCAACATGACAAGATTAAACAGAACTGTAATCATTTACATTCACTTAATTCCCCATTCCTTCCTTTGGTTGCTTTATTTGCTGGTTTATTTGTTTATGCTAGGGAAAGCTTCCTTTCTAGATTTCGAACAATCCCTGTATTTGTTAGGTCTTGCTTATGCTACAGTCACCTCTAATGACAAGCAAGATGTCACTAAGTCATCCACAGGACCAAATGGCATGGGCAGTTCTTAGCTAAAGTGTGAGAATGGTGCCTGGAATCTGCAAATTAAAAGGGTTTCTGCTTTTCTTTTTGCTGGTGTGGCTGGCTGACCTTGCCCAGCTGCCAGAGCCTCCTCGCTTCTTCCCCTGGTCCAGCATGGGTCTTTCCCATGGGCTGAAATCTTTCAGAAGAATCTGCTGCACTGTGGGCTCCAGTAGAGTCAGCAATGATGTGTCTGTGCTTCTGGAATTACCACCAAGATGGAGTTCGCACATCAGTCAAACTGGTTGTGCCCTGAAGTCAGCTGTTTCAGTTCCTTTCAAGGCAGTGTGGATGTCTTGCAGAGGTTGTGTATGATTTTGCTGCGAAAGGTACCAGTGCACGTAAACTCAAATGATGTAGTCTAACATACTCTGTGGTGTTGGTGAGGCACTGGAATAGGTTGCCCAAGGAGGTTGTGAATGCTCCATCCCTGGCAGTGTTCAAGACCAGGTTGGATGAAGCCTTGGGTGATATGGTTTAGTGTGAGGTGTCCCTGCCCATGGCAGGTGGGTTGGAACTTGATAATCTAAAGGTCCTTTCCAACCCTAACCATTCTATGATTCTATGTAGCATCAGACTGGCTGAGTACTTTCAGGTTTTGTTCCCACATGAATGTAGATTTCAGTATTGATTGTGCTGTTCTGTTTTTTTTCCCATATGAGTGCTCTGCTTCCAGAGTACTGTGGTTCTGTACTGATTGTGAATAGCTGCTTTGCAGGCATTTGTGTGACTTCCATAGTAAGGGAAGGCCTGATCACCTTACTTGAGAAGTGCTTTGGGATTCTACAAACTACTGAAGTTTTAGATCACAGGGTACTGATGCAAGTTCTCTGGCAGTGAGTTGGGTGGGTGATGTGTGCTAAATCCCACAGGAACTTGAGCACCTACATGCTATTAATTTCTGCAGGTTATGGCTCCTTAAGGAGCCTCTAAAAATCTGGCATGGCATTGCAATGCTGTTGCAGCCAAACCTAGGGACTGGCTTTTAATTTTCCCTCTTTGGAAGAGGAAGAGAGCACATAGTTAATAATGGAAAGAAGTACTATTACTAGTTCTGGTACTAAATAATTCCGAAAAAGGAGTTTTGCCAGATTTTGCAACTCCCCACAAACTTCAACCTGGGAAACTTACAGGAACATCTATATAGCATCTGGATCTAGTGTTCTGCACCCTTGGGTATGGACAAGGCCCCATGCTTTGATTCCCTGATGAGAGCACATGTGGTGGGTTAACCTTGGCTGGACAACAGGTACCCACCAACACTGCTCTATCTCTCCCCTTCTCAGCTGGACAGAGGAGAGAATACATCATGAGAGGCTCATAGGCTGAGATAGGGACAGGGAGTGATCACTCACCAATTAGCATCATAGGCAAAACAGACTCAGCTGGGGGAAATTAGTTTAATATTAACCAAATGAGAGCAGGATAATGAGAAAGAAAACCAAATCTTAAGCATACCTTCCCCCACTCCTCCTTTCTCAGCTCTACTTTCAATTTTCTACCTTCTCCCCCTCAGCAATGCAGGGGATGGGAATGGGTGTTGCAGTCAGTTTATCACATGTTCTCTGCTGCTCCTTCCTCCTCATGGGAGGACTCCTCACACACTTTCCCTGCTCCAGCCTGGAGTCCCTTCCATGGGAGACAGTCCTTCACAAACTTCTCCAATATGAGTCCTTCCCATGGGCTGCAGTTCATTATGAACTGCTCCAGTGTGGGTCCCTTCATGATGTGCAGCCCTCTGGGAGCAGACTGCTCCAGTGTGGCGCTCATATGGGGTCACAAGTCCTGCAGCAAACCTGCTCCAGCATGGGCTCTTCTTTCCACTGGTCCTGTCAGGAGCCTGCTCCAGCACAGGCTTCCTGCAAGGTCACAGGCTCCTTTGGACATCCCCCTGCTCCAGTGAGGGGTCCTCCACAGGTGATATCCCCTGCTCCACCACGGACCTCCATGTGATGCAGGGGCACAGCCTGCCTCACTGTGGTCTGCACCATGGGCAGCAGGGGAACCTCTGTGCTCCCGAAGCATCTCTTCTCCCTCCTCCTTCAGTGACCTTCACGTCTGCAGAGCTGTTTCTTTCACATACTCTCCCTCTTTCTCTGGCTGCAACTGGTCCTCCACAGTAACATTTTACTTTTCTTAACCATGTTATCCCAGAGGTGCTACCACCATTGCTGATGGGCTCAGCCTTGGCCACTGGTGGGTCCACTGTGGAGCCGGCTGGCATTGGCTCTATTGGATATGTGGTGGAAGCTTCTAGTAGCTTATCATAGAAGCCACCTTACGCCTTACAGAAGCTACCTGCTACCAAAACCTTACCAAGAAAATCCAATACAATATGTTTGGCACTTAACAGTAAAAAGCCTAGCTAGTGTTATGTCAGTGCTGTCAATTGAGGGATAGAATCATGATAAAAATTTACACCAGTTTTAATTTGTGAGCAGCTTTTTTCTATTGGAGTTCAAGTTGCAGGTGCTGAAACTTGACATGTAATAGTACCAGTGCTCTGTGCTTCATGGTGGAAAGGAATATGAACTTGAACAGAAGTAGCTTCAGAGAAAACATACTGCCCAAATACTTAGGTTCCTACTTAAATATCCTGTATGTCAAAGACCAAAACTTCTTCTGTTATCCCTTAGAAAGCTTTTTTTACTGTTGCTTGGCGCTAAAACTTTTCTTCGATAGTTGTCTTTAAATTATGTCTTTGCTGGACAGCAAGCAATAACTTGGTCACAGTCACCAAACAGGATAAAAATAAACCTTTTTAAGTTCCCAGAGTCTGCCAGCTTCTCTAACATTTTAATCTGAGGGTTTAGGTCACTATGAAATTGTTTCTCAAAGCCTCATGAAGGCTATGCTACTGCAGTAATTCATAAACACTTACTGACCTTACACTTTAAAGCACTAATAAAACTGTGCTTCCTTTCTTGCATTGCTTGCTGCCTTTTGGCAGGATTTTGTGGAAAGTACAAGCTTTAAATAAAATAAAGCAATTATGAAAAAAAATTAAAAATTGTCCTCTGTGTAGAAGCATAACTGCTTGAGTTAAGATTGTTGGCGGTTAAGGGCAACAGACAACAAGCTTATGTGTGTACTTTTGAGCTGTAACAGCTTCCTGTCATTTCAACCCATAAACAATCGTTTATGTTGCATCCATACTGTTGGTTGTCTCCAAGCCCATGTTTGAGTGTATTTTCAGATCCCCTCTGTGTGTTGAACTTGTTGCTTTGGTCTGCTGTGAGCTACAGCCAGACAACTTCATCCTGTGACAGGACTGACAAATTTTGCTTGCCAGTTGTATAGCTGGAGCTGGATTTAGTCATTTGCCTTGGTGGTCAAGTCTGGAAGAAGGACAGCTACTGAAGGCAGTTTACACAGCTCTAGACTCCTGGCTGAAGCAGTGACATCTCTTAGTAGTTGATACTACAGGAGCTCTCATGGTACTTCAGTGCCTGATAGCTGGCCTGTGCTGGCTGTAAGGATGAACCATGCAGAAAATGGGATCTTTCTGTATCTACTGGCTAGTTATCAGGCTAATTCAGCTGTTTGTGTCCTGCAACGTACTAGTGAATTGAATAAAGTTAACTTTCGGAATAGTCTCTAAAAGCACAGTGATTAAACAAACAGTGGCCGTTTGCAACTTGTCTTTTGGAGACTGGACACTCAATTGACATTGATAGTAGGTGCATCCCTTCTGTTTCAGGAGCCCAGTGTCTTACCTGCTCTCAAAGACGAGTTTATTAGCTCTTCCCATCACCCATAGTTGGACTGTTTGCACATCTCTGGATTGGAGATGTTGGTTCAGTAATAGTACCTGGTATTAGTCATAAGCAAGAGGCAATAATGTGGCTTATGAACACTGAGTAGGTGCACAATGTGTGGTAAATCCTAGACCTGTGCTTAAGAGCTTTGGGCAAAGCCTGGAAGTGCTAGTTACGAACTCTAATGCTGTCTTATTATATAGTCCCAGTGAAAAAAAGGCATTACAGCTCTGAGTCTCTGCTACAAGTTAAACTGTACAGATAAAACACTGCTTTCCTGTCCTGTAGAGAATGCTTGGGAGCTATACTTACAGTTATGCTTCCTACCCTTGTCTCCTTAGCAAAGCCATAACTTGTACCCACCACAATAGCAGCAAATAGGAACAAATGTTGACATCTACTAAAAAAAATAAATATCATAGATTCCCACTCCACCTCAACTTGTGTCAAGAGTTGCAGTGCTCTTTTGTGATGTTCCTGCCAAGTGTAAGTGCAGTCTTGCATGCATGAGGAGTAACTTTAATTTCAAGGATGTATAAGACAAACCATTTCTTTAGCTTTTAAAAGATAGGGTAGGCTGAAGCTCTGCATAAAGCTTGTTGAATGGGGAGGATGTATTCCCTCCCACCCCCTTGAATAGGGTATATATCTCAAAGCAATAGTAAATTATTTATTTGTTAATGTGAAATGAGGAAGACCAGTTCAATGTGAGAATAGTTAAGATGTCTTGGCTAATTTCAGCTGAAGGCAAATCTCTCTACTTTTGAAATAGGAACACTTTCGCTGGTGTCCTGTGCTGGCAGAGCTTTCTACCTACACTGTAATTTGTGTAGGTAAAATTGAACACCAGAGTTGTCCAGGATTGTTATAAGCATCCATAGTGGCTATCTACAAGTACTTATCTGCTAACAGAAAACTATACATCTCTCCAGCAGAGATCTGGGGTAACTCGTATGTTCCAAGCTTAGCATTATAATTAGTTTTATCCTGCTACTTGTCTGGAGGCTTTCCCTCCATACCTGGTATAGTGGTGTGGGTAGATCCAAATTGTTTGTGTACTTTTTAAGTCTGCAAGGATGCCCACTTTTGCCAACAACTGTAGGAAACATGCCTATGATTAGATAAGAGTATTGCCTGAACTTTCTGGAGCTGTGTGGGCTTCCTGGAAGTACTCTAAAGTGGCATCCTTTGTCATGGTGTACTCCCACTTATTAAACTGTACAAGGGAAGATGCAACTCCTGGAATAATGTGATTGTATCACACCGGTTATGACACTGTTGTGTGATGCCCTGGAAAAGCTGTTTTCAAGTCGGATGTGAAGCAGCACTTAAGAGAATGTTATGGCTCCTCAGAATCTGGACGAGTTATATGCAACTCTGGAAACTGAATTTTCAAATGGTTTTCATGGTTAGGTTTGGTCCAGTGTATACCCTGAAAGATATTTGTCTGAACAGCGAAAGGAAACTCTGAGCCCTCAGTTATGAGTGTGATGAACTAGATTTAGCCTAGCTAGGACATGCTTTTAACATTTACATTCTCTTCGCTATTAAGTTCATGGCCAACTTGTGCAAGGTTCTTGACAGCTGCTTTTTATTCTCCATTGTCAAATATTTAAGAACAAGCTTGAAATAGAGCAGCGCGATAATTCAGCTGAGTGCGTGGCTTCTCTGCTCATCTGTTGCTTGTTAAATCTGAATGCAGGATTGTCAGTTGCTTTCAGTTCTCCTTGTTTAGGTTTGCAGCCTGTGAAAGTGAAAATCTGTCATGGGTGTATGTAAACACGGTGTGTTAAAGCATTCATGCTGCAACTGTGAACACAGCACTTGATGGGAATAAAGAAAGTAGGTCTGGAACATGTATCAGCATTGAACTTAACCTGGAAGGGAGGAAGACAGCCTTAATGTTTGCAGATGGGGCAGAGAATGCTCAGAAATGCTTTGTCCTTCAAATTAGCAAAACAATTTAAATGAGATGGCAAAAACTTGACCACCATACGTAGTGGTGTGGAGGGTGGGAAGATACTTGATGAAGTGAATTCGACATAAGCTAAGGGTTAAAATCTTGCATTAAGGTAGGTATGATAACTATGGGATGTCTTTGGTGTTCTAGGCATGAGCATCCAAGTGGCGATGAGATAGATCCCCGTGGGCAGAGGACTTTAGTACTGGCTTTCTCAACTCGAAGTCTCTGACTTTCCTATAGAGCAAGGACCGTCTCTCACACTGAATCCTATTTTCAAAGTAATTGTCAATGCCCTCTAGTGGCTTTACCTGTAGAAGGAATGGCTGGCTTGTTACCTAGAACACCAACCTCAGGTGTTCTGCTCTACAGAAAGAGGTAGTCGCAGGTTTGTGTTCTAGGGACACCGCTATGCTCTAACTATAGAAGAAGGAACAAAGGAAAACATCCAAGGAATACTTCCCGGCTTGAGTTATTAAAATATTACTTCTGCAAGCATTCCATAAGAGAGATCAGGAGGTGCTTTTGCCCTTTTAGGCTAAGAATAAGCCTTCTCTGAGATGCCAACTGCAGAAGAGTTTCAACGTTCTCTTCTGTAGGAGCCTGAGTTTTAAGAAAAGAATCAGATGCTCTGACACTAAAATAGGAGTCTAGTCAAGACAGACTTTAAGAACTACACAGTGCAGAACCACATCCGCAGTGTGAGGCTAAACCCTGTTTTACCTCACATCGTGGGAATAAAATGCACGCCACTATCTACCTCGCAAGAGCCTTGGAAGACTGTACAGGCTTGGGGACTCAGAGCAGTGGGAGGTTTGTATGAGCAAATCAGCTACAGGTGCGAGCTCCTAACAGCCTCAAATACTGCTGCCCGGGTGCTCTCTGTTTCTTGTTCTTTTGAAGAGTAAAACCTGGGATGTTCAGTGTTTGTGTGGCTATAGAGAGTAAAAAAGGTGTTTTGTGGCAAGTAGGCTGTCTGCCTTTGCTTACAACCAAGAAGGAAAACTGGAATATGCCTTAAGGAGTTTTCAAGATCAAAACTGCTTGCAAGACTCTTGCCTTTAAATCTGATCTTTAAATTTACTGTGGCTTCTAATAATGATGAGGTGGTACAACTTTCATTCTGTGTGTTGCTGGTGAAAGTTAATTAGATGCTTTAATTCCACTTGAATAGTCTGCCTGACCAATGATACAATTAATTGGCTGTTTGTGCCATTTGGAGGTGTATGCATTGGTGTGCAGCATACTGATAAGGTATCTCATAGATGGCTTTCTTGCATGCTTAGTATAAAGTGCTTTGAACTGGAAATTGAGCAATTACATCTGGAAGCAACTAATAAAAGCAGTGGAAGTTGTAGTTAGTAGATTGTACTGAATGAACAAAGATTGGGTTATTCATCTGGCTTTTGAAGACTTAGTATCATCTGAGTGTGCTTGTGGGTTGGAGAATCTCTGTTCTGGTAATTTTTCTCAGGTTGTGTTTTAAGTTAAAGAATTTCTAAATAGCTTCAACATGGTTAAAAAAAAAAAAAAGCAGCCTAAAATGCAGCAAGACTTGTCTTTTCTCTTTAGATTGTGTTCTTTGAAGTGGTGCTCTCCCAGTGTGTTAAGGCTTTGTCCCAAGAACTGAAGGATTTAATTTCCTTAGGTTTAGGATCTTGAGTAACTTTTCAATGAAGTATATCACAGGCTTGTAAAAAAAAAAATTAAGGATACCTTGTCCTATACTAATACAGTGGATGTATAGCTGCTAAAATACTTGCCTAATCCTTCTTTTTTCAGTTCAGTTGTTGGTTTACTTCAGTAAGAAGATAATAAAGCTGTTGAACAGACTTGGTGTCTCTCTGTTCCCTATCCTGCCTCCTGCAGCTTCGTGTTTCCTAGTTCCAAAGTATCTGAAGTTATCTTGCCATGTAGTACTTCTGTGCAGACACGGCTAGGCATCCGAGGGGTTAAGTAGATGCTGACAGCTGCTTTGGTCTGTACAATCTGGATTTGTCCAGGGTAAAGATAAAAACTCGTGAGGTTTCTGCTCAGGTTTAGCAATGGAATCATTATTTAGCAGGTGAGGGAATCCTTTAAGGCTCTCAACCACTGTTTCATCAGTTCTGTACTTCAATGATTAAGCAGTGAATTGGACTCTTCATCTTCTGGTTTTATCATGGATACTACATGTTCCTGACGTTATCCAGTCCTGTTTGATATTGAACTTGGTGGACACTCCTGTGCTGAATAGGGAGGAGTAATACTGAGATGGCAAAACAGCTGCTGAAGCTGGGTGCAACTTCTGTAGTATCTTTGAGGAGCTGGCTTGGGTGCATCTGCCAAATCCTGTATCTGTTTGTCTTTCACAAAGGTACATGCCTCAGATCTGATGTTTTTAACTCTGAGCTTGTCAGCATCTGAGTGGGTTTCTCAGTGAAAGGGAGTGATGTTAACAGCAGTCTTGCTTCATCTTCTCCTCCTATCATAAGTATACTAAGCTGCGTTGTCAGCAGTGTGTATATTCTGCCACAGATTTTCAGAGTGGGAGCAGTCCAAAGGAATTGCCCTGAAATTTTCAGGAAGAATCTATGCAGGCTCTGAGTCATCTTGAGAATTAAATGCCACATCAGACTGGCTACTTTTTCTGGCTCCTCTCTTGTTTGCCCCTTGTAAAATGAAAATTAGAAGGGGGTCTCTGCCTTTTTGCATATGCTGTCCCATTGCTTGTTTTGGGGAGGGGGGTTGGGGGGGTCTTATCCTTTTCCCATTCCTAGTTAGATAGATAAGTGATTTTTTTCTTTTACAAAGGAGCTGCCATGGTTTCTAGATTTGCAGTTTAGAGGAAGTGCCAGTACTGGAATAGAAAACAAACTCATTCTTCATTCCTCTCTCAGTGCTTTATATCCAGCAGGCCAGTTAGGTGATGGTAAGGGACAGTGCCTGGACCTCCTGTGTTGTGCTAACCTCTGAGGGCACAGGGTACTCCTTTGAGATCCTAAATGGTACTTAGCTCTGCTGTAGTTGGGTTGGTGCCATGTTTACACTTAGCTTGCCCCAAAGGTGGGGAAAGGGAAGGGAGGAATGTCAAGTATCTTCAGCTTGTCACAGGATGTGATTAGGTAACTTAAGAGGATTTTCAAGCCTTTCAAACAATGAGTAAACATGTCAAATGTGATGGAAAGCTCCAGAGTCTTATATGGACAATCTAAGTCTCTCTGTCAAACTTGGAGCATCAGGTTAGTGTTGAATTTCTACTGTGTTTTGACCCCTCTCCTTTGAGGGGGAAGGTACTGTCTATTGTGGGAGAGAGAGCAGGCCTTTTTAGGCCAATAGAGGAGTAACTTGCCCCTTCTCTACTGAGGGTCAGCTTCTTACTGTTTTAAGTAAGCTACTAATGAAGTTAGTTATAACTTAATCTTATAAGGAAAACTGTAGCATGTTACTCTTACAGCTGCATGGGTTTGAGTCTCAAATTCCACTTAACTCTTAGACTTAAGAGATTAGTTTACATGTAACTTCTTTAAAAGCCCAGGCAAGCAACTCCAGAATAAGCATGTAATATATTCACTCAACTGGACTGACTCTAGCTTTTGTACCACCTTTTGCTTATCTTTACCTAACCTTTCCTTGTTGGATGAAAAATCTCAGACAATGCATAGTGGTGTTCTCTCTTGTCACTAGTGAGGGACAACTCATGCAGTGGTATAAAAGAACAGTGATAGATTCTTGTTTAACTGTTCACTATTGAATGTTGCTCACTGTACTGATTAGGTGAAAGCAGTAGCACTGTTTCATTCACTTTCATCCAGTATATTCATTCATTACCTATGTTAGATAGCCAAGCTGCACCAGCAAATGCTTCATTCATTATAGTTCAACGCTGCATATAAGTGAAGCCTGTGTTTCTTTCACAGCTATAATTGCTCAGAGGGAAGAGGAAGGAGCTCTGAGGCGTAAGGAGTTAACTACGTACTGCATCTAACCACAGTGGTGCATTACTGTACTCTTCTTGGATGTGCTTTTGGTGGGTAACTATGAACATGACTGGAGGCTGGGGGAGAATAGCTTTCTGAGGCCTGGAGAATGGTGATAGCTTGTGCTCTCTTATCTTTTCTACTGGTTTGTTTTGTGAACTTGAGTGAGTTACCATCTCTAAAGCTTTTCACCTAGGGTGGGTTAATGCCTGCCTTACAGGTATGTGGTGGAGCCTTTCTCCTAGTAAACATGCTGTAGTCCACAGATAAAAGAAGTCTTAGAAGTGCAAAATCTCTGAAGCTGCACAGCATGTTTGTAATATATTCTCCATTAAACAGCTGTTTGGCAATGTCTACTGCAATTTCCAGTTAATGAGGGATGTTTTCAGGCCCTGCCAAGAGAACAGGTGATGTTTTAGACTGATATTTTTAATAAGTCGTCTTCATTTTGTAAGAGGCAGCCAAGTATGTATCCTGTTGAATTTGATGGGATCCTGGCCATTCTTGTTCTTAAACAGGACTTCAAATTATTCTTGTTCGTGTGTTGTACAGCACCTAAGAGAATCTCTGCCTTAAAGCTCAAACAAGAGCAAAGAATGTCTGGGGTGCTTTCGTGTCTGTATCTGTTTGGGAACTAAAGAAAAGAAACTTGTCCAACATAATTTCTGCAGTCTGGTAAAAGCTGGAATAAGATACACTAGAAGGTTTTGTATGTCCTCACTTATATAGAGTACATTCTTGCTCTTACATTTGAAAAACTGTTCCTCCAAACAATGTTCCTTGTCACTCATGTGGCAAGTGCTTTTCTTATGCTTTTTCATAAATCTGAAAAAGGGGTGGGGGAGTAGACGGGTGCCAGACCAATTTCATTTCAGATAAAGGGTTCGCTTGGAGTTTAAGGAACCTGATAAAGATGCTGATGTAGGCAAGTGTAGTCCTTTGCCCGTAATTCAGAGAGCAAATAGGATTTTGGACTGGTCAGGGTGGAAACGCATGGTTGGGTGAATGCCAAAGCTGGGGAGAGAACTGGGGGAGTAGTATGTAGTGAAGCTACTGGCCATTAGGAGATGGAGAAGGGCTTGAGGGTGAGGACAATGAGGAGGGGAGTGTATCTAGTGTGTAAGTCTCTGATTGCCTGAGGCAGTCCCACACTGATGCCTTGAGGCTGGTTTGCAGCCTCCGAAATAGCAATGCCTTGGGAAGGAAGCACAGGTGTGTCCCTCTCTTTGCTTCTGGGTACTGAAGCTGTAACTGGGAACACTCTTCCCACTGCATTGGTATACAGCAATACTCTTTCACTTAGAAGTGCTGATTATTCAAGGGACAGGCTAATATGATAGAACTTGCCTTTTCCCTCAGCACCATGTTGCTGCACCCCAGAGCCCCAGTGCAAAAAGTAAGATTGCTGAGTGGCGAGAGATTACTCAGCTGTGTTGGGGGATGGATGCAGCCTGTAGGTTACCAGCTGAAGAGGCCTAACAAATTATCTGAATGCCTGAGATGGCAGTAGTCTTTCACTATTTTCTGTAATCTTCAGTTATTTTGGGCTGCTTATTTGTAGGCATTAAGTGTCTGAAAATGAATTCATGGTAATTGCTATACTGGTTTGCTGCAGAAGCACATGCTTGCCATGTTATGTGTTCTTACAGAGGGGGAGGGAGGTAAGAGCTAGATGAGTGACTGTGTGACCTGCCTTGGTGCTAGATGTGCTGTCCTTTCTGCTTCAAAAACATCTCAGAAGTGAAAAGCTTATTCTTGGCATTGCTTCCTCTTTATTGTAAAATGCAAGGAGCTGAATCTTGCAGAAGACTGTGGACAAGGGACTTGGACTGAAAGGCTCAAGCAGATAGACATCATTCCTCACCAACCATATTTGGGTTTGCTAGAGATGAGAGCATTTAAAACAACCTTTGTTGGGGGCATCGTTTTGAAAACCTCTTGCAAACTTAGGAAAGAGCTTCACAGTTAAATATTCTGTGTCTTTTGTATTGGGCTTTCCTTTGCCATTCTGCCAGCTCCCCTTAAAAGCTCTGTCAGTTCTTTCCTGATGCTCAGTTTGGTTTTGCTGCAAGTTTTCTTTGCAGGTATCATATTCTTTTCTTAAACGCCGAGTTGAAGCTCCTTGCTAATGCTTAGCCTCTGAGGCTAGAACACCAAGCTGGTGCCACATATTGTCACCATGTAAGACAGTCAAAAGCTACAGGATTTCTCTGGTGTTCCCAATTTATTACTAGTATCACTTCATTAAGGCTAAGTAACTTGCTTTTCTCAGGCAACACTGCTCTGCTCTTCTTAGCAAGGAAAATTTAAGCTTGGTAAACTGAAGAGGTCGGTGGACTTGAGAATCCCAGTTCCCTGTACTTAGGCCACAGATACCCTTCCAGAAATTGAACCCAGTGCAGACAGTATGTAGGGAGGAAATGTAGAGGTCAGTGAACAGTTCTGCTAATGATGACCATAGAATAAATCCTCCCAGAAGCAAGCTGTTGGAAAAACCTCAAACGAATTCCCTCGTTAAGTTTTGTTGTTGCCATGACTTACGGAAATTGCTTTCCATGCAGCTACCTACAGTTTTCTGACTACTAGTTTAATTCTATAATATCTGACTCGACAGAAAATGAAAGTAAGGTCTGTATTTGGATAAACATCCTTTGCATACATGGGCATTGCTAAATACCTGGCTCAGTAGTCAGAACATCTGTGAAGAAAGTTATTGTAGGAGCTTATGATCAGTTGCTTATTAGGGGCCTCGAAACAGACCTTTAGTGATACCTCTGCAGTTCAAGTGTGGTATGTATTTCTTTCAGGACAGATTGCTTGTGGCTCTTGCATCCTGTATTCCAGTTAGTGAAACTAGACTGTGAATGGGAAAAGCAGTGTGTTCAGGTTTGTAGTACTGCTGCTTTTGGTGGGCTGGTCCTGATCAAAGGGGTGGAAGAATCTCTTGCTCATGCTTCTTAGGAGGAGAAGGAAGACTGATGTAAGTCTAAAAGTGGCAAACTTTATAAAAAAAAGAAAAGTTATGCTGGGGGCGGGGGGGAATGATTTGAAGTAGAAAATGGAGTGAGATGCCCAGGACAAGGTAACAAACAGAAGTCAAGAAGTTAGCTAGAGTGAACCTGTTAGGCAGGTCCCTAGCTATGCGTTGCTGGGCTAGGAGTAGCTGTTGCTATGGATTTTGACTCCCCTTTTTTGGGGAGTCCTGACTAACAAGTACTGAAATGAAGATAAGCAGTTCCAGTGTCATCTTACGTGTGAATCTGTCGTGTGGCACCACTGGCAGGGGTAGAGCTACTCCAAACTGGTAACTATTGTCTTCTGCCTCAACTATTTAGTATTGTGTGGAAAGAATTTTAGCTGAAAGTAATGCTTGTACTGGGCTGCTTCTGCTGTCAAAAATGACTTCTGTTTAAGTAGAAAAATGATAAGGAAAACTAGCATTGGCTAGTAAGAGTGACTTGGTGGTTTGTTGTGTTTGTTTTTTTTGTTTCTCTATATAGTTAATATATACGTAATGAATTTGACCAGTGAATTTGGGTTAATTGTTACCTGTTAAACAATATAATCTAGCCTGCAAAATGTTGCAAAGGCTTTATGCATCCTCCTATAAATGTAATATCCTGAGTTTGAGCTAAAAAAAAATTCTTTTGGATACTTTCCCTTTCAGGGTGCAGCTCTGGAGAAGGCACACTGTTTCTGCCTGTTTGAGTTGACAGAAGTACTGGACAGTATCTACTTCCTGCATAGAAGTGTCAAAATCGGAGCTGCCATCATTTCATAGAATCTTCAGGCCCTTGAATTTCCTTGGGAAGGCAATAGTAAGACAACCATCTTAAAAAAAGTAAAATCTCATCTCTAAATTTACACTATACTGAGTTTCTGTGAGGGTGCTGTTTCCATACCTTGGCTTCATCTCTTCCCAGTCCAGGCTGAGCCTCTTTTATAAATATTTAGCCAGCTTCAGAGCTTGGCAGTTCAGAAAACTGACCAATAAGATGTTTGGGCAAGTGTCATTAGAACATGGCAAGCTGTGATTCTGGGAGACTAGGCTCTCTGTTTCCTGCTCTTTAGCAGTTCGTTCAGTAGTGGGTTTTTAAGGATCCATACTTGCATTTTGGCTCTTCTGAAGAAACTTCTTTCCATACTCAAGGATATATGCATGTCCTGCTTCAAGGCTTTCTCATTTAAGTTACCACATAGTAGTAGTCCATTGATAGGAAACCTGAAGTTCACCTGATTTAGAGGGCTTTAGGTGACTCCATTTTAAGAACAGTCCTCAGCTGAATATCTTTGCTCCAAGGCAGTCCTTGTACTCTGTAACAGAATCCACTTCTTTGTATGAACACGGAGAATGATGACGTAGGCAGGGATATCAGTCTGTGTACTGGAGCCAAATACTGCTGTCAACCTCTTTGCTTGCAAACTTCAGATCTTCCGTCCCTTAAACCCTGTTCACAGGTGTTCAGATTCTGGCTCTGGTTTTACCTACTGAAACGTTCCCTCCCTTTACCTAGAGATGACTAAATTGCCCTGCAAACTTTTCTAAGAAGTTTGTGTTCAGTTCTGCTTACAAATGAGAAAATTCCTGTGGTGGAGAGAGAGGGAAGAAGGAAGCTCCTTGGCAGATACTTCACAGCCAGACTTGGGAACTGCAGTGTGTCCTCTTCCTGAGAGAGCCCTAACATACCCGTGCTCTTAGTAGGCTGTGTGTACTCAGGGGGAAAGTAGCTGAATCCAGAGATGGATTCTCTGCAAGACAACTTGATACTGTTTTCAGATGGTTTGTATTTTCTTATGGAAAATTTAAATTTGCATTATTTTCTTGCCCTTTCCTACTGTGCTTTTGTTTTATACCACTGTGCACTGTCTTGATATCCAAGTATAACATAGTGTGGTGCTTCTAGAATATCTATGATCATCTTGCTCTGTCACTGAAAACTAAGGTGTGTAAAATCTGCTTTCAGGATTTAAAACTCTTCTGGCTTGATGGATCAAAACCAGGGCAACACTGAATTGACTATTTCTCTGTGTTTGGAGTCAAAGGCCCTGTGTAAACAAAGGAATGTGCTGGTGTGTGAGCTGTAACCAGTAACAGAGGCTTAGGAACTGAAGTAGTAGCCAGTGATAGAGCTGGATTAGAGCTGAGTATATACTCAGGGGGATAAAGCTAAGTATAATTAATGTTTTTGAGGGTCTGGTTGATAACTACTTCTTTCTACTTCAATTATGAATAGGAAATTGGTTAATGAAGTCACATGGGTCTGTAACTGTTACTAGGAAGAGAGAAAAGACCTAGAAGGCTGGACTGATTGAGAATGGGAGAGGAGGAGCTAGAGCAGTGATGAGGGATGAGAATGAACCAGCAGCCTGGCATGCGAATAAACCTGGGAAGAAGATGCCTTGCGTGTGAGCTGGTAACAATATTTAAGATTAATATAATTGCTAAAGAAAAGAAGTCTTTTAAAGTCAGTTACAGGAGTGGTCTTCCTGTGTGCCAGAGCTGGCAGACTTCAGCTGGGAGGACTGGAGATGACTGTTCTTGGCTTTAATGTTTTCTCAAAGGTTTCAGTATTCTCCAATTAGGTACTGGAAGAGAGCTGATTAAATGTGCAGGACCCCTCTGAATCTTAAGAGGACTGGAATTAGAAAGGAACAAAGACAGTGAGAAACTGGGGTTGTCTGGTTACAAGGAGACTTGACTGGAGAAATGTGTGGAGCAAACGATCATGGCAAAATTGGGATTGAAAAGGCTAAGCAAGGTGATCCAGACTGAATTAGGCTGGAATCTTCACTGGTGGCCACAGTGTTAATTTCAGAGGTCCATGAAATCTTACAGCTAGTCCAGGTACATGGCCTTTTCTTACAAACCTACAAAACCAGTTTTAATGTGACTGTCAGCCCAATTTCTTAAAACAGATATTTCCTCTTGGGTCACAGTTTGCCTATACTGGCTAGTATCTGCCTGAAGTCCTATCAAACAGTATAAAATCAGGTTATTGTTTTTGTGGGTGTTTTTCTAACTCCCCCCTCTCTTATTTGTAAGGCTGAATTTCCATGCATTTCTTAAACTTGATTCCCCCTCCAGTTATCTCTTGTTATATCCAGTTTTCCTTGATATGGACCAAAAAGCTTGTAAGAGCAGGATGATACGTAATTCGGTGCATCAAGTTGTTTGTTTGTTTGGTTGGTTTTGGTGAAACTAGGACTTCTCAGTGTTTGCTTAGACAGCTAATGCCTGGGATAACTTCCCAGCTTGAAGAGGTAGCTGAGCAAAGTGGACTGGAGAAATGAAGCATCTTTTCTGCTTCAGAACAGGCTTCTTAGCCAGAAGCGCACTGAGAGCTGTTTGCCCTGGGTGCTGCTATTACTTATTAATTTTAGATGGCACTGAGCTGCTCTTTTGGGGATAGATGCCTGCCACCACAGTCTAGGCCTTCATTCATGCTATCTATCTACCTATTTTCAAACAAACCTCAGCTGGGGTCAGCATCACTTTATGACTATAGAGACTAGAACCATCCTGAGGCTTACGTATGAGCAGTGTGAGGGAGTGTGATTTGCTATTGTCTTCTTGTATGGCTGAGGAGAAATGTATGCTGTAACTCCTGAATGGGTAGCTGCAGGTGGTTGAGAAGTGGTTAGTGATACTTTATCTCCCTTGTTCCCTGCCAGTGCATTAGCTTGCCTGCTATCCCCTTAAGCAGTATAATATCACATAAGCAGTCTACCCTTCAGTTGTGCTATTCAATGATAAAGCAAGTCCTGCTTCTTCTGATCCTTCCCACTGGTGCTGTGTCTTCCTGGGCTCATCTTATAGGCTGATGGAAAGGTGGGCAATATCCTTCAGTGAGAAGAGAAACCTTAATCACTAGGGTCAGAGAAGCAAATTCCTCCAGACAAGACGAGTCTCAGTAGCCTCTTAGGCTATAGAAGGTATGAAGAAAGGAAAACTGCTTAACCCTGTGCAGAAGCTCGGTGTGCTGTCCCAGATGTGCACTGGTATGAGTACTACTTACTCTTTTCAGTCTGAAGCAGTCACAAAAACCTGCATGTGGAAGCTGGTATCACAGCCTGCTTTGAATCTGTCATCTAAAAATGTCCATTTGGTCTTTGTCCCCTGTGAGAAGTCTGACCAGTGAGCCCGAGTATGTGTTTGTACTGACGCCAGGTCTGAGACCAGACGGAAAGAGATCCAGAAAATCTGAGGAATCCAGATAAAGCCACTGCTGTTTTGCCACAGCTTTCTCAATAACATGCCCTGAAAAGGAAGATGAGAGACTGAAATAATAATGCCAATTATCTGTGTCAAAGATTTATTGTGCAAAGGTCTCATATTTGCTTATATTAACTGATACCCTGCTCCCTTCAGACCAATAAGTATGTTAGATTTTAATTTATTTTTAAGTTTTTTGGCTTCCACTGGAGAGACACATACAAATTGCAGCACAAAGCTAGCTGAGCGCTTCCAGAATCTCTGTGAGTGCAACTGGAAGAAAGTTAACCTGAGGAGTCCTGTGTGAATTTAGACTAGAAGTGGCTATTTGTATGGCAGTCTGTCAGTCCTGGACCAAATGGCTCCTGCATAAAGATACCTCACTGGCTTGGATGGCTTTTACCTGCAAAAGTCTTGGTGACAGTGACAGTTAACTTCACTTGTGTTTAAGGTGAAGTACTGTAGAACTAGATGATCTTAAAGTCTTTTCCAGCCCTAGCCGTTCTATGATTCTATGTTTTTAACTGGAAATGCTCTAACGCTTACTTCCACAGAAAATAAAGCATGTCTGCCTTTGGCAACAAGGAATCAGCATGAGTATTCTGCAGGTCATCATCAAAGTGGGAAAAATAGTTCAGTGTAGTAGGTAATTCAGGGAATCACCCTTTCTGCAAGTTGAAAGTAAACACACTAAAATAAATAGTTCTATAATACAGCATGTTGTGAAAAAGCTGTCAACCTGAGAGAGTGAACAGCCTGCATGAAGATCAGTCTCTAACATCTTTCTGCTTAGATGTGGGGATTAAATATATGTATAACATGGTGGGGGAAGGCAAGTGCTTTGATGGGAAAGGAATTTTGTATCTTGCTGGGGAAACTCATGCCAACAAGCTGGGGCAGTATCAAGATACCTGTAAATGCTTCTTCTTTTGAAGACACCCCTGCCCTTGCTTCCCCTTCTGTATGTTAAAAACTGCAGACCTCGTAGCAGCAACCCAGACAGCTTAGTGATGTTGCCCCTCCCTACAAGACAGACATTGAGGTGCTGGAGTGCGTCCGAAGAATGGCAATGAAGCTGGTGAAGGGTCTGGGGCACAGGTCTTATGAGAAGCAGCTGAAGGGACTGGAGTTGTTTAGCCTGGAGAAAAGGAGGCTCAGAGGGGACCTTAGTGCTCTCTACAGCTACCTGAAAGGAGGCTGTAGTGAGGGGGTGTTGGTCTCTTCTCCCAGATAACAAGTAATAGGACAAGGAAAAATGGCATCAGGTTGTACCAGTGGAGGTTTAGACTGGATATGAGAAAAAGGTTTTTCAAGAAAATGCTGTCAAGCATTGGAACAGGCTGTCCAGGGAAGTGGTTGAGTCACCATCCCTGGAGGTGTTCAAAAGATGTGTAGATGTGGTGCTTAGGGACATTAGCAGTACTCAGGTAATGGTTGGACTCGATCTTAAAGGTCTTTCCCAAAATAATTTTTCTGTAATTCCTTGTAGATCTCAGTGGGAAGGGTTCTGCTGGGAACAGCACACAAACCATGTCTCACACTTCAGTATGGAAAATATTCCTGACCTATGTAAACAGATTTTCATGCTAGTGTAACAGTAATATTGCTGGATAGTTCAGCTGTAGCGGTAAAATGCAACATGTTACTCCCAAGCTAGTGGAAGGCACGTGAACTCTACTTGAATAGGCTAGAAAACCTTGCATGCTAACAACTTGCTAGTTTGGAGTAGTGTTGCATAGTTTGACTGCAGTAAATAGCAGTGCTATGGTGATGCTTGACCTGTTTGGTTTTGTTTTTTTTTTCCTTTCAATTTCAGCAACTATCAGATGGGGTTGCTACTGCAACTTTGCAGAAAGACGCAAGTAACTACAGTAAAGGAATCCTGTCTGCAGAAATTGGAAAATGGATTTACTCTTCAGTGTGTACAGTAACACTTTCCTGAATGTTTTATGTCACTGACAGCAGGTGATGGCATTAAAGCTAACCATGGTACAGCTACCAAAGAGCCTTCATTCTTACCTCACACCAGCAGTTCCCTTTTTCTCAGAGCTATTTCTCTGTAGCTCTTCCAATTCCTAAAGCAAACAGTACATGCATCTTGTCTCTTATGGAAAGGTTTTATCATATTTAGATAATCCTATTAAGTGACTTTTTTTTTTTTTTTGAGGTGGAAGCAGGGAGCAAAGTGTTAGTTTCATACCAGCAGAACTGAAGTTCATATCCTGAATCTTCTGTGCACAGCAGGTTCTTCCATTTGTGATCCAAAAAGACTTTAGTAGTGGGAAAAGTTTCTCTGCTCCTACCTGACAGTCTGAGGAAGCATTGTCCAACACTTAATTCATACAAAGGGCTAAAATCTGTGAGTTGCTACCCCTACAAAGCTGAGGGAAGCATTTGGTTTAATTACAAGTAGAAATATGAGAATGATTGTAAACACTGTAAAATACAGTGCAAATAGAACTGCAGAACAAAGTAATGAAATAATGACTCTTTCCCATAGGTAGTTAGGGGGAAAAGTTTATTTTTTTCTGACTTTTGACAGGAGTTTCAGCTCTGTTTTGTATATCCTTTCCCAGTTCTTTCCCACTTGCTCCAAATTCCCGTCTGGCGCAGGTTCTGAATTGAAACCTTGCCTTAGAATTAATGTGTCTCCTTGGGTCACTTCAGAATCCACCAAGGTAGGTTTGGCACTCAGAGCAGTGAGTGTTAAGAAGCCAAGCCTCGGATCCTTATGATAACAAAAGCACTCTACTGGAGGACTATTCTGAAGAGTCCCTGCTGGCCTGCTGAACCGAGAATTTAGATTTCTAAATAGTGTCTTTAAATATTATCATTTGACTTGTATAAAGTTGAATCCCTGAAACTACCTGCCTGCAGGTCAGGCAAATGTGACCTTGATGTCAAATACATACATGATGTCAAATACCTACCACATGGTAGGTGGTCATCACTACTGCAGTGTACCTGTTAACTGAACAGTTAGTACTTCTGCTGATGAGAATGTGTCCTTGTTGCCTCTTAATCCATAGGCAAGAAGTCCAGGGACAGCACAACCTCGAAAATACTAAGAAAAAACACTTTCTCCTTAAGAATGCTGGAGTAATGTGTTAGACATAAATGAAGAAAGCTGCTGCTTTCAAGATATTGCCAACATGAGCTGCTGTGTATTTAATAGGGGAGCATGATATTATTTTGATATTATAGAATCATAGAATAGTTAGGGTTGGAAAGGACCTTAAGATCATCTAGCTCCAACCCCCCTGCCAAGGGCAGGGCACCTCTCACTAAACCATATCACCCAAGGCTCGATCCAACCCAGCCTTGAGCACCACCAGGGATGGAGCATTCACAACCTCCCTGGGCTACTCATTTCAGTGCCTCACCACCCTTACAGTAAAGAACTTCTTCCTTGTATCCAATCTAAAGTTCCCCCGTTTAAATTTTAAGCATTACCCCTTGTCCTATCACTACAGTCCCTAATGAAGAGTCCCTCCCAGCATCCCTACAGCTCCCCCTTCAGATACTGGAAGGCTGCTATGAGGTCTCCACGCAGCCTTCTCCAGGCTGAACAGTCCCAACTTTCTCAGCCTGTCTTCATATGGGAGGTGCTCCAGTCCCCTGATCATCCTTGTGGCCCTCCTCTGGACTTGTTTCAACAGTTCCATGTCCTTTTTCTGTTGAGGACACCAGAACTGCACACAATACTCCAAGTGAGGTCTCACGAGAGCAGAATAAAGGGGCAGAATCACCTCCTTCAACCTGCTGGTCACGCTTCTTTTGATGCAGCTCTGGATGTGGTTGCCTTTCTGGGCTGTGAGTGTACACTGCTGGCTCATGTTCATTTTGTATGTATTCATATTGTGTATGAACAAGGTGAAATTCTTGTCTTTTTTTAATCCCCTCTCAGTTTCACTGTCTTTGACCCTTTAGAAGGGTAATAGATTACTATCAGAGAATGGTTTGGGTTGGAGGAGATCTAAAAGATCATCCAGTTCCAGCCTCCCTGTCATGAGCAGGGACACCTTCTACTAGAACAGGTTGTTCAAAGCCCTGTCCAACCTGGCCTTGAACACTCAGTGTCTCACCACCCTAACAGTAAAGAGCTCCTTCCTAATGTCTAATCTAAATCTACCCTCTTTCAACTTAAAGCTTTCCCCCCTTGTCCTGTTACTTCATGTCCTTGTAAAAAAAGTCCCTCTCCAGAATTCCTGTAGGCGCCTTTTAGGCACTGGAAGGCTGCTGTAAGGTCTCCCTGGATCCTTGTCTTCTCCAGGCTGAACAACCCAACCTGTCTCAGCCTTTCCTCCTAGGAAAGGTGCTCCAGCTCTCTGATCATCTTTGTGCCCCTCACCTGGGCTTGGTTGAGCAGGCAACCTCCTCTAGTGCTATTTGGAATGGTAAGGTAGACCTATTGGAGACATGTCAAGATAGTTACGTCCCCAGACAGAAGTAGTAATATAGTGAATCAGAAACTTCAACACTGAAGTACATGTAGAGTCAAATGAAATGGGAAGTTGCCCCTGATGCAGTCATCTGCCCCTGAGAGTTATCTTTGGTTAATCATTGTCTTTGGATCACGCAGGGGTAAGGCTATAGTTAAACGGACTCTTTAATGTTCTCAGTGTCTCCTTTTTTAATATCCCTCCTGTGCAATGGAATTTCAGTCTTGGCATTGTTAGTACACCTCTACTGATGGGCAGCCAGCCCTTGCTGGGTTTTGAACTAATGAGCTCAGCTATTTCTAATACCTGCTTCTTGGTTCTGTTGTTGGCAGCAGTAACAACCACCATAATGACGGCTGGATGCCAGCTTCAATTTGAATGCCTCTTTCAGTGTTTTAGAAGAACTGATTGAAGAAGGACTGAAGCTTGTAGAGGTATATACAATTTTAATGGGTGGCATATTCCATCCTGAAAGATCTACAAGAACAAAACATTTGTGATTTAAGGAGTGTCTTTGTACAGCTGTATTTCCGTGTGTGCTCAACTTTAAAGATATGGCTGCTAAACTGTGTTTGTAAGCCATGTTTAATCATTATGTCTCCTCATGTGATGACCTCCTAGCAGAGAGGTTCCAGAGATGCTAGTCCTCTTCATGCATCTGCCTTGTTTACAATAATATTGTCTAATATATATGACTGACTGAAATGACACAGTGGCTGTAGTGTAAGCTAGACAGTGGAGAAAGAGCATGTAGCCTGATGTAAACTCAGTTGTATCTGTTTTGCTGTGTGTGTGCACATAGTGTGCCTTGTGTACATGCTAAAGGGAATTGATGGTACTCGCCTAGGAGATAGTGTTTAGAGGTTTCAAAGTCATCTTTGGTAATACTTGATATCCATTTTTTTTGTGGTGGGCAGTCTTTGGCATGTACAAAATATACTTATTGGGGAGAATGAGTAATGGGAGAAGAAAATGTGGGTTTTATCTTGCCAGTTTGGGATGTTTAGAAAGTTTATCATCTGACTTGAACGCTCCACTTTTAAGTATGTGCTCTACTCTTCACCAATAGTAGTGTGGAAGGAAAGGGCAAAGTACTCTGAGTTCATGACAGAAAAGACAGCATGAGAGGGTACTTAAGAGAGGTGGGGTCTGGCTGAGTTGATGTCAGGAGATGAAGCCAAATTTTAAGGGCTTTGAATTTAAACAGTAGCCCTTTATAGCTGTCAGGCTCCTGATTGAAACTCAGCAGAGGATTTTTACTTTATCAAATAGATTATCCGTTTAAGAATAATCTTTGCTTTAGCAAAACTTGGTTATAATCAGACATGCTTGCAATTAATGTGTTATCCCCACATCACATAGCAAAGACTCATGTGAGAAGTTTATTTGATATCAAGACTTTTCTGACCTTTGAAACGAGGAAATGTGCTCTTCATTACAGCATAGCAAGATACTACTGTAATGCTGGCAAACTCTTAATAGTGGAAATTTTGAGACAAATCCAAGGGAAGGGTCTTACAGCTCAAGTGCTGTCACTCTTGAGCAGTGATAGGCTCATAAAGGTTCTAGTGGAATTATTGGGAAGGAACTAAATATATGTGGAGAGGAAGATTATTGTTGAGTACACATCTGAATCTAATTAGGTAGACTTCCATCTTCCAATACTTCAAAAGCTCAGAACTGATAGCCCCACAACGTGCACATTCTGTCCACAGTACTCCAAGCTTTTGTAATTGGGGAAGAAGCTTTCCTAAGCTGAGTGCACATCAAGTCTTACTAAAGGTAGTACAAGGGGGAGAATAGGCTCAAGAAAGTGTTCTTTCATGGTCACCTTCTGTATGTGACTAAACTTCCCATATGAGTGCACAGAAGTCTACAGACACTGGAACTGACTTGTAGTGGTTTACACACTGGAGAGTAAGAAAGCATGTACTTCAATCTCCTCCATGATTCAAGAGAATCAGGGTCAAGAGGGTTTGTTCCAGATCATGGAGACCACGTGCAATGGTTTAAAGCATTCAACATGATAGAATTTGCATTAGGATAGGGATCACTCTTCCCAAAATTTTGCTTGAGATACTGTCCTGTATCCACCTGATGTTACTTCAACCCTTCTGCTTTCCTGAGAACTTGTTTTGAAGAAATCATATCCCATTACAATGGAAGAACTGACTTCTCACCTTCTAGTGACAGCATGAAGTTGTAATCCTTCTACATTTGCTAGGGGAGAACAACAGCCTCAATTATCATAATGACAAACTAAAGCAGGGGATATGGTTACTTAAAGAAGACTTACTCGGCATAAGTTGCACAGAAGAATGTTTAAAGTTTTTCTGAGTTGTACTGAATAAGCAGAGGACTCTCTAAACCAGAAAGACTGGATCAGGTTAAACAAGGCAATTTACTAAAGACAAGATTCCAGCTTTTATACTAATGAAAGTTTTGCTGTCACTTTCTCTGGGACAAGAAGTTCGTTGCCTGACTGTGCAAACATCTGGATTTTCTATTTGGTTCACCATGTATAGTAGCAAAGCTAAAGAGAAGAAATAGTCCAAGTTAAACATGGCCTTTTTTTGTCAATGTGTTTGACAAATTAAATTTAATCTCAAGTTAGTTCTAGGCTTACATGTCATCTTGGCTGAAAGAATAATCTGAGTAGAAGAGTGAGCTTTGACAGAAGCTGAAGTAATGTTATTTCAAAGGAATTAAATCAGCCTCTACCTTAATATTGCCAAACTTACTAGAAGGGTTTTAAGTTGTGTGTCAGAAATGTGAGACTTGAGCTGAAGTTTCTGGTCTGTGTTCTAGAGTTTTGGTTTCCTCCTGTCTTCGGTTGATAGGTATACTGATCTGTGGTACAACTTATGAGATGCTTAAATGAACTTGATGTTTAAATAATCAAAGTAATTTTTTATAAAAGTGATACAGGCACGTGGATAAAATTTCTGTATAAGAAGGGATTATTTTTAAACCTGAAGCTAACTTCTTGTCCTTGATGTCCCTGGCATGTTCCTTACCATAAATCAACCATAGTTAATTAAGCACTGGCATAAATTTGCACCCAAAAGCAAAATGAGATATAATTTTAAAAGTTCATTCCTTGACCGCAATGACTTTTTAATGTTAAACAAAAAAACAGCAACAGAAAAACCCAGTAGAGCTTCTTTGGGATGAGGGCAGACTCTAAGCTTTTTTCCTGAACCATTTGTTGTAGGTGGCTCTTCAAATACGTCATTAGGCAACCTCTTTGGATCTAGTACCTCACCTTCTAAAAGCAGAGCACAGCTGCTGCATCATGTTGGGGGATCAGTTTATGAAGAAAACCAAAGTGTAATTTCCTGGCTGGAAGTAATCTAGCAGATGAAGTTCAATACCTAATTGCTCTCCTTCATTGCAGTAGCTCACACAAAGCAAAGATTGAGGCAGGATGGTGGGGGGAAGGGAGAATCACTGTAGAAAAATGAGATTTCTAGCCTGTAAGGGCAGGAAACTGTCTTGAATTCAATTCGTACAAATACATCTAGAGTTTGCCTGCTCTGTGGCATGATCCCATATGTTTGCCTAGCCTTCATCATCCTCAAGCACAGTGCTTTGAACCCGTTCTTGTTTGCACAGCTGGGGGCCTGGGGTTGAAACAGAAGTGGTGCTTTAACTTAGGCTAGACTCTTCACTTTGCAGGTGGGATGACTCAAGGAATAAAAGTATTACAATATCCTTCTCGTAAGTCCCTCTGTCTGGGGGAAGTGCCCACACAAGGATTGGAACTTGTTAAGGTCCAGGACTTCGAGAAACTTTGGTTTAAAAAAATATGCTTAAACCATACAAACTTGTGAGCATTTCCAAAAAGGAAATACTAAAATAAATTAATCTCTCCCAGCCCCCCAACACATGGCAAACTTCCAAGTAAGCTCACTTTGGAAGCCTTTTATTGCTAGGTAGGTTCTGAGGCTGCACCGGCACTTTCAGGACGGAGGCTGGACACCATGGTCAGCTGCTGTGGGTTGTGTTGGCTCTGCCTGATACCTTTCTGTACGTGGAAGACTGCAAGCACAGTCCCATCTCTGCCAGAGTTCCTAAAGCTTTCAAATTTTCCCTTTGTATTTCTAAAAGCCAAGCATTTTGGGTCTGTGGCTTAGAACAGCAGCTTTGGCATCTTTGACATCTTTGCTAGGCCTCTGGTTCCATGTCGGAAAGCTTGGCTGAAGTCCCAAACTCATGGTTGAAGTACGTGTGCCCTTCAGGCAACCTGCTATGGGGGTGAGAGTCCAGCCGTGATTAAAACTGGGACTTGACTCCAGCTCTGCTTCCAGTATGGCTGGTTGCACCAGTTTGGAGCCTGAAACCAAGGCATAAATCTATGAGGTTAAAACTGGGAAATGTGAAATGATGCTTTCCAAGAACAATAAAAACACCCAGAAGTTTATAGCCTCCTCTAATGTATGAAATTGTATGGTTTTCCTGGGGAATTCTCCCTGGAAAGGATTTGCTTGTTTGTACTTAGCAAGGCCAGTCTTGGTGCTTAGACTAATGGGTGGGTGATCTGTGCCATATGAACCTACCTAGCTCAACTGCTTTTATCCAAAGATACACTGTAAGGGTCTTCTAACCTGAAGTCAGCCAAAACAGGAGGAGTAAGGCATTGCACATGCTGCTCTTTCCATCTCTAATCCTAAAATCAAAAACCTCACTTTTGTTAGGCAGGAGCCTGCATTATTAATCAGAGGCCAAGCTGCTAAACAGCAGAGGCACCTCCTTTTGATCTGTAGAGGATTCTTGTCTTCTTGTTTTGTTTCTCAATAGACTTCAATTTTCCCATGTTCTTGTCCCTTGCTCCCTCTTTCCCTTGAAGCCTTGCTAAAGCATATTACCCTGGTACTGCAATGCCTTGGTCATTTCTTGTTCCCTTCATCACAAAGAGCTGTGCTGTTCTGTTTGTGCTTATAATGTACCCAGATGGTGAATAGAATGAGTGACCACCAAGCTCATTTTCACTTGTGGGGTCAGACCTTTCTCTGCTAAATAACACAAGTGTTCCCAGCTGCTGTGCAGCTGCAGGGAGTCTGCTTTCCTTCACAGGCATTAAAAACCCTTTAATCAGTGTTTGTTGTTTGTCAGCAGTGGTGTTGAGGTGTGGAGAAAAAGAACAGATATGCTTTGTTGGCAAAGTTAACTTCATTCTGACCTCTTATCTTTCCTTTTTCTTTTCAAGTCTGAAGAAGCAGAAAGCAGTTTGGGAAGTGGTTTCTGCAAGCACCTGTGTAAATGTATTTGCTAAAGGAGGAGGTTTATGTACAGATACAACATTTGACATAAAAAGATGCTCTAAGAGCTACATTGAACTGGGAGCTCTAAGGGACACAAACTGACTGGTGTAGATGTGAGATCTCCCTTAATGTAAGCAAATGCTACAGAAACACAAATAGTCTTGTCTAGTTACTTGTACTTATTTTAATACTTGAGTCTGCATTGAAGGGATCCCATTTGCAATCTGATTAGTTTTAGCATTGTCTTGGAAAATACATTGTTTTGCTAGTTATTGTAGGTTTTTTGTTTGTTTTGGTGTTTTGTAGGTTTGTTTTTGTGGGGTTTTGTGTTTGTGGGTTGGGTTTGTGTGTGTTTTTTTTATTTTGTTTTTAGGTTTGCTTTTAAAAGTTCTTCTGTCATGGAGGAAAAGGGAGGAGAGAAAAGAACTGATAAGCCAGTGAGTGACACCATCTCCAGTCCCATTTGTTTTGGATGTGTTCTGCTCTGAAACAAATGGGAACACAGGTATCAAGAAGAGGCTTTGAGAAATCTCAGAGCTAAGATACTTATTTACCTCTTCTTTCTAAATGATGCTTGGAAACCTGCTGGTGCTTGCACGTGTTTGAAGGGTTGCTTTTTCTGTGGGTCCAGATCTGTACATGTTGCATGTCTGTGTGTGTACAGCACTAAGCACTGCTCTGTGAGCATTGGTTCTGTTGTTTGTGAAGTCTGTTTGTATGGGTGTCCTGAAGCTGTTAGGATAGCTGTTAGGCTTTGATTTGAGCTTTCAAGGGTCATGATAGGACATTTGGTGTTGAAGACGGAATATTCTATCTTGCTATGCTTCCCCTGAAAGGACCAGAGAATCATGTTACAGCCCCGGCTGTGCCTAGGGAGTAGCCAGGCATCAGGACACCCTGTGGACACTGCTTAGCAACATCTCCTCCAGTGACCAAGGTGCCCTTTTGGAAAAGGGCCGTGCTCCTTGGAAAAGCAGTGCCTGCTTGCTTGAAGGGAATAAGGGACTGAGAGCAAGTAACTTATGAATTGTAGTCCAAGCTGTTAAAATGATAGACTGGAGCGCTTGTCCTGATGGGCAGACACATATTTCAGCATTTGTACAGTGTTCTTCATGTGGCTGAGGCTGCTTACAAAGGCAGGCAGTTATCGTGCTCTCAGGCAAAATGCTAGAAAGAAAACTCTGTGCTGGGTGGGTGGGGATGGACACTCAAAATGGCCAGTATGTTAAATGTCTCTGGATGGTCTGTGTTGATATCACTTCTGTAGCATGAACATTTACCAGCTAGAAGCAGGACAAAGAACCACCAGTTTACTACCTGAAAGCCACCAATGTGAAGACAAGGGCTCTGAGATAGTGGAGAAGGTGTCCTACGATAAGAGGAAGTTTTTAAAGCCCTTCAGTAGTATCTCCAAGAGATACGGCTTTTCTGGCAGTGCTATCTGATCACATGAGAAGAACCCTGATCAGACAGGCATGATCCTGGATCCTTCTGGAAATTAATGCAGACTTTTTACAATTATAATCTAGCCAAACTAAAACAAGAACCATCTTGTGCAACTAGGTAAACCATAAACTTTTTTGGCAAGGCAGGTGTGGCAACTTCAGTGTCTGGAAAGCACCTAACATGCTGTGTGGGCTCCCTACTGTACTCCAAATTACAAATGCTGAAAAGACTTTGATTTTTTAATATATTTTTTTTTCCTTATAACATGGATCTTGGCTTAATTTGGGCAGGCAAGAACTTCATAGACTTCATTGGGGTGCTCTGCATGTTTCCTCAGGCCCTCATAATTAATCAATACACAGCTGTTCTTCCCCATCTCTTTGTGAGGAGGTGCTGGGAGAAAGCTATTCCATAGCCATAGGTTTAGTTTGTTTGTCAGCCTTGAGAAGGACTTTCTGTTCTTCAGAGATTCCCTTTCTGGAAGCAGGCCTGCAAGGCCCCCTTTCTAATAAGTATTTTGTACAGGCTGTAGGACTCTTAGGTGAGTTTTCATGCTAGAAGCGGAGTTTTCATTAAGTCTGTAATGTGGTTTGATGCTGGGAACCAAGAGTCTCGCTTTTTCAGTGCGCCTCTGGATGACTCCTGTCCGTGCAACTCCCTTCTGACACAAGGAATTTGCACAAAAAAATTCATGCCAGTACCTCGGGCCCTCAGAGTTGTGATACATGGCAGATGCATGCATTCCTTCTGAACCAGAATGGCTTCTGTGTTTAACTGGATACTTAATGGCTGTATGTGCACCATACTGTACTGTTGAGCAGCACTGCTTTTAAAGCCTGTTTATACAGACAGCTGAAAAGTCTTGCAAGTCTTTCAAGGTCTCTGACATCACATGCTTGGAGGAAGCTTCAGCATCTTCAGCTTGCTGCTTTTTGCTGTATGTTTAGTGTCACTGGTGATCTTTGCACCTCAGGGGCTACAGAAAGACATTACTTTAGCCAGAGCAATTCCAACCTCGCTTGTGATAGCCCAACCCCTGACAAGAACTGGGCAAAAATCTGGTCCAGCTTTACAGTGTTTTTATAGTCTAGTCCAGGTCTCTATAAACCATTTAAAATTGCCGTCAGGTTTAAATTTTCCAATTTCCCATTTGGAACAGGTGTTGCCAGGTTATAGAAAGTGTTGCAGAAAAGGAACAAAAACATTTTTAAAACTCTGTGCTGTAACAAATTTTGGCAAGTCTGACGGATGAGATATTTTTAAGAAAGATTGCCCCACCGAAAGTAAAACAAATGCAGACCTTGCTTACTTCTCCCAGCTGTCATGTTTAAATAGGGCTTTTAGTAATGCATGAGTCTTCAAAAGATCCAGCAGCACAGACCTAATATGTTTTTGTATGAAAATGCGCAATTTCTCAATTGTTTTTCATCTCATTTAAGTAGGGAGAGAAAAGGGGTGAAGAACCCTCTTTTAAATGTCAAAAAACAAATTTCAGAGATGCATGTTCTTGGAGTGGTTAAAAACCAACCCAAACTAGGCTTCAGGCAATGTTTTTTCAACAGTTTTAACCTCAAAGGATAGAGCAGACAGCTTTGTAGGCAACTGTAACACCAAGGTGATTATGGCAATGACTCACACTTCCCTGTAAGGCATCCAGCTATCAACACACTTGGAGAGCCGTGGCTTTGTGCGTACAGGCAGAGTGTCAGTCAGTGCCCACTTGCCAGCCAGCTCCAAGCTGCTGAGCTCCTAATGGCTTTGACAGCAAGCTGGGATATTGGTGTGTTAGAGAGCAACTCTGGTCCCCTCAGGCTTGAGAGAGGCTTAAGAAATGGGAGCTCGGTAAGGGGATTTGCAAGGCAGGTTTAACTTCCCTTTTCTTTGCTTAATCCTCATGGGACTTGTTTCAAGAGTCTTCTGAAATCTTTCTGTGAGCAGGTGGTTGGGTTTGGGTAATAGTTAAAGGTCTGACTGATTAGCCACTGAGTAGGGTAGCATGGGAAATGAAAAGGGCTGTTGCTGTTGTGTCCTACCAAACCTCTATACCGATGGTTATGGAAAGAAGGCTAGCAGTCAGGGTCCTCAGGAAAACAGTATGAACTTAAGAAAGAGACTTGGGTGTCCTTACAGGCAGTAGTTTACTGTTGTACTAAGGATACAACAGTAAACTACTGCCAGATGTTGGGATTTGCAGGGAACAAGTGGAATGAAAACGTATTTATATTCTATGTGGGTTTCCCCATCTCCAAAAGATGAGGCAGAAGCCAAGCTGTCTTCAGAGAATGCAAACAGTGGTCACTGTGGTACAGATGAATGCTTCTGGGCAAGGAATTGGGAGACTGGAGTTGTTCATATCGATAGATTGACAAGAAGAGTGCGACATTTACACAAAATAGGCTGCATCTGAAGTGAATGTTCAGGAAAAGATTTATTCAGAAAGATGACCAATTCAGACTTAGGTAAAGAAATAGCTTTTCACTTAGTGTGCAGTTAGACTGTGGGATACATACAATGCAATTGCCAGCCAGGCAGAATGTCGTTGGGAAGGAACAAAACATGGCTTTGGAAGTGTGCAAGGTATGCTGTTGCAGGTGCTATCCACAGATGATGTAAGTAATGCTTTAAAAACAAATAACTTGTGATATAAAGCTGGCCGCATTCATGGTTCAGCTGCCAAAGCCAATCTTGATAAGTTATTTGGGTTCCTTGGTGATAAGTTTCTTGTGCCTCTGACTAAAATTGTCTGGTACCAGATACTGTTTGCGGCAGGGCACTCGGCAAGCTGGGCTGTTGTGACTCAGTATTGCCCTTCCCGTGTGGGTTGTATTTGGCGTTGCACATCTTATGTTTTCAGAGGTGAGGCAGAGTGAGTAATGTTTCCGTTCCGTTAAAGAAAATGGAATGGCAAAGACCCTTAATTCTTTTATTTTTTTTATTTTTAAAGATGTACGTGTTTCATTTACAGTTCCCTTCAGGCAAAGTCAGCTTTGGTAGGCAGCTTTAACTGCATTATAGCCCATATTGCTATTGTCATAAAACCAAAATACACTGTGTTCTGTTTTAGGAAACCAAACAAACCCAATATGTTTTGTTTTCCTCTCTCCCTCCTTGTTTTCCATTCCTGCAGTTTCTAATAAGTGACCGTGACAGAGACCCTCAGTGTAACCTGCATTGCTCCAGGTCCCAGTCCAAACCCCTCTGTGCCTCTGATGGCAGAACATATGAGTCAATGTGCGACTACCAAAGAGCCAAATGCCGGGAGTCAGGTCTGAGCGTGACACATCGTGGCCGGTGCAAAGGTAGGTGGATTTCAAGTGCTTTGGAGGGGAAGAATGGGAAGTCCTCCCTCATAAGAAACTGGATTCTTAGACCCTTGAGTTTAGTTCCATGCTCTGTGACTAATCTGATTGAAATTGTGCATTCATGTGAGCATGGGTATCTGAATCTAGGCTTAGGTGGCAGGAGTAAGAACTGACCGAATTATAAATGAGAAAAGGGAAAAAAGCCAGACGTCACTGGAAAAGGGCTGAAATGTATGTCTGCAGAGCAGAAGGAGCTGGCCCATGGAAATGAAAAATCACATTCTGAAAAAAGATCTTTCGTGCTACCTGTGCCATTGAGGAACTGAGAGACCTTTGAGTGATAGGAATACGGAATGGGAAGCCGTCCACATTAGCTATCTACTCCCTTTTCAGATATACACAGCCTTTCTGTATTGTGCTAGTTAAGACAGAATTCATGTAAGGTTGTATGTAGTCTTTTATTTTTTTTTCCCTGTTTGCTGTTACATAGCTTCTTAAATGTGAAAATATTGTTCCTCTCTCAGTTCAGCTCTTCAGGATAGTCTAAAGATGAAGTTGAAACTTCCTAAAGGAATATTGGTGTTTTGTCACACAAATGGTTTGCTTGGAGATATTCAGGGCCTGCCTGGACAAGTTCCTGTGTGATGTACTCTAGGTTGCCCTGCTCTTGCAGGGGGGTTGGACTAGATGATCTTTTGAGGTCCCTTCCAACCCTTGGGATTCTGTGATTCTGCAATGAAGTGAAAAATCAAGTTGAGTGCGTTTTCTGGGAGCACAGTTGACTCTGAAGGCAGATGGTACAGATGTTTTTAGCAATTGGTTAAAATGACAGGAGAAACTCATTAAAATCCTTGTGGAAGCAGGCATATGTTGAAGCCTGGCTTTTGTTTATGAAGGCTTTTTTACTGTTACAAAAATGCATCTTTGTCAGAATTACTTGTTCTAGAATGAAAATCCCTTTTCAATGTATTAACAAGCTTTATAGCTTAGATGAGTTATGAGCATGACATCAAATATTGCTCTCTTTTTTTAGACAGTTTCTCATTTGGGGGTGGAGGAAACAAGCTTGCTTGTATGATTTTATTCTTTTTTTTTACCTCACCACTGCTAGCTTGCTTTATGGCAGCTTCTCTCCCTTAGCTATATAATACTACCAATAATATAATCCTTAGAAAAGGACCTTTGTATCATGCTGCTTTGTTAATACTGGAAACCCAGAAGCTTTCTTCCCAGAGTCTGAGAAGCAGTTGGACTGTTGCAAGTGATATATTTTTGAGTATCATAATAAGAAATGGTAGGGGGGAGTCCTGTTTTTGCTTTTATCACTTGAGCAGTGTCTTGGATAAGCAATTTCATGTCTGATACTGGCATATAAACAGGCACTGTTCAGTCACTTAAAACTTGGGGTCTGAAATATGGTACATCCATATGCAAAAACGTTGTTTCTGGAAGTGGAAAAAGTGTTGATTGCTGAACTATACAGCCCACTGTATATCATGATTGCAAAGAGTCCCAGGGAAGTAATTAAAGACTTTCTTGTCTTAAGCACACATAGAGTATACTTTCATTTCTGCGTTCTCAGACACAACTGAAATGTTTAGCTGAAAATACTCACATTTTCCTTTCCTCTTTTCCTCTTGCTGTGGGGTACTATGCAGTACATAATAATGTGTCAGTATTTGACAACTTCAGATCTTGCTTTTAACCCACTAACACTCCCATGAATCCCTGGGAAGTAAGATTATCCTGTCACATTCAAATTTAATCTTGCTGGTCATTTCCATGTGTGCTGCTATTGAAAGGTATTAGGAATATGACCTCTAATTGCACATAAGATGACTGTTCCTGGCAAATACAGACAATCGCAAGACAGGTATGCCTAACTACAGGCAGTTGGCCAGGTCTGTATCTTGTACTCACACAAAGGAAGGTATCACCAGCAGTGTTCTAGCTTTTTCCACTACTGCGATAGGGCACCAGCTTTACCTTGAACAGCTTTCATAACTTCTGTGTGACAAAGATGCTCTGCAGAGCAACTCCCATAGAACTGGAAGGGGTCCTGTGAGCCATTGATCCCAGCCACATGCAATTGTGGTAGGTACTGTATCCAAGAACTTATCCTTATGAAATGAAAATTTTTAAATTGTGCTTCCTTTTTGGAGTGGGTGAGAACAGGTAACCAAAATAAGGAAAAGAGGAAGTATATTGTGTACAGCGAGGCATAGTCCTGCACTCCATATTACTATAGGTTTTCAATTTCATATGCTGATAACTTGAACTGTACTTGTGCCAGGGCAAGCAGAATGGTTTCCATAGTGAGAACAGAACCTTTTTGATTCAGCTTAGCTCTCTGCTCTCTCTCAAGAAGCCAAGGACCTCTAAAGATCAAATCTTGCTAGCCCTCTGGGAACTATAACTCTTATACAGCTCTTGCGCCTTCCTAGCTTCCTTATGTGCTTTTCAGTGAAATTCCTTCAGTGCCAAATTATCTGAACTCTCTCCGAACCCTCGCTCACCCATCAGAAAGGGCTGGAAGTCAGGAGTAGCTTAAAATTATCAAACGATGGCATCCATGACAAATGGAGCCTCATTGGTGAGATTCCAGAGAACAGTTCCAGATGGTGTAGCTGTCCTTTAAACAGCACAGCCAAGCACTCCTACCTGGATCTTTTGTCAGCAGGCATCTTAAGATCTGATGTCAAATAAGAGTTCTGCCTCAGAACTTGCAGAGATGAATGACAAATACTTGTTAAATGAGTACTGGCAAATTGTTAAGATTATGCAGTGATCGTTAGGGTGTTATTTGATATGTGTGGCTTAAAACACATTTAAGTTTTATGTTGTCTGGTTGTTTTCTAGGGATTTGTTTGGCCTATTTAATTAAGAAGGGGAGTGGGAGTGATCTGAAAGCTTCCCTTTACATTTATAATGCTGGTTTTGAAGGGCTGCTGGTATAGAGCTTGTTCTTTGGTCACAAGTCACATGGGCACCTGGAAGGATGCAACTTTGGCTAATGTACTGGAAAGGAGTGTCTCCTGACTAGTGATGGTGTGTTGAAAGGTAATCTTTCTCCTCTGCCTACTGTTCTCTTTGGACAGTAGATGATATTTTGAAATCACTTTCTTTTTAGCTTACTTGGTAGATCCATGTGTTTTGTCTTTAACTTGCATATTCCTAGTCAAGGGAGAATGAAGTGAGTCCCTTCTTGGCAGTAGTTAGTCAACGAAATCTGAAATGTCAATTTCAGTCGCTTTGCAGATTTAGGAATGTGCTAAATAAGGTGGGGAACTCTGCAGTAGAAATAGTATGCGAGTATCAAAGGAGGAGAAAAGCATGTCAGCATAGATGGAAGTTCAAGATTCTATGCATAAGACTTGCCAGAAATGAAGTGGAAAACCATGGCATGGGAAAGTGGAGAATGACACCCTGTGGGACAGATGGGCACGTTTTGGTAGTTTGCTCAGGTTCCATTTTTACCTCTTTTTTTTGTAAAGATGCAGATCACTGGCTGGAGCAAATGGGTGTGAGGATGCTGACTACAGTGTAGCTGGACTGCTTTGTGCCTGGTGGGGACCTGGCCTGTATGCGAGACCACTACCTAATGGAACTAGGAAAAGTTCAAAAGCTGTTTGGATCAATTTTTGCTCTTTCAGCTTTTAAGTAGAATTAAAATTAAATATCTAGGTTTTTGTGATTGCATCATATAGATTTGCTGCTAGTGTTATGTGGATACCTGGAGAAGTTTTACTTGTTCTACTTTGTATTATTAAGATAGATTGGGTCATTATACCATGGTGTGCTGTGTCAAAATGGCCTCTTCCTGTTGAAGAGAGGATGCTGGAATTCTTGGGGCCTATTCAGGAGCAGCGTGCTCTGTATTTATGAGGGACATGGTGGTCTCATTTGAATAAACTGTTAATGGGTAGGATTAGCCATGGTAACCAGCTGACTTCATTGCAAAATCCAAAATTATGTGCACCTGCAGTCTGCATATTAGGTCCCAGATGTCAAAAACATCACTTGTAGTTCACAGTCTCCTAGTTGCCAGCTACCAACCTATGAATGATTAGTCTCTAAAAGGCAGCTTTCTGAGCTGCAGTAAGTCTGTCCTAAGTTTTGAAGATATTAGAAGTCAAATTATTAAACAGCTCTGCTTTGGAAAAAAACCCTCATTCTGTTTTGGTTTTTCACCTTATGTAAGGGAGGGGAGAAAGTCCTATTTAGTCTGTCTGTACTGTGAAACTGGATTGCATTAATGCCATTCTGTTTTATAAGCTTGGGGTTTGGTACTGCAGAGAACATTTTTAAGAGGTAAAAGAAGTGCTGGAACACTCAGGTAAACAATTGGAATGTAGAATAGGGTATGTGAATCTGCATCATAACATCAGGCTTTAGTAAAATTTATAATGCATCTTACTTGGGGTGACCCATTTGGCAGCTACTTTTAAATGCTTGGCACTTATGTAATATTTTACATTTTCTAATTAACATAGCAAAAATAGCAAGGTGAAGTCATCCCACTGAAATCACATGTTGATGCAAACATTATAAAAATACCAGCCTGTGGAGTGAGCACATGAAGGATTGACAGTCCTTTTAAAAACAAACTGGTAAATGTTGATATTACAGGCACTGTTTTTACTGGAACTGAACTGTGAAACGACAGGCAAAAAAGATAATGGTATGCACACACCTCCCTAGCCAGGTGGTTGTTCCAAATCAAGGCTGTAAAAGGACTGGCATGACCTTTGGAAATCAATGACAGAGGACGGGAGAAGTAATCAGGGGTGAGTGTTCATGAACAGGAGAAAACTTGTGTGTCTTCTCTGCACTGCAACAGCAGTTTGTGGAGAAGCATGACTCGAGTCAAGGGTTGAATTGCAAAAGAGGATGCTGCAACAATGATGAGCTCTTAAATGCTGTGTTGTGGTGGTGTGCTACCCCGTGTGGTCTACTGGGTGCTAGTAGGGATTTCAGTCTATAAAGGCCAGTTAAAATTGCCAGGAATGACATAGCAGCAACATGTTTTTACTATCATTTTCTCACATAAGGGCTTGATTGTGTCATATTTGTCTGCTCCTTAGGCAAACTGGATAATGATCAGAGTTGGTCTCCCTTCTGCCTGGGATCTTAATGTATTCGTACTACACGGGATACCATAAAATGATTACAAGCGATGTGGTGAAACATGCATTTTCAGTCATGTAGTTGTGAGTGTGCCAGCTCTAAAGTAAATGCTATGTGGAAATGCTTTATGCTTCTGTTTTATGTTGGAGAGGAACCAGATATGCCTGTCTGCAGTCCTGTATCCTTGGATGGAGAGACCAGAAACACACTTTCATTTGTCAATCTGTGCTTTGATTGTCATGTGAGAAATTTACAACTCTTTTCCCTCCATACTTTATATGTGCAGATCTGCATAATCTAATGCTAAAATGCTGATTTTTTTGCTACTTAGTTGTCTCCTGTGAAGCAAAACTTGAAGGTGTTTTTAGCCAGACAGCTATCTATAAAACAGAAGGTGCAGCTGCACCATCTGGTTTTGTAATAATGTCCTGTGTCATGCCAAGCAAGATTAGACTCCTAAGCTTGAACAGGAGATCTGCAGGTGGATTGGTGTTCCCATTAATAGCATTGCCAGCGCTTCCTTTTCAGCTGAAAGAACAAGCATGTACTGGAAGGGTCAGTACTGCTGGCAGGACCATTCTCCAGCAGAGTTGTGCAAACAAGGTCTGATCATCTGGTCACTTTGGCAGGTAGGGGGAAGAAAGGAAATTCCAGCTTAGAGGTTATATTATGGTTAATTAGAAAAACAAGTACCGCTTCTCTAAATTCAGTGGAAATTTTATTCAAGAAAGTCTTTACATTCTGTGAGTAACAATCTTGCTTTTTATACAAGCTCCTAATAGGTCCACCTGAGATCAAAGTTCCATGTGCTAAGGGTATTGTGCAAGCACCCTGCAAACAAATTACAGCCTAAAGATGAGAAGGTGCACCAGGCTATAGGGAGGTGAGGTGACTGACTTGCAGTCACTCAGTGGGTCAGTGGCAGAGTTGATGCAGGAACTCTTGCTTTGTAACCCAGTGCCTAAGCTACAGGTTTTTGTTCTGAACACTATTGCTGTGAATGACTTTTTCCAAAGAGGAGGGTTTGATTTCCATAATTTAAGAAGATTCGTGAAATCCTGTTTGGGGAGTAATGTGATGTGGTTAAAATGCAACTGTGTTGGCAAAGTGGAAACTTGTTCTCTTGAATCATCAGTTGTGTAAATAAAGTTCTCAGCTTGAAAACTTTGGTCATTGTCTTTATCAAAACTATTTACAGCATTGTCATTGATTTCTGTATCTAGATATGCTTAGATGGAGATCATTTCTATTGCCATGCAATGTGAATTCAGTTGATCTGAGAACCCAGACTGGCTTTCTAGTTCAGTGCTGGTATTAGTGATTCTGTTGTTGAAATCTATATGAAGCAGAATATGGGATCTTCAAGGATCCAGTGGAACTTTTTTTTTTTGATAACCAATGTGGTTTCTGTGCCTGATAGAATGGGGATTCAACCTTGATCACTTCATATAGTGCTGCTGAAAAATTCTGATGATCAGAGTTTGCAGTTTCTGCACTGAAAAATCTTACAGGCAGTGGATTCATGGGAAGAGGAAGAAGGTGCTAGTCCCTGTGTCAGATTCTCTTGGAAAGAGATGTTTGCTGTTTTTCTTCTCTTTCTAGACTGAACAGCAGTACTGTGAGACATCATGTTTTTAAGTGTAAACACTGAGTCAATCTGTATCTATGGAGGGCAGAACTGTCCTCTGACCCATCAATCATCAGTGTTAGACTTATCTGGGTTTATACTCTGTAACAGTGAGCTGGACCTGGAAGGGGTTAAGGTCATGCTACCTGCTGCCATCATCTGAAGTAAGTGCAGAGCTGAGATCTTAACTCTTTCAAGCTCTGCTTGCAGAACAATGTTTTTTTTCTTGGCAGCAAAGTGAGTAACTGATATGAGAAAGTATAATGCACACCTGGTTGTGAGTACTGGGAATAGAGGTAGAAGCTGGGCTTCAGAAATGCACAGGCAATGACGTATCTACCTTATCTGAAGGGTACGAAGGTGGAAGTTCAGATGGGTGGCTGGTTATTTTAGCATCTTATTGAGAGAGTTGCTCAGAGAAGAAGCTTTGCTGGGGTCATCCTTTCTTCCACATTACTCACTTCTGGGCCTCAGTTACTTGGCTTATACTCAGCCATCAAGTTCCAGGCTGCTCATATTACCGTAAATACAACTCCTTCCAGGAAGGCCTTTCACTGTGTGGGCACCCTGCTCCAGCACTTGTTGGAAGAAGCTTCCAGACCCCTTGCATGACCATAAAGACTATTAACTAGCCAATTAGACATCTTTTTAATAAGTGGCTCATAGTTTGATTGTCTAGGCTCTTATTTGTCTTTGGGATCATGATTGCTAACTCCTTGCTAATGTGTAGGTAATGGTCCTTGATGCCTTATGTTTGTTGTTTTTGTTTTTCTTTAAACCAGCAGCTGTGTGGTGCATCTGGTAGCTTTCAAAGAGGCCAAATAATGTTTGCAATCTAAGTGAGTTTTGCTTCTCTTTTTGTAGATGCTGGCCAAAGCAAGTGTCGGTTAGAGAGAGCTCAGGCACTGGAACAGGCAAAGAAGCCCCAGGAAGCAGTCTTCATCCCAGAATGCAATGAGGATGGATCATTCACACAGGTAAAATTTCTACTGGCTTCCTTCTGCCAGACTCCCAGTGGCTGCAGCAGATTTATTGTTAAAGCATGAGCCAAGTGATGGCAGCATCATGGGTCCACACTGTCTGACTTAGTTACTCAGGTGAAAGTGTTGAAGGCTGGGGACTTGTCTAACCAAGTGGAAGCTTTGATTCAGTCACCGTATCTTAAACCATATCTTAAAAGACATATATGTAATGGCATCCACCTCCAGTGTAGCACAGAAACAAAACCAAGTTGCCTGGGAGTTCAGTTTTTCTCTGAAGATGAGCTGCAAAGATAGCTGTGGCTCTCACAGAGCAGGGTAGACCGAGCTTCTCTTGCTGTTACCTGTGTTTCATCTGTCCCACCAAAAAAAAAGAGTGGTCTATTAAGCCTCTTACTGCTGCAGGATACTTGTTAGTGACAGATGACACTTTCCTGTTACCTGCCCTGTTGTGGTTTGAGGGTCTGGCAGAGAGGTGTTGAGACAGCTTTTTTGGGTTTTTGATTCTTCACTTGCTGGAACTAAATGATATCCTGAGACTGTAGACTGACTCATAATGCTGCTTCTCTTGAGAAGCAATTATCTCAGGCAGGGCTAGGAGAAGAGGCTTATGGTTTGTTGGCCTTTAATAATCTGTGAAAAATGAATAATCAGTCCTGGTCACTGATCATCCTTCAGAACAGTTGAACTGGGAGAGGTCTTGCATCACACAGAATTACACAGAATTCCAGAGAAGTTGTAGTTACCGCAAAAAGAAAGCCCTCATTAAGGAAATTGAGAGGAAGGGTATGTTTTACTAAGGCAGGGTAGAAGCGAAGAGTGATACTTTGTTTTGTTACCACTAACATATTGAGTAGCATCCTAGCGCTAACTGAACTGGGTGTTAAAAACGGCTTGTATGCAGTTCCCTTGCATATAAGGGTAGGAGGGGAATGCTGTCTGCTCCCTTTGGCATACATCTCAAAAACCAAAATCCTGCAACCCTTGTGACCTCCATTTTGTGAACTTGGGTAAATCACACAATGTTTTTTTTTTGCCTTAGCCTCCCTATATCTAAGACTGCTGTAGAGATCTGGTGCCCCAGAGAAATTGTAGGGTTCATTAGCTATTGCTTGCAAAGACTTTAAAGTAAAAAATAAAAAAAATAGCTCCAAATTAAAATCAATATTCACTTCAAAAAGATGTGAAAAGAAAAAAAGCTTTGGGATTGGTTCAAACACTTTGTGATGCCTAAGGGGAAGAGGAGAGGAAAGATTACGTTCTTGTGATAACCCACTAAAAATTTTATTCCCCTCCTCAACCTTACCTTCCCATTATCTGGTGTGTGGGAGTGTTTTTGATTTGTTTTTTTAATGGTGAAGTGGAAAAAGTTGTATCCATCCTGCCAATTTTGCATACTCTTTTGGAGCAGCATCATATTGTGTACAGTGTGGACCATCTTGGGAAGGTGAGGAGAAGAAAGAAGGTGGCTACAGCTTCTTGCAGTCTAACTACACTTCCAGTTGTTGAAATTTGATTTTAGTATAGAGCTTCTCAGATTATGTTGGCACTGGAGGGAATACTTATAAAACCTACCACGGTGGGCCAACTAAATGTTTCATGTTAAACTTTACAGTTCAAGAAAAAAGGGAAAAGGAAAGCTGACTTTCCACTTTCTCTGTCATATGTCCATCAACCTCTTCAAGAGGAAAATAGGAGGTGCAGGTGAAACTTTTAACCTAATAAGCTGGAATGAGAGTGCGGTTGATAAAGCTCTGTTTTAGGTCTATTTGGAAGGTTGGTACCTGCATCTGGATTATGGAGCAGTTGCTGGGCCTCTTTTCTGCACGTTCCTAGGCCAGTGTGGCTTGCCAGTGGAGGGGCAGCATGAAACTGCTTACAAAAATCGTGTTTTCAGCTGGCAGCCAAGCAATATTTCACATTCTTCCTTCATCCAGTCCTATCTGTGAACACTAAAATGCTTTTGTTTTACCTGGCATGATGAAGGAAGCCTCTGATCCCTTTGTAGCTGCAGTTAACTGAAATTCATATCATTCCTTGGATCATAAAAATACCCTGTGTTCCACATACCTCAGGAACCAGCTTCGTCATTTATATTGTAGCAGTTTAAGGTCATTGTCCCTGCATAAGATGTGAAGGAAAAACAGCTTCCAAGGAAGCTAACCGGTTTCAGCCTGCCTTTGAGACAAGTATTTCCCCTAGCTTCTGGTCCAAATTAATTAAACTTTGATTTTAAAAGGATGTCTAGAAATTACAGTTTTTGTGAACAGTCTAAACAATTTTTGCTTCCAGCAACTCATAAATAGGACTCATCTGGTGAAGGTGCTCTGGATACTGCATCTCTTGTGCTGATAGTTGGCACACCCAGATTCTGCTTTGCAGGGAAGCTCTGTAGGTCAGTTATTGAAGTCCTCAAGGTCTTACTAGAGTCAGCTCTGAACTGTTATTAGTTCAGTACCCAGAGAATTGCTCCATCCAAACTCAGAAATCTCAGCTGGGAAGTCCAGAACAGAACAGCATCTCTCAACAAAGTTTCTAGGAGAAAAAAACACCATACTCTTCAACCTTGAGTCGCCATCCCAACAAGAATCCAAGCAGAAGCGTATGCATCAGGGTATGCCTTGTATGTAGAGTTGGCTAGGGCATTTTTTTAAACAACTTTCCCCCTTCTATGTTACTGCTATTGGAGGAATTATTTGGGTAGAAGAAAAATTCTGATCACAGAGGAAACAAAGATGCCTGCCCTATATTTAGAATACCAAATGCCTTAATTGTTGCAGCACTCAAGACGCGGATGACTTGCTTTTAGTTCTTGAGCTAAACTTTCTAGTAGATGCAGGTTTGAGAACTGCATTTGGTAGCTGTAATTATATGAACACAGAAGCTTCAAGGTCTTAACCAGATAGAACTATTGCTTTTCTGGTTTATCATCGTCCTCTTGATTAGAAACTGAATTGCAGTCTCTAGGGGTTAACACTGAAAGCAGCCCAAGTCGCCCTTTCCAGTTCCTGGGATTGCACACAGTACAAAACTGTGTGAATACGGAGCCAGATCCACTGCAAATTGGGTGGGTCTGTTGGGAGAGTGTAACTACTCTGCTCTTCTGTGACAGGCAGCAGGTACTGCATGGGGACACCACGCTCACCTGATCTCCTCCCCTTCTGTTTCCCTGGAGGGCAGCTGACTCTGACACCCAACAGTTGGATGTGGTAACAAGGGTGAAAGGGAGGAGGCCCTGAAGGCAAACACCTTGGTCTGTCTAGCAGTAAACCCTGCATTAGAGAGAAATAGTGTGTGTCTTAAACAATTGTGTAATCCTTATTTCATTGTCTATAAAGTCTACTCTGAAAATAAATGGAGCCACTGAATGCTTGGATCGCTGATTTTTCTAGGCATGGCTAGTTATAATGGCTTTTGTGTGCTGCATGAAGAGGAGCAGCACCTGTCAATTCACTGGTTTTCAGAACTGTTTCTGTGCACCATGTGTGCTGCTTCCATGATTCTGGGGGCTTGTGTATCGCAAAGATCTTATCAAATCCCTTTTTAAAACTGCTGACACACCTAAAAATGTGGCATGGATTTGTAGCATGGAAGAGGTGGTGGCATTACAGGCATGATGGGATGACTGAATGGGAGCAGATGTGAGGAACTGCTAATTCTTTATATTTCAGGCTTAGGGGCATATTACTTCCTACAACAAAAGGCCTCTGCAGTTAGTCTGTGGTAATATAAGGATTCAGATGAAAATGAAATTTGAGTTGTTCACAACATAAGAATATTTGTTTCATACGAATAATTTCATTAATTGTATAAAACGGAGGTCATGTACTGTTTTGCAAAATTGACATGACTGAAACCAGTTTCTGTTTCCAAGACTTGCTCTCTCCTTTTTGCTGTTATGCTGTATTTTGCATAAATGCCATTCCCTTTCCATGCTGCACTTAACCTGCTGTGATCTGTTCTTCATAAACAACAGCCTCTATTGGGTAATCTGCACACTTTCTTTTGCTGCCTAGTGCCATTGGGCTTGTTGCCATGGGTTGAGAGAGACTTGCATTCTTCATAGTTTTCCCCCAAGCAGTTTTTTAGAAAAGGTTGCTGAGGTTTTAAACAGGAGCTGTTTCAGACAGATTAATATGAACATGAATAATATTAACTCTGCTTTGGGGCTGTAATCTTGTGGGGCTTTTTGTGGTGTGTCTTGCTGTGGATTCCTTTCCTTGCAAGTCTGCATACAAGTGGCTGAGAGCAAGTCCTCGGTTTCTTAGCATTTCTTTAAGTCTAGGACTCAAAACTGCAACTGCTGGTGCAGTTAGGATGCAGCACTGAGATTTCTCTTAGAGCAGGTGCATCAGTCACACCCGGCATCTTTTGACGGGATCAGTGAGAGGGCTGACTTTGTCAGAGCAATTTTCTGTTATTAGATAGTTTCCAGAGCACTCTCACATCTGGTCATAGAAGTCTGCTTGGAAAGAGTGATCTGTATTATGTTCCATAGCAGTGGTTTCATTCTGTATTATGCTAATGTGTGTACAAAGTATTGTTTTCTCCTAAGTTTGACAAGCAAACCCTTTCTAAAGTCATGGGGAACCCTCTCAGCCTTCAGTGTGACTACATGATCCAAGTCTGTTCCTCTGCATTGGCTAGTGTAGCGTGATGCTGAGCAGAATTACAAACTTGTTTCTTAATGCAGCGTGGTGCTGCAGGGCACTGTGTAGACATGTCCCGCATTCCCTGGATACTGTGTATTATTCCATTATTCAGTGCTCATACTCTAGCAATACTAAGCTCTCAAGGACTTAACCTTTCCTTTCAGAATGAAAGAACACAGTCTGTCTTGATAGATTAAAGAAACTCTTTCTTCATAAAGAAACTGGGCTTTAATTAGTAGGTGCTTCTGGCTTTTTCTTTTTTTTAAAGCAGTAGCTGGAGCTCTCTGCAAATATTGCTCTGCAGATTTGTCTGCTGCATACGCACTTGGCTTTCTTCCTGCGGCTCTCACTGTGTTTCTTGTTTGTATATTGAGCTAAAGATAACCCATGGATGGGTAAGGAGGTTATATGTAACATTTCTTCAAAGTACCACCAGTCTAGAGCAAAGAAACAGATTCTTAAAGCAGGAATGGGCATCCATAAGCACAGTGACAATATAATGTCATTCTTAACTCTAAAGGGTCACATTCTGTGTGTAAGCAATGACCCTCTCTTGGGGATCCCTCTCCGCAGCTAAAAATGGTATCTGTACCGGAATGTGTGTTGGGAATGTCCTTGACGATGGATAAGATTCTTTTGCCACAAATCACTTATTTCCCTGGTCGTATGAATAATGAGATTCCTGTAGAGCAAGCATTTATTGAATGGTGCATAGACTTGAGGGAAGTGGCTGCTGCATAAAGCCCTGTTGGGAATATGTGTCTGCACAACATCATTTAGGAAGAATTAAATGTGAGGAGGGAACAGAAAAAAGTGACACAAATGATTTAGGGGGCTGGAGTCCCAAAGAAGCTCAAACTTAAGGCGCAGACTGATTCATAGCTCCCTAAAATTTTGCTAAAGGCAAGGCAGGCTTCTGACAATAGTTAGCTGACTCCTAGTCTAGCAGGAAGTATAAGGTCCAGGGTCCAAGCAGTACAGCAAGACATTCAAGCCTCAACAAAGGCATTGCCACTTACGATAGACAGCCATCAGGCCAGTGTGTCAATTGTGTGCCACTAACTTAGGTTCAGAGGACTTTCTAGATGAGCATGAGTGGCTCAAACAAAGGAAAGGCTTGTTTGCCCAGTGACTGCCCCATCCCTGGCAGTGTTCAGAGCCAGGTTGGACAGGGCTTTGAGCAGCCTGGCCTAGTGGAAGGTGTCCATACCTGTGGCAGGGGGATTGGAACTGATTAATCTTTCCAACCCTAACCTAACCTTTCGAACCCTAACCATCCTATGACTAAAGAATTGCTGTGTGACCCTGAGGTTTCTGGGTCTGACTGGATGATCTACTGCCTTGAAGCAATTTGTTTAGCTGTTTTTAGAGTGTATACAAGGAACACCTGGGTGCAGTCAGGGTTTGGAGCCTTGCCTTGCGCTGTAAGTGGGGGCAGTAGCTCTGCTATTTGCCCTCACCCTCAGAAGTGCCATTCAAAAACTGGATGTGTTTTTAATTCTCTCATAGAAGGAATGTTTTTCTGCCTCCATTATGGAAGAAGCCAGGAAATGTCTGACTGATCTGCAATGGGATAGGAATCAGTTACCAAATTCTTCATCTGAACAGCAGTGAAAAGCTAGTTTGTTCCTGTACTGAGCCCAGTTCTTGTCCAAGGTGCTCTCAAGCCTCTGTTTTCTTCCTCATACATGTGCAAGCAATTTCTCTCCCATTTCTGGTTTCTTTTGGAAATAAACCTTTTGAGCCTCTGTCAAATGGCTGTAAAGGGGTGCTGCTCTTTGCTTGTTGAGAAGCTGTGTACTGCTTGGGAGGTTGATTCTGACATTGCCAGTGAGATGCTGAAGAAACCAAACACCAAACAGTGGCTTCATTTTCCCTCAGGAAGTTAAGAGGCAGAGTTGTCTGTCACTAACTACATTTTTAATGTTTTCATATTGTAATGAACTGGTGTTCATCATACAACTGGATGAGAGCAGGCATGTATTCATGTGGCCAGTGGTTAGTATGTCAGGTGCTGTTTGGTTTCACACATTCTAATGGCAGGGGGGATAGAGGAGCTGCTTCTACACCTGTAGTTTGGGCAGTGGTGGTAGAGCAGTTTCTGTTGGGTTTGTCCCTCATGCATCAATCCTTGAGTTGAGGCACAATTGAAATGACATATCTCTCCTTGCTGAAAAAAAGGAGTGGTGTGCTCCTGCATGATCAGATGTTAAGGTGGAATGTGTTGGGAGATCTCAAAGGATGTGTAGGTTTTATTTTTCTGGGTTCCTATTTTGTAACTTAAAATGTTCTGCTATTGAACAGGCATATGTGAATTTGAGGTGTCAAACTCCGATCTGTCATGTGCCTTTCCAGCAGTAATGAGTGTTCTGTAGCTGCAGCTTGGCTAGGAATCGAGCCTATATTGTATGTAGAATTGGTAATGTATTTTCTCTGACACAATACTTAGCTTTAGAAGATTGAAAGCCAAAATTAACTCAATAACTGAAGATTACTGTGCAGTAAACAGGTATCACTTTTACACAGTTACTCTTTTGATTATAACAGCGTTTAAAAACCTTGGTACTATGCAAGTAGGATTAGAATAAGATTGAATTTCAGGTAGGAGATTTAAATGGGATTTAGAAACAAAACCTCAAACCTAAGATTATTGGAAAAAATTACAGTAAAAACCTGAATTCTCAAGATTTCTTTTAGAAAGTGCTTTGGAACAGTTGACACTACAGAGTTTGTATTTACACGTGGTGTTTAGAAATAGCGGTGGACAGCTATTGCCTTTAAATTTTTTTCAATGCTATACCAGTGCTATGTAACTCATGAAAAGCACACCATTTTCTTTATTTTATCCCAGCCTTTAGGCTGCAATCTCTAACTGTAGGCCACTGTTGTTAAGACACCTTGTTTTAGTTTAAATATGCTGAGACCTAGTCAGGTATTGTGATGAAAGGTAGCCGTCTCAACATGAAGACATTCAGGAAAGCCAACTGCAGTTATTTTTGAGTTTTCTGAAGTGTTTTTTCTTCATGGGTAGTTGTCTGACTCTTAGGATAAGGGCTGAGATTCAGCTGCTGCTGTTATCTGTGATACGGAAGTCGTCTCGTGCCATGGTAGAACATTGGGTTGTTGTGAAAGTGCTGTCAATATGAGATATAGGGGAGGTCATGGGATCCCAGTCCAAGGAAGATCAGCATTCCTTAGCTTAGTTATTTACAAAATTAATGTGCTTTTATAGTTGTAACGTGCTTGGCTTGCATAAATGAGTGTATGTAATTGGTAGATGAGATGCAGCTCGTTGAGATGAACTGCATAACATTCTTTTAGTTAACACATCTATCCTAAATTTATGTCAATACGTTTTTGGACTCCTTTGCCATGTACTTTGTTATTTTCTGCAGATTTGGCTGAAGAACTATTAAGTCACCAACACTTGAATTTTTAAATGCTGGGTACACTAGATTTTTTTTTTTCTATAACGTAACATGGAATGGTCTTGCCTTACTAATTCCAAACTCTATCCTGGAATCTGGCTTCATCTTGTACAATTAATGCTCAGATAGAAATTACATTCCCAATAGCTCCTTGTGTTTTCCTTGTGGGAATGCAATAATGTGTGTGTGATCAGCAAAGATAAACACCGATCACAGAAACCCAAGCAGTTCCATCACACTTGCTTTGAATGTACAATTGATTAAATTGAGCAATAAGAAATATTTTGCAACTTCATTATTGCTAATTATATCCATAGTGCTTTTGAATAATTTGCAATCAGTTTTGTGATGTGTTGAGAGAATAAAAATGAAAGTATGCAGATAGCAGTGACAGTGACTTTAGTAACATGTCTACATGAGACTATTGTTGATTTTGGCTGCTAAAAGTCAATTTGCTTGAGGCAAAATGATTGATTTGCACTTCAGTAAAACTCGAGATAAACACGTGGTGCTGTGTTATAATTGCTCTTAGATCATGTTTTATGTGATACTCAAAGCCTTTTAAAAAGACTGTTGTTAAGTCTCTGAACAAACTCTGCTACCTTAGGGAATCGAAGCCAGCTGTCAGCAAGGGGGAATGACTGGTTTAGCTCTGAAGGATCCCTAATAAAGGGAACGGTACAAACACCCCATCACTCTTCTGTGTGGAGAGGACTGGAATGGGAAATCAGCTGCAATGAAGTTGTTTGGAAAAAGCGAGAATGGACAGAATTCAATTTACAAGTAAAATGAAAAGGGAGTTTCTAAAGTGATTCCATCTCATTTAAAATCTTTGTTTCAGAAGTGTGTTGAAGGGAGCCGTCTCTAGCTTAAAGTAACATAGGCATTTCCATACCATTCCAAGGTGCTGGAAGTAATGCTGTGCACACTCAGCCACAACTGAAAGTGTGTTCGCTAGAAAGGATTTTGGAATTTCTTAATATTTGCATAAATGCCTGTATGATTATCATTTATTTTTGTCTCAAGGGAACTCAAAGGCATTGTGAATTTCATTCAAATGCTGAACTCTCTGAGAGTGAGACAAAGACTGTAACTAGTTTGTTGAGCTGGATGAAGCTATAGTGCCACTGAAGTAATATCTGCATAGGTTTTACTAAGACCAGTTTGCTAGATTGAGATTTGTCTGTTTTCACTTTAGAGGTCCACATCTGAACTAGTCATTCTGGTATCCTTTCATGGTGAAAGAAGGAACTGGACAACTCTAGCTGTTCAGTTTAGAAGCAGAGCTTTAAAGTTAAACAAGATGAATTTTATGCTGTTTACCTGTTGGCTCAATAGAGCTTTCATCAAATGTTTTTATGTCCTTGTCAATACATGAAAAGCAAGCATGTTGGATTTTGCTCCTACTCCCTATGTTGACATAGTAACAGGAGAGACCTTAAATCTATCTGGTGAAGGTTTGTTAACATAACAACTCCGTGTTGCATTTTTTCCAGTCATGTTTATTGAACAAAATGCTCTTGAAATGCCCAAAGATGCTCTTCTCAAGCAGCAGCTGTGGAATTGGGCCAGGGTGGACTTTTCATATCCCAGATGGGATGTAGTAGGACTACTATTTAAGGCTAAATAGTAAATAAGATTTAGCAGAAGGTGGAATGAGCTGGGATACAGCTGCTGCATCACAAAACTGAATTGTTCTCAGTTGACTGCTTGTAACTTCTTTTGCCGACTGAATTGCAGCTAAGGGAGTTGGAGTAGGAGAAAGAACATTTCTTTGGGGAGGGGGGTGAGGACAGAAAGAAAAGATAACGTTATCAAAGATGGTCTTCTCTGGGACCTTCTCACTCTGAAGCGTGTATTTGTGATGCACTTGGGTTGGGGCTTCCACTAAGATGCTAGAATATAATAAAAGTGATGGGTGACACAGTGAGAAATGAAATGCCTGCTCTTTGTTTTATTAAACAGGTGCAGTGCCATACCTACACTGGATACTGCTGGTGTGTGACACCTGATGGCAAGCCTATTAGCGGCTCTTCTGTACAGAACAAAACTCCTGTATGTTCAGGTACTGTGGGAGTGGCTTCAACAAAGGCTAATTTGAGAAGTAAAGGGGTTGGGGAGAATGCATCCTGTTGAGAGTACTTAATCTTTCCAGGTGACTTGGTCACTTTAGCCAATTTAACACTGCAGTTATGCTTTTATCTCCCTATGTGCTTGCTGGCATTTGGAAGCTGCAAGGGAGTTTGGGCTATGGCAGGTCCACCCTGCAGTTAGGATACAGACACTCCTGCAAGGTTCACCTAGAAAAAACGCTAAGGCACTAAGGAAACAGCCTGTGGTAGCCAAGGCAAGAGTTGCAGTGTTGTTGTGTATACCATAACCAGCGATTCCTGTAACAGAATAACTTTTTTGCATGAGCTGTATTTAAAGAAGTGGTTCTTGAGCTCTGTTTTTTGGTGGACCATGAGGTCACTTTGCCTTCAGAGTGACTTCAGTTAAAAGTTTGATATGGCAGTTCTTGAGAAACTGGTGGTTGTTGACTACTAGCCACCAAATCTGGGGTCCTGCTGTTATGACGGATTTGGGTCTTCTGGTCATGTCACTCAGTTCCAGTTCTTAGTTCCTAGATTTTCATGTGGCCCTGAACACTAGCGTACAGTCTAGCTTTGTGAGCTGTGGTCAACAGAGCTGCTGTGGCAGTGGTGTGCTAGGCATAGGGAGAGCTGTGAAGCTGTTCCATACTGCAAGAATTCAGGGGCAACACTAGACTTGTGCTTTCCCCTTCACACCCACTTCCCAAAGAAGAAGAAAGAAAAGATAGCAAGCAAAGGAGTGTGTTTCTGACATGTTCAGGGATGTCATGCAGGCACTGCAGCTGCCTCTGGCTTCATGCTCTGCAGTCTACACCCCATGGGTGTTTAATGTATTTGTCCTCTCACACCTTACAGTGTTTGCCCTTTAGATAGGAGCATGACAGCAGTCAAACCTTTGGGTTTTTTTTTAATCCTCCGCATCTTATTCAGTGTCCTCTTTGGCTGTAGGATGTTTTGTGGTAATAAGCAAAAAAGTGACTTGCATGAGGGCTTGAGCTGAGTGGGAGAACTGTCTGGGAGCCAATGACTCAATGTAGCTTGAGGGGATGCTTGCTGTTGCACAGGTACATGGAAAGAAAGTAAAATTAATATCCTGTTTTAGTGTAAAATGAAATGCTATAGTAATTTGGCTTAAATGTTAAAATATTACTTTCTTCCACCATTCCCATGTATGGTTTTGGTAGGGCATGTTTTAGTCTTGCTTATCTGTTCATTTAGTCTTGAGCTGTTTATAAAATTGTGTTGCCAGGAAAGTAAAGTCATAGTGTTTTGTAGGACACACAGATGTTAAGCTCATGATGACTGATACTGGGTATGTGCTTCCTACTTGTAATCCAGCAGTAGATTGGTGATGAACTGATCTGCAAGTGAAAGTGCTTGGGCAATACAGTTTACATTAGAGTTTGTCTTGACCAGTCTCTTGGGCCTGTCAGAGCTGCCTCCTTTGGAGATGACTTGTGATCCATGTTTCTGGAAGGATCAGTAATTACTGGAACTGTTTAGTAATGCTGCCTAGAAGAATCAGTTTCTTGGAAATAAAGCTATTCTAAAAAAAAGAGGGGGGAAGAAAAGAACTTGTAATAGATTTTTACACTTTGGTAATGGATTTGTTAAAAAAGCTTTTATTATTAGTTCAATTTTTAGTGGAAAACTGTGTTCTGAAGCACTAAAGCAAACTGCAGAAAACTGTAGAATCATATGTATTAAGTAAAGATCTAAGTTATATTAAAAACCCCAGGATGTGGTCTATTCAAGTACATGCTGGATCTTACTCAGTGTCCCTTTTCAAATAGCTGGGGATGTTGAAATTCATTTTCTGCAAATTGTCCCACTTAATCCCTTCCCTTTAGAATACTGGCCTTGCTTTCCCTGCACACTCTCCCCACCTGTTTTTGATTTGCTCTTCCTGACATTTGCTTGCAGACCTAAGAAGTGACTCTTACTGATCTTTCCTACTTGCCCTTGGATTTATTCCAGGTTTCTTGATAGCATGCTAGTGCTCTGTTGAGCTCTTTCAAATCACTGGGTGTAGCTATTAAAGATTTCTTGTTTACCTTTGTCCTGATTTAATATCTCAACACACAAAACTTCCTTATGCTGTCCCAGTTTGTTGGAGCAACAGGCTCTCTGAATCCCAAACTGAGCTGTTGGCAAGTAAAACAGATGCTCTGTGGGTTGAGATGCTGATTGTGTTAATGTGACATTACACGTTCTGTGTGAACATGCAGCATCTAAATGTCTTTTTTTCTTCTTTTCCCTCCCCTTTAGGTTCTGTAACTGATAAACCATCAAGCCAGGGTAATTCTGGGAGGAAAGGTGAGTGGAGTCCTGTGCTTCAGCAACTTGTTTTGTAGTAGCTGCTGCCCTGCCAAGTCCCGTTGAGATAACTCAGAACCTGGGTTCCTAACTAGCTTGGTGTGTGGGAGGCTTTCATGCCTGTGGACCTCTACCTTCAGTAGGAGGAACAAAATAACAGTCTGTTGGTGCACCATCCCATGGAGTAGAAAATGCTGTGCTCTGCTCCTCAGCTGAGACATAGTACATGAAAACAGAGCTTCCCAAAAAAAGCATCTGGCACAGAATAACCTCTTGTTCACCTTGACGTTAACTACGGAGGATTTCAAGTAAAATCCCTAGTGATTAGGAAGGCTATCAATATGACTAGTATACTGGGAGTCAGGAGTGTCAATGTCATGATTGTGGCTTTATATGAGTTGAAAGTGTTGGGTCGTTTCATTTTCTTTTTCACAGAACATCAAACTCTCTGGCCAGATGTGCTGGATTAAACCCTAGCTATGCTTGGAAACCTCACTCTTTTGTGCATTAGACATTAGTCCTCCTTTACAGTCCTTGCCTTTCCTGAGTGAGGCATTTAGGTGTGTCATTGTTCTTCTCCTGTGTGTAGTTGAAGCCCTTCTCTGTGTCTCTGGTGTGTATTCACTGAAATAGCCTTGGGTGGGAAGAGTACATTGAGGGGCAGTCAAATTTGTCTGTAGGCCTTCTTCACACCATGATTTTTTTCAACCCTTCTCCCCTCTACCCCCACCATTCAGAGTCAACTTTTGAGTTTGTCTCTTTACTACAGGAAAAACAGTGCTGAATGCATCCTTACTCCTGCTGGTGAGGATGAAGGCTGTTTCCTGGGGAAAGCTCCTGTTTTAATATCTGAAGTGGAATTTTTAGTGCTAATTCTTTAAACCAATCATTCCTGATACTTCAAAACACAGGAAAATGCCTACCTCAATGACAGTGCTTTAATTTGAAGACTGCTTTAATTTGGGACTGTCAATACAGTCGTGTGAACACTTAACAGGGATTGTAGATTGCTATGTTCAGAGCAGTGAACATGATCAAAAAGCATTTTGAGAATATCTGTTCTCCAGTATATTGCTTGTGTATTGCAGCTTAGGAAGAAGTGGGGAGGAAAAGATGCAAAGAAAACTACTTAGTTAATACTGAATGCTGAAGCCTGCTTCTTATTTTAGATAAGGATATGTCTCTGTAAACCTGTAATTGCATGTTAATGTATAATTGGCACCTGAATGCATTGTTATCATTCTGTTAATGCTAGTCTAGCCCGAAGTACAAGCAAATCAAGTAGCTCTTGAAATCTGAATTATTTTTGGCTGGGGATTGTTTGTAGGCTTCCTACCTGAGTAGTCCTGGTCTGTTCTTTTAGAATTGGAAGCAGCTGACATTGGATTTCAAAGGAAACAGGAGCAAAAGGGGAAAACATCTGAACCTGTTTTTTCCACTTCACTCCCTTTATTAACTCAGAAGTTGGAACATGCAAAAAAGAAAGAACTGTAAATGGAATGAGTTAATCTAAAATTTGCAATATACATCGATTCTCCTTGGTGCTGCTTGTGGCATCCTGTTTCAAGAATGGTATGTTTAGTCAGGTGATTGCAAAAACATCCTGTCAAGAAAAAGAAAATGATTCTTTTTGGGCCAGCATGCTTCAAGCAATCGTGTACATTTTCTATTCCCTCCAGCTCTGAATCTGTTCATATCTATTGAAAGCCACTTTGGCTTTTCTCCATCAAGTTAGAAAAATACTTGTGAGCAATCATTAAATAGGTCTTTTAAAATCAAGAGGATTTGGGGAGCTGAAATAATGTGGTTTAAAACTTGATGGACTTAGCGTTACTTTTGGGGCTAGTGATGAATACCTAATTAAAAATTCATCTGTATTTCTTGTCAGTGTGTTTTCTTGACTTATATTACTTTGATTCAAAATTCCAGCATCAGATCCTATTGTAAGGAAGTTGGGACCAAGAACAGGCTGCCTTCCTTGAAGCAAGGTGCTTGCTGGAGGTCTGACTTCTCTGAAGGCCTGTAGCTAGCCTGTGTGCATATAACCATCCATTCCAACTGAGTGTTCAGGCTCTTTCTGTAAAGATTGCCCTTTGCAAGATGACAGGGCAGGGTGAGGAGGCGTCCAGCAGGAACAGAGTCAGTGATGACATTCCTGTTGCAGAGGCACATCTTTGAAATTTCTGACATCACTTTGGGCAACTGCTACCTGAATCAGGAGCTTTTGGACTTCTCCCCCCGCTCCACACACTCCTCTCTCCATCCCTGGGTAAGGGTCTCTGTGAGTGGAAGAGCGTATTGTCTGGCACACAGTAGGCCCTTTTGGGAGGAAACAATAGCTGAGGCTCTCAAAAGTGTTTTCTTTTGTCTCATTCTTACAGGAATGTAAAATATGGAGCTAATAAACTTTGTGTGATGCTGGTGCCTTTCAGGTCTTCAAGGCAAAGTAGTCTTTCTGGATAGAGGCTTCTCTGCCTTAGAAACTGCAGATGACTAGGGTTAAGCTGTTGGGTAATAAATGAAGACTTAATTAACATGAGCTCTTTTTTAGAAGAAACAAAACGATGTTGGAAGGAGAAGAAGGCTGGGTATTGGTAATAACCCTTTCTCCAAATGTTTTGGCCTCTCTCCTGTTTAGCCCTAATTTCTGGGAGTCAGTAGGTGTGATGGACTCGCCAGAAGATGTGATTCCCCTCACAGGCTCTCTCACTACTGATGAAAAGAAAATGAAATGGCTTTATGATCACGTGGCTTGGCTTGTAGTTCCAGAAGTGGTTCTGTGGAGCCTTCTGCAGAGAGCAGACAAGAGTGCTGGCAAGAAATCCTTTTTATTTTTAAATCCCATGCTCTGGTTACCCATGTTTACATTGCTGCTATTGCTGTATGATGCAATGCCAGTTATTCATACAATTTGCCCTGTAAGGTAATTTAAATCCAATTAACTTGGCACCAAACTTAAAACTTTAAAATAGTATGTATTGATTTGTTCTGTGGCTGAGAAGTGCTCTGTTGCTGGAAGGCAGAGACCTGAGTCTACAGAGATGGAAGAATGTTTGTTATGAGGCAGAATAGAAACCTAGGTTCTCCAGGACAAGCTTGGTGTGTGGACTTTACAGCTCAGACAATTACCATTGTTCTTCCTATGCTGAATTCAGCTTGCAAGTGAAGAACAAGTTTCCAAGCCCTTTGTCGTGGAATGCAGTTATTCTTGGGTGGGATTAGGATATCCAGAACCTGCAGATTTCTTTTGCTGTCTCTTCTTTATTTCAGCTTGTTCCTTATACAGTCTTTTCTTGTAAGGAGCTTTTTGCTCTAATTTACTCCATTTGCTGCTTCATTTGGAAGGCCTCAGAGACTTCGAAGATGCATGCTAGCCCCTAGAGGGGTGGATCTCATCTCCCCCCTCTTTCCCACTGGGAGGTTCTTCATGTTTTAAGAAGCGGTGAAAGGCATCCTTGGAGCCAATGGCCCTGGATTTCTTCGCTGCCTAAAGAATGTAGACCGTTCTTTCTGGCAAAGGGAAATTGTGCCACACATTTGAAACAAAACAAGCAAACATAGAACAAAACAAAGCTTTCTTAATCTGAGGAATGCTGGGGCTTTAGTATCTCAAAGCTGCAAATTTGGCATACTGCAGCCGTGAGTATTGACTTTCACAGTCATCAAGCAGGTTTTAATAAGTAGGCTGGTCAGGAGATAGAGGGATGTAAAAAGCAACCATGTCACTGTTTATCTCCAATAAGCTTAAAGTCACTTGATCTTCCTTCTTAAAATCAGAGCGAAATAAAAGTAGCGAAATTGGCTATGGGTGAAGAGGAAAAAAGAAATCTAGGTTGTGATACTGATTTGTTAGTGGTTGTTAACTGTGCTGGATGTTGTGCAAGATGCTGATACTATATTTTAATCAACTGAATGAAGGAAATGGGAAGGAAGGCTTGATTTTATAATCTGGCATTAAAAGATGATGGAAGTACAGGGTAAATATGGGCCCAGTAAGTCAGTGTCAGTCATGAAGAGTACTGAATGGTATGAACTCCCTTTTTCTTTCACTTTCATAAAGTCTCTTGCAATGCATTAAATTAATGCATTAATTAATGCATTAAGTCCATGGGTCCTGATGAAATCCATCCGCGAGTCCTGAAGGAGCTGGCAAATGAAGTTGCTAAGCCGCTGGCCGTCATATTTGAAAAATCATGGCAGTCAGGTGAAGTTCCCGACAACTGGAAAAAGGGAAATATAACCCCCATTTTTAAGAAGGGGAAAATGGATGACCCGGGGAATTACAGACCAGTCAGTCTCACCTCTGTGCCTGGCAAAATCTTGGAGCAGATTCTCCTGGAAGCATGCTAAGGCACATGAAAAACAACAAGGTGCTTGGTGACAGCCAGCATGGCTTCACTAAGGGGAAATCCTGCCTGACCAGTTTGGTGGCCTTCTGTGATGGGGCTACAGAACTGATGGACAGGGGTAGAGCAGTTGATGTCATCTACCTGGATTTGTGTAAAGCGTTCGACACTGTCCCACATGACATCCTCGTCTCTAAATTGGAGAGACATCAATTTGATGGATGAATCACTCGGTGGATAAAGAACTGGCTGGATGGCTGCATGCAAAGAGTTGTGGTCAATGGCTCAATGTCCGGCTGGAGACCAGTAACGAGTGGTGTCCCTCAGGGATCGGCGTTGGGACCGGTCTTGTTCAACATCTTCGTCGCTGACATGGACAGTGGGATTGAGTGCGCCCTCAGCAAGTTTGCCGATGACACCAAGCTGTGTGGTTTGGTTGATACGCTGGAGGGAAGGAATGCCATCCAGAGGGACCTTGACACGCTTGTGAGGTGGGCTGATGCCAACCTCATGAAGTTTAACCATGCCAAGTGCAAGGTCCTACACCTGGGTCGGAGCAATCCCAGGCACAGCTACAGGCTGGGCAGAGAAGAGATTCAGAGCAGCCCTGAGGAGAAGGACTTGGGGGTGTTGGTCGATAAGAAAATGAACATGAGCCGGCTTCAGTGCGCTCACAGCCCAGAAAGCCAACCGTATCCTGGGCTGCATCAAAAGGAGTGTGACCAGCAGGTCGAAGGAGGTGATCCTGCCCCTTTACTCTGCTCTCGTGAGACCTCACTTGGAGTATTGTGTGCAGTTCTGGTATCCTCAGCATAAAAAAGACATGGATCTGTTGGAACAAGTCCAGAGAAGGGCCATGAAGATGATCAGGGGACTGGAGCACCTCCCATATGAAGATCAGCTGAGAAAGTTGGGACTGTTCAGCCTGGAGAAGAGAAGGCTGCATGGAGACCTCATGGCAGCCTTCCAGTATCTGAAGGGGGCCTATAGGGACACTGGGGATGGACTCTTCATTAGGGACTGTAGTGATAGGACAAGGGGTAATGGGTTAAAACTGAAACAGGGGAAGTTTAGATTGGCTATAAGGAGGAAATTCTTTCCTGTTAGGGTGGTGAGGCACTGGAATAGGTTGCCCAAGGAGGTTGTGAATGCTGCATCCCTGGTAGTGTTCAAGGCCAGGTTGGACGAGGCCTTGGGTGATATGGTTTAGTGTGAGGTGTCCCGGCCCATCGCAGGGGGGTTGGAACTTTATGATTTTAAGGTCCTTTCCAACCCTAACTATTCTATGATTCTAAGTTCCAGGCCTGTTTTGACTTGCTTTGCTTCCCTTAAAAAAGCTGGCAATAGCATCTGCAATTCCATGAGCCTGGGGGAGGTATGGTGATGTTGGTGAAATGTAAGCCCTGATGGCCTCACAGAAGGCGAAGTCTGGGTTGAGCTGGTTTTATGCTTACTATCTTACATGTAGACAAGACTCCTTTATGGAATTGCAAGAAGCTTTTGCCCAATGAGTTTGCAGCCTACAAGAAAACACTGGAGCAGTTACAGGAACTTAAGATGAGCAACTTAAAATTCCTGTCAATTAAACATCTAGAATTGGGTTCCTTTTTGTGGGTTTAACAGTGAAAAATGGGCTTAAAGGCAGGCTTCATTTCAGGGAAATTCTCCACTGCAGTTGTGGGCAAGTTGGCAAGAGAGCCAATCTGTAGCTTGCTTTCTGCTGGTTTCCAAGAGTCTTGCCTCCAAAAAATGTTAATGGCCTAGTTGTACAGCCAGTAGAGTGAGCAATTTGAATCAGTAATGAGCCATTAGTAATTAGACTGAGCAGTAAAGGGTGAATGCTCTCCTCAGGCAAACCCAAGTGGAGGACAGCTTGTGCCGATGTAAATAAATGGAACCGTTTGTACATGGAGACCTGGAAGCTTTGTCTGCTGGTGGTAAGAAGTCAGGTGCAGCTGGCGCTAATTCACCTTCTGTCATCTTACAAGGAAGGTGGTTGGTATGTCTCAGAAGACAGATATCTTGACAAAAATATCACATAGAAATATGACCAAAACCTGAGACTGGGACTTTGGTCTTTACCTTCTCCAGTTCTTTCTGGATTCAGCCAGGTACTGACCAAATCTGAAACAGCTGTGCTATTACACAAACTGAGCTTCAAGTGCCAAATTATTCCTGCCTCTCCAACCTCGTATATACTAAGAAAATGCTCTGTGATGTGTTTAGAAGCTTGTGGAGGATACAGGAAAGATAGAGAAATATTTTATAGCCTCATCAGTAAGGTGAAAGAAATACAACTTTACTGGAGCAGTATGAAATCAAGTGATGGTTTTAGCTGGTGAACACCATCTTATGATGAATTTCTTGCAGAAGATTAACAGATACTAAGTCTGCAGTATGATGAGAACAAATCCTCTAGTTCCCTTATGTTACATATTTATTTCTAACTAATATACTAACTTATAAGTCTGGATGAAGGAGAATTTTCATATAGAAATTGCTTTCTGAAGGAATATTCCTAGAGCTGACATGTTTCTGATAGGTCTTTTCTAGGTGATACATGCACACAGTGTGTACATACAGTTTCATGCTTCTGGACAGAGATGTATGTATAATATAGCTATGTGGAAACAGTTATATGAATGTATAATGTCTGCTTCCAGAAAGCAGCAGGTTTTCTCTGTGTGTGTGCTATGTGAATGCTCTGAGCCCTCTTGATGTGCTAAAGCTCAATTTGTCTTACCATGCACTGGTGGTGACCATTTCTCAGTCTTCCCTGATCAAATCTAGCAGGGGACAGGAAGTAGTCGCTGGGGGAAACATGAATGTATGCTGCTTTTCATGAAACTGGGATAAAAACTCAGGTGACTGCAAAGATTAACGTACAAAACCACTGTCCTGCAAAGGCCTGAGTGGGCTGTGAATAAAAAGTGCTATAGATGGAACTTGTAACACATAACATTTTGGTTAGTGAATCTTTATATTTCTAGGAAAACTCAGTGGTGGAATTGAAGTTTGCTTCTCTGTTATAAAAATAGTTCTGTAAAAAATACCATTACTTTACTTAGAAGGTTTGTCAGTTGGTAGATATTCAAAAGTCTGTCTGGTTCCTATCACTATCCCTATATTGTACATAATCTACAAAATCGTTTAATAAATTCTACTTAAATGTAGTTGTCAAAAGCAAGTGAATTTCCCAGGTATGGCAGTTTGAAGTTTGTCAATATTGCAGATTTTATAAGATAGAGAGAACCCAGCTTTTAGATGGGAGTTGTGATCAATTTTTGGTGAGAACAGAGAAATACAATTTTACAATACTGTGTATACTGGATCACTTTTCCAGAGTGGAGCAGTGTTATAAGAAACACTTTGATGTATCTCATAAATCAAACCGATTTGTGAAATGTTAAGGTCTAGATGAAAAATTCAACCTCAGATTTGCTACATAAACAGTAGAATTAAAAACAATCCTTTTGGGTCCCCACATCATTGACTTGTCTGAAATTGTTTAGTTTTCATCAAGACATTTTTCTGTGGGCCTCAAGAACATATGTATCAAATTTGAGGTTGAAGAAAGTTTCACTGGCAAGTTTAAGCAGAAGGCAAATTCTGGTTTAAAGTATATTTTGTTTGATATAATACAAGAATTCTGCTTTCATCTATAAAGCAACAGTTCTAATCGGTAGGTTAGTCTATATAATATGACTTAATAAAATCGTAGTTTACAAGTGTTATTATAGCAATCTACAGACTACTCATGTCTGTAATGTCTTAAGGACAGCTGTAAAGGCTTTTAAATGATTAAGTCATAGTATTGAGCAGCCTGGTGAGTAGATCTAATAAGCAGACTAACAATTGATTAAGCCACATCTGTTAAGGTATTAACTGTTTATGTGCTATACACAGATTTCTGGTGTCTGACCAATTACAGCTTCCAGAGAAATGGAATACTTCTGGGATCTGTGGGTTGTTTTTGTCGTTTAAATACTTAATAGCTATGTGGCCTCAACACTTTTTTTTTCTTTTCTCTTTTTTTTTTTTTTAGAAGAGTTGTTTAAAAAATTCTGCCCATGCTCTTGCTGTCTGGATCAGCATGCCAAGATGTTCTACTATTATGCTATGTATTTGTCTAGATCCTTTAAAACAGCGTCATTGTAACTTTGAAATTAATAGTCCCAGGCTTCCTGTCTTCTATAGCTGTTTCTTAAAAATAAACCTGAGGATAAATTGGAGAAATTGCAGGGTTTGTAGGTAAGTGAAGCTTTGTATCAGCCTAACATGAACCTATTTTGTTTGAGTATTCATGTCCTATAGAAGAATCTGAACCTTAATCAATGTAGTCTACAAGCAAATGTGTTTTGTTGTGAGTGCAGGGGTTCAGCTGGGGGACTGCAAGTACTTCCCTTTCAACTCCTTTGCCCCAGTATCAGTGTTTCTCTGTAAGAGAAAGAAACTATGAAACTGCGATGGGAAAGCTTGAATGCATGCAGAGCATGTGTGCTTGTAAACAAAATCGGGGAAACTGGAGAGTCAACCACAGTGTTTGTTCAAGTTTCAGAGATGGCACCTTTGGGACTTAAAGCTTCTTTAGAACAGATCTAGCTGGAATGATAGCTTCCCTTCATGCATTCATCTAGGTTTTTGTTTTATGTTGATAGCAAGATATATGTATTGCAAAATGCTTTGATAAAGTCTAGGGATGGAAAAGTCTTACCAACAGACTGAATTTCTTTGGGCTGTGTGCATGTCTTTTATTACATGTCAGCTTGGAGCTTAGATTCTGATGGGACATATACGTGCTGCACCAAAGCAATTCTCAAGTGTAAGTAAGTGTAAATATTTGACAGATTTTATCTTGACTGTTCAAATACATTCTTGAGCGCTCACAAATGCGCCTTTAAATGATGATAGTTCTGAAGGTCTTGGGCTCATTTTGAACAGTCAATCTGTAGATGTGTGGCAGAATGACTTTGAGGGATGACCTTCCTCCTCTTAAAATATATGTATATATATATTTTTTTTTTTTACTTTTGAGAATGTGGTGTCACTTGTACCCCATGTACCTTTCTGAGATGTGCTTTGTTCCATACATACAGATTTCCTTCTGAAGCATGTTAAATCCTTTGGATGTCCTTTCAGTGCAACTCGGTTACCCTGCCTATCTGCCTCCTGCCATTATTCTCCGTTCCTTCCCTCATACAGAAAAGCCATTCCTTCAGTTTCATAATCAGATAAAAAAGCTCTTTTAGTCTAAAATCAGATCCTGGGGTGAACCAGCTGGGGCAATATATTTAGAGAGCAGATTTGTGCTCACTCACCAAACCTCTGAACCTCTACTCTTAGTGATCCTGGGGGAGAAAAAAACCTGTAGAAACAAGCAGTGAATAAAAAGTGTATGCAGGTTTTTTCCCTTTTCCATCATTTGCACACATGCAATACAGGCATAGCACCAAGGTATCCATTCTCTTTGCCTGCGAGGAAATGAAAAGGAGTATTGTAAGCCTAAGACTAGTCTGGTTGTCAGCCAGGAATTAGTCCTCTAAAGGATAAAGGGAGAGGGGCTGGTGAGAGAAGAGCCTGAGAAGGGGGAGCTGGAAGGGGGAAAGCACACTTTGAGATGGGTTCAGTGCACATGTGTAAAGATGGAAGGGGTCTTGTGCTTCCTCAGCATGCAGGTGTCGGGAGAAAGGCAGGGAGCTTGTGTTCTTATACACGGGCATGTGTCTGGGGGAGCAGGGTCAAAAATTTAGAGTATTTACTTAATCCCTTGGAACAGCTTTTTTTCTCTTCTGTTTTCTTTTTGTGTTTAACAGACTGCTTTACAGGGGACACGTGTGGTAATTAACACATGCAGCTGTAGGGCTTCAGCCATATGTCTGAATTTCAAATGGCCATTGATCTGGGAAATTTGCTGCCGTCTCCACCCCCCCCGCACTTATAGGCCGTATTCCTTGAAGATGTGAGGGAATTTATAGAGTCTTTACCTTGAAGAGGCCAGAGCTGGAAGGAGAGGAGTGAAAGGGAATGTGTGTGATGTTGGGGAGAGAGAGAGAAGAGAGAATGAGGTTCCAATCACACCCTTCAGGCCCCTTGCCCCAGGCCACTGTATATTTCAGGTAGCTTCTAAAATGTTCCCAAAGATCGTTATTTGTATGAAGCGTGCATAACAATCGTTAATTTTTTAACTCATTCAGCAAAGTAGCCAATGGTCAGAATCACAATGTCCTTGTGGGCTTTTCAGATTGTGCTCCTCTTTTCGCAGCTGCAGGTATCTGGCCTCTTACGCAGCCTGTAAGTGGCAAGGTGGAGTTGATTGTGGACTCTGAGAAGCCATTCAGAAGAGGTAGTCAAGGAGGGAGTGTGTGTATGTGTGTATGTTGGGGGGAACAGAGAATACTTCACATCAAAGCAGGGCCTCCTGAAAGAAGATGTGATATACAGTAGGTAAAATTAAACCAGAGAGGCTAAACTAAACAATCATAAGATGGTTGTTGCTTTTGCCAGCAGTGATCAGGCAGCTGTTGACAGCACTGTAGAGCTGTCTACAAACTTCTCTTAAAGTCTGGGGCAATGTCAAGTGCTAAAATCTTGCTATGAGATATCACGTCTTAAGTGAAATATTTCTTTGTGTGGAAACTTTTTTGTTCCTGTTTTATTTCAGATGTCACTCAAGGCAGTGAACCAAATGGAAGAAGTTCGGAGTTAAGATACTGAGGTCTAGAATCCTGCAGTATCTATCATACTTCTGGTGCTTAGAGGGTGCGATAGAAATGTATTATTCTAGTCTAGGAAGCCATAAAAAAGTAAGCCTCTCTTCCTCCACTTTTCCTCCTTCAGTCTATTTTTAAACTTCCTTAGTGCTGGCTATCACCAACCTCTTGATCTCATCTCTCACTCCACGGTGCTAAGTAATGCTGGCACTTTGGACGTGTTTTCTGGTCTGGAGGGGGAAAAAAAAAGAAAAAGAGAAAACCAACAAACAACAAACTAACAAACATTCCTAAATAGTGTGCACTCCAGCTCTTGCTGAAGGGGACTGTGATTTTCTCAACTCTTATTACTGATACATTTTTGTGTGTCCTATCTGTGCTCTCCACTTCCCCTGTGAAGAGTAGTGCCAGGATTGTCTGGAGCAGCCATGTACCGTACTGCCTCTTCTGACACACCTCCCTTTTCTCCCTTTATTACCATGGATGGTGTCCCGTTCTTAGGACAAGATGGCCAGACATCTCTTCTGTAGATTAGCATGACCTTTTCCACAAATAATGTGGTTGTAGCCTGTATTGATATGCACTTGGATACAACTTCTGTTGCACAGATGCAGGGTCTTAATTCTTTTCCTATTACAGCTATTTTCCTTTCAACTGCTTATCTCCCTGAAGAATAAGGTTATTCCCATATTTCCTCTCCTCTTCGTTACCTTGGGCCTTTTGTTTAGAGAAAAAGTGCTGGATTTACAGCCGTGTAGTTTACCATAGCAAGTCTTTTCTACACCAGTTGACCCATGAAGGTGTCTGCTGGTCAAAATGAGTCTTGGAGACTCAGTTTTGAAACTGAATGCCATCCCCACAGCCAGCTACCTTTTGTCCATTAGGAAATACATCACCATTCTTCAGCATGCTTCAGATATACATGGTTTTTGCTAACAGGTGGTGTTTGTTGCTATGTGTCATGACCAGTCCCAAAAGCCATTCAGTTCCATTGGTTCTTTTAGCTATTCCTGCATTTCTTCTTGGGTGTGTGTATCAGTAGGGGAATAGCAGTAGACTTTTGAAGGCCAGGTAAGTATGTAGCTGAATGAAAAAATTACTACTTCTATAGGGAGCCTCTTTCTCCAGCCCATATTAGTTCTTTAGGTTTGAAGGTAGGCCGATAGCCTTCCAGTGTGGTGTTGTAGCAGATATTTTCATGACGCTGAAATTGCTGCTGGTATGTAAGGAAAATAGCCATGCTCAGTGATGGTTGCAGGTTCTTCTCTTTAGCTGAGTGGAAGATTGCTAGAAGCTGTGAAACATCTATCTCCTATGACAAGCAGGCTGCAATCCAGTGACAAGCAGAGCCTGGTCAAACCTCCATCCTTTGCTCCACTTCCCACTCCTCAATAAGCAGTCGAACTAGTCTTTTTTTACCGTGCTTGTGTGGCTGGTGAGGATGGGCTCGCAGCTTGTGCTGCCGAATGCTATGTTCTGAAATTATCTGCTGTGATGTAAACAGGTTTACATGTAAAAGTCATGCGTTTACATGTAGCATTTCTAGGCAAGCTGTACAGTGGGAACAATGCACTCTAGGTCAAAGAGGGATTTCAGTCCCTGCTGCTGCCTAGCTGATTTCATGAGGTATATGAACAATACAAAGTAGGATGAGTTCTGACACCATGGCATTGGGAAGATGCCTGTTTTTCAAGATAAAAGTATTTCATTGTTTATACAGTCGTTAAGAAATGAATTTTTTTGATTATTATCTCAGCAGGATGGCAGGAACAGCAGCAGGACAGAAAAGATGCAGCAATACCAGGAAAACACTGCCTTCTTCCAAAGAATTACAAAACTTTGCCTCGTAGGGAAGGAGGAGGGAAGGGAGGAACTGAGCTCAAAGGGAGAAATGGTCAAATCTGATACAATGGAAATGGTAGATTAACAAAAGTATATATGACTTGCGTCTTAGCAGCTCCCTGAAGAGTCTTTGGATAGATGATAAACAGGTTCTTTTTTTTTTTAACTTTTTAATTATTTTTTTTTCTTCTGGTTGATGACATCAGTGTGTATTTCTAAATAATACGATGCCATATGATTTTGGTCTAGCTTCACAAATGAAACTGCTTCAGCGAGTGTTGAAGGAGGGTGGGAATAGCAAGTCTCTGAAGATGGCAGGGGGACAATGCCTTCACAGCTTGAGAGAGATTCCATATTGATCAAAATAAAGCTTTAAACTGGACATGGTCTCAAACTAACCTGACCTTTATTACCCACTCCTCCTTTTCAGCAGATAAGGTTCAGATCTAGCCTTTGGTGTTTATTTTCCCATTACTTCAAAATCTTTGAAGAGACCTATTTTGCTTTTTATGTAGGAATTTGGCTGTGAGTCTGAAAACTGTAAAACTGCATAAGGTAAACCTATGCAGAACGATGAATCTTCTCCACCCAGGCTTCATTGTATTTGATTTTAGAAATGCTCTATTAACCAGTCTGAAATCTGATCACTGGTTCTCTGCTCATCTCTTACAGGCAAATTGCTTTGATAGAACAGAAGGTCTCAGTGTTAGACTTTGGCCCCAGAATGAACTGAAAATTCTAGTTAAGTTCAAAACAGCAGGGCTGTGTACAGATTCCTTGTTCTGAATTAGTTCTCTCTTCAGGTTTCTTGAGAGGTACTGCTGCTTCTTTTCCAAGTCTACAAAATTGGTTGACTGCTGTTTGCTCTTCACAATTTAGAGAGAAACTGGCTAAAAACCGAGAAATCTTATTTCACAGGTCTCATGGTTTTGAACCCCTCATTTATTACTCACTAGAACAGAAAAGACCACATGAACTTGTGGCTCCCTGCTGTCCTCCCAAATTAGTTGACAGCACTATAGTTGGGATCTTAGCTTGAGAAAGGGGAGAGCGATGGGCAAGTCTCAAGTTTGAATGAGGTGAGTGCTTTAAATGCTGGATTTAATTATTTTAAGGTTCTTGCTTTGTCTTCTGCTTGGAAGCATGCCTGCATACCTGAGGAAAAATATTATTTGGAATGCTATATTTCTAGGAGTAGGTTAAAGCAACAACTTTTCAAACATACTGAAGCAAATTTGCATCACTAAAAAGCTTGCAACCAGACCAGCTTAATTCTCTGAGCCTTCATGGATGAATCTGCTTGTTCCTAGAATAACATGAATGTCTGTCTGCATTGGCACCAAACTCCGTAAGAGTTTTGCCGTCAAAGTGGTGAAGTATAATGGTTTAGTTCTCAGCTGCATTATCCTCCATGCAGCAGAATTAGGAAGAATGTTTTTGTTCTTCCCAGAAAGGTTTGCATAACTTACAGAAGTGAGTCAGGTATTTAAGTGGTAATTACCATAGGGCTTGGTTCAACCTGCAAAGTTCAAATCTGAATCTGGATCTGAACTTTCCCAGAGGCAGGGGGCGTGTTTGGACATTGTGTTGGTTTGACCTATTATAGTGCAAGTTCTGAAATGCAGGTCCAGATGTATCTTCCCAAGTATGAGACTTTCAGGGCCACTTTTTTGTTAAACTGACTCCTTTGAAATGATACATAATGGAAATAATATAAAACTGGATCTCATTTTGGGGAAGAGCTTTGTGTCTGAAGGGTAGTATCTTGCTGTGCCTCTGTTTTTCAAAAGGAGCTGTTTGAAAGCTACAAAAAATGAGAAGTTAGAGGGCAGATTTGTTTTGGCTAATTGCTGTAGAAGTATCTGGAGAACTTAAGCAGTAAATGAGGACTTTGGATTTTAGAGAGAGCCTTTCTGAATCTTGGGATTCAACAGTTTTAAAAACATGGAATCCCAGATACTGAGCATTGCTATTAATACAGAGTGCTGCTTCAGAGCCCTTTTGACACATTTGCTTTTGAAGGACCAGGCCCAGGAAGAGGGAGCTCTTTGTCTGCAGTCAGAATAAACTCATTGTACACCCAGACAATTAACTCTTCAATCGACTTGCCAGCCTCTGTAAAGCACTCGGTCCCCTCTCTGTCTATCTCCAGTTTTATTCAGACATTTAAGGGCACCAATGTTTTTTGTTTATTATTGTAAAAAAGTCCTTCACAAGAATAGTCAGAGCAGATCAACATTGTCCTCCCAGCAGCATTTATCTCCGCTTGGCAGTGAATGTGTCAATCAGGAATCAAAAAGCCAAACAGAGGAGGCTTTGAATTGTGTCACGGGGGTCAGAGTTACTTCCAGCTGTCTGTGCATGGGATAGGCTTTCTTACAGGGCAAAGAATTGAGCTGCCATACAAATGCACTGACTACATTGGACCACAAAGTACTTGGGGCTTGAGTGGCTTTTTTGATGTTGATGCACCTGCAAGGGAGATGTGAGAAGAAAAGGGGGAAACTAATGCCTTCCTGAAGGAGAAGGGGAAGACTCCTCATCCTATCTGGGTGATGCCTGAAATGCAGTGTTGAAGTAAACAGTGCCTGTGTCTGTATGGTGTACAAAATAATTGATGTAGGAAGGGAAGAATCACTGCAGTGACAGCACAAGTCAGCCTTTGCAGTTAAAAGCTCCTTAAGCCATACAGAGCTCTTTCATGTTCAGCACTTGGACATATTTTCACCTTTTAAAGCAAAACTATTCTGTATTTTGTTCCGTGTCCAAGTATTTGTGGGCTGTTATATCCAAAGGGATCCCATTATTGCTGTTTCTTAAAATGAAGGCAATAAAGAGTGAAAACTCGTTTTTGCTGATTTACTTTAAAAAGTTGGGGTTTTCCTTAACAGCTGTGCGATCTCCATGCATAGACGTGGTTGGACTTGATGATCTTAAAGGTCTTTTCCAACCTAAATGATTCTATGGTTCTGTGGAAAGGGGTGTGAAAACCTGGCAGGGAAGTCTATCTGCACCGGTGCATTTCAATTTCAGCTGCTTGGCAAGAAATTATCTTGATTTGGCTGGATTATAAGAATTTCAATTTTTTTTTGGCATGAATGCTAACTTTCTCCATTAATGTTGGCAGTATGTCTGTGCATAAAAGTTGCTGGAATAAACATGTATATTTGTGTAAGACCCCATGTAGTACAGCATAGGTTTTGTTGTCTTTTTTTTATACTTTAAACAGTACCCCCAAGCCTGGGGGTAATATGCAGAAATGTCAAAGTTGTAAAATTGTATTTGAACTGCAGAGATACAGGGAGCTTGAGTTGACCTGAGAGGTCTTTGTTGCATCTGAGTGGTTATTAAAGCCACTAAAAGGTGTACATATGACTTCAGTCCCTAAGGAGTGCTCAAGCCTAGGAAAACTATTCTCCCTTCCTATTGGTTTGACAGACCCAGTAAAGGTTGTCTGTGCTGCATTGAACAGGACAAGTTGAGAATTCACTCTCTGTCCTGGCTGTCTGTGCTCTAAGTTGCCTATTTAGCTTGAGCTATGCTAAGTAATGGCTCGCCCCAAACCAGATGATGGTAAGTGAAAGAATCACTTGACACTGGAAAAAGGTTGCCTTCTCCCAAGGCAGAGCTATGCACTTATAACTGTCATCCTCCTATTCTATCAGGCTGACTCAAAGTTTGGGACCCATTGATATTCAAGCCGTGGAGTTACAAAAAAGACTAGATTATGTGCAAGGCCTGGATGGTTGAGTGCATAAGCATTAGCACACTTTAAAATGGTAGAAATGGTTTAGTGTGAGGTGTCCCTACCCTTGGCAGGGAGGTTGGAACTAGATGATCTTAAGGTCCTTTCCAACCCTAACTATTACAGAGTGTCTCATGGGTCCTAACGAAAACACAAAAGTGATGTACTGAAAGTTGAGGTTGCTTAGAAAACATGCACATCTTGGTCTGTTAACATGGTGATACAAGTATATAGATGACTTCTGCAGTGGATATATTTTCTTGGGTATATATGATATGGGAGGTTATTTCTATCATGTAACTTTTTCCCTTTCTCCAGCTTCCTTTAGGTGGCTTGAGGCAAGAACAGTGATTCAGAGTAGCAGGCAGTTACTTCATATTCCTTTCCATAGTAATTTGTGCTTTTTCAATGTCAGGGAGTTTACTTTTCTCCTGACAACTCAAGCTGCTCATGGCCTCAGTGCCTGTTGTTCAAGTAAAAACTCACTTTAACAGTTGTCTTCCACATGAACTGACTCTCCTTGTCTGTCAACCCCAGTATACGCTATAGTCATTCCAGGTGTGGATGCTTGCTAGATATTCTGTAAGACTATGGGAAGGGGGTCCTAGTGGGAGAATTAGGAAGTTCTTGCCCTCACTAGCAGTTGATCTGAATGTGCAAGTAATTATTCCTGTTCTGAGTTATTGTCATGCTAATGCAACAAAAAACATTGCCTCTGACAGCAGTAGTGCACGTGGGCTTCTGGTTCATAGCCTGGTATCTTCATGTGAAAATGGCTTAGGGAACATTGTTTGGACCTGCCTGTTTCACTCTTACCAGTGATAAGATAAAAATGCAATTTTTAAGTTAAAACTGGTTGAGACAGAAAAATCGGTTCAAGTTTTGTGAGTGTGCCCTGGGAAAAGGAGGGTTACTGGACAGGAGTTTTTTGGATTTAAATTGATGTCCCATTGGGTATATATACTCTCAAGGTATTCCGTTGGGTAATGCTGTCTGCATTCAGTGGCTGTCTTGGAAAAAGAAAGTGGATGTTCATGATGGGTTGTAAAACATGGTAGAGAAGCATGCCAATGCACTTTTCATCAAGGCTCTGAGAATATTCTGCAACCAAGGGTATTCTCTTTGATGGTTCTGCAGCGTGTGAGTTCCTGATCTGAAGGCATTGCCATCTAGAGGGATTAAGAAGCAGTTACTTGACCTCTTTGATCCCTCTGTGACATGCTCTGCATGAAGAACTATTACAGTTACATGCCTTCTTTGAAAGCATGGAATTTAATAGTTTTTTGAAGAAAATAATAAATTATATCTAATGAGCATACTTCATACCTTAGGCTCCAAAGTAACAATATCCTGTACATCTCATAATATTACAGGAGACCTCAGGTCTCTGAAATAGCTTGGTTTTCTGTTCTATGTTAAAATGCTCTTTTAAGGAATACAAAATGTTTGTTCTAAACTTTCAAGTATGTAAAATAGAACTTACTTCTTGTTTATCAGGAGCAAACAGGCCAGTGGAACAACTGTTCGGTGTGATGAACGGTGTATGGAGTGAGAAGGAAAATTAAATGAGGGGAGACAAGCATTAGGGTTATTCTTCTGCCCAAAGGAAATGGCAGTGAAACTTGCCATAAGTTAATTTGAAACACTGAGACCTACTGAGAATCCTCCAATTTAAGAAACAGATTTGGTAGTTTGAGAATAAGAAGCTGGCAGCTGGGAATTGAGCATGGTCTTTTTAATAAAGTTCAATTTTTGTCTTTTATTTGACTATTTCATGACCTTTAAAAAAATAATCAGAAATATTCCTGGCTTTTGATTTTTGAAATATGGTGAGTGTAATCACAGGGCTCTTGCCTATTGCGTTTTTTTTCTTGTATGTGTGATGAAAGAACTGTACTAACTTGAACAACAGGGGAGTAATTATACTTCCCTCTATTTGCAAAGCCCTTAATACTGTACTGGGTGCTGCTACAGTGTGGACTTAGTGACAATTTGGCCTTAGTAACCCAGTGAGGAAATGATTGTGTAGTTCACAGAACTGTTTTATTGAGATTATCTTGAACAGGCCCCTCAGTTCAAAGGTTAGTTTGGTATTTTTGTCTATTTGCTGCATTTATTCTGTCACTGTTTAATACTCTTCAGTAGCTTAATGGCTAACTTTGTACAAGAAGTGCTATAAGATTCTCTTTAGGAAAAATGTATTTCACAGATTGTAATTGCTTACTGCCTCTGTTCTACATGCACACGCACACACTTGAGACTAAAAGAAACCTCCTGAACCTGAAGCATCCCTAGTTCTGCCAGATTTCATATAATGGTTTGGATAAAGTGCTGTGGCTTACATCCACTTTTAATTTTTCTCCATTGTTGGCTTCTGGGTTGCTGCTTTAAATCTGAAAAGCAATTCTGTAATTACTTTGTGCAGAAGCATTCATGAAAACAATATGAATAAACTTATTATCACACTGGTAATTTTTTTATGCCAGGTCTCTTTCTGTTTTGTGTAACTTCAGAATTATTCATCTTTCCAGTTGTTCTATAAGTATCTTTTGCAGTTTTGGGTTGGTTTCTCAATCTGTAAAGCCAACCACGCTGCTTACATACTGCTCACTGCTTTGTTACAGTGTGAAGTGTCATACTAAACAAATAACAAGCCTTAGCTGTGGTTTCTGGGATCTTGCAGAAGCAGAGCAGCCTATTTTGACCAAAAAAAAAAACAAACAACCCAACAAAAAACCAAGAGCTTTTATTCAAAGATTTCTTTAAAGGGCAAAATCTTCATTCTTGTAAATTAAGCAGAATTGGGGGTTTTTAATTTTTTTATTTCCTGACAAATCAATTGTTCTAATTTTTAAAGAAAAATACTGTTTATCCATGTTACTGGTAGTACCCAATAACAGGAAAACTCTGAACATGAGTTGATTCGGAAATGGTAAGTATTTTTTCTTCCAAATTTTTTTTCTTTCCTTGCAGTTAAGCATAAATCCAAATACAATGAGGAAGAGGGGAAAATGACAACAAAGGGTGTCTTGCTTGTTTCTGTCAACCTCCTTTACTTCAGTGGATCTCTGAGGTTGAAATAGAATCACCAGCACACTTTTGCTTTCTGTGAATTAGATTACCTGCTGTGGAAATGCATACAATGAATGATCTGTGGAAGAGGTGTTTAGGCTTTTGCTCGCTTTATAAAACTGCAAATGTAGGTATGTGTGTAAAAAATAGTCTACAAGCCTCTGTTTTCCATTTCTGCCCTTCTTTCCCCCTTCTAATGGTCTCATACTTTTTAATTGAACTAATATAAGGGAAGGCTGAGGGCAGTTACTGCTACCTCTAGGAGGGGCTGTTCCATGCACCTTTCCTCCAAATTTTGACTGCCCTGTGCATCTGATAGCCATGGAGATGGTGGGAAGCTTGGCTTTTCTGTCATGAACTCCACCCTCCAACTGATTTTTTGCTGTGTAACTTTGCATTTTAGGTTACTGCCCACTTTGCTGATGTCTAGTGTCATCTCTGTCCATAACATATGCAAAAAGCAGTTGTAACAAACTGTAAGTTTTAAAAGTCACTGTATTCAAACAAGGGGGGAAAAGGCAATTCTAGGCTAATCTCATCTTAGTTTACATCCCACCACTATTTTATTTTCTGATTTTGCAATGTAACAAAGATCTTCCTTCACTGTTTCTTCCAGCTTAGCTTGCCCCCAGGCAAACGTTTTGCCTCACTTAATGCTGTGCCACTGTTCAAGTGCTGTGTAAAGATGCTCCAAGTTGGGGATTGAAATCCAGATCCCTCTGAGTGTGAAGGAAATTAGGCTCAGTCTGAATCCAAGCTGGGGCAGTAGATAGTACAATGGACAGGCAAACAAAGCCAAACAGAGTGTAAACTAAACACTTTTCCCTGTGGTCCATGTCTAAATATTGAGATTTATAGTTCCTATGGAATCTCCTCTGGTTTAAACTTTTAATTATGAAAGACTTGCGGTCAGAAGACATGGAGTGCTCTCACACATGAATGAGAGAAAAGTTCTTTTTCCACGATTTTGCAATTAGAAGACATTGCCACAGCATTGCAATTAGTGAATGCCTTGATGCAGGCACTGTAAGAAAAAAGATTTGCTATTGACCATCCCTTTCTGACAGCTCTGCAGTGAATGCTGGTGCCAGGTTCTGCACAGGTAAGTTACAGAAGAAGAGGTTTTCTTTTGAACAAAAAGAATAAGGAGAAATACACAGTGGGGCAGCAATCTCCAGACTTCTGTTATCTCAGGAAATGACCTGTGTAGGATGTATGACCTGAAACTAAAAAGGTGATTGCATGAGTGCAACAAGGGGAAAGTGCCAGGTTATGAGCACCAGTGGTTTTGGGAGGGAGAGGGGAGGAAGGGCGGGAGGCTTCTTCTAAGTCTAAGGATATTGCTTGATGCATGCTTGCTATGTAGAATGTTACTGCTGTGAGTATGAACTGTATTCTTTCTGTCTGTCTTCTCTCTCTTCCGGACTTGGCCGGGCCATGTACAAATCCCAATCATTCAACAGTACTGGAGAGTAGATAGTATTTACCTCAATAATGGTAGTTTCTTTTCGATTCTTTTTAACCCTCAATTCAGATGACGGTTCGAAGCCAACACCTACCATGGAAACCCAGCCGATTTTTGATGGAGAAGGTAAGAACATCCCTCAAAATAATAATAACAAAAAAAGCTACTTCCCTCTCCCTTTTCCCAAGGATTTATGGCTCAAATGCTTTCTTTATCCTGCAAAGCAGAAAAGCCAATGAATCTCATAAGTTATCCAAATTTCATGTGCCCTTGGGACCTCAGGCATTTTCCCTAATCCTTTTACATTCTCCCCTCTTCCCTGGAATCCAACAATAACACCAGTTGATGAGATTCCTGAGGTAACCTTGGAGGAAAAGGTGTCACAGCAAAAATAAAAAAGTGTTCATCAAGTCAGACACGGTAACTTCCCTAGGCTGTCCATATTCCCTTGTTCTCTCTACCCTCATGATACCAGTGCTGGGAGTTTCATAACCTCTGCAGTGCATTACAGCTTCACAAAAGGGGGGGGGGGCAGTGCTAAACCACAGCTTGTGAATACTGAGTTGGAAGAAAATTGCTGGGAGGTTTCTTTATTTAACAATTACTTTTATTGACGCACATACTATTTAAGCAAATGAAGTCAGTATCTTGGGCCCACTTAATTCACAGCCCACCAAGGCAGTTTCCTTCTCAAATGGGCTAATCTTGTGATTGTATTACTTTGGAAAGGGAATATTGGACGTTAGTCCATGGAAAGCCTTGAAACGAGGATAAAAAGGCTGTCATCACAGAGGGCTCAAGGCTTTTGTACATACAAAAATAAATACCAGTGGGGATAGTGGTCCTTGAGTAGTGAATGGGCTGTTTATGCCTTGCATATTACTTAGAAGTAGTGCAAGTTTTCTACATCTTTAAATCCACAACCATTATGGTCAAGTTATGGGCTGAAGCCTGAACCACCCTGTCACCCACTTGAATCTGTGGACGAGAAGGCAGTGAAGGAAAACCTATGACTTTTCATAACTGACTGTTGTATTTGAAACTTTTTTTAAACTGGATCAAAGTCAGAAATGGGGACTACTGAGCAAGAGTAGGTGGTGCTGCTGCCTACTCTTGCTTTCTTGTAAAAACAGGTGATGGGGCGTGGGGGTTTGTTGCTAAAATAAGCTTATATAATGGGAAGATGTTGTAGTCCTGTCACTTCCATTTAGTGATTGTAGGTTTGTAAGAATCTTCTTGTGAGCTTTGAGAAACAAAGCAAAGCCCTCAGAGCAAAAAGCACTTTAAAATAAACAAAGGAGATGGAAGCCATGCTATCTCTTGTTTATATCAAAAGACAGTTCCTCCTGGCAGCAAGCTGATGTTGTATTAAATTGTTGTTTGTAATCACAAACTTCTGGTCTTTAAGTTTTCCCCTGAGAGGGTGCCCATAGATATTCAAAGGAAAGAATGCACCAGTAAAACACAGGAGTGAGCTGATCTGGTTAATACAGCCTGTTCACAAGCTCCCTCTTAGGAGAGACTACATTTTGGTCATTCACATAGAACTGGGCAAAGGTCTTGAGAAATGGTGCAGTGAACAGATCTTTTCTGGTCCTTCTGGTGACAGGCAGAGTCAGAAAAAAAGTCATCTTCTGTGAAAAACATTTTCAATGAAAAAGCTTTGCATTGATTTGTAAGTGAAATCAAGTCTGATAAATGGACTTGGACTGTATGATGAAAGATTGCCTCTCACAAATCTTGTGATATATTATGCAAGACCTTATCTCCTAGACTTCTAGAGAGAATGACTAATGTGATGGCTTCCTGTTGTTTTAGCAGTGTCCCTCATGGCCTGGGAGAAGAGAATATGACAGATGGATTAAACTATGCACCAATGAATAACCTCTGCTAAGTTTATCACTCTCTATTTTTGTCATCCCTGTTAGTTAAATAGGACTAACTAGTTTTCAGCGTTGGTTGTAGCAATAAGCACAACGAAATCCATTCTGGGTCTGAACAAAAGTTTGTGTAATCTACCTTTAAGCATACTGTCCTCAAGAGTGACTTAAAGTGGGTACATCAAGAACAGCATAAGTGTATAGCCTGGGGAAGACTTAAAGGTGGCCTAGTAGCAGCCTTCCAATATCTACAGAGAAGTTTTTTAAGAAGAGGGAGTGGGGATTTTCACAGCAATGCACGATGTGAAGCAACAGTCATAAATTGAAACAAAATGGTTGGACTGGATATAAGGAAAAACTTAGTCACCATGAGGACAAGAAGGCAGTGGAACAGATTGTCCAAAGAGGTGAAACTCTGTCTTCCTTTAGTGCCAGTTAAAGGCATGATCAACCCGGTCTGTTCTTATAGCTGACCCTGTCTGGAGTAGAAGGTTGGACTGGATGCTTCAGGGTGTCATCCTGAAAGCATCCATTCTATCTGAGCAAACATGTCATGGCACTTCAGTAGCATACTCTCCCAGTGTCTTGGGTAGGTCTTCCTGAGGAATGGCTTGTACTTGGTGTCTAACACATCAGATGGCATAAAAAGACAAAACAGTTGTCCATCCACATGTCAGGTGTATAGATGTTCAAAGGAGTTAAAGACAAAATCCCATTTAATTTCAGTGGGTTTGAGACATGCTGGGCTTCTGAAAACCTGTGCATTCAAAGTCAGGCAACCAGGATGGAGTTGGTAGGAACGTGAATGGACGATAAAAATGTAGAATTTCTTTTCATGCTTCATTTTGGGGTGTCTACTTTCAATCCACAAGGGGCTGAATTTTTTCAAAGACATACATACATTCAGCTGCCCCTGAAATACGTGATATTGGATGTCAGCATCTCCAAGGTGAAGGTTCACCTTTCTCATGTTTTCACCTACATTAGAGGGTAATGAAAATTCACATTTCAGATATAATTTCCCCTCCCACTCCCTACCGTCCTCCCTGAGGGCACAACAGGGCAGTGCCAGAGATAATATGTATCAGATAATTTAAACTCTCCTGTCCAAGGCTTGAATCATAAAGCAGCCATCTCTTTAAAAATTATTTCACTTCATTACAATGCAGATCTTGGTGATGTTTATAGTGAATCTCCTCTTAGACAAGATTTTTCTTTGCAGGATTTTATAAATGGTCCTTGCTATAGTTTTGAATTAAAAAGTTTCATTCCCTCCTGCACTTCTAGGCTTTGTTTTCTTTTCATACACCCTCTATTTAGTTTCAATCTGTAAGTTGTTCTTGTTTCCTAAAGAATAAGTTCAAATATCTTCCTTTTTTCTAAACTTTACCTCTTAACTCAGTGGGAATCTACTCTTTCCACAGATCTGTTGCTCAGAGGAGTCTGTGTTGCTTACCTGTATTCCAAAAATTCTTTGCCCTCTTTGACTTTGGTTGTCCCTCCTTCTTCCACTGTAGGTATAACCAGTCCGTATAGTGCAGAGTCAGAGCTAAATTTCACCCCAGATTTAGGTTTGATCTAGCATTTTTGGTTTATGGACTTTTTCTGCTCTTGTGCTTTTCCCCTTCCTACCTCTCACCCAGTGTTTAATTTGATACAGTTCTTCCCTCAAAAGGCCCAAAGTATATAGATATATATATTTATAGGAGTGCATCATGACAAAGTGATTATAAAATAGTGTAGTGGAACCTGCAGATAAGGCAGTCTTTGTTTAGCAAGCTTTTACTACTGCTGGAATATCAATGTCCAGCCTATACTTCCATATGAAAAAATGCCCTGAACATTATTTCAGTAATGCCTATAATGAATGTAGCTGAAAACTTTTAGGAAGGAAGAATTCCCTTTCATTTTCCTTCATGCTTTTGTAATGTATAATCAGTTTCTCTTGTAGGCAGCTAGCTTTCCCGTGCCAGATCAGATCCATGTAAATGTTACAAAGGAGCAGGAAAACCCTTGTTAAAACTTCTTAGAGGGACTTAAGACAAACTCCAGAATCTAGTATTTAAGGCATGCTCTTGTGGAAACTGAAAAAGCTTCAGAAGATACCAGTTCTGAAAATGTCTTTCTTTAGGAAGACCTTTCCTTTTGGAGCTTTAGCCCATGGTATTGAGTACTGCTTTGCTCAGTTCTAATCAAATGCTGATTTTTGTGTCATTTCTGCAGTTTAGGGCAGGTTCTGTGTTTTGAAGTAGATTGTAACACTTCAGAGAAGGTGCTCTAAGCAATTTTTTCCCACAAATGTATCTTTGGATATCATGGTTGTAGTGCATCAGATATGCTTTTTTAACCAGAACTTGTTTCTTTAACAGACTTTCTTTCATGTCTTTCCAGAAATATCTTCATTTCTCTGCCTATTACCTCAGATTTTGTTCTTGCTTGTTTTAGGGAACTGACTGTGGTCAGCTCTTCTTGTGCTGTTAAGGTGATATTTAAGGTCTCAATTGACTTTTTAAATCAGTATATACTGAAAACCAATATATACTATAGCACACAATATAACCTTTGAGATCTGTAAGACCTAAGGGGAAAGGCTTTAGACTTGAGAGCTTAAGAGGTGGGGGGTGGAAGGGAGGTACTGTCTGGAATGGGAAGATAATGTGATAACCTTGTAGAAGATTAACAAATCTTGCTTCATAAGAGGTGGAAGACCTCACTAGGGAATAAGCCTATCTCTATGAAGATGATGGTTCAGTTAAGGCATGATCGTAGCAAGCATCTTGTCTTCTTTGAAGAGAGGCTGAGTTTGTGTTGTTCAGCCTTGAGAAGGCTTCAGGGAGACCATAGAGCATCCTTACAGTACCTAAAGGGGGCCTATAGAAAAGGTAAGGAGGGAGTTTTTACAAGGGCAGGTAGTGACCAGACAAGGGGTAATGGCTTTAAACTGAAAGAGTGTAGATTTAGATTAGATATAAAGAAGAAATCCTTTACTGCAAAGGTGGTGAGACACTGGCACAGGTTGCTCAGAGAAGCTGTGGATGCCCCATCCCTGGCAGTTTGAGGCCAGGTTGGATGGGGCTCTGAGCAACCTGGTCTAGTGGAAAGTGTCTCTGCTTATGGCAGGGGGTTGGAGCTAGATGAGCTTTAAGGTCCCTTCCAACCCGAACTGTTCTATGAGTAACAACCATATATATTTATGAGTTGCTGTAGTTTTTTTTAAGGCTGTTATTTTTTCTCTTTCAGAAATCACAGCACCCACCCTTTGGATTAAGCACTTGGTCATCAAAGATTCTAAATTGAACAGCTCCAATATAAGGAATTCAGGTAATGGTCTAATGAAGAAAACAAACTTTTCTTTCAACTAGGCTGTAGTCCCTCACAGTCTTGTCTTGTTTCACTCTTCTTTCATTGTACCTGTCCTGCTGCTTTTCAGTGTTGCAGGGTTTGAAGTGCAGGCTGTAAGAGAATTTCAGATAGTGTCCTTTTTTGTGTCCAGAAGGCCACAGTCGACGTGTAATGAGAGATGTTTGTTTTTCCCCAGACCCTATCTGGGGAACCTCTGATTTCTTCATCTGTTGATTCATCCCAGCCAGCTGTCATCTTTATTCTGTTTGTTGTTCAGCAGTCTTTCATGGATGTACGAACTGATGCATTTGGCTCTGAGTTTTGTGCTGTGGTTTTGGTCTGAGCAGTTGAGAAATTACAGAGAGGGGCTTCTTTTCTAGCAATTTCAAGATTCTTCTGTATGGGTTATATTTTTTGATAGAGAAAAGATTGGATTATTTCAGAACGGCAAGTAGGTTATTTATGGTTGGATCTAAGTAAATGCTGAAATTATTTTTTTGGGTAATAGGGTGGGTAAGGGAAGACCCAAGCATAAAAAAAAAAGAAAAAAAAAACAAAGAAAAAATCATGACCATGTGTGGGAAAAGGGGCAGCAGGAAGATGTGAAGGTAAGATGTAAAACTTGAGGTTGGAGATGAGGGTGAAACTGCATGGAGTCACTGAAATCACTAGAAACTGGGATAATCTGAAGAGGGAAGTTAGGGATTCTTGATGAGGATGGTTTCTATCTGATATGTTTTAACTGAAGTGGGGGAAAGAAAAAAGGTAGATGGAATATCAAAAGAAGAAAATTGCCTTAAGCCATTGGGTTTACTTTTAAGGTTTAAATAGGATCTGCTACTATTGCATATATTTTATGAAATAGTGTATGCCTAGAGCAGCTGTTGGGAATAACTCCAGTCCCCATAACAGATAAATTAGGATAGCTTGAAGTACTTCATCACCTGGTATGTCTGGATTAGCCAGAGAGCATTCATAGTGCTCAGCAGTACCCTTAACCTTCCCAACTGCAGGGTGAAATCAGTGCTAGGCTAGGTGAGAATATTTTGCTGCAGAGTGTAGAATTGCTCTGCACAGAAGCACATCCATCATTCACCAGACCCCAGTTTTAGCAACAGTCTTCTGTTGCCTCACTTCCTGACATTTTTTGTAGCAGGGTGGTCCATGTAGAAACTGCCAGTGGAAATCATCCAGAAGCTTCAGATAGTGTAGGTGTATCAGCATTCTTCTTTAAGGATGTATTTCATGGTAGAGCAAATGCAGCTTATGTTTTTTGAGCTGCTGGGACAATAGTGCAATTGAAGGTGACAGTTTAATATTAAAATCCTATGTAATGAGGCTTACCTATCTTGAAGACCATTCTTTCTGATGCAGCAAACCTGGTAGCTGTGATGGAAGGAAGTGTTCCTAGATCTGGGTTCTAAGAAGCTGGAAAGGGACTTGGGAGCAGGAGGGTCTTTTACTTGTGAGCCTACCTCCTACCCTTTCTTGGCTTGTAGTACCAAAGCAGGCTGGCTTTCACATTGTAAAGTCAGTTGGTTATTTCAGGTGTTTAGTCATGAAGCTGCCTGATGTAAGCCAGGTGTTTTGTTTATTGAAGAGTTCCTTTTCTGAGTTTACTTTTGCCCACTTTTTTTTTTTCCAATTGGTTCTGATGTAATTTCTGTTATTCCATCAAGATGGTTATTGGCGCATGCTACAATTCGAAAAGAAATGATCTTCTGGAAGATTCAGGAGTTCCATAAGAGGTGGTTTCTACAGTAATCTTAAAGGAGATGTGTGGCCTTACTGACTGCTCTGACAGACACTCATTTGCTGTATGATCTCATTAAGAGACTGGGTTGCGAATTGTATACCCCAGTTTCCACATCAGGCCCTACAAATAAACAGCCATCTCTGTTTCTTACACCAAGTTACTGATACCAAGAAATGCTGTCTAGGGCTATGGTTTATCTGATATTAGGTGTGGACTGCTTTAGTCTGTTTCTTTCAACCAGTGAAGACTAGTACCGTTGTTTGGGATCTCTCATTCCATTTATCCCTTGCCAGTATACATAGGGCAGGTGAGATTGAACAACAAAGAGTTGGGAGGATGAGTATAATTTAGAATCAGGTTCTTCAAATGTCTTCAAGTCTGTCTTGGCTGAAGATGATGAAAAGCGCTGTCATTAAGTGGGCATGCAAAATTAGGGGATGTTTTTAATTGCTTTTGGCTGTTGTCAGCTTGAAATATTCAATGCTCAGCACATTTCTGATTTTTTGTTTATTTTTCAAGGGTTAAAGTAAGTTTTACAAGCACAAGATTGGATATTTGAGTTTGGTATTCGCTCAGCTACATTATCACTCTGAGCTTGCACTTACTGTCTTGAGGCAGTACAGCCTGGTATCCTCTTGCAACAATTTAGTTGGGATGACTGTAATTAGAGAAAATACCTAGTGGATCATCTAATCTGCTGCCTTAGGGCTAGTGAATGTGCTGTATGAAGAGCAGCATTTTCTAGTGTAGCATAAATGCCTTAGGCAATAAAGATTTCACCTCTTCCCACAGAAAGCTGCTGTGCTGTTTGAACTTAATCCCAGGATTTTTCTTTTTGCAATATCCAGCCTAACTCTTATTTCTGTTCTTTTTCATTAGTCTTGAGTTCTTGAAAGCCTGCCCTATTCCTTGGAGTTTGTGTAATGTAACACTTAACCCTGATTTCTCTCCTCCTTGCAGTGGTTAAATAGCCCTGTCTTTTGCAGTGAAGTCCAGCAGAATCTGCTGTCAGAGGGTATGTCCTGCTCTCTAATCAGCAGAGACACTGTATGTCTTGGAAGGCTAGCATCATCGGTATATCAATCATGAGGAGAATTTAAGAATTGCTATATGAATATAAATAGGCTCTGTAATTTGCTGTCATTGTCTCTAGTCAATGTTAGTCAGGTAGCTGACCATTTCAGAGCTGGTGATACTCCACGTTGCATATGCAGCCTGTATCTCAAGGAGCTGCATTTGAAATCTGAGTGTTCTACATTCTGTGTAGTATTAACAAACAGAACAGGTTCTCCTTAAACAGTCCTCACTTTTGGAGTGTGTATGTTTTGCTTGGCATGTGTAAATGCTAATTAAGCCTGGGGATCAGGAAAAGCAGAATGACTGTAGCCTGGTGATTACAGCATTTGACTGAGAATCTGTATTTCTCCAGGCATTCTGCCAGTGAATTTTTCTATGCTAAGTAAAGCAGCATTGCTGGGAGGGATTGCTAGTGCTGTTCACCAGCACACCTTAAAAAATGAAGTGACAACTAGATCCCTTTCTCAGTAGGGTGAGATGCAGGTTCAAATCTTCTCAGTCAGAGGCAGGAACCAAAATATGAACATGCTCTAACATCTGGGCTGTTGAGCAGCTGAGAAGTGATTGTTTTTCTACACTTACAAACTAAGTCATCTGCCTTTAGCCCCAAAGTCAGTTTTTCTTTTTTGGGGCAAGTGAAAGGTCTAGATCAACACAGTATTTTTTGACAGGAGCATTTTTGTTGTTTGTTTTGAATTGATTTTCACCTTCCCCAAACATGCACACCCATGTGTGCAGCCACGTGGATACCCAAAACTAAGCCTGTTACTTAGCACCGCCCTCTGTAATGTGTGAATTATTTTTAACACTGCCAGAGCAGGAGGTGATACAGATGGGACCTTCACAATGGCCATTCTCTAATCAGCATTGCTGGGAAGTGTCTTCTTATTCTGCTTTTACTCTTTCAGCTTCCAGTTTCCTACCTCATCTCCCCAGCCTGCAACAGCCTGAATGATTACTTTTTTATGGCTCTTAATCTAGGGAAATACCTGATAAAGTATCCCACTTCCAATAAAATAAAATCTAATGATTGCCTGTTTGGGAGCATCCCCTCTCCTCTGAGGAATCTGTGGTTGTTCCTCATTTCCAGAGTTGAGTTATCTCCAAATCCATTTGTGCTACTTTAGTGATTTGTTTTAGTTAGCAAGAGATTCCAGCCTGTATTCAGCTTACCCTGACAACCTTTGAGAAAACCACAGAGTGATGTAATGAGCTCATGCATGGAAAAGTAAACAGCTCTAGACAAACCAGCAGTAGCAGCCTCAAGTAGGCATTCTACAGTCACTAGGGTTTTGAACGTGACGTTATTTGAAAGGGAAAATGAGTAATACGTTAACATTAGCAGCTGAAGACAGGTTTGTGTGTGCTTAATTAAAAAAAAAAAATAAAAATCCCATAGCTGTTTATTTCAAGATCTTGCTTGTTGAATGGGGTCCAACTCCATGTGGCCTATTCTGTTCAGCTCTGGTACCCAAGCATCATGCATGCATCTCATGATAGCTTTCCAGTGGTAGAGCTTTCTGCTGTCAGGAGCTCTTAGTGGACAGAGTATAACTTGTGGAGAGCTTTGAGAACAAGAATGGTGGTAAATTCATATTTCTTTTTGTTAATTTAATTTGTTTGGTGGCCAAACTTTAGGGATTGTCAAAGGGAGAAAGAGCTTGAAAGCTCCATGTCTGTACTTTCGCAAGAAGCAGAAGCATACGCTGCCGTCCACCCCAAAAGATGCTTGGTGCTGTTTGTCTCCGGAGATCTGCACAGTGAGGTGGGATGTGATTAGATCAAGAGTACTACCAGGACCTGGCTTCTCTGTTTTGTCTGTGTTCTTTCCATAAGTTTTATGGCAAGAAAACCCTCAGTTCCTCCTGAGTCAGATAGTCAGGTGAGACCAACCAACATATAACAGGGCAGGGGCAGCCGATTTGCCCTTAAAAAGGAATATGGCAATTTTGGTGTGATACTTTTGCTACTTTTCTACCAAAAATATCCAAGGTTAGACAAAAGTTTGATTTGTTATTTAGACTTTTTAGTAGTGAGGACTAACCCACAAGGAGCTTGAATACCTGTATTGTTCTCCAGAGTGGGGAGACAGTGTGCCCATTTGTGTTAAATGTGTAGTTATCTGGAGTCAGAGCAAATTTAATTGTGCCTTGGAAACATGGGGGCAGTTTCTCACCTGTCTTTATACCATCTTCTCAGCCTTAGCTGTCTTGTCCTGCTGTTTGCATACAGCATTCCCCAGCTCGTTTAAAGACATATGAGACCATAGGCTTCTGCTTCTCCTGCTGCTTTTCTCCTGCTTTCTGTCTAAAGTAATTGTGTTAGTTCCAAACTGACTGGCTGTCCCTCCATGCCAGTTGTGTTAAGGTTAATGTCCAAATGTCTACTGTAGGCTTTTCCCCAAAATCTGTGGCTAATTAGTATTAGGACACCAAGTGGAAGAGATGGGTGGAAGCAAAAGTTGATCTTGCTTGAGCAGAAAAGCAAGTTGAGAAGGGGAGGCAGCCAGGCACAACTGTGCTTTGTGACATCTGAATAAGGTTTTACATTAGTATTGTAATTGTAGAATTTTGGTGCCTGGGAATGATATCCTAATGCTACTGCAGTCCTCCTTGGTGAACATTCTGGTGCTTCGGTATCCTCTGGGCATAAGACCTGGGAGTAGTGGCTTTTGAACTTCCCCATAGCTGAAGATGGAAAAAAGATGCATCAGTGATGATGTCAAGATCAAGAGTTTGTGGGAGGGCACCAATGAGTCAGAAAACTTTTCCCTTTTCTACTTTTCTACTATCTTACATTAATGTGTCCTTCTTGGCTTTTGTCCTGCATCTTGAGTCAGTGCATCCTAACATAGTGCTCCTGTGACCTCTCAAAACTGTTGGGCTAAAATCTGTTGCTTTGCTGTGCCATCTGCCATAATTGTTTATCTTGAGACCCTTGTATTAGTTCTCCCACTCATTCTTTTTGTGAGAGTTTGTTTGGTTTTGAATTAATTTTAATTTAGGTTCTAGCTTGATCTCAAATGAAGCAATCTCAAGAGAAGCCCCTGTTGAGTATGGTATGAAAACTTACTAATTCCATTACATTTTCACAGCAAATCTCTATGCTTTTCTCTGCTGAATTCCTGCTTCCTTGCAAGCCAAAACGTGATGCTTCTTCCTTACTTTTATCTATCTATCCCTCCTTTCCCTCTGGCTCCATCTCTGCTTCAGTCACCCCTTCCTGTCTTGCCTGCTGCCTGGGAGGCCTCTCTCTGTTCCTCTTTCCTTGAAGTTCTTAGAAGGTATGATATATGGGCTGACCAAGTGTGATTCTCCCACAGTCTCAGTGTAACAGGTGTGGCAAAGAAGGGAGAGCAAAAGCAGGGAGAATGGAAGGATCTAGGACCAGGACCCTTCCTAGACAGCCAGCAAACAAAGTCATAAATAACATGCCACTGGGGACCAGTTAATCTGCTCTATGAAAAGGTGCAAAGTATACAAGCGGGAAAAATAACATTGTATAATAATCGGCATGCAACCATAGGTGTTAAGTGTATGCAGCTAGGCAAATAAATGAAGCTCCCCCTGAGTGCTGTGTGATTTATCATTCCCAAAGAATTCCATCACTCCCCCCTCCTTATCCCCCAAAGAAAGAAAACAAATTACTCTAGACATGGAGCCATAACTGCTGCTCTACAGCTGCCAGTTAAAGCAAGTGGACAGGGAGCAGTAGGAGAGGGGCAAAGATAGAAGCAGCTGGGGTAGAAGGGGAGGGAAAACAACACTGCATTTAAAACCACCACCGATTTGGAAGGGAATGGAAAGGAAATAAACTCCAGCACCAGACAGTACCTGGACATACAGGTACAAATGACAGTGGAGAGTTCAGCTTTGAGTTTGTTTGCTTTTCAGCAGAAGCTGGTTCATATTGGAGGGGTTACACTGATTTGCTGAAGTTAGTCCTTAGCTGCAAAGTGCTCCTTGCTGTAATAGCTGCGTTCAGCACAGGCTTGTATGTGGATCTGCACTTCAGACATCTATTTGAACATATGTTGATGCCTGCAGCTGGACTACATGTATTGACTCACCTTCCTGCCTCTCTTGAAGTGTTCCTGTCAACCGCACAAGCAAGATTATAACATTTCTAAAGTGACACAAATATATCCTGGGCTGCATCAAAAGGAGTGTGACCAGCAGGTCAAAGGAGGTGATCCTGCCCCTTTATTCTGCTCTCGTGAGCCCTCACCTGGAGTATTGTGTGCAGTTCTGGTGTCCTCAACATAAAAAGGACATGGATCTGTTGGAACAAGTCCAGAGGAGGGCCACGAGAATGATCAGGGGACTGGAGCACCTCACATATGAAGATCGGCTGAGAAAGTTGGGGCTGTTCAGCCTGGAGAAGAGAAGGCTGCATGGAGACCTCATAGCAGCCTTCCAGTATCTGAAGGGGGCCTATAGGGATGCTGGGATGGACTCTTCATTAGGGACTGCAGTGGTAGGACAAGGGGTAATGGGTTAAAACTTAAACAGGGGAAGTTTAGATTGGATATGAGGAGAAAATTCTTTCCTGTTAGGGTGGTGAGGCACTGGAATAGGTTGCCCAAGGAAGCTGTGAATGTTCCATCCCTGCTGGTGTTTAAGGCCAGGTTGGACGAGGCCTTGGGTGATATGGTTTAGTGTGAGGTGTTCCTGCCCATGTCAGGGGGTTTGGAACTTGGTGATCTTAAGGTCCTTTCCAACCCTAACTATTCTATGATTTTATGATCTGCACTCCTAGATTCCCTCTGGGAAAAGTTCAGACCTAGGCTTCCTCCTGAAACCAAAAGCCCTTTGAGGGAGCAGAGCTGCATTCCAGGACATCTGAAAATCCCTCCCCATCCCATGAAGGCTTCCTTCTAGTACCAGGCTTACAATGAAGAGCTTCTCTGCTTTTGTGAGTTTTAGAGATGGAGTGCATAGATGATAAGGAGGGAAATGTGTGAGATGCTGCAGGAATATCAGTAGGGCTTTTGGAGTAGCAGCATGGGACATTTGAGGAAAATGTCACAGAATCATTTAGCTTGGAAAAGACCCTTAAGATCATTGAGTACAACCATTAATCTAACACTGCCAAGTCCACCACTAAACCATGTCCCTAAGCACCGTATCTATATATCTTTTAAATACCTTTAGGGATGGTGACTCTACCACTTCCCGGGGCAGACTGTTCCAATGCTTGGCAAATCTTTTGGTGAAGAAATTCTTCCTAATATCCAGTCTAAACCTCCTCTGGTGCAACTTGAGGCCATTTCCCCTCATCCTATTACTTGTTATCTGGGAGAAGAGACCAACACCTGCCTTGCTACAGCCTCCTTTCAGGTAGCAGTAGAGAGCACTGAGGTCTCATCTGAGCCTCCTTTTCTCCAGGCTAAATAACCCAAGGACATTCCTCTCATCCTACCACTTGTTACTTTGGAAAAGAGACCAGCACCTGCCTCGTTATAACCTGATGTCAACAGGCCCTTGATCTGTGTTGTAAGAGTCCTGTGTAAATTTGGGGGGAGCATGGGTAAAAGCTGCTATCCTCATTTTCCATTTCTCTTCATAGTCACTGCACAGACCACCAAAATAAGAAAGTTGTCAAGGCGAAACAGCGAGTTGGGTGTCTTAACTTCATGCTTTTCAGGCTGTTGAAAATGTGTGTAAGCAGGTAGAAAGATGTCTTGGTAGAAGGTCCCAAGGGTTGTCTCTGAAGAGCCAGGAAAGAAGGCTGGGCAGAGAGCCCACCTTCAGAGCCAGGCAAAGAGATGGAAGTATGTTTAAAATGCAAGGCAGCATTCAGACACTTGAGGGAGGAACACCTGAGGGAGGAAGATGTGTTAAGCTGGCTGCCCTCACTCTGGGTGAATGGTGTGTCTTTGGTTTCACTAGTTACATTAATGCAGGGAGGTCTGTGATCCTGCTGGTCTCATCAATCTCCCCTCTCAGCTTAAGCTCATTGAACAGGCTCTGATAACACAAAGCTGCAGCTCATGGAGCTGGCCCCCCCAGAATGCACAGGGTCCCACAGCTGGAAGGACTGTTGCCTGTGTAAGCCTGCAATTCAGAAGAATCCTACTGGGAAGAACATTAATCTCAGCTAGTATCACTCTGTTGTCCTTCCCTTGCATGGAAAAGGGCTAACCTCTGTCTCATAACACTGATGAAGTGGGAGCCGTTTCTCTGTCTCATGGCTGATGTCTGAATCCCATATGTTACATAACTGAACTTCCAAAGACAAAGAATATTTTGCCCTGAGACAGCTGGCTCAAGCTAGATGTCCAAGAGTGAATGCTAGAACTCCTGTTGGAGGCAATTCCCTCTGCCTCCTCATAAAGTGCTAAATACTACAGGAAAAAGATGATCTGTCAGTACACGGAAAGACTCGTCCCACTATAAACCTGTCTCTCTTCCCCCCTTTTGCTCAGCAGCAGTAGCATAAGAAAAGAATGTTACTGTACTTAGGAAGACCAGTCTGAAATACTTTTTACCTGCCTGTCACAGTTTTCAAAAGCTTTCTATTTAGTGCCCTGTAATTATGCACTTACAATACTGTAAAAATAGTGTGCCCATATACTCCAGCCGTCAGAGGTAGGCGAGTTCTCCAACAATTGCTCTGCTGGTTTTTCCAAGCACTATTAAAAGCAGGTGTGGAAGTGAAAAGTTTCCCAATAATGTTAAGGCTCCAGTGGAAATACCTATGGCTTCTCATTTGATTGAATAGCATTCCTCAGTGTGGAAAGCATGCAGTGGGAAGGGAGTATAGGGAAAAATGAATGAATGCATTCAAAAACAGGTGGCTTATCTCAAGCTAACAGTGCTTAGGAACAATGTGAAATGGAAAAGAGGAGTTAGGGAAGAAAAACTGCAGAATCTGGGTATATTTCTCTCAAAATCACAAGGGTGGTGTCTAAGAAACTATCCTGGTGTAAAGAAATAAAGAGGTCTGCATTTTGGTGCCAAACTGTCTCTGCTCAGGCTGAGGAGACTGTTGTTATGAAGGTACTGCACAGCTACAGCTGTCTTGCAGACTGTGGAAGCCAGATGCGTTAGGAAGATCAGACCCTAAATTTTGGATAGTTAAACTAGATCATATCTCTTCAAGATTTTAGGCTGAGTTTGCAAAGAAGTTGTCTCAGTCATCTGCTGATTTACTGGAGCTTCTCAGTCTTATGTGAGGAGGGTGGAAAAGACCTGAAGAGGTCACGTAGTTAGTTTTTACCTCCCTGTTTTAACTCAGGGTCATGTCCAGTTATGTGTGCAACCTGTTCCTAATGCAGCGACAGGGATCTCACTGCCTCTTCCAATGAGTGAAGAGTTAATCACTGGGGGATTTTCTTATATCAAACCTGAATCTCTTTTCTGCAAGTAAGCTGACTGATACTTGAACTACCCATGGGGAGGAAAAGAAATGATCTATGACCATCTTTTTTTATGTAACAGCTTTTACATCTCAGAAGACTGAATGTCATCCCTAGACTAAACAAATGGAATTCTTTCAGCCTTTTCCCATAGATCATGTTTCTTAGACCTCTGCCTGTTCCCTTTGCTCTCTCCTGCACTCTTGCCAAATGGTCCACCTCTCCCTCAAAGTGCAGTGCCCAGAGCTGGACGCAGGCCTGATTTAAAGGCTCACCAGTCCTTAGTGCCTCTTTCTTATGTGAGGCCCTTGTCACTACATCCCACAGCGAGTTTTACCTGGTTTGACTTTTGTTGTTGTTGTTTGCAAAATCATGAAGTTGCAGACTGGTTTGTGGTCCACCTAAGCTCCTTACCATTTTTCTTCCAAGTGTTGTTGTCTTGCCAGTACTTTCCATTCTATGCACTGGATTTCTCTTTGCTGGTTGTTGTGGTTTCTACTTGTAAGTTGTGATCACACTGTTTTAAAACCATAAAACAAGATGACTTTTAATTCTTTCTTAAATTCCGGCCTGTAAATTGGATGTTATGTGCCACTAGTCAAATTGGTCATTTAATTTGATACAAGTCTTTCAATACTAAAGAACTGTTTTACAGAGAACTTTTGAGACCTCTTCTCTTGAAGTATGTTTTTCTTAACCTACAGTGCTGGGCAACTATCTCATAGTAATTGTATGTAGCTTACATTTTATTCCTGTGAGAATGACAAAACTTAAAATATATTCTAATGAACTAGAATTTAATGGGAGCTCTGTCTAATTCATTGTATGTGAACATGTAAATATTTGCCTTTTTTTTTTTTCCCAGGATGATATTCTGAAGCTATAAAAGAAGTATTGTTCTCTGCCATCCTTCAGCTAGTCTGGCTACAGTTCTGAGGGCTAGGGCTGTGTGACTGACTGCTTGAAGATAGGGTGGTAGAAAGAGCCCAAGGCCTGCCTGAAAGCCAGTCAGTTAGAATTTCAGAGACAGGTAGCTTTAAACTCACAAGTTTCATGATGTGCAGGTGTGGAGCTTTATTCCTGTGTGGTTTGGAAACCCTATGGAGCAGAGTCCTTTCCTAGCTGGGCAGCACCCAATGCATGTTCTGCAAAGTGAGCAGAAGTTGTGCATTAGAAAGCCCCTCAGCAAGTTCACTCTAATCCCTGGGACAGTGGATTAGACTTCAGCCTGTCCTCCTTTTTGAGCTAGAGAGTAGATACTGAATAGGCTTCTCATCATGTAACACAGGTGGGTGTGCAGTGCAGCTTTATTGCATAGAGCAGAAGGAAAATGGCAGGGGAAGGATGTGTTCCTGGATAGCTGAAGTTTAATGAGCCACTCAGAGCAATGCATTTTTAAAACCGATAAGCCACTTGTTAAACCTTTGCATTGTACTTGTTCAGCACTGGAACGTGTAGTAACCTCTGCTTCCTTTGTAGCCTATGCCTTGAGAAATGAAGTGAGTGAGTACCAAGGTAAAGCAAGGAATGCTCAACTGGTACAGTGTGGGAGCACCTGCAGTTTGTTTTTCTCTTTACCTTTATATTAGCCAGAATACTCTAGAAGAATCACAGTCCCAGACAGAGCAGGGTGGAGTGGGTAGCAGTACTGATGACTAACAGAGGTGCAGAGAGATTTATGCTATCCCCATGAGCCGTATTTGTTCAGCTGTTGTTGTGCTCCTAGTAAACACAGGAGGAGTTGTTTCTTTTCCTCCACCCACAGCTCTGCTCAAGGGACAGGCAGCTAGTTCCTATTCACTGCTTGCTTTGCTAGTCCTGCCAGCCCTTGTGCATACCCAAGACTTTTCAAATTCCCTTTCCCCTCAGAGGTGGAAGGAATGCAGATTTGGGCTGCTGGCATAACCTGTTTCTCTGTGTAATGAGGCTGAGCTTTCTGCCCATACCTTTTGTAAGCTCCGTTACTGAGATCATAGAATCCTAGAATGGCTTGGACTGCAAGAGACATTAAAGCTCATCTTGTTTCAACCCTCCTTACCACAGGCAGAGACATTTTCCACTAGACCAGGTTGCTCAAAGCCCCATCCAACCTGGCCTTGAACACTGCCAGGGGGATGGGGCAGCCACAGCTTCTCTGGGCAACCTGTTCCACTCTCACAGTAAAAAATTTCTTCCTAACATCTTATCTGAATCTCCCCTCTGTCAGTTTTAAAGCCATTCTCCCTTGTCCTGTCACTACGTGCCCTTGTAAAAAGTCCCTCTCCAGATTTCTTGTAGGCTTCCTTCAGGTACTGGAAGGCTTCTGTAAGGTCTCCCTGGAACCTTCTCTTCTCCAGGCTGAATAATCCCAACTTTCTCAGCCTGTCTTGACAGTAGATGTGCTCCAGCCTTCTGATTATCTTCATGTCTCTCCTCTGTACTTGCTCAAGGAGGTCTACAACCCTCTTATGTTGAGGGCCTCAGAACTGAATACAGCATTTCAGGTGGGGTCTCACGAGAGCAGGTGAGAGAGGAGGATCACCTCCTTTGACCTGCTGGTCACGCTCGTTTTGATGCAGCCCAGGATACAGTTGGCTTTCTGGGCTGCGAGCGCACACTGAAGCCGGTTAATGTTGAGCTTCTTGTCAACCAGCATTCCCAAGTCCTCCTCCTCAGTGCTGCTCTGAATCACATCTGCCCTTGACACCCTGTTCTTCTAAAGTTGGCCTGGATCCTGTTCATGTTAGAGTTCCCTTATGCAATGTAAAAGCACCTTTAAGCTGGTGTAGATGCTGTGATAAAATAACCAGTCCAGGACTCCTCTGCCAGAGCAGCATAAAGACAGGCTAAATAAAAATGAGAAATCAGCCCTGTTTGAATTAAGCTTCCTTGGAAGACAGGCAAGCACTTTATCTCACTGAGAGGAAAACTGAGGAGCAAAGACACTTAGTCCTCACTTTTGGGTTGGCACAGGATGTCAATAGGAACTTGGCACTAGACACCCATATTGCTGGCTTTTGTGCTGTACTAATACCTCATAGAGGGGAAAGCTGGGAGTTTAACAAAAAAAATTTGGGAGAGGCATGTGTTTGATTTTGTTTGCTTTTGGTTTGTTTTTTTTTTTTTTAATGGTATTTTGAAGTCAGGTCCCTGTTGCAGTACTAACAATGGAGATTGGTCAAGAATCCTTCAATGAAAGACCTTTTCCTCCACTTCTGATGAATGCTTTTTCATTAAAACGGATGCTTTTTGTGGGAACTTCATGGGAAAAGTTTTCCTGGTCCAGACAGAATTTATGGTCAAAAGAAATGGAAAGAGAAGGAAAACTGCCCTACTTGGCACAGCCTGTAGTTCTGTCATTAGGCTATTCACATAGGTTCACTGGGGCTGGGCAGAAGCACAGAAGGAGGTTAGACCCTCTCTTTTGCCTGGTTTGGAAAAAAGGCTCCTTTCTCTCAGGGGTGTAGGGACCTCTCCAGGGTGATTGGTTTCGGTGTTATAGTCTCCCTCTTCTTCTCATAACAAAACAATTGAGTGCAGAAGAGCAATCTTAAGAAATAATCTGCTGTGGTGTGATGGCAGATCTTCCTTATGACCCACCCTGATCATCCACAGAATCCGTGTAGCTCCAGTGACTGAAGCTTGGTCCTTTGGCTCTGATAGCAGTGAGAGTTGTTATGGGGCAGGAGAGCAGCTAGGGAAGGCTGCCTCACCTCCAGATGCAGCACACTGGTTGCATCTGGCCCTGAAAACTGAGCGTGAGGACTGTGAAGCACAAGCCCTTGGTTAGATGCTGTTAGACACCCTCTCTTCTCAGCTCTGTAAGGTAAACAAACACCCCATTTCTTTAATAACCATCTAGTTTATTAGACAGTCAGATGAGTCCCTTACCTCATCCATCATTTTTATTTTTATTGTGCAAGCACTAGATGTATGTTTGAATGTGTGTACTTAAGGGACCGGGAATGAGAGACCCTTTTTATGAATCTGACCATGTGTTTCTCAGAAGGCCGTTACTAGGGGAAAATTGTTGCATAAATAATGTACAACTGCCCATGTCTGAGCCCTGGTTTTCTCCAATAGCTCATAGCTTCAGGGACGCTACTTTTAGAAATGTTTTAAAGAGTGTTAGAAGCAGTCAGGAGTAATAAGGAGCAAACAGCATTTCAGAGCTAAGCAGTTAAGGTAAAACAGGTATTTCTGCCAGTGATTCTCTCCTTTGTGTGCATGCATTCCCTATATATATATATATTTATTTCTTTTTTGATGTGTAGTGATTTAGATTTGCTGCCTCCCAAAGGTTTCGTTCTTCAGCAACGGCGAGTTGGCAAGTGTTACTCAGCTTCTTTGCTGATGGTTGTCTTAAGTCAAAGCAGAGATGACAGAAAACAGGGGAATTTTACTGTGGTGTTTGGTTTTTGTTTCTGAGTTTTGGTGGGGGTTTTTTGAAAAAAAGGTGTGATATTATTGTTGGTCCTGGGGATGCTGTTTGTGTCCCCCTGACTTTGCTGTCTTAAATGTTCTGTAAGTGCTTCAACTAGGGAAAGAAGGAAAACCTTTTTTCTTTATCTGTCTGTGCCTGCAACCCCTATTAACTCAAACAGGGAATATGCTTTAAAGTACTCTGCATATATAATAAATATATGCTTCTTTATAAGATGACAGCTTAAATTCATAGTTGGCATTAAACCTTCTCACTTGGCTATAGGCCTTCACTATCCTCCGTAAACCTGGCCTTGGCAACAACGGCAAAGTTTCCAGTAAGCAGTCTGACTAGAACAGGCTGGCTTCAGTGTCCTGGAGCTGGGATAGCATTTGATGGTCCCTTCATTACCTGTGAGACCATCTTTCAGGGTGACAGTGTATGCAGCTCATGCCAAGTCCCATACTAGGTAAGCTGAGAGTATGAATTTGCCAGGAGATTTTTCTGGCTGATGAAATAGACTCCAACGGTTAATATTCATGTTTATTTTTTAAACGAATTAAGTGCTGTTAGAATGGTAGCCTGGAGGAAAGAGCCTCTCTGAAGGCTAGTGCTAGTTAATAGGTTCTTATGCATAGCAGACAGATGTCACTGAAGGAACTTTCCAAAAGGCTGTTGTCAGAGCCTCCACTTAAGTGTCAATATGTTTGTTATTCTGATCTCCTCTAGCTGAGGGAAGGTATGGTGGATCTGGAAGGGGTTCAGAGAAAGAACTGGTCAGCTGAGACTCTTCAGCATGTAAAAGAGATGTAGTAGGAGTCTGTAAAACAGTGAGAGACAAGGAGGGAGACCATTCACTGTTTATCCTCCAGAACTACAGTCAGCAAATAGAACTACTGGGAGCCAAGTTTAGATCAAACCAAAGGATGTGCTGTGTTCCACATGCAACATGTATTCAAGCCACAAAACTAAATGTAGGGTGTCATGTTCAGTATAAGTTTATGAGTGGAGACATGGCAAACTGGTAGAAGGGGAAAACCATTGCTACTGACTAAATACAAACTCCATGTCTGCCTCTGCAAGTTTCTGATGCATGACTGATTGAGACATGAAATACTTGGGGGAAGTATATACTTCTCCTGTTTCTCTGTCCTTTTCTAAACTTCTGCTTTTGGCCATGGCTGGAGGTGGAATAGGCAAGTTGGGCCTTTGGTTTGCCCCAGTATGTCGGTGTCACGTTCTTCAGAAGGTAATGGAATAGATAAGACTTTCACAGTGGCTACTTCTAAATGTATGTTAGAAATGAGAAAAATCCGATCTCCCTGCTATCATTGCTAATGACAGCCCACTGAAGGATGGTGATGATGGTGGCTTTTGCATCATTAAGTATATTTGATATCAACCGCACAAAACCTGTAAGTTTTGTTTCACTCGGCCTCTAACCACCCTTCAAACAGGAATGACTACCAATTAGTTGTGTATTCTGGTGGTAAATGTCATGATTATTCAATTCCCACAAATTTCTGGTTAATACATGTAAAGGTATTTTGCCATTTTTTATGGCATAGTACAGATGTAAGCATGTACAATTATCCTGTGTAATTTGCATACCTAACTGCAAATGTGTGTAAAATAAGATACTATCTCATTAAACGACATTTATTCCTTGGGGTTTTATTTCAATAAAAGTGGCACATTTTTTTTGTTCTGACATACAAAAAACCTCCACTTTATTTTTTTCAGTCATTTTTAGTGCTAGTTTTGCAAGACTCAGAGATCTTGGTTTGACTTTGTGCACTCAGGAAGCTTTGGAGATTTAGGTAGAAAAATTCCTGGAATGTAGTTCTCTTCAGCAGATTTCTTTCCTTTTACTCCTTACATGAAACGATGATAGGGAAGTGTGTCTCTGTGCTTGCCTTCCCCAAGCTGCATGAACCATCCTCCTCACCTGAGGGCCAAGGTGTGAACTGCTGCCGGCAGACGGCTGGTAGGTAAGCAGGGGCCCCTTGTGATGTAAGTGGTTTGTTAAGGAGCCTGCAGGCCTCTTGCTCAATGACTTCTCTGTCCACGTACAGCTTGGGAACAGTCACGGGGCCTTTTTTTCAGATGTGAAATCTGTCTGTCAGCAAAGTGAAGTCAGCTTAAATATCAGCTGAGGCTTGAGCTCGCTCTCAGTTTTTGTTGACTTTATCCCCTCCTGCTCCTTCCTGATCAAGTTTCTCTCTGCTTGAGTCAGACTTGCCGACACTTACAAGTTTTTATTCTGTGTTTCGGTTGTGTGGATTTGTGTGTAGCAAAGTTCAGGTGCCCTTTGCATTCCCAGACTCAACAGTGGTCTGAAATTCTGAGGGTAGGGAGACCATCTGGGGTCTTTGAGACTCTTTAGCTAGTACAGTTCAATTGGCAACCAGTAAAAGTGCCTCTGGTACCAAAGCATGGCTTCAAACTTAAAGAGGGAACATTTAGGTTAGATACAAGGAAGAAGTTCTTTACTGTGAGAGTGATAAGGCACTGGAACAGATTACCCAAAGAAGTGATAAATGCTCCATCCCTGGCAGTGTTCGAGGCCAGGTTGGACAGAGCCTTGGGCAAATTGGGATCCCTGTGATGAGGGATCCCTGCCTGTGGCAGGGGGGTTGGAACTTGATGATCTTAAGGTGCTTTCCAACCCGAGCCATTCTATGATTCTGTGATGCTGTGCAGACCTAGATATTTTTGTGTTGTATCTGCTGCTACCAAACAGAGGAATTCTAGCTGTGAATCAGCACCTCTTCTGTTACCCAGCCATGGAACAAAAGTTGCTGTCTGCACCAGGATTTTTCACCAAAATAATAGACACAACTGATGAGGTACAGACAGGCGGGAAAAATGCATTGAAACAGGGAGTGTGCGAGAGCTGTGTGCTGAGCAAGTCCCGGGGGTAGAGTGCTAAAGTCATGCCATGTCTGCTGGCTGGCTGTGCAAACATGTACAGGTTTGGGATGAACCTGTGGTGCCATTGCCTGTCACTGTTGAAGCGTTTTATATACTGAAAGCTTGAGGGGATTCTTGCCTGTGGCAAGGAATTTCAGATGTTGTGGCTTATTTATAAAAATAAAAGAAAAGAGACAGTAAACTGTGAGGGAGAGGAAAGCTAGGCAAAGAGAGAACTGCTGCTGGTTTGTGTCACTCTCCTACAGGTAAAAGCTAGGAGCTATATTGCCATTTTTTCACCTTAGACTTAGACATGTTTTAAATCATGTGATCACTGCCTTAACTGCTTTCTGTCCTACGTGCATGCCTTTTTTCTTTCTGTGAGACCTTCAGTGGTTTCCAAAGTTGAAATAATTTTACTACTCTCAAAGGTTTAGAATGTTTGAAGACTTGTGATTGAGAATAACTGGCTGTTGAACCAAATAGGTCTTTATGTCCTGTAGGTACTTTGTGCATTGATTCCCCCTTTAATAGCTGGTCTATGTAAGAGGCAGCAGCCTGGCACCTCTCCATGCATCAGTCACATCTCTGCAGGCGGTAACTGAAGAGGTAGCCTTAGGGCTGAAGGTGCCAGGCTGGCTGCAGAAGCCACTTGAGGGCTTCTTTCTGTTCTTTGGTGCATGCCATCTGTGTGCTCTGCTCTCTGGTTGATGATGTCTTTGGAAATAACCATTTCTTTGCCATAAACTATTAAGGATCGTTGCCCTACCTACCCTTTGGTAGGAAGCATTGTTGCGTGCCCTCTGTTTTTTCAGTTGAGGATAAAGGGGGAGTGTGCTAGAGAGGTGATGGCAGTGCAGGTAGAATGGGATATCCCATTCTGTTCCTTGATGAGGTGTGTGCAGGTGCTCTCTGCACCGGATAAGGCAGTGTTAAAGCTTAACCTTCTGTCCCTCTTGGAATCAAGTTGGAGAGTTGGTATGGAGAGGGAAGAGTACATTGCAGTTTGGAAAAGAGACAGTAGGGCAGCAAAGGGTGTTTGTCTCCTTCACTTAACTGGAAAATACAAGTTGCAATTTAGGATCTCTCAAGTATGTGAAAATACAATCTGGGAAATGCTTACCCTGCTTACCCCATGGCTGCAGTAATAGTGAATTCTTATTATCTGACAGGCCTGCTTCAAAACCCACGTGAACAGGAACAGTTTTTCCTGCTGTTCCTGGCTTGCTGGGGACTTGGCAGTCAATGTGTGTAATCTAATAATCTTGTGTCACAGCTAAATGTAGGAGGAAGTTCTTGATCCAGAAGTCCGTGAGTCCCTAGGGATGTAGGCATACTGGTGTTTGCTGAAAAGGAACCAGACACAAAGCTCTCCTGATGTGAAGGATACCCATGTCTTGCTGAACTGAGGAAGGTGATCCTGATTTGACTTTTTTTCTTCACCTTCTCCAACATCCCTCCTGTCTTCTAGAGAAAGTTCACTCCTGTGACCAGGAAAGGCAGAGCGCCCTGGAGGAGGCCAGGCAGAACCCCCGCGAGGGTATCGTCATCCCTGAGTGCGCACCTGGTGGGCTCTACAAACCAGTGCAGTGCCACCAATCGACTGGGTACTGCTGGTGTGTCCTGGTGGACACGGGACGTCCCCTGCCTGGTACTTCCACTCGGTAAGAGATGTAGACCTGGTGAGATGTTCGGCCTGGAGAAGACAGGATAAAGAACAATACTGTTGCTATATCAGATAAATTCCTACTTTTAGAATAGTCAGCTCTCTGCTACCTTCCTTAGAGCTAGGAGTACCATATGTTACATTCCCTACTGAATGTTCCTGTGCAGCTCCCTCTGTATGAGCTGGTGAACAGTAACTGCTGTCGTTACTTTCCTCTGTGTTAAATATTCACGCAAAGCAGCTTTTTTTTTTGCTTTTTTTCTTTTTTTTTTGGTCTGGCTTGCAGGTTTTGGGTGGTAGCAGGAACCAGGGCTTTTCTCTAGCGCAGATCAGGGGCATGAGCAATGAAAAGATAAGTGGCTTTGTTGCATTGTCCTCTGCTTTATCCTTCCATGCCGCAGCTACTTGGATCCTGACCAGCAGAGATTTAAAAGGCTGCTTGGCTGTGCGTTGATAGATTTTAAGCCAATGGTAGATTTTTCTTTAAGTTACTCTGTATCTTGAAACTACCTGGGGAATCTTTCCTCACTTGGGTTTGGAAACAGACTACGTTTCCTATGTCTGGCGAGTTAGGAAAACAGGCCAGTAGGAGCTGGGACCTAAACTCTGCGAAATACAGTGATTCTCCAGAGCATTAACAGCCTTGGAAAAAGCTCAGTCAGTGCCCACAGGGTCTTGGGTGCTGTTTCTGGGTTTGGGTTGGTAACTGGTGCTGAACTTCAGAGTGCTCTTCCTTCTCTCTCCACTTCTGTGGCTGACTGTCCATAAGCAGACAGATGCTTTGGAATATTTCTTCTGCAGGTTTATTAGTTTCCCTTGCAGTAAGCAGGTGAGACACAACCCCTTAGCAACCATCTGATAGCACTAAAGCTGTATCACATATTTTATCATCTCCTCTTCTTTTTCAGCTACGAGACCCCAGTGTGTGAAAGCGATGCCAGATCGAAGAGCACAGAGATTGATGATCCATTCAAGGACAGAGAACTTCCAGGTCAGACAGAAACAAGAACCCGTCTTTGCCTTCTTCTCTTGTCTCACCTTGGGACTCTTAAGAGGCCAAGAATATTGTTGAGGAGTTAAGGCATTTCCCTCACCGTGCATGTTTTACCATGGGTTTTATTCTGTGTTATTTTGGATCACCTCCAGTTTCAGCAGTGAACTGGGAAAAGCTGGGAGTGTCCCTTGGGCCAGCTCGTTGCCTGTCTGCCCTTTGAAAACATACCTGGGATCAGAATTTTCAGGAAAGAAACTTGGATGCCTGGAGGTCTCCTGGGGAAGAACGGGCTCAGCATTGAAACAGCTTCTTCAAAGCCTGGCTTGGACAGTTTCCTTTTCATTTAGCAGGGCTTTTCAGCAGCTTGATGCTCCCTAAGCAATGAAAGAGGACACAGCTGGCAATAGCCAGTGGACCAACTGGCTCTCTGACACTGCAGGACCATTTCTGCTGCACTGAGGTCGCTTAACTGGCTCCTCACTTAGCTGAACTTTACCCCTCATTTTCTGCCTGGGACCTGCTTTATCTCCCATTGCTGCTTGTCTTATATCATGCTTTTCCCTCTTAACAGAGTGACCAGCCATAATTTACTATTTGCCTACCCTGTTACTGCTAGGAAATGTGCTGGGTATAGGTGTCTGTGCAGCTCTTGAAAATGTTATCCTACCACCTATGCTCTGTTTTTTCCTTCCTGTTGCCCTTTTAAGGAGCAGAGTGAGTGCCCTCACTGACAGGTCAGCCATCACCCTCCTGGGTGCTGCTTGGAAACAGAAGGTACAGCGGGACCCTCTCCACTGTTAAGGAGTGATAGAGACCAAGAACTCTGCAGAAAGAGCTGGTAGCTCTGGATCCACTTCATTTTCTCCTGGTCCTTTCTAGAGCTAGCATAAAGTGAGTTGTTCCTGAACAAGTTAGCAAAGGAAATGAGATTTGTTCCAGATTTGCCTTGTGTCTCCTAGTTCTTCTGCCGGCTACTGACCTCAGGCACTATAGCTTTCTGCTTAGCAACTCTGCCCTCAGCAGGGCTCTTTTCTATTCAGCTTCTCATTTTCACCAATCATGTAGAAATTTCCTGTCTGTCTCCCTCTCACATTTGAATGAAACTGGCCAGGTGGTACAAGTATTACTTTGGGGGCTGGGGGGGGAAACCAGCTAAATGATTGCATTAAGACTAATTTCCTTAGGCAATCATGCTAAAATAGAATAACCTTACTTCCTTTCTTCAGCATCCCTTCTCCCCTTGCTTTACTGCCTCTTCCTGCACTTCCCCCTGCCTCTCCAGAACTGTATTGTGAAAATCCTTTGCTCTTGGGCTTTTTCTTTGAGATTCTCTTTCTGATCTCAGGAAGACAGAATGGTCTCGTTTCCCTTCTCCCTCCCCTTCTGCACTGCAGCTTGACAGGGAACAGAAACTGCTAGTTGCAGAAGAGGGCATATGATGCTCTGTAGCCTAGTGGCCTGGTCCCAGCATTAAACTCCAGGAGCATTCCTCTCCTAGCTCAAGCCACTTTTCTGTGTCTGAGTAAACTTTTAGCTCTGTGCTTGGCTGCATTGGCTGGCATGATGGTTCCTGTCACTGGAAATTCCCTTGTCGATGGAGAGATTAGAAGATGGAGTATCTGATCCTGGTTTGTCTGCTTGAGAGGTCCTGTGCTACATGATCTTTTGATGCAGACTTGGTTTGTTTGATTAGCTGCTCTTGTATGCAGAAATTCCCTGGTGAGACAGAACTGCAGGGAGTGAGAGAGGATGCTTCTTTTCATTATTTTCTTCCACTCTTACTTCTTAGCAGAACTGAATTTAAAAAAAAAAAAACCCTGCTTTAATTCAAGGCTCACCATTCCATTTGCACTCAGTTCTGTAAGGGGACCCCATACCTTATTCTGCTTCTAGAGATCCGCCTATTCTTCAGACTCTCAGTGCTGCTTGGCCTGTGTGAAGAGATCCTGCAGAGGCCAGGGTGAGGGAGCCATAAGTCCAGATCCTCGCACACCTACACATACCCTCTTCACAACTGTGTCATGGCCGTGGCCAGAAGAAAGAAAGAAACAAGAAAGTGTTGCTTGCACAAAGCAAATGGCAAGCTGCTAATTCCTGCAGACGGTGAGATGCTGAGGCCCCAGGGAGATGACTTTTAGCAAATGGTTTTTCAACCTTCTCATTACTGCAACAAAAAGCTCCTTTAAGTGAGTGGTCTACTCTGGCTGCCATAGCAGCTTACCCATTACAATGCTGACATTTTCTGGACCATGTGCCAAACGAGTGCTAAGGGGTGTGCGTGTGTGTAATGCGCATAATATGGAGACAGGCGAGAGACTGTTGGTTAGCTGTTGCGAAGAACAGAGCCTGTAATGCTGCAAAGGAGGGAGTTTTGTCAGATCAATTTGCAAGCTGCTTTCAGCTGTCAAGGGATTACAGTAAGTTTCTGGTGTTCTGTTTGGGGTACACGTGCTACTCTGCTTGCCCATGAAAAGCAGAAGTGTTGACACTGCTATATGTTGCTGGGGAAGGCTGTTTCCAGACCTCTGCTGTCTTAATCAGCTGACTAATATAGTGCATGGTGGTTTGGGGAAAGAGAAGAGGTGAGGGATGTGGTGATGGCCAGTTTATCACATCAAGAGAAGACAATAGGATGGGAGGTGGTGCGTTTTGGAAAACAGTTTTGGAGGTGGTGGTTTGAAGTTAAGTATGGTCGTTCCTTGGTAGGCTAGAGCAATTGCTGCAGTATTAATGTGGTAGTAAGTGAAGCATGATTTTGCACCTTTAAGAGGCAAGGGAACAGCATAGATTGCCTCATAAAGGTGAGGATATGGAGAATTTCATCTCAGCTATGTCGTAACAGGCTGGCACTGTTAAGGGTAGGAATCTCTGTCAGTCTGTGGTTATGATGATGGGGAATTAGACAGCCTCAACAGTAAGTAATGGAAATGGTTACCAAGCTCGCTTTCAGCTCACTTTGTCCTGTTTAAGCCAGCAGTGACTGGGGGCGATTACCACGTGTTGATTTAGACTGACGTGTTTCCCATGCAGTGTGATCATGCTAAGAACTGAGTTATTGTGGTAGCTGCTGGCAGGCAATGCTGTCTGTGGCTGGAGAGGAGAGTGCAAGCAGCAGTCCTTGCTTTGGCCTGTGCTGTGGGAAGCATTAAGCTGTCAGTTAGGACCTCAGAACAGCCATGTTTGCAGAGGAAGATGACCCAGGAGGTAATGAGTTGTTTTGTAAACTCTGCAGGTGTCACCATGGGAGCTCCCATTTGCCAGGTGCTTCCAGCACATCCCCGTGGTTACGCTGCTAGAGAACTGTGAGAGGCCATAAAGCTAACCACATGGTCTTCCTGACGGATGTTGATGGTGACCCTGTGTGTGCCTGGACAAAAGCTGCAGGACAAATTGCCACACAGAGAAACCCACTGAGGGATTCTTCTGCCTTTCCTCAGGGACTGTAATGGTGCCTGCCATGTTACAAACAAAGGCAGTTCTGGCTGAACTGGGGTAAGAGACCAACCCTGTCTATTCTTGCATTAAACATTCTCTTTTCTTTCTGCAGGCTGCCCAGAAGGGAAGAAAGTTGAATTTATTACCAGCTTACTTGATGCTCTGACTACGGACATGGTACAGGCTATTAACTCGGCAGCACCTACTGGGGGTGGGAGGTGAGTCCAGAAAGCACTCAGTCTGAATGCCACCAAGGTGGCTGCAGAGCTCTGGGTGCCCCTGAGGTGGGAGCAGGAGGGAAGGGTGTTGCTCTGCTCTCATTCAGGTTCCTCTGGGTTGCTGGGAGAGGAGCTAAGGCTGCATCTTCAGACACTGCTCTGTCTTGTCATCCTAGCCCTGTCTGCCTCCTCCTGCCCCCCATCCCTGGCAGCTGCTCCACCATAAAGGTTACTATAGCCCATTTGAAGTGTGAAATGAGAGCTCAGTGGGAGGAAGTGGCTTGTTCTTTTGTCCCCTGGTGCATGAAAAGACCTAATAAAATGCAAATGGATTGAAGGAGACCGTGTGGCCTAGTAGCTACCACAGGGAGTGAAGAATGTGAACTGAATTCTTGGCAGTACCAATGCTGTGGTTTTGCTGTGGGGCTGGAGCCAGCCAGCCGATGAGGGGAGGAGCTGTTTTTCATGGCCCTCCCCTCTGACCAGCTGCCTGTCTATCGCTCTTGGTAGGAGCCAGCAAGTCAGGCCCATTGGAAGAGGTGGGCAGAAGTCTGTGTTGCTGGGGAACTGGGGAAAAGTTGAGGTCTTGTCTCCCCCTTCTGCTTGATAACAGCAAATCCCCTTAGTGCAGCGGCTGTAACGCTGCAGCAGGACAGTCCATTGGGAACAGACCATACTAGATTTAAAGGAAGCGCTATGTTGCCTCAGCTAGGCAAGGCTTCTATGGTTCTGGATTCCCCCACTTACAAGAGGAGTCAGTGCTAGTTTAGCACGCAGGGGTGCCACGATGACTGGTGTGCTCATGTTCAAAAGGGTGTAGAGATGAAGTAAGTGCCTCTGTGCATATGTTACTTCTGTGGGTATTGCTCCAACATATTGAGAATAACGTTGACCCCCTCCTTTCCTCTTTCAGAACATTGAAGGAAGCACTACCATCTTTTGCTATTCAAGACAAAAACTTCATGGGTGGTGCTTCTGTGCCCCTTAGTTTCAGTATGGATTGCTTGCAAACCCATATGGTTTTAACTTCTCATTTGGACCTTACAAATCAAGTCAGTGGCTGGGTGCCGACATGCTGAATATTCTGTAACCCATCGAATTCGCAGTATACGCCTAGCATGTCTGTATTCATATAAACAGGATTAAAAATACCCCAAGGATGGGAAATACATCGTTCTCTCTGAGCCATAAGCATTCCAATGTCAATTCTGCCTAATTTGCATGGTTCAAATACAGTGGGTATGGTGGCAGGAAGCCCTGGAGAGTATTTGATATTTATTTGGCATCCTTGGCACTGGGACTGAAACCCAGCCAACGTAATCATCACTCTTAAAATAAAGCTTAGTATAATCCAATATTGTAGAGACCAGAGATGTATGCCCCCCCTGCACTTCTATAAACCAGCAGGCTTACTTCCTAAAGTTCCCCAAGCTTTGTGTATTTCTCAGCTTTCAATAGAGGCCTTTCTGGTGGAATTCTTCACTGCCCAGCTCTTCACGCAGTCGTCATGTTGATTTATTTTCAGCTCCAGTGTCAGCAGCCCAGTTGCAAGGGGAAAGAGAAATCTTTTAGCAGGCTGTCCTTTGTAAGGCGAAAGACTGCTACCACCCAAATACTCTGCCTGCCACAGCCACAGTGAAATTCAGGAAACTGCTCTGGCATAAACCTCTCTGGGCATCAGCTAGGCTAAACGCACACCCCGAAGAATCTGCATCGAACTTTTCCATCCCTCCATGTCCTGATGGGACCATTTATTTTGGGAAAAAAAAAAAGAAAAAAAAAAGAAAGGCATTTCAAGGGATTTTTGATAATGACAGAAATTAAATCAGTACAGCTTTCATTTCATATGAGTTTGCAGAGTTAGGAGGCTGTCTCTGTCCTGTGGGTGCCACTTTCCAAGTTTCCAGAAGGGAGGAACGTCATGAATCCTCTCTTCAGGGATATCTGAAATTGTCTGGGTGATCTAACTTGACTTTGACACTGGAAACGAAAGCTCTTTCCAAGACAAAGGGATATTTTAGCTGTAGAGTTAATCATAGGGGTAATTAGCTTCCAACCTTAACAACTAACAAAATACTGCATTTATGACAGTGCTTATCCTGTATCTCGTTGGCCCAGGTTTGCTGAGAAGGTCATGTTGAGACATAAAACTAGGGATCTGGCTACCTGATTTTCCTTAATGTCAGTCATGTCAGTTTTAATGTCTTAATGTTAGTTCTCTTATTTGTAAGGCAAGCTTCATCTATTGCAGGCTCTTCTCCATCTTTGCCATAATGATGGCAAAACAGGTTCTGTATTTAAACACACACTGCTTCCCTCTGTAGCCTCCTTTTTTCTGTTCCTTTACAGTGTTCAGCATTTCATCCTCTTGGGCTTTTTTTAGAGTTTGAACAAATGCATCCAATGATCCAAGGTAAATTTTTAATATATCACCAGCAAAGCTTATGCCTGTTGCAGGGGGCAGGCCTGGCAAATGGCAAGGTATCCCTCAGTGTCAGTTGGCCCCACATGTTGTTGTATTTTGAACAGTCAGAGAAGCAGCAAGTAAGAATTTTAGGGTAGGGGAGGGAGTATTTCTGTTTCTCTGTGGCAGCAGAGAGATGATATTGGCATAAAATATGTGTCTTTAGTCAACATTAAAATACAGGACCAAATGCAGAGAAGAGCCTTTCCAGAAGTGTCAAGGACTGAAAAAGCCTAACTCAGCCTTCCTTAGAGTATTAAAAAAAAAGGGAAGAAAAGGTTGAAAGATTATTTTCTATAATCTGAGTATCTCTACAGGGACAAAAGCTCTGCAAGCTCTTTAGTCTAGCAGGGAAGAACATGATTAGCTGAATATAAACAAACTTGTCATCAAAATTTCTTTAAAGTGAGGGCAATTCTAAGGCAGAATAAAGTCATGAGGGAGGTGACAGATTCCTTCTCTCTAAGGCTTTCATCTTAGGCCTGACGCCTTTCAGAAGGACTTGCTTTGGTCAAACCCGAGTTATGGTCCAAAGAGTAATCTGATTTACATTCTGAGTGCATGATATACAGGAAATCAGATTAGATTACCCTGCCGCCTTCAGTCTGAATCTGGGTATATGAGGGAAAACTTCTTGCATTTGCTCAGTGCCTTCAAAACTCTACTTACTTATGCTGAAAAGCTGTCTGTGGCTTTGCAATTAACATCCATATTAGCTTTTTGGGAGGAGCATGGGAAGAAATGAGAGAGATCTGCATTTAAAATACTACACAGAGCTATGCTAAATTGCACACTTTATACTTGGCACACACAAAAACAAGCTAGTAGCAGCAAAGTGTGGTTGTACAACTTGGATTGCTGCAGGCCATCTAAGTAAAACCTGATAAGATGTTTTTTTTATTGGGCATGCTTAAAGCAACCTTGTAATCCCTTATAGGTCTTGTCTCATTTAAGCAAGTTCAAAGCTATTGACTTTAATTGAGTTACTCTTGCTTTACAATAATGTAAATGAGATGAGAACTTCCCTTCCTCGTGGCCCTGGTTTATATTACAGCAAAATAGGCAAGTAGACTTCATTTAGACTTTTGAAACAGAAAATCTCTGCTAAATTCATTCTTAAGTTTATGTAATAACTCCAAGGCACATCATGTTACTGTATGTTTTCAAAGTAATTAAGGGAGCGCTTGTAGGAAATTGGTTTATTAAGCAGTGTTTGGTATCCTTTTTGGAAAAACACATAGCTGAAATCATTCATATATAAATCCTATATAGTAAGAGTGGCACTTTTTAAAATTTAGACTTTGCTTTGGTACATTTTAGTCTGTTTTCTGTTTCAGGCATATTCATATGGAGCCTAAACTACCAAAGACCAAAGGGGATCCCAGACTGGGTTTCCCTAATCTGAGGTTCTCTCTTTGGCCCCTGCCAATTCAAAATGAATTTTAGTTGCCAAAATGTGTGCACTATGGCTTACTATGTTATCAGCAAAAATATTACTGCCTTATGGAATTTAGGGTTAAAAGGGCAGCTTACAACAACCACCCTTATCATGTAACACAGCAGCTGCATCCCTTCATTTTAAGTTGCCAATTATTCCCAATGTAATAGCCCTGAAAAGTACTTCAGAAAATTGCCCCCGAGGTTCCCTTTCATGCTCTAGTTGAGAAGTTTGAAGGAGGCAAGCACATCTCAGCACATCTCCAGGGTGTTCTGAACCCAAGCTGTATGTTAATAAAGATTGACACTTTCGAACAGTGCAGGGAAATTAATGCCCAACTCCTATTGCATTTCAGTTGAAGTTGGGTATCAACTTTTCTTTGTGCTCCTATGGAAATTCTAGCCTAATTAAAGATATGGGAGAGTTCATGTAAGAGGAGGATCTTTGAACAGTCAATGAGGAGTGAAGGGAGGTGATTTTTAAACCTCCTAAATGATTTATCCCACAATCTTCAGAGAAGTTGCATTCAGAATAATGTTTCAGACACAACTTAGCTGGAAGAGAGGAAGAAACTGGGACTGTAATAGCAAGATAACTTAAGTTGTAACCATAGAGGTATTACGCATTCTCCGTAATGAATTTGGACTGTGTAGTACTCTTTTGTTTAGTCTGAAGGCAGCTCAGTTTTTGTTGGCTTCTTGATTCCTTGGCTACAGGAAAGGAAGAATAATAAAACAAATACAGGATCCTTTCGCAGTTCCATTAGAGTAATCCTCTGATTCAAGCCATGCTCCACCATTACAGCCTTTAACATTAGACAACCGCAAAGAACAGGGAAAGGAGCATAAGAAGTGGAAGCAGACCAAGAACAATTCTGAATTTTACCTTATTTTGTTAAACTCGTCATTTTCCACCACTCCGTGCAGGCACCTTGGTCAACAATAATCAATGCCATCATAGGCATTGACTGATAGGGTCAGTCCTGTCATTTCTTTAGCTTTGCTCTCATCCATTCTTCATTCAGCAACAGCACCAAGCAAGGTATTCATCCTTGCAAAATACTTTCAAGTTGTAGAAACTTACTTAACTCCTGCATACATCCTGACCACAAACACACCTGTGTCAGCAGTGGAAGCTGGGCTTACATATTTTTTCTACTCTGTTACTTCTTCTTGCAGCTTCTTGTGCATCAGTGTTCTTCCATCCTGGAATAGCTCTCTCTGGTTTATAGTCTCAGCCATCCTGTTAGGCAATGTTAGGCTGGTCTTTCCTCCTCCTGTCTCCACTGCTATTGCTGCTACGTAAAGTCTGTATTACAAAATAATAGGTTTTCTAAAGATCTTCAAACAGCTGATCATCAGCTGGGTACTTCAGAGGTTGCAACCTTGCTTTCTGTCAAAGCAGTGTTCTGTAGTAGGATTTTCTGTCACTGCAACAGTACTCTGGGTCTGTGCAGCCTGTGCAGTCAAACGCAGTGGGGCTGCAAGTAGGAATGGACTTCGGTAGGAATGGACTTCAGTTTGCTTAGTAAAATTACTAAAATTTGATGGGACATAATTACACGTCAACAGCACAGTTGAGTGGAGGATAATGTGATTGCATGCTGTACATGGTTCTGTATGTGAGTGATGTGTGACATTTGCTGCTCTTGTATACTTTACCCTATATCCCTCCCCTTCTTCCATACTCCTTCCCACCAAGTTAACTCCTCCTTTCTTGAAAGGGCCCTTGGGCTGGAAAGCATTACGGACTGCATGCAAAGTGCATATTCAAGCTGTTTATTTGATATTTTGGCATATTCTTCTTCTTCTGCTCTGGAATTCAGTGCAGCTGTGAAAGTGCATGTCCTTGTTTTTTTCATAGCCTCTTTGCTTTCTGCCTGTACCTGAGTTATAGCAGATGGTAAGAGAGTGTTCTGTGGGAGTATAGAAAACTTTTCTACTAGAAAATAGTAATGTTAGAAATAACAGTATTTTAACCCGCAAATTTACAAGCAAGCCACCTAAGAAAAAGTATTCTGCTATGAGGGAGTTGATAGCATATTATACAGGAGGAGGAGCAAAAGCCTACTTAGACAAGACTACATATTTGATGCCAGCAAATTTGAGAAAGCTGAGAGAGTAGCTTCTCTGTCAGGCTGTTAATGACAGCCCGTGCTTCTCCTCATTGTTGGACTGTGGGTGGGCTTGTGCTGCATAATAGAGCTAAATTTGCTGGCTTATGTACAGAAGCAATCCAGCAATAGCAGGTTAGATTTGGAAAATCAATTTGCACAGAGCTCTTCAATTGCTCAGCACTCATTCTTTAGGATTGATTGTTTTGCCATAGAGTGCTAAAGAGGAATTCTCAGGAAGAGAAGTAAGTACAGCTATAATGTCATCAACACAAGAAGACTAAAGTGGCTGTCTGCATTTTAGTAATGTTTGGCTTTACTTGGTCTTACAAAGCTGCTACAGCACTGGATTGAGAGACTGGAATTCAGTGGATTTTTGTGTAACTGGTGTTAGAGAAAGAGATGATGTTTTGCTGGGAGTTGAGAATGTACAGTTTTGTTCTTTCTTGGTTTTTCTGATTTCTTTATGGTCTGAATGAGTAGAGAGGCAGCCCAACAAATGAGGTTGCATCTGAGGGCTGATTTATTTCTCTTGCAACAGCGATGGAGAGGTAATAGAGGGAAATTCCTCTGGGAATACTCCTGCAAAGTCTGTGCTTGCAGGACAATTAGAGCCCCTAGATTTATTTCAGCTGAGCTAGCAGGTATGATTGTTGTCATGGCACATCATCAAAGCTAGGTGGCTTAGCACCTAGTTAATGTTACTGTGACATTGCATCAGTTCATGTTTCATGTACAGTGCAAAAGCATATTGCGTGGGCAGCCATCAAAGTCAAGATAGTCAGATACGGTGTTGTAACTTCAGCCTTCTTTATTGTATCATGTAATTTCACAAGCCAGGGGACATGGCTGCACTGAGATGATGTGTATCTTTCCTGTGCTGGCATTCTGAATGATCATCAGAAAGGGCAGACAACCAACTCAGGAACTGCAGTGCTGCTAAGCCAGCCAAAGGAAGTGGTAAAAACACAGAAATGGCTGCATCTTCCTTCCTCCTACAATCACAGCAGTTAAACTAATTCCCTTTAGCTCCATGAGGATGTTGCAGTTTTCAGCATGAGCTCTCAGCATGTTTGTAATGGCAAAGATTGATGTATCCTCACCTCATGAGTCAACGTATTTGTATTAGCCTGTGGATTACCCTGATTTTCTTTATGGAAGGGCTGAAGAGAGCTATACTGCCTCTCTTGGTATCTCATAAGAGCTCCTCTTTGGTGTGTACATGAAAAAGAGGCACTTCTAAGTCCTGCTTCTGGGTGTCTCTTCAGGAAGTATTAAGAAGCTTGTATTTCTGTGTGTTGTCTTTCTGCTGTTGATTCTAAGATGCTCTGCTATATTCTCCATTTCTGCCTCTCCAGTTCCTGTCAGCCTTCAGGAAACAAAGGACAGACCAAGGTGTGGATGAGGTGAATCTTGCATGCAAATGCTCGGGATTTATTCCTCTGTCTCAGCAAAAGCAGAATATTGTCCCTTGCGATACAGAACTTCCCTGTGGCTGTTGGAAGCATGCTAGTCTTTGAATAATAGCCAGCTCATTTCCAAAAGGGAGAGAAGCCAATGGCTGTGTTCATAAATGTCATAAAAACAAGTCACAGGATGTGTTTTTATTCTCTCCTGTCATCATGGTCTTTGCATACAGTTTCAAGGATCTAAAGATTCCGGGCACTCCCTTAGCTTTCTGAGGATGGGTTTTGCAATTTCTGCTTGTCCATAGGTGGCTCCAGGGGCTTGCCTTGTATTTTGGCTTCCAAAACTAAGCCAGACTTATTCCTAACCTCTTCTTCCTCCCTCAGTGTTTCTCCCACTGTGCATTGACCAGATGTTGTGACTAGTTACCAGGCTGCTTCTCAACTAAGAATTAAATGATGGAGATAGCTTCAAATAAAATCTTGGTGAAAATGTTGTGCAGTTTATTTGCCTCTCCCTACTGTGTGTGTACTTGTTGTGAAGACCCGGATGTCTCTGGGTAGGGGCTACCTTTCTAAATTGCATCCTCATTTGTAAAAGCTGTATGAGAAGGTTAACGGGGATCTCTGTTCTCCGCCTAAGCTCAAGTGCTTGCTTGCTTGCTTGCTTTTTCGTGTTGCAGACTCCCTTCACTAGTGATTTAGTTTACCATGGTGGCAAGGTGGGGCTTTTATTTTTCAGACTCCATAGCTACATTTTAAAGGCAAAACTAGTCATACTGGAACGTCAACAAGAGTTTTCTCCCTTCCAGTTCTGAACAAAGACATTTTCAGTGACCATTTAAATATCTATCCTACCAGTTTCTGAAACAAAGTCAGTGACAGTGTGAAAGTGCTTTTTTTTAAGGTACTTGGGTTCTTATTTCTCTATCAGCTAGAATGCCCCCGACTCACACCAGAATCTGGCTGCCTGCAGCATGCAACTGTCCTTCTCTCCCAGCTGGGGAAGGAATTCAGGCAGCATATGGAGATGTCTTCTGGAATAAGTCAGAGCACCCAGTGCCAGTGTAGCATGTCTGCCTCTCCACTAATTCCAATGCACTGAAATGCTTTATTCTTGGGAGGAGACAGGCTCAAGTCTCAGTTTAATTTCAGCATCATTTCAGCGTTCTCTCTTGGCACGCTCACCACATGGACAACAGACACAATAGCTTAGTGCAGTTCTAAAAAAATTCTGCTTGAGAAAGAGTTTCTTCACTGGTTCTTGGTATCACTGAGGGATAACCCCTTTCCCACTGCTGCTGCAGAGCACCAGGCACCACTTAAATGGTATGACATAACAGTGTCTGTTCAGTGATGGCTTGACATTGAATGGCAACATTCTCTATCCATGCATCTTCAGCTGTTGCTTTTCCTCCTTCTCCTCTCTCATACTATCTATTGTTGTGTAGAGTAAGAAAATGGGAGCCAAGTATGTCAAATTTGTAATATCATGACGAGTAAGAAATGAAGCAAACTGAAGTTGCCAGTTCCATAGTATTGCTTTTAAAGGATTTGTGGTGCTTGTCTGCTGTGGAATTCTTGTGATAAATCAACAGTGTGAAAAGCATTAAATATGCTCAAAATACAGCACAGGAGTTCAGATCGTATAAATAGATACAGCAAGAATGTTGCATCTTGCCAAGGACATTTTCAAATATTGAATGTGGCTTGCATAAAATAAATTTGTTCTCTTTCTGAAGTTTAGAAATGGAAGTTTCTGTTCTGCTGGTAACTTGAATGGGAGCCCAAGGGTCAAAAGGATCATGGAGATTGCCTCTTGTCCTCTAAAGGGGATCCTTCTGGGATTAGGCAGAGTTTCAGCAACTAGGCTAATGAGAACCAGAGCTACTGAGGGTATCCGTCTCCAGGAATCTCTTGGCTCCAATTGTCAATGCTGAAGGACATTTTTAGAATAAGTTAATCTCAAAAGAGCCTAGCTAAAAGGAGGAGATTGTAGGACCTACATACTTTGCCTGCTCTAAATACAACATAGTGTGTGTCTGACTCTGTGAGCAGCTCTGGCTCCTGAGCATGTGGTTGACAGTGTTGGTGAAAGCACCCACTTGTCAGGGGCCTGTGCTTCCTCTGTTCCAGGTTCTCCGAGCCAGACCCCAGCCACACGCTGGAGGAGCGAGTGGTACACTGGTACTTCAGTCAGCTGGACAACAACAGCAGCAGTGACATCAACAAGCGGGAGCTGAAGCCTTTTAAGCGTTATGTGAAGAAGAAAGCCAAGCCCAAGAAATGTGCCCGACGTTTCACTGACTACTGTGACCTCAACAAGGACAAGTCAATCTCACTTCAGGAACTGAAAGGGTGCTTAGGAGTCAGCAAGGAAGGAGGTGAGTGCCTTTCCTTCCCCATTGCATGTGCATAAAAGACTGACCTGGAGTTACAGCAAGCTCAGGAACTGTTTTTCTCCTAAGTGATTCAAAATTGCCATAGTTTGTGTGAGAAAATAAGTGGAATTAATACCCTGCCGTGTACTTGTAGTTAGTTATTTGTGTTATGACTCTGTCTTACATCCCTTGCCACAGACCTTTGTGCTAACCTCTAGACAGAAACAGGGCAAAAAGCTGAGCCTTGGCCAGAACCCTACTTGTACTGTAAGAAGTCTTTGGAAACTGTAGTTCAGATCAGGTCCCTTCTGAGTAATACACTGGTAACAATATTCTGTTGTCTCAAACTACGTAGGTTGAATGATGTATGAGCCAGCACAGACCCAGTCCTTCTCCAGAGACCCTGTTGACTAGCAGAAATAATACTCATTTTCGTTGCTAAATCCAGCACACAGGAAGGTGGATGAAGCAGAGGGAACAACTCAGAAAGCAAGCACATAGCTATACTGTTGCCCTATTTCACAGTTAAATTACACTTGGGGTATAAAATAGGGCATATTTATAACATATTTTCCCTACTGTTTAGTGCCTGAGCAGCCAACCCACCCTCCTTCCTTTTCTTCCTCTTTATTCTTCACCTCATCTTCTGTTGGGACCTGGACCAAATAGATATTTTTAGAAATTTTATGAATTTAAATTGTTCAACCCAAATTCAATAATCATCAGTCATTCTTGACTGTAGACAGACTTGCTTGGCAGGAGAAGGCATACAGGGAGATTCCAAAGGACTAATTTCCTGTGCAGGTGTTTTGGCTGGGTGGAGAGCTCTTGTCATAACTGTTGTGCCATTTGGGAAGGGTGGGTAGCTTTCTTTCTCCAGGCTTAACCTTACCTTATTTCTCACTTCAGGTTTAACATGAGTGGAAAGGGAATCAGCGCATTTGGGTGTTGGGAAGTTGCCTTTTCTAGGTGCTTTGCAAGCACCTTAGTTACCATAATATGCCTATTGCATTACTTGTCAGCTGTGAGAAGCATTCAGTTTCCCTAGCTCAGTGGAAGTTTTTTTCTTTGTCATTGGTACCTTGCTGAGGAATGACATACCAAAATAGCAACCCTGTTCCTTAATTTTATTACTTTCCCAATAAGATGAATATGCCAAATGAGTTTTATTGCTATTTGGCCTGGAACAAGGCTTTCTGGAATCTGCTGGCTTGGCCAACCACGTGTTCAAAGTGTAGTTTATGGAAGGTAAAAAAAAAAATAAGGGTGAGAAGGATGAAAATGTGAATCTTTGAGTCTGTGTGAAGGGAAAGGAAAGAAGTGAGACAATGTGAGTGCCTGATTGCCCAACTATTTGTTGAGAACACAGCTTGACCTTTTATGGTTTATTCTCTTGCATGAGGACAGGATTGTGGGCAAAAAGGAGCTCTGACCTTGTACTAGGTACAGCTCCACATACATACTGAAGGCCTGAGGGGCCTTGAGGATCAAAGATAAATGGCCAAGTTATGTGGAAGGAGGACTGAAGGGGGCTAAAGGATATTGAGGGCTAAAAAGCAGTGGAGGAGGCAGTGAAAGGAGCAGGTACTAACATGCAGAAAAGAACTGAGGGAGGTTCTTAGAGGTGGAGCAAGCAAGTTTGTAAATGGATCTGTTTTTAAGAAGGCATGAATTTGTGAGGTGGTAGATGACATGTTGCCTCTGCTTTCTATTCTCAAGAAACTAAGAAATAACCAGTAGCTTATCCTTTCGCCAGCTTTCCCTTATCCTGATCATTGGTGTATTTAGTCAGTCAACTACTCCGTGCATTTGCTATCTGTTTCTGTATCATGGCCTCCAAACATCTGCTGGGGCTGAGGTTGCTGTGGGTGCAAGCCAAGAGCTAGTTGGAAACCTTTTTGATGATATACTTTCACTTGTAAACTGCCAGTCAGATGAAACCAAAACTTCTCATGGAAAGGTTTCTATTTCAACAAAAGCTTTGTTGGAAAGTTTTTTCTGGTCTGGATTGGATGAGGAAGGGTTGGAGGGAGACAAGGAAAATCATCATTTTCCCTCGATATACTACATTTCACATGAACTTGCCTCAGACGTTCCAAATCCTGGTTGGGTATCCAGCAGCATAAGGACTAAAATGAAATGAGTTATCATTCCAGGTGAGTGTGCCTTCTGCCAGGCAAACTGAACACTTGTAACGATTTTGAAAAGAATACAAATTTTATAGGTCATGGGATGCTGAGGACAATAAACCCTAAGCCTTCTTTGTGTTCTTGGTGTTGGGTTTTTTGGTTTGGTTTTTAGTTTTGGGGTTTTTTATGCCAGCTCTGTCCAAACGCAGAAATAGTGTTGTTTGAAGGAAGCACAGGGCATAGATAAATCAACACTGTCATATGCCTCTTGAGCACTAGATAGTCTAAATAAGAAAGATTTATGTGGAAGGATTCAGTTGGAATATTCATAAGGACCAACCTGAATCTGAGCTCTTTCCAACTTAGGATCAGACCTGTCTGAGAAGCATAGTTCTGTCTGTCTTCCCCTTCTCAGCATGTTCTCTGATGCCTGTGGTAACCTAATACATGATTATGCCAGCCAGTGATTCTACAATGAGGAAAATAGTTACCCAGTCTGCCAGTAACCCTTCCTCTTTGCCATCCTTATGATGACCCAGAAACTTACTGGGAAATCTGCTAGGTCTGGTGGCCATTTTGCACAGCTCTTGCCCATCTGCTTAAACCAGATGTGTTTCTCTCAGAGGTAACTCAGATGGAAAAATGCCATTCCTGGATCTCAGAATGAAGTAGCCACATACAGCCAACTACTTGAGGACTTGCAGAAGCCTGCCAATGGTTTCTTAAACTGTGGAAGAACAGGAGTGGGGAGCTTGTAGCTTGGAGCACACCTGAAACAGTCTTTGCCATCATTTGATCGAGAATTGTCTGTTTGAGGAATTGTGGAAGGAAAATAGACTGATTTACAGCCTGTTTAAAGTTAGTATTCATCAGTGCAGTCTACACAGCCTGAGTTAAGGGGGGAACAGCCACCTGTGATCTAAGAGCAAATTTAGCTCTCTGCGTTAGTCAAAAGGCAGGGTCCTTGAGAAGAGGTAGACATGCGTTTTAAAGCTTTGCTGGAACGTTACTGGACCCAAGATTAATTGGAGTTCAGAGATCCTGGAGAGGAGGACTGCAGATCAGAGCAAGGCTTATACCGGTTGTGCTGGCTGCAAAATGCTGGAGCTGAGTTTTGCCTCTATATTCTTCCAAATTCAGAAGACAAAGTCAGCATTTTGTGCCTGCCCAAAGATGAGCTAAGGGATTAAACTGCAAAGAAATGTCCTTCCACCAGCTGACAGAAAGTTTCCTTCTGCCAGTTCAGATCCCGTGATTGCTTTGCCATCCAAGAGCTTGTCAGATGGTAGGTGTTGGGCGCGCTTCACAGGCCATGAGGACTTCTGGAACCCAGACACGTTCTGTGCCAACAGCCGGCTACCAAGAGTACAGTCCAGAAACAGGATAAAAATGTCTTAATTAAAAAGAGAGAGTGTGTGCGTATGTGTAATTAAACAGCATGTCACTTTCTACTGGAGCTGAGCAAATACTACAGAAAGAAGGAAAAATAATGGACAGTCTAACCAACAGATTTAATTCAGTGATGTTTGGGACCCTTCTTACTGATATCTGGAGAAGTAACTGGTTCTCTGCATGCTTGGGAGGCTTCTGGGAATGAGGATGCTCTACATCACGGCTGTGTTATCAGCTGTGTGGGAGCAGGTAGCAAGGAGCAGTCACCTGGCAAAGGCCTCTGGACTGATGATGGTAGAAAGCTGACAGTAGTCTAAGAGGCTATAAGAAAACTGTAACCAGATAATAACTGAGTTAATAAAAAGGAAATTCATAGGGCATCTAATATATGTGTGTGTATATACATATTTGTAAAAAAAATATCTAACCTAATAGATTAGAATGTAAACGAGCTCCACTGATTCAGCACCTGGTTTTGTTTGCTTTGTTCAGATATCCCCCTTTGGAGCTCAGTAGAGGGGCTATAGTTTGTCACCCTTAATCTTGAGGGAAGTTATTGATGGTTATTATGAATCAGGACATCCTTACTGTGTTGAGAACACAAGGAAAGGCTTGTGGTAACATGTTCCTCCCCCATCAAAGGTTAAAGCTTTACTTGGTAAGTCTGAGTGTTTCTACCTAGAAGAAGCTGCCAGGATTTCCTTGGGGCTCTTCCTTTTGAAAGACACCTGGCCTAATCCAGCATGGCTAGAATTGTTACCCAAAATAGCATACTTGTGAGGCTGAGCAAATACTTTGCATTATAAAACATTCTGAATGATGGGATGTTACTCTGTAATATCCAAGGGCTTCCCAGCTATATGTTAATAACTAACTGTCACTATCTGTTATGTTCCTTCCTGTCTTTCATGTCAGCGTTATGCTTGGTGTAGTGTTGTTTTTGAGGGGTTTTGATTTCTGTAAGTATACATCCTGGTGTGTGTTTTATTGAAGGCAGCTGGCTGAAGGCAATACTCTGCCTTTGGAACGAGAGGTGATGAGCTTCAGGGTAGTTTCCCAGCATGGATGTATGGTGCCATGGAAAGCACAGAGCCCTATGAAGCTGCCCAGCCTGGAGTATCCCTGCCATTTTGAGGATGCTCCCTACCTTTTGCATCAACTTAACTGGAGCTCCCCACCTCTGTCTGAAGACAAATAGGTCTCATTCACAGCAACACAGTGTAGGCTTAGGTGCGGTGAGTGCAAACCGTAGGTTTTTGGATGTCTTCTTGTGTACCTGGCTGTGCTTGGCCCCCAGCCCTTGGGACAGCCTGGCCAGAGGGTACCATGGCTCATAACTGCCTGGAGTTTTATTGCCAGCTCCCTGGGAGAGTGCCAGTTAGCTCCAGAGGAATCTGCCTCTTGGCAGCAGAGCTCTGCTTTTTATACACAGGTACAGAAATAAGTGAACAATGGTTCTTCTCTCACCAGGGCAGATGGCCGATCTGAGATTGGCATTTGGGGACCTTGAAATAACTCACCATGTTTATACGGTTTCTTTTATTAACAGTCTCTAAAGCCAATAGGTTATGCTTTGCAACCCACTTCAAATGCAGCCACTGCCACCTTTCTTTCCCCCTTTCTTTCCTTCCCCAGTGGTTATGTTTCTATCATGCTCTCCAGCTTCCTGTCCCCCAGGGCTTCCCCAGTCCCATCCCTGCTCTCTGAGCTTCTGCTCATCTTGCTCTTGCACAAAGCAAAGCGTGTTCTCACTGCCCGCATGCAAAGTATTTAATGTGCAAAGAAAGCTGTGCAATCAGGTCAGATGCACATACGAATCAAAGATAGGCTGGGTTGGAGTAGAGAGTGGCAACAGGCTTACTGCTTCTGGCAGGGAGCAGGAGCAGAAGCTCCCATTTCTAGCTAACCCCTCATCTGAAATCAGACCAAGCTGCTAGCAGGAAATGTGACATGCTTTCTAGACCTTCTGTAATCCCTAGCTGATGTCTACTACATGCTCTCTGTACCCTGCACATAGTAGGAGCAGGTTTACTGTTGAGGTGGAGAGTCCTTGTTGTGAGCTCCATCTGGTGTCTCATGATGCAGTCACAGCTCTGCACTGCCCCTTCCCTTCTTCCAGGTATGAGTTCAGGTCTTTGATTTTAGGCACCTGTTTGATTGTTTGGTCCAAGGTAAAGATTTAGTAAATTTAGGCTACCTGTATTGCCTGCACCTTCACTCTCTTCTGGCTTCCCCCATTCTACATGACATTTTGCTTGCTGTTAGCAAAAACTGTTTTGAGAAACTTCATGGCACTGCTTGCACTCTTCCTTTCTTCTTCTTCCTCCTTCCACAGTTTAGTTTAACCTTGTAATTGTTACTTCTTGCCCACACCAAACTTCTGGATTTCATGATGGTCAACTACTACAACACCAGGTATTTAACATCTCTCATCTCAAGCACGTTGGTCTGACGCTTGCATGTGAATCTTGAGCAGTGCTGGTAGGACTTGCTGTGTGCATGCTCAGAGGAGCTCCTTTGAGCCTGCCCTCTGGCAGCAGACAGTGGGGTGGCTCCTTTTGTCATGCCATGGCATTTATTGCCTTTAATGTGGTTCTTGGATTTTACAGGTAGCCTGAGCAGTTTCCCCAGTGGAAAAAGACAAGGCCTTAACCCTTTCAGTGAGTATCTTGTCAAAATGTTTCCTTTTTTTCTGTGATAACCATGTGTCCCAAAGTTCATTCTCCCCTGCTCTCCTATGTTCACCAAGAGCAATACAGAAACAGCTGGAAGACAACATTGTTCGCAAGAGGTGTGAATGTACTAACACACAGCTGCTGCATCACCTCAAAGTCCAGCACTGTGTCTTTAGCCAGCGTACTTTGCTAATGAATTAGAATAGGATGCTGCAGCTATTGGATCAGCACTCTCTTTCCCTATTCTCACTGCTTCTAGCAGGCAATGATTTAGGTAACAGTTTTGTTTATATTACTCCATGGACAAGTTCCCATGAAGACTCTTACCTGTCCCTGTGAAGGTGTCTCCTCTGTATTTTGTGGCAGTGAATCACATCCCTTCATCAGGCTTTATTTATTTGTTTTGCCTTTAGACCTGCTGCCTTATGGTTTCATTGGGTGCTTTTCATTTTGGACTGTGAGAAATAGTGAGCTGTTCTCCCCTGCCTATCTTTCTCCTGCCACATGCTGTTCTATAGCCTCCAACATATGTCTAGTTAGACTCCTTTTCATGTTGAGGTCTTCCCATACCTCTTGATATTCTCCTTACGTTTCTGGGTACCTTATCTGGTCCTAATGAGGTGGGCTGAACCAAGAACTGAACATAAAGATCAGCTAAGCCTTATACATCGATGTAGTGATGCTTCCTGGTGTGTCCTTGGTTCTGATCATGTATTTCATTTTTGCCTGCTGCTAAAAGCTGAGTGGAGGCATTCAAATATTGCACAGGACAAGAAGTAACAGCCTCCAGCTGCAGCAGGGGGGGTTTAGACTGAATACTAGGGAAAATTTCTTCACCAGAAGGGTAGTCAGGCATTGGAACAGGCTTCCCAGGGAAAGTGGTGGAGTCACCATCCCTGGAAGTGTTCTGAAACCTTATAGGTGAGCCCTCAGTGATATGCTTTAGTGGTGGTCTTGGCAGTCCTGGGGTAATGGTTGGAACTAATCATCTTAAAGGTCTTTTCCAACCTAGTTGATTCTATGATTCTGTACTATGGCTGCAGCCTGTTTCTTAGTCACTTAGTCTAGGACAGGTCATCCCTACTCCCCACTCACATACCATGTTGCATGTATAGACATTGAAGTCAATCTGCTGGTTTTATGAGCTGGTTATTGAGCAATGTGAGTGCCTTTTGCAGAGCTGTTTTAAATTTAAAATCTGGAATAATTTTGCATTTGACAGCATTTGTCCCCCATGGCAGGGCATGTCAATTAACACTGATCCCAGCGAGGCCTGTCTTTCTCCTTCCAAGAACCAAATCCATACTTCTGTCTTCTCTTCTACATGTTTTCACCTGTAATTAATCCACAGAGCTCTTGCTCTGATCCTGTAAGAGCTTTGACTCTTTAAGAACCTTTGATGAGGGGCTTAACAAAAGCTTCCTGAAGAAATAAGCATGGGGATGTGCTGTCGTGGTTTAAGCCCTGTTGGCAAGCCAGTCACACAGTCTCTCACCGCCCTCCCCCTGCTCCCGGAGGGATGGGGAGGAGAATCAAAAGAATGCAACTCCTATGAGTTGAGATAAGAACAGTTTAGTAACTAAGGTATAACACAAATCACTGCTGCTACCACCAATAATAGTAATGATAAAGGAAATAACAAGGGAAGAGAATACAACACCTCAGCACCAGCCAACTGATAACTCACCCCCGCCCTGCTCCCAACCGAGCACCAACCGATACCTCGTCCCACCCTGAAGTACGTTAACCCTTCCGGGTAACTCTCAATTACATTCCAGGCATGACGTGCTGTGGTATGGAATACCTCTTTGGTCAGTTTGGGTCAGGTGTCCTGTCTCTGCTTCCTCCCAGCTTCCCCTCCTCCACAACAGAGCATGAGGCTCACAAAGTCCTTGGTCAGACTAAACATTTGAGCAGTAGCTAAAAACATCAGTGTTGTCAGCACTGTTCCCAGGCCGAAAGTCAAAAACACAGCACTGCACCAGGTACTAAGAAGGAGAAAAAACCGACTGCTACTGCTGAACCCAGGGCATGTGCATATCTGTCCAAAATGCCAAACAGCACCCTTGCACCATTCACTGGGACATTAATAGCACCCTTGCACCATTCGCTGGGACACCCAGCTCCAAGCATTCTGTATCTCCAGCACAGATTCAGTAGCTTGGTAGGCTTCAGAGTGCCCTGTGCAGGCAGGTCTCTAAGAACTATGGAGCAGGGAGAGCACTGCATTGTGTGCTGTTGCAGAGGTGGGAAGAGGTAGTGAGAGGTGGCTCACCTGCTAGGTCACAGCTGCAGCAGAAGCTGTACTGCGTCTTTATCAGTCAGGTGCCCCTTTGGTTTTAATTTGTCTTTTTCTCCTCACTTTCGCTGCTTCTTTTTTGTTCTTTTCCCCTCCTTATCTACCCCACCTCTCAGTAGGTCGCCTGGTGTAGCAGCAGAAGACAGGAAGGGAAGGCAGGAGCCGACCCAAAGGAAAGAAAGATCCATCAATAGACGGACAGACACCTTGCTGCTTGCAAGCAAGCATGCAGCATCAGCAACATCCAACGTAGCAGAAGTGGCACCCAGAACGTTTGCACTTTTTAATAATTGGTTTGGGTTTGTTTTTAGTTGCTTTTCAATGCCATTATCTAATATTTTGGAGAGTGGAGGGAAGCAGAATCGTGTGTTTTTAAAATTGGAACAGCTACTGATGCCGTAAAATTGAGTTCACTGGGACTCAAAGAAAGAGAATTTTATATACTGTATATAAATATATATGTAAATTGTACAGTTGTCTTGTACAGGGGTTGGAGTCACTGTTCTGTTCCTTCCTTTGCTTTTGAAGGCTGTTAGGGTTAGAGGGAGACTTTGCATATAATGGATTACAGTACTGCATTCATTTCTTCCACCAGACCATCATTCAGTTGCAAACCTTAACACCCACATGCAAAACGGAGCAAGTATGTCAGCATGGCATGTGGTTGCAGATGTGCATGGAGTGCCCAGATACTAAGTGCTTCCTGGGAGCAGCTGAACCCTTCTTTTCTTACTGTAAAGCAACTCAGAAGCAGTTGGGCTTTTGAGACAGCACAGATTTCACCTAAGTATTGGCGTGCTGCTTAACATAGGGATAAAAAGGGGTTATATTAAGGACATACAAAAGTAGTTTCTGCACCTGTTGCAAGTTGGGCAAAAGTGAATTGCTAGTGCATTACTATCCAGGCTCAGAAGACATGCTTAGCAAGGATGGACCATGCCTTGGGGTTCTAACACTGTAGGAGGAAGTAGGAGCCATAGGCCTAGTAGAGTCAGCAGAGTGAAGTCTTGCATCTTCTCTGGCAAAGTATTCATCTATATCTTGTACAACAATAAAAATATGAGAGGCCTGGTAAAAGCAGCATTAGCTTGCCTGTTGCTTTGCTGACAGTGCAGAAAGACACAATCATGCTGCTGGTCTCCAAGAGTCTGGTTTACTTACGTTTCAATACTACAGCTTGGGCTATGCTCACTAGTGAAGACCTGTCTGCAATGACTATCCTTGTCTTTGGTGGTTATGAATCCCAAGCTCCTCTCCTGCATAGTGGTGTGCCTGCCTAGCTTAGAATGTCCACTTCACCCTGTGCACTGTTACCAGTGCCTCCCGAGTTATCCCACTGCAGTGTCACAAAAACAGTGAAGACTTGGATTGAGGAGCCTGGTGTTCTTGGAAGCCACAGGATCTATTTCAACTACCAGCAGTTTTTCCAGAGTAGTTTCTTACTTAATCTCAGATAAAATTGTACAGTCAGCAGTGAGACAGGGACACCTGTATTGGCAATCCCAGGTTCGGACAGAGTGTGATGGGCCACAGTGTTTTATTTTGTGCATTTCTAACCACTGACAGCACTTGCCTGTTCGTAAGAAATGTTCTGAGCAGCCTCCCACTTCAGGCCTAGTGATCCTTGTGCCTCTCATCTCTCTAGTCAGAGATGATGACATGCCATGCTAATATGAGATCATACCAACAATTTCTTGTAATAGCATTGCATTACTGTAGAGAGACTGGGCTTGTTCCTTGAGGCATTGTTGCTTTGGTAAAAGATGTTGTACCACAGCATCTTCACTCTGGCATGATATCGTGATGATAGCGTGAGATAAATTTATCACAGCGGGAGTGTCCTGATGCAGTAAGTTAATGCCTTGTTGACAAAACAGGAAGTTTAAAAAACAGAAAAACTAAACAAAAAATCTTTCTGTAAATAACTACTTAGTGATAACTCTTCATTTAGGAAGCAGATTTGAGCTAATTAAAGCATTTGGCATGGTTCAAAACACCTCTGGTAATCTCTGAAGAATATACCACGATAACAGACTATAAAGAAGTTATCTTCTTAGAAAGAGCAGATCCTGCTGCTGGATCTTCATGGTTTCTCACATACAATGTATGTGCTCTCTCGGCCTATAAGATCCCATCTTCTTGATTGCATCTTCTCCTTTTAAATGCCCAGGGCACATCTTTTGTTTGTTGAAATGATTTGATTTAGTGTATAGTTAGAAATACCAGTGTCACTCATTAATCCTATTGTAGGAATAAAGAATGAATCCAACTGTAAAACAAACAATACAAAACCCTTTCCTTTTTTAATATGATAGTTTGAAGAATTAAAAGCTGTGGCTGCTGGGTTGGTGTTTGGCGGGTTTTTCTGTTTTGTTTGTTTTTTCTTTATGTATAGTTGCATCCATCAAAAGCAGCCAACTGGATGCCTATAGGAGTTCTGTCAGCCAGCCACTGGGGCAGGGCAGTGCTCCACAAGAGTGCCAAGGGACTGCAGAGCTGCTAAAAGTCACTGCATCTTTTCTTCTGGAAATGTCAGTAAACCAGCCATCCGACAGCCAACTCTCCTGCCTGTCACGTAAATCCTTCTGCACACCTCCTTTATCTCACCCTTGTGTCCTTCCCTTCCAAAAGGCCTGTATTCACATGTAGTTTGCAATTAAAATTGTGTCAGTTCTTCAGGGAAGCCAAACAAGGCATGGCTGTTGATGCCAGCTTTGGTACTGCTGTGGATTCATGTTTCTATGCTCAACTTTATGGATGGATTGAGGTCCAAGCGTTATAATGCTTTCCCCTTCACCTTCACCAAACAAGTCAAAGGCTCTGTCTGTATCCTGACTTGCTGGGTTTGCACGGGCCTCTGAGCAGCTTCTGAGCACTTGTACCTTGGCATGCAAGACCCAACCACCATGACTGTGTAATGTCCAGACAGAGGTTAGGTTATGTGTTCTGGGTTTGTTTTTTTGGACGATCATGCAGATGGCACTGTTCCTGATTCAGGCAGCCTACCCTGTGAGCTTTGCAAACAGTCTGTACTCATCAGAAGAGACCAGTGCCTCCACTCCCCACTTCCTTTGTTACTTTTATTGCCAGATGTTTGGCTGCCAGGCTAAACCTGTCCTTATCTATCAGTGGTAAGCATTCTTCTCTGCCTTGCATCAGTAGCATTCTGTTGAAGGTGAGGCATGGGGAATGTCAGCTTTGTGCCTGGAAGCAGACCTTGGGCATATCTCTCCTCATCCTCGAAGTCCTCCTTGGCCTCTCCAGCTCTACTTTGAATGACAGCTGAAAAACAGCTGGAACAGAGAAGAGAACCAGGGCTCCAGTGCAAGTCATCTGTTCTTCCTGCCAGAAGCAAAAATCTTTCCTTTTTTGCTGATCCTTCAAGGACATGGTGTGTTGGAGGGAACTGCATTACGGTGGGATTCATCCATGTGAAGGCACTGCTTTCCATGGCCTGAATTTATATTGGACTTACCCTGCCCCAGCACATTTCTGCCTATGGCATTGTTTGTTAGACTGAAAGGCATCTGTTTGATTTTGGTTTTGTAATAAAATAGATAACTTTTGCTCCAGTGTCTTGTGGTGGTTTCTTGTTGAATCCTGATTTCCAGAACTCTATTCCACGTAATATTGTGACCTGCACAATGCCAAAGAAGAGGGAAGGGGACTTTCCTGCTTGCAGAGTCATGTGTCAGTCTTTGGTTGGGATCTGAGTTCACTGGATGTTTTGCTCCTGTGTGTAAGGCTCCAGGATAAATTAAAACATGACCCAGAGTACTGCTGTGTGGTGCCAGCTCCCTGAATCTGCCCAGGCTGCTTAAAAAGGCTGTGAAGCTTCAGCAGGAGAAGAGAGTTGACCTCAGAAGGTAGTGCCCGCAGCAAAGTGTGGTCTGATAGCACAGTCTCCCTAAACCAGGGATTGAAGACAGGCACTACACGTCACATCTCATCCCCTTTCACAGGGGAGCCTTCATACTTTTGCAGGTCAGGCCTCACAAAATGGGAGCTTGAAACAGCAGTTGTCCAAAACCTTTTAATCCTCACAGATAACAAGTAACAAGCTATGCTGGGAAACTGCTGCTATTGCAGAACATGCTTTTTTTTCTAGGCTATGGAGAGGTAATATTCATCAGAGGCTGCAGCACCAGGTCCATGATGGAAAAGGCCATGAACTGTTCCCATCAAGCAAATATGACCAGTTTTCTCATCGCTGTCTGTCATTTCACTTGATCACATGTGAATCTTTTAATAAGGAGCCAACTCATTTATTGCATATCATAGGGAAGACAATTGCAGTCCCAAACGGAGGTTTTTTGCTTGTATAGTAGTCACAGGCTGGGTTGTTTATAGATAGGCAGAAAGGGGCCTTAGTAGACTGTTGTCTTTAGATGCAAGTTCAACAATGAAAGCAGAAAATGCAGGGATGAGTGATAGCCAATGTGGATTTGTCAGGAATAAACTGTCAAATTGAGCTCATCTCCTTGTATTACCAAGGTAACAAGTTTTGGGGCTAAGGGAGAAGTAGTCGTTGCCACCTCTGGAGTTCTGCAAGGCTTAGTTAAAAACAGGAAAAGAATATAAAAAAAAAAAAAACCAAACAAAAACCAAACCCAAAACTAAAAGAAAGATTCTTTGGCCATGCTTCCTTTTTCTGGAGTCAACATAAGGTACTCTGAGAGCTCTTCACCCTTCCCTGATGGTGCAGTCATTCTGTAAGCAAGTCAGAAGAACTGCAGAGAGCTTGCTTCTGCTTCTGCTTCCAACAGTGATATTGCCAGAAGACTTTTCCTCCTCCCCCACCATCTTCCCCTTGTCATCCACATGCAGGATGACAACCTTCTGACTTCTCAGCAGCCAGCCCTTACAAGCCTTTACAGGCAAAATAACTTAACACCCTTCCAAAAGCTGATACTATACCGGACAGCAGGACCTGCAGAAGTGGTGCTCCTTAGTTTGGAAAACACCTTGAAAGCAAAGCGGGTTATAAAACTACCACCTTAGGAACTATGAATGTAACAGCAAGCATTTTGTATGGAGTGTTTGCCAGAAAAAGTGAGGCTGGCTGCTTTGGGAAGCAGTGATGCTTTCTGCCATTCTGTATCTGAGGGCCTGCTTACTGATTTTAATGGGTTTTGTTTTTCAAAGGTGTCTTGCCTGTGTACACCACGAGGTGTTTAGTGTTCATTCATAAAACATAAAACTCATAAAACATAAAACACAGCTCTGTGCTGTGTTACAGCACAAACCTATATCCACACAAACCTATATCCACAGCCTTCTGCAATGAATATTTATTCCACATTCATTTTGTGGAATAAATGTTCATTGCAGGAAGTTGGTGATATAGGTTTATGAACGAATAAATAAATGAACATAAATTCATTTTCTTTTTTATTTATTCTTTTGGCACACTGGGACTGGGCTGGGGATCTGAAGACCAGAATATGTATGCTGTGTGGCTCTTGCAGAGGTTGATGTTCCACACCTTGCCTGCTCTCAGGTGCCAGCAGCAATAGCAGGCCCACGTCTCCTACAGGTAGCTCACAACTAGGTGGCCCTAGTTTGATGCTCAGAGCAGCTCCTCAGTGCAAGATCTGGTTGTCAAGTACAGGTGAATTCCCCTTCTTAAATTAAACAAATTTGGTCCTGTTACAAAACAAATCCTTAACTCATTGTTTTTGTTACATGAACAAAGGCCTCACTTTAGTGAAATGATTTCTTCTGTAGTATCTCAGGGCAGTACTTCAAGCACTAAAAACTGTAGAGCTTGAATGGCGAATGCTCTGTTATCCAGTACAGCTCAGTCTTTGCATAGCACAAAGCACCACTGCTATCTCCTTCAGTCATGATTTTGGCAGGGACCACTGAAGTGTAATCCCTGCTGACTTCACCGTGTCAGAAAAGAGTTGATGTAGTATTTGAAGAGATGGAGCTATTTCTGAGGTGACTTGGATGTTCTCACTATGAGTTGGCAGGTTGTAACAGATGAAGCTGTATGAAAGTGGCTGAAGTTGGATCTGTTCAGCTGCAGCCCATCGTGAGTGTGAATTTTTGCACCTCTTGAGCTGTTAGGATTATTTCAGGGGTTTAGATGTCTGCTGCAAGCTTTTTCTCCTCAAAATGCTGGTGAATACGAGGCCTTTGTAAAAAGAGTTAGCCTAAAGTGCTGATATCAAGTGAATTCAGAAAACTGGTGGGCATGGTCTGTGAAGAGATGTCATAAAAGTATAAAAGAGATCAGAGAACTGATGAAAGAGCTGTGGGCAAAGTCCCAGTAAGAAACTATCCTGCTGCAAGGGGAACAAAGGGAGTGTAAGTAGAGACCAATAAAGGGGATTAAGAGCTCTTTGACATCCTGAGGCACAGAAAGGAAAAATATGAAACATGGGATGGGTTTTGGAGCATTGTAGACTACATGTGAGCTTCCAGGGGACTTAAGGCAATATCACCCAACTAGAGAGGGAGGAAAAACCTAGAGAATTACAGACCTGATGTCCTAATATACCCAAGTAAAATCTTAAAAGAGCGAGCTGCTGACCAGTTATTCTCTAATCCCCTGCATAAAGCTATAAACTTGTAAAAAAAGAAAGCTTGGAATGGGTTTGTTCATGTCTTGCTGGGGACAAATCGCATCAAACTGATTTGATTCTATTCTTTGACAGGATAACTAGCCTCACGGCTACAGGGGTCAGCCCTAGATGTGATACATCTTGACTTTGGTAAGTCTTCTGGCACTGTCCCAGAAGATACCCTTATAAGTGAGCTGAGGAAGCACAACCTATTTAGACTCACAGTACATTGAGTTCAGTGTCGAAGTCAGAGCGCTTGCTGGGGAAATCTTTGCAGTGGCTGCCCAGGTCCAGGTCTATTCAGTATTTCAATCAGCAGCTTTATAATATTGCTTTGCTATGAAATTTCCTGGTAATACCCAAGTGGAGGGGTGGCCCTGAGAGCACCTCTAAGGGTAGGACCAGAATGCTTGATAGAAGAAATAGTCCAAGCCAACAGGGTGAGTTTCAGCAGAGAAGCAGGCAGTGACCTGCTGTGAGGCAGCTGGCATGAGTGCACAAACACAAAGTGAGATTCAACAGGCAGCAATCCAGCGGAAATGACTTCTTGGAAGCTGGAAGAGGAGAAAGTGGAGAACCTGAAGGCCTTTACCACATGCAAAATGCTCTTATGACAAGGCTAGTACCAGTTGTTTTCCATGCCCTTGTGAATGAAACAAGAAGGAAAAAAATCATAGAATCATAGAACCATAGAATAGTTAGTGTTGTAAAGGACCTTAAGATCATCAAGTTCCAACCCCCCTGCAATGGGCAGGGACACCTCACTCTAAACCATATTACCCAAGGCCTCGTCCAACCTAGCCTTGAACACTGCCAGGGATGAAGCATTCACAACCTCCCTGGACAACCTATTCCAGTGCCTCACCACCCTAACAGGAAAGCATTGAAGCTTTTGAGATTTTCCCCCACTACCTCTTTTCCATGCACCCAAGTTGTACACACTCTTCTCACAAAATGTGACCAGTGTTTCTGTAATGCAAGTGTATTTTCTTAGACAGCAGACATCTTCTCGGTAAGGTATTTATAGCTTCAGGAAGGCTTTTATAATGTCACATCTTACACCCTAAAAAAACCCTTCTTTCTTTGAATGGCTTATTTCTTTAATGCACCTAGATTCCATACCAGTTTCAAAGTACTTCCTAGACCTAAGTTATGTTTTTTTACTGCATTCTTCAAACTGGGCCAATACCTGAGTGCATGCCCAGCAATGAGTAGAAGGTAGGTCACAGTTTTTCCTTTAGCCACAGCTCCCACTCAACTCGACACATACGTGGCAACACATGGCAACAGCAGCGGTGTTGTGTGGGACATTGGTGAATGCTCACATTGAGGTGCAGCGGGAACATCTGATGAGCTCATCAACCTTAAATCATGCCCGCAGGCTCCATGTCTAAGCTCATTTTACCACTCAAGGCCAAGTGTGGGGAAGGGATGAGTATCCCAGCACAGTGTGGAGAGGGGGACGAGGGGTTCTGATGTTGGCAGTGGGGGTGCAAGCATGAGTGACCCTCTGGCTGCCTGCTGGGATGCCCCATGGGTTTGGGGGACTGGTGTATCCCTGTCAGCGCATCCTGCCAGACAAAGCACAGAGCTCTGGGTGAAGGGAAGGTGGGGCAGGGCTGCTGGGGGATGGATAAATCTACTCATGCTATGTATTTTAAATAACTCATTTAAATACTAGGAGGTGTAAAATCCTTAAACCCCTCCCGCAATAGAGGCGAGTTGGGAGCCCTGTCTGCTGGGCGCTAAGCAGCACTGGCACACACTCTGCTTGCTATTAACAAGCTGGCTGCTGCTGTCACATGCACACTGATGACAACGGTCATTAAAACCATTTTTTCCATGTAATACTCCAAAGGTTATTCTTGGTGACAAGTGCTTTCCAGCTTGTGGCCAGGGCTGAGCAACTGCTGCTCCCACTCCTGCCGGCTGGCTCCTACAACAAGATCAGGGCTGCATCCACTTCCTGGCACAATTAACCCCCAAAAGCTTTTGTCTGTTTCTTTTTTCCCCAGAACAAAGCAATTCCAGGTGAATGGTATGAGGAATGACCTGCCACCACTTAACATCAAAGTGTGATGAGGGTGGGTTGAAATTTCCTGGCTTTGAATGGTGGCATGTACAAGCAAGACCAGACCTCCCAGATGCCTTTCTGTTATCATCTATAGCTGTCCTATTGCACTGTTGAGAGGTGCACAATGGTCATTCCTCAAAAGTGCTGTTACCTACACTTTATCTCAGCAGTGCCCAGGTACAACAGTACTGGCTGTCCTCCAGAATGCCTTCCCAAAGCAAAGTGCTGTGCTGGTAAAGACAGGCAGGTGGGCATTGTCCCACCACAGCAGTGGGCCAGGGTGGCTGAAGCCCAAGTGACACATGGAGCTGATGGTAAATGAGGTAAGCTTGTGTTGCTACTTTGGGATGGAGAGTAGTGGAGGAGTCCTCCCATACCAGGGACAAGTGAGTTAACAAACCAGTCCAGCAGCCCCAGCCATGGAATCAGAGGAAATGTGCATCACAGAATGTTTCTGTGTTTAACCTGTGCTTGTCCAGAAGAGCACTGGTCACACCACCATCACAGCAGTTACCAGGCGACAAAGCCAAATCCAAGAGCTGCAGGTGCCTCCTCTCTAGCTTCAAACCTTTGCTCAACAGCTCTAACAAGCATGTTGTTCTCATTGTACCATACCACAGCTGATTCCTGATGCCTGCATGCTCCTCTTACTCAGGAGGAGTTTGCTGGGGAATAGTGCCTTTCCATCCTGTATCTATGACTTAGCACTTACGGGGACTGTGATGCTTCTCTGCAGTGGTGGTAGCCATCCAGCCCCAAACGGTCACAACCCACAAGCACCACCACAAGCTCCTTTGCTGAAGTCCAAGCAATGGGGCTTGTGTGCTTCCCTGTGGGTCAGGAGCAGGCATGATGGCTGCAGGTGCTGCAGGCTCAAGGAGGGCATGAGCTGGCTGACAGGGCAAGGGGTGGGCAGTGACCCCACAGCCCTGCAGTGAGATGGGAACGTGCAGGACCCAGTGGGGCAACGGCTCTGCCATGGCTCTGCCAAATGCTGGCTGCCCCAAGGGATTGATGTGAAGCACAGCATCCCCACCTGAGCACACTGCAATGTACCATAACGTGCCCGAGCCCCACTATCCCCCAGCACCCCACAAGGAGCCCCCATGCTGGCAGGCAAAGATGGAGCCCAGGGTTACAGGCTGCACCCACCCCTTTGCTGCAGAAAGGCACATGAGGAGGGTTCTAACTCAAGGCCCACTCTACAGAGCACTTTTCTCGTCAGGGGCCCAAATACAAGTGGAAAAAAGCAGTTGGTGGTGATCTTGGTGAGGAGGTAGCGTGGTACCGGCCAAACCCAGGACACAGTTCCCAGCCATCTTGAGGGGAATGAGTGAGTGACTCTTTCCAAAACTCTTCTTTACCCAAAGGCTGATTTTCGCCAGCATCCATGCAGTGCAGCATCAACTGGCTGGCAAAAGCCATGGGGTGCTGCTGGCAGCAGTGGTGGGAAGACATCCAGAGGCACTGCACCATGCATGATGGCCCTGAAACTATGCCCCCATGCCATTTCAGGCCTCTGGGACAAGGCAGCTGCTTTGATCACCTTGGATTTTCCCTCCTGATTCCAGGACACGTTATTTATCCTCAACCATAGTAGCAATGGGGCTTCATCAAGGAGCAGGGATGCAGGCAGAAAAGTAAGTGGCTGCTGCCTGAAGCACGAGGGCTGCCGAGAGGCTGTTACTGCAGTCTGCCGTGGGAAGCTGATGGGAGGAACAAAGGGGATGGAGCACAAACAACAGAAACAGCAGCAAAATCTCCTCTAGCCAGCCAGCCAGCCAGGGACAAATGCTGTCGGTCCTCCCAGGGTACTAAGCCAGAGGGAGAAAGTAGCAGGGGAAGCAAACCACACAGAGCCACTGCAACCAAGTCCAGGCACTTGCCCAAAGGAAAACGGGGGCAAGCAGATGATAGCTAGAACCAAACCATAAAAGCCTCAGGAAAAAGAAACAAAATCCCTCAAAAGCACCAAACCTGCTGGCGTTTTGTTGGTTTTTTTCCAGCTTGCATATTTTTTAATGAAGTAAAAAATAAAAATCAAAGAAAGAAACACTCCACGGATGCTGTCCCCTGGCGCAGACTGCCCTGGTGCATGGAGGGCAGCAGGGTCCCCATGCAGTTGGCACTCACAGGAGCCAGGCCTCCTCCCGCATCACCCCCCTGCAGTCAGCTGAAGAAGGAAGTAGTTGAAAAGCACATTGTGGATACAGCACAAGCAACAGAAGAACAGCAGGGCAGCTCCCAGGCTGGGCTTTACCCAGAGGGCTGGCACGGGTGACATAAGAGCTCAGCACACTTTGTATGCCCAAATTAAACCCAGCAATGATAACAACCTCCCATTAAGAGCCGCGCTTTAACCCCCACAGACAGTGCTTGGAGCTTTTGTCAGTTTCAGTGTTCCACGTGTGAGCTCTGGAGTCCCGGTTGGTGGCGGCAGCAGCTGCTCTCTGTGGCTGTTGGCACAGACGGAGGCAGAAGGACCAGCAAGCTCAGTGGGAGCCTGGCTTTGGGGTCTCATGCTCGTCTTTTCCAGGCCCTTTCCCAAAGGCATGGCAAAGGGAGGGTAAGGAGCAGGAGGTGGGATGCTTGTTGGCTTCAAACCCAACAGCTTCCACCCACAGTGGGCCTCCACGGCAAAACTCTTGCTGCTCCTCTGAGAAGGATCCTTCTCCTCTGCCTTAAGTGTATGCACATTTATATAGAGATAGACATCTGATAAACATTTAATATGAAAATAAATATTTCATCTGTGTGTTAAGGACCATCATCATTCCCGTTTAGTCATCTCCTGCTATAATGTTACACCTCTTCTTGTCCATGACAAACTTGTTGCCACTGCTTTTTCCCTATCTCGTGGACACCTCCTCCCCGCTTTCTGGGGCAGCAGCAGACAGAGGAAATGCTTCCGGCAGCCTCTTTCCTGCTTGCTGCCTCCAAAGTCTGGCTTATTATAGGGAAATTTATGAAGAAAATATTTCCCCTTTCAGCACCTGTTTCCTGATAGAAGGAATTATCTTCACCTTGAAAATACTTTACAAAGAGTGAGGTTTTAACATCCTCTTCCAGGGCTCTCAATTAAGAAATATGTTTCTAGATATCACTGTTTTTATAGATATAGGTATAGTTTTTATTTATCTTTATTACCAACCCAACATTTCTATTTGCAGCCATTGATGTAATTCATGACACACTTTTGTGGTGGTTTGTTTGTTTGTTTTTCCTTAAAAAGAAATGCACTTCAAAGGAGAAGGATGCCTCTTTGTCTGTCTGGTGTTCCTAATGGTACTCAAGATGATCGAGAAGCCCATACCTTTCAATGGCCTCAAGACCACCAGCGAGATGAGGGTGCTGTGAAAACCAGGGTACTAAAGGAGTGAAAGGACAGCCACGCCACAGCTTGGGCAGGCCGGTGCTGGGAACACATGGGCACACTATCCAGGTGTTCCTGAATTCATTTCCACCTCCGAGCAGACGGACTGCGCAGCAAACCCACCACCGCCACCATTCCAAGGAGCCAGTGCTGCTTTCCTTGGACACCTCTCTCCTCGCAGGGCAGGCTATTCCTGGGTAGCCGTTTATTTCTCTATCAGCTGGAAATGAACATAATTTTTCTCTCCCTGCAATATCACAAGCTAGAAGTTAATTATACAAAGAGAAATGCCATAGTCAAAATATACATGATACGTATTATATTAGAGGGCTGGGGGGGGGGGGGGTCCTCCTTTTTTCTTAGCCCAGGCAGGTGATTGAGATGCTACATGCTCCAGCCTTTGTCACTAAATGTGTGTCTGTGTGTCTCTGTATTAAAAATATATCAGTCTTGTGATGTTCTTAAAAAGGAAAGAAGTGGAAGGCAGCAGGGGAGGGAATGGGCAATAGTGAAAAAGTTCTTTGACTGTGTCACATTCTTATGTGGCTTCAGAAAATACACACGTTCAATTCCAGCACTGACGGCAGCTCCAAGGTTCAGAGGTTAAATTTTTAACATTTTTCTGTTTAAGTAGTAAAAAAAGGGAAAAAAAAATGAACTCGAGCAGCGGCTCCCCCCAAACCGAAAAGCAATGAGCAAATGGAAAGAGGAAAACGCCACAAATTCCTTGTCAGACTTCCGCAATTCCCAACTAGTGAAAATAAGGAAACATCTCCTTACAGCAGAGGGGTGCCTGGGAGGAAAGGAGACAAGCCCCTGCAGGGAGGTGGCCTTCAGAGATGGCTGAGACTTGGTCATCTCACTGAGTGGGGTCAGTGGCTGTGTTTATTGTGGTTTGTTTTATTTCAACACTTGCCATTGTTGCTTCTTTTTCTTTTGTATCATTTTGGGTGGGTTTTGTCTGTTTTCTTGTCTTTTCACGTTGTGATGGGTCTGCCCTTCTTGGTGCCCAGCTGTGTGACCGCCTGGGCAGTGGCAGCCTCCGACGGGCAGCCGTCCCCTCCCATGAAACCACGCTTCCAGGACCGGTGTCCAGTGAGGTAACGGAGGAGGGGTGTCCCTCCCCCCGGCGGCACCGTCTCTCCACCGCCTAAAACCCCTTGATGTAGCAATAGGCCTCCAGGGTGGCGAAGAGGATGTACAGCAGCCAGAGGCTGACAAAGAGAAACGTCGTGGCCAGCTTGCACCCCCGGGGACCGCCCAGCTCCCCCCCGAGGTGGGGCCGCCGGCGGTAGAGGAGGACACTGATGCAGATGAAGGCGAAGATGGTGAAGAGGGTGACAGAGAAGGCCAGGGTGCCCGCTGACACCTGGAACTCCTGCCCCTGGGACGCCCAGTAGATTGCTGCAACTGACCATGCTAGCCCGATGCCCAAGAAGACGTTGACAGCATTGCTGCCTGTGACGTTGGTGATGGAGGCGTCGGCATACACATCCTGAATGGCTGCGGCTTTGCTGGCGAATGTGTCTGCAGTTGGGGGAGGAGGGAAGGAGAAATCACTGGGGGTCCAACAGGATAAATGGTCAACCCTTCATGTCTGGGACACAGACCTCTCCTGGTGCACAGACCCCCTCCTGGGTCCAAGGACCCCATGTTGCCACCAAGCAGGGTGCAGACCTTGCCTTAGGACAGGGCTTTGTGGAGTCCCTTCCAGCCTGAACCCCATCCCATGACAGAGCTGCTCCCCTGCATGTAGGAGAGCCACCAGAGGACTTTCCTTGCACCCCATCCCCTCCCCGCGGCCACCCCACCTGGTACAGAAGTGCCAAAGGCGACAAAGATGACAGCAGTCACTGAGTCCTTGAGGCCAATGGTGCAGCCGAAGTGGGAGGCGAGGTCACCGATGACAGCTGTGAGCATGCCAATGATGAGGATGGAGACAATGAAGCAGGCCCAGCCGTTGCAGTACTCAGTGGGGGGCACGCAGGCAAACAGCACCTTCCAGAAGACCGTCAGGAAGTGCATCACATAGTCAAAACAGGATGGCAGGCGCTCCTCACCAGACTCATCCTCATCCTCATCACCTGCTGCAAACAACATGGAAGAAGTCCAGCACGCATGATGGGGCAGGTCAAGATTACAGCCCCCCACCCCAGGGCTCTAGGGTTGCTGCCCTTATGGGACAAGGTGGCATGGTGCCAGACATGATAGTGGGCTCAGGGCATAGCAGGTCCCTCAGTGATGGGTGAGGCTTGGTAAGAGGGGTGCCTCCCAGGACACCTCAGAACCTGCAGGGCAGGGGATTGGCACAGGGATGTGTTGTACCCACAAAGGGACAGCCCTGTTCCCATCCACAGGATGTTGCATAGGAATTAGTTGACCTGTGGAGGTCACTGCTGAGGGGCACCATGAAGTTATTGTTGCCCAATAACTTTATGCCAATATCAGCCCAAAATACGTATTTTTCTGGGGGATGAAAACCAGCAGAAAGCTATGGAATTGAAAACCTGGAGAGACCTCCTGGTCTTCCTACTCCACAGCACGGGCTGGTTACCAGCAGTGTCCCAGCAAGCAATTTCGCATCTCTGTGAGTGATCAGCAGCAGTGTTACAGGCTCTTGGAGGAGTCTCCTTCTTAGCCTGGGGCAAGGTCATCCCCAAGGATGGAGGCATTGCCAGTCTTTGTGCGGATACAGGATAATGGGAGAAAGCAGGAAGGGAACACAGAGCAGATGGCAAGGGAAGGAGAGAGACATAAGAGAGAAACAGGCCTGGGAAAAAACATGGACCTGCCTATAATGTCTGCTCCACAGCTGCATGGCTCTGGAAGGGGTGAGCTCTCCCAGGCTCCCTGGACAACAGCTGGCAGGTCTCTGGGCTTTTCCCTCCACCAGCAGCTGCCTCATGGCAAAATATCTCCTATCTGCATGGTGGTAACCCTCTCCACTCCCAGAGACTCTACTGGCCATGGCAGACAGGACATCTTCCACCAGCAGGAGCTACCTGAACAGGACAACATGAGCCAGGAGCCCAGTCAGGATGGGAATATGCTGCCTATACACAGCCCTTCAGACCACTGAAGCAGCAGGAGCACTGCCAGCAAACGTAAAGTCTTTGAAAACTGGCCTTCTGGATGTCTCTGCACCAAGAGATGGATCTCCTGAGCTCCTGGCTAATGCATCTGCAAAAGTCCAGTATACTTGGAGCAGAAAAGCTCTTTGGACTGGCTTTGCTGACAGCCACAACACATACAACAGCTGAGCATCACTGACCAGGCAGATCCTGTCTCCTCAGCCTAGACAGATCTCATCTCAGGCTGAATGAGCCCTACAGATGCTGGTGTGGGTTTTCTGATGCCCCCTCACCTGCGCTGACGGTAATGGCCTCCATGAACTGGTCCCTCCAGGAATGTGTCCCTACAACCAAAGCCAGGTTTGTCTTCTTAATCAGCTTGTCCACAGTGTTCTGTTGTGGAAAGAAAGATGCACAGCAATCAAACCAGCTGCTAGCCGGCAAAGCTGATCTTGCAGTCCTCTGTGGTCTCACAGACCCTTCCCAAACCGTGGAAGTGCCACAAGCACTCTCCTACCAGACAGATGAGGCCATGACTGGAGTTGGGCCCTCCTTCTCCCTGGACAGGCTGACTCAAACCTCACCAGTTTGCCACCCCTTAATCCTGATGAGGCTCCTTACCTCACCCCTGCCTCACCAGAGACAGCTTTGTTCCTGCACTCTCATGCATGCTGGCTGCTGCTGCTTCTGCTTCTGCAGGGGTCCCTTGTCTTCCTCCCTTCACCTCTCCTATCACCAGCTACCTTCCCAGAATTTCTTGTAGGTTTCCCCTACCCTTTAATGCATCACATACTCCTTTTCCTCTTCCAGCATCCCTTTCCCTGCCTCCTCAGTCCTGATCTCCATGGCTGCTCTTCAGTGCCACATAGCTTTCACCTCCTGGAGGACCTCTAGGACAACTACTGACCTTGAACTCATAGGACTCCTCAATGATGACCTCTAGTTTGGGATGCTCGCCGAGTATCGGTTTGCCCATCTCTGCAATCCTCTTGGCTTCCTCCTCTTCAACTGTCAGCTTCCTCTCAGCCACCTCTGTGAATGCAAGGTCAACACCAATTTTAGAGAGCAACTCTGGAGCATTGGGGCACCATGGGGGCTTGCCTGCAGAGCCTGAGCATGGGCTTCTGCAGACCCTTCACAGCTTGCCAAACTCACACAGCAATATGGGGATAGGGATGGGGTGTTGGACCACACAAATAAAGGACCAAGATTTTGGAATCTCAGTCACTGAAACCATACACAGAATAGTTTTAATTTATTAAAAAGAAACCCAAACAGCTGTTTCTCCAGCCTGCATTGGTGCTTTTGGATGGCATACATCCCAACATCCCTGCAGCAGCTACATCTTTGGGGAGACCAAGGTACCAATACATTCTGCCATTTGGCACAGTTGGCCTTTAAGACAGCTTTAATGCCCTGGCTTTTTTCCTGGCTTGAATGAACAAGAGATGGGATCTTTTTATTCCCCTTTGATTAGATCACTGTCAGCACCCTGTGCCACTCAGTGCTTGATCTAATGTTCAGACAGACACACAGTCACAACCACACAAGCACATTCCTAGTGTTTGGAAAAATGAACAGGAAGAAGTCAGGAAGCAAGTGGGGATTTTCTTTTGTATCACTGCACATTTAGTGTCTTCTGGAGGAAACTAAACCAGGATCCCAACCCAGCAGCATGCTGAGGTGGCCCTGTGTCAGGCTCATCTTGCTGATGCCCCCGCAAACCCAGCCTAGGGAGGTTGTGGTTGTGTGGATGGGAAGGAGCACCCCAGCTATCATGAAGGGTGTCCTGGCACTGTCCCCAGCCCCAACCTAGGTCTGCTTTCCCATACACCCAAGTGCAGGCACATGCAACGGTCTCTCTGAAAAGCCTTGACATCCCAGGAAAGAAGCTGGATTTCCCCTGGCTTTTCTGTGCCTGACCAGTAAGGGTATATGGAGCTGCAGCACGGGACTCATCTGAGCCTGAGAGCAGAAGCTGCAGCTCTCCAGAACATGCGGAGTGGAGTATCCAAAGGCAGAGCATCTTCCTGTGGCTAAGCAGAGGTCAGATGTTACCCAAGGTTTACTGTAGAGGTTACAAACACCCCAGGTAATGCCTAAGATGGTATGAATCCTATGTGGGCTCCAACAGACCTCATACTCCACACCAGATATCACACAGAAATTATAAAGTTCCAGTGAAATGTAGTTGAAAACTCTGCCTTCTCTCCATCAATCCAGCTAGATTGATTGCAAAAACTGTAAGCCTTGCCTGCAGAGTTTATAAAATACAGAACTCCTGTGGCAGGTGACATTATTATAAGCCATCACAGAAGCAGAGACTGCTGCATCCATCATTTGAAATCAATGACTTACATCAAACCCATCACTGCCTAGCTCAAAGACAGTGTACTTTGGATTTAGGAATCCCAAGTTTACAAAAAATGATAGACAGGGAGCACAGCACCTGCAGAAGAAGACGGGCAATACAGGATGCTGAGGGATCTGGGACAACTGCAGGTAAAGTCAAGCAAGTACAGAGGGGAGGAGGCAGTTGAGCTGGAGAAGGACAGAAACAGGGTGAACTTGGACAAAACGGCCTGCCTTATGCTACACTCAGAGGCATGAAACGATGATTATCAAGGTTCAAGTTACTTGTATTCACTTGAGCAGGGAGTTAGATGAAATCTGCATCTTTTCCAAGACAGAGATTGACAAAGTCCAGTCTTCGCCTCTACCTGGAAGTTTATGAAGATGACAAGCTGTACCCATCACTGACAGTGCCAGTGTTAACCCATATAGCACATATGTGCTTGCTGAGCTGCCTGAGCTTCCCCATCACCTGTAGCTCAGGGGAGGGAGGTACCCTCAGCGCTGCAAGGCCCAGCTTGGCAGGTGAGCAGAGCACATGCTGACGTGTGCTGACAGCACTGAGCTGAGCTAAAGCAGCCAGCCCAGCAGGGCTGCAGAGCCCAGATGTGGTGATGGCCTGGCTCACCACTGCCTGAGCTGGGAAGTAACTACATCTGGAAAGCTGCTGTCACAGCTGGCGGCGCAGTCCCTTGGGCTCTCACCCACTGGCTGCAGTTGCACAGAGCAGAAAGCAATTGTCTGGATTCACAGGAGCTGTCCTGAAAACAGGGAATATCAGGCAGAATTTCCTTGGTTTAACAACTCCAGGAGAGCCGGTGTAACAAAACCTCAGTCCCTACTTCAACTGATCTGACAAAAACCTTTGGCATGGTAAGACAACACGGAGCCTCATGTAAATATTAACTGTATAGGCAAGGCTGAGCTGTGGGCAGGTCTGCAAGCACACAGTGCAGAAAGCTTTCTCCTCACTGTAGGCAGAGGCATCCAACACAGCTTTACTCCAGAACCTGGCGTCTCACTCGTGCTGGTTTATGCACCTGTGCCAGGCAGGACATCACACGACTTGAAACCCTCCTCTGTGGAGGAAGGTCTCCTGCATCTCTTATTACTGTGACCAGGTCCAAGGCTGTGGGCAGTGCTGCATGGGAAGGCCTGCAGGATGTTCGGCTGCTAGCAGATAGTTTTGTTGTCTCTGCTAGCCACATACATATCAGCTACTGATTTGATGAACATGGCAATCACCTGCCAGGCAGCTCTTAGAGTAAATTAAGTAATACATCCATATCCAAGAATGGATAGATTGCTCTTGCAGCCTGGGGCTGGATGCATCATGAGTATGGGCCCAGGCACTGCACCAAAGTGAAGGTGCTGGTACTTACCACAGCACTGAAGGGCTGTGGGACTCGTGCTATTTCAGAGAGCACCTTGCCAGCAGAAGCAGCACCACCAGAGGCACCTTTAAGCCCTAAATAGGCCACTTACGGTGAAGGGACAAGCTGACCAGCCTGCTGACAGCATATCCACCGAGACATGAATAATGGAGACCCTGCTGTCACCAAGCAGCTATTCTGAAGAAAATACAGTGAACTGGGGCGCAGAGAGAAGACACACGATTGCCCAGGAAGGCACGTCAAGGATGTCCTATGGGGCAGCTGACTGAATGCCACTGCCAGGCTGCGCCTTTCAAAGTCAGCGGCAAACCACAGGAGAACAGGCTTAGGCAGAGCGTTCAAATGGGTACCTTGGGGAAATGTTAATAGAGGAAGCTTGCAGATAAAGCAAAACTGAGGTAATTCCTTCATGCCCATTATAAAGAAGTCACAAAAACCTAACAAACTTCACAGGTGCATCTAAAAATATTTAATCTCCCATTGTATTTTCACTGAGCCTCCTAATGTAGGAGATAAACAGATTAATACACATGCCAGTATTGTGCTCAAGCACTTATGCAAGTGAGACATAGGTGCCAAATACCAGGCTAATGATGGTCCTCTGAAATTAAGGCAGTGGTATTTGTGGCAGGAAGGACAAGCTCAGGAGCCCAGTTGACACATCTCTTGCCCCAGCCTATATTCACCCTACAATTAAGGGGGAGACCTAAGCACCTCCAAAGAGCAATACAAAGCACCTACATGAATCAACCACTTCTCCCCACCTACCTTTTAGGACACCTGAGCACCCTGTGGCAAGAAGCAATGCCAACCTCTGCAAAGCACTAAACCCAAACCTGAATCTGCTCCAGGCTTGCTGGATCTACGTTTTGATGGGATGCTGAGGACTGAGTTGAGCCCCATATGTGCAGACACAACAGCTGACAGGGAGTCAACTCTTGCAATATCTCGGTGGCAGGGCACACCCCCGATGCTCCTGCCTTTTAGGGAAGAACTTCAGCCAGCATCCACGTGCACCAGCCTGCCTTTGGAGCCACAGGATGCCACTGCAGCAAGCAGGGGGCATGCTCCCACATCGTCTATGGTAGCCACAGGGCCCCACCTCCTGAGGGTCTTGGAGGGCTCTTCCAGGAAGCAGGGATAGGTCATTGGTGAGGTGTGTCACACACCCCCCCCCCCAGTGCAGTAGGCTGTAAAGAACACTACCAAGGGCTGTGATAAATAAAACACAAGGGGAGGGGAGAGACAGATTTTTAATTCGGAAGGTCAAGTCTGTCAAGGTGAATGCTGCCAAGCTGCAGCTTAATTATTAACTAGCCTGATTTCTGTTTGTATCAGCATCAGTACCTGCTTCTCAATGCAGATTGCACCCCAGGAATTTGCACGGAGTCCTGTCAACCCTAATTAAGCCTGATAAGGTCTGGCTATGCCCAGCAAGAACAAGAGCTTGCCAGGACCTTCTGGGCTGCTGCCACTTCCTCCCCGGGAAGGGGAAGGTGGCGAGAGAGGGGTCCCCTACATCCCACCTACTCTGGCATATTGATGGCTTGGCTTCACAAGCGAAGATTTGGGAAGGGCTTTAACCACGCTTACTACAAGCACGATGACAAACGACAAGTGGGGAATGTAAATCTGGGAAAAAGGGTGCTGAGGCAATCAAGAAGTGTCCGATCACAACACTCAACTCCTGAGCTAACTTGAGCTGCCCATGCGCTGGTCCGCCCGCATGCAACGTTGGATCTTGCAGCTTCCCATGCACCTTGTCACCTACCATGTTGACCCTCGCCTGTCCATACAGACAAGTGAGAGTGAGCCCTTCCAGCCTGCGCAGTGGATTTTTTAGGTGAAGCGCAGCTTGCGCAGAACTGGTCCCACCCTTTACACCTGAGGTTTAACTGACATGGCCTAGCTAGCTAGGATGGTGACAGCAAAGTCCACAGGTCGTAGGTTTTGTAAGAGTGTTCTTCTCTTTGATGGAAGACCATACAAGGCCAGATGAGCTCCATCAGCCCGGGTTTGAAGATAGGAGTCTTCCTTCTCCTATGAGTAAGGCCTGACTTCCTTAATGAAGATTCAGGAAGACCTTTAGCCATGCATTCTGAACAAGACTGTCATCTCCTGGGTCAATCACAAGCAACAATGACACAATAGCACAACAAGTGTCTATGCGGGTTCTTAGAGGCGTTCAGTCATAAGCCTGCATGGTAGCCTCGCGCCAGTGGCTCCTCAGCCAAGCGCACACACCAGGGGTCTGAACCTGCGGTTCCTCTCGTAGTGAGCAGGATTACTGTTGCAACAACACATCGTCAGTAGGGTAAAACTAACCTGTCTCACGACTCTGGCATATAGGTGTGTGCTACCAGCAAGTGCTAACAACCTATCAGGCCTACAGGAGCACACACAGGGATGCTGTGCCAGGTGCTACATCAAGGTACTCTGCTCCTCATGCCACGGAGCCCACAGGTTAGAAGAGATGCTATAAGCAGGGGAGACAACAGGTCTGGTAGGATCAAAGGCTGGGTGGGGGGAATGAGAATGAAGTCTGCTTTGGGCCAGGCTGTAGCAATGGCCACAGCTGACTCCTGCCTGAAGGAGGCAAGCAGAGGGTTTTGGTTAAACCACTCTTGTGTCCTCACTTACTCTGCTTCTTTCAGAGTCAGTTCAGACCCTTAAAATTGGGACAGATGAGGGGGCCAGCAGCCCCCAGTTACAGTCCTGCCACTGCCAGGCAGTGCTGGGCACGTCCCTGCTATGCTCACTGCTCAGCTCTCTCAAGAGCACAATGACTTACACAGCACAATGACTTACACTTGCAGCGCCATCCAGGGACTTGATCTGCAGCTGTTTTCAAAGTGCTTTCAGACCTACACATCATAGGCAGTTTCTTGGGCTTGAAATACCATAAGCAGACCCCCTCCTCCTTTTCTTTCTTCCAGGAGAATGGGGAGCACTGAGCAGCATTCTCACATCATGCATTGCTCCTGTAGGGTACTTACTACACGGGTGCTTGCCTATTCAACCTCCTTCAGAGCAGGGGGGCCAAACTGGAACTGGACATTGCATGTGTCGTCCAGGACACACCATATATCAAAGTTAGATAAAGACCATTTCCATGGGGTAATGTGGCCACTGCACCATTTGAGCTGAAATAGGCAATGGGAAGTCCCTGTAACGTCATCAGAGAGGTAGATACCCATCACCTAGGCAGCGCTGCAAGAATACCAGCCACAGACCAGTTTGTATTCCCTATCACTTGCTAAATAAATTGGATCAAAACCATCAATGTATTCATTGAAGATTACTATGAGAGCCATTTCACACCCCTCGATCTCCATCCATTTCTAGAGAGGGCATGTATCTGCATGAAGGTCATCCCTTTTGGGGACTGAGCTGCTAGGAAGAAATTAAAACAACAATTAAAATGGGAACTTTTTGTTGCTGCTCAATAAAATATAATCCTGGGTAAACAAAGTAAGCAGTGAGTGTGAATGAGTTCCTCTCTCCAGAGTGCTGTCAAGCCGTCAGTCACAACTAGGGAAGACTGCTGGCTAAAAGACATTCTCGCTTTTGAGGTTAGCGTATGGATATGCCCTTTACTGAAGCACATGCGCATGCACAAGCACCACCAGCTTGGGCTACTTTCTAAAAAGGGATGAATCTGCTTACTTAGCCCTGAAAGCTATTTTTGAGGCATGATACGTCCACTAAACATGCCCCAGCATCCTTAAAGCTAACTGGGAAATGCTGCACACTCATGAGAGGGAGGCTAAGGCACAGGGCTGGAAACTGCACATTATTCCACCGCTGGCTCTGCCTTGAAATTGCTGTTGACACAACTGTCCCCAACAGGCCAGTCAACTGGCATCGCTGCTCCCCAGCCTTTCCCACTGTGGACCCAGTGGTTTTAATACAGAAATGAAGAAACATATTTAGAAATATTTTCTTTGATGTGTGTGAATACATGGAAATGGAAGTAGAGCAGAATCTATCATTTAGGTAATTCCTCATCGCTTTAAAGATGTGGACTGCCTGAGCCCAAGAACTTCCAAGCAAAGACTCTATTCAGACTTTCAGTGACTTTTGCAAAGATTGGGAAGGCCACCAGAGCAGCTTGTTCACTGCTGGCAATAGTAGGGACAACTGGAGCAGCTATGGATTTTGGTATCAAATATTTCCCTGTATAAAGAATATACGGAGAGATCATTGCCAATGCCAAAACAAAAGGTTATGTAACAGAGGAGTTAAAAAACCCAGACAGGTTTGACTCTCAAGTCATTACACAGCCATTCAATACCACTATGGTTCTCTGCAGCCCCAGCAGCAGGTACTGGACACTTGGCCAACCAAGGCTTTCAAAAGCTTTGCACAGCCTTGCAAGTCTGGTTTGGAGAGCCTGTTTGGAAGAAGCAAATACTGAGCTGAACCTGTGCCAAAGGTACTCCCCTGCCCAGTTACTTTGCCTTGTGTAAAATTCACAGCCCTGTTTCCCAGGGAGGGTTCTACAAGGCAGGGGTGCAGAGCCAAGCTCTCCCGTTTACCTCCAGATAAGGGCTTCTGGGACAAGAGGGGCATTTTCACTTGGGCTCGTCCACTGGTGCGCCCCAGGGCTTCTGCTAAGGAGATGGAGCCCCTGCAATGACCTGGGCCTGAGCCACTTGTGGCCCTGTGGGGGCTGCAGAAGAGGTGCCATGGGAGGGTGAATGCCCCAGGGCTGCAGAGGAGAGCCAGGGCACCCACCATGCTCAGGGACACAGCCCTGGGAAAAGGGACATTGCCTGAGAAAAGCTGTGGGAGCAAGGGGACGAGGAGCAGGACTGACAGATGATGCAGGGTTTTTTACCAAGATTCCTGTGTGTCTGTGTAATCTAAATCTAACATGACACAGACTAAATGAGGACATCACTTCTCTCCCTGCTGATGAGCTGAGATTGCTGCTGAGTGACACTCACTCCAGCACGTGCCTCTGTGGCCAGCAGGTTCTGCTCACCGGCTGGCTGCTGACTTGAAGCAGGAGCCGGGGCCAAGCACCATGAGCTCAAACTTCAGGCCAAGCACACACTGCATAAACAGAGGGCACACCAGGGCAACCCAGCAAGGGGGGCACCCCAGGGATCCTCCTCCCAGAGAGGACGGAAGCTTTTCTTTATTAACTGGAAAGTCCATAGCTGGTGACCAAGTTCTCCAATAAGAGCTGCCAAAAGCAATCATGCTGGATCACAACAGAGAGAGGAAAGCTATGATACTGTAATAGAAATTATTTGATTTCTGGGGTTCTGATCAAATTAGGCAGCTACTGAATTAAAGCAATGAAATTACTGGGAAGGAGGCTGTGCTAAACTTACCTCCATCCCTCCGAGACCTGAGGAAGTAACAAAGGAAAATGTCCACAGTTCCAGTAAGTTCTCTGTAAACACCCTAAGCTAGTATTTGGGGAGCTGGGGATTTCTGCCTGCCACTAGCAATTTCCTAATTAGCCCAATATCCAGTAGGCTCAGGCCATTCCCTGCACAGCAGATTTGGCATCCTCCAAAAACAAGCAGCCTCTGAAGCTAGGGTGGCAGATGCTGTTCCTCTGATTTGCAGCACAGCTCAGGCATGATGAACGCTTTGGGTTCCAGCTGTTTGCAAACCTGTCAGATTCGAGCTCCTCTCTGCACCCTGCTGCATGCCCTTATCTTTTGACAAATGTTTCTTTAGTGCAAATTCAACTGTAATCATATCAGGAATTGAAGGAATAAGAAAAGTACAGCTGGCGTACATCGCACTGCAGTGGGATCAAGGGAGACTGGCGTAACTGGGATTTCGGGCAAGGAAGAGGAGACTCAGTATTAATGCATGTAAAATCTTGCCACAGTGAGAGATGAAGAGTGCAGAACCAGAGCTGAGGGTGAGGAGGGAAATGATGCTGGTGCTTGTCATGCCTGGCAGCACTGCCCTGTCGCTGGTCACACTCCTGGGACCCCCATGGATAGGAGTTGGGGAGCACATGGGTGCATGCACTAAGGGGTGGCACATGGCCTAATCCTCTATGGGAAGGGGACACCTTCACAGCCCTGCACCCTTGCCCACCCCAAGCAACACCATCCCGCACCCCAGCAGAAAAGCACAACCCAAGCCCCAGAGCTGCCTAAAGAGGGGGTTGAGTCATGGCCCCAGACCAGCCAGAGCTCCATGCTCTGCTTTGCAGCCCTGCCTGGGTCATTTCCCAAAGCCACAGGGCAGAATCCGGAATATGGGAAATGCTCTTAGATGTCAATCAATCACTGTCATGTTCTTAATGCATTGCTCTTAAGTAGTTCCTGCTGGACACAAATACCGCGAGCTGGGTTTGTCTACAACAAAGCAAACACAAACACAGGGGATGACCAAAGGGGACAAAAACAGAGCCAGAGCAGGCAAAGGAAAGGAGAAAAAGCACTTACCTTGGGTGAGCAGCAAGGCTGTAAGGAGAGAAGAAAATAAGACAGGGAAAGAGAATAAAAGAGGGAATAAGTTAATATCCAGGGGGGAAAAGCTGTTATGCAGATGATCGCTGTCAGTGAACAATGGACATGGTGCAAGGCAGCGTGTGAGCTTACTAAGGCTGCATGTTGGGCACAGGTTGGGGAGCAGATGCTGCAGCAGTGAGATGGGGAAGAGGCTTGTGAGCACCAGGGTGCTGGCCCCCAGAGTCACACACACCGCCTAAGTGAAGGCAGAAGGATGGGATGCACGTGAGGATTAGCGAGGAGAGGAATGGAAGAAGGGGAGGGGAGTGGCTACACTTGCCATCGGGCCTGACATAACCCAAATTGACCTGAAGGCATAGAGCAGGCCCCAGCTCAGCCAGAAGTACGTGGCTGTGGTGGGGCTTGGCACAGTTGGGGAGCCCTGGTAAACCAAAGGATGGCTGAGAAGAGAGGGCAGCCAGGCGCGACTGGCAGCTCACTGCAAAGACCATCATCAGAGGAAGGTGCTGATAATATGGGCACTGGCCTCCAGTGTGGAACAGGGCATTCCCCAGGATGCCCTAGCTCACCTATGTGTATCCCACACACACAGGTACCAGTCCCAGGGGGCCAGGGGGAGAATAGGCACACAACACGGCTTTGAGTCTTCCTGGCTGTCTTTGCTCTGTTGCTGGTCTGCCCGACAGTGCTGCACTGCATGTGCTGTGCAACCGTCATCACAGCAGGATGCAACTGCCACCCAGGAAATGTGACCACATGGTCCCGTGAGATAAGGGAGGAAGGAAGGAGAATGGGCAAAGGTCCTTGCAAGGGATGGACCTTACCCTGAATTTCCACACTGGCACAGTCCAGCCTGCTAGATGCCTTGGGCAGTGACCTCCTGGCCCTCCCCTGCCTCGATTTCTCCATTCCTCAGAGCTGTCACAGAAACCCAACTGGCTGGATCCCTCTTAGGCATTACCCTTAGAAAGCCACAGCCTACATCCCAGTCTCTAACTAACTACAGAAGGGTCTGTAGAGGAAAAAGTACCAAACTTCTTTAAGAGGTGCCATGCACCAGCTCTGTGCCTTACTTCTGACTTCTACCTGTCTTTCAAACAGCAGACCAGTCCCTAAAGACTTGGTTGCGTGCAATCACTATCTTGTAATTACTAACACTATCATGCACTTCTAGTCTCAGAAGCTTAAAACTCTGTAGAAAGACTGAGTCAGTATTAACAGCCTCATTTGACAGATAGTAAAGCAAGCAAAGAGAGGCTAAAGGGAACATTTTGCAAACTCAGAAATGGGCTGGAGTCCAAAAGGGCAGTTCAGGCCTCTGAAAAGCAGGCACTTTTATACAGATGCACCTAATTGTATCTGTGCTGTTTGAAAGTGATTTCCTAAGCGATTTGTCAAAGGTTGCACAGCACATCAGCAGCAGAGCTGGGGAAATTCCAACTTCCCTGCTCCATTGGGCAGCATCCAGGAGCGGAGATTTTCTTCCAGCCTGTGGAAATACATTGGCTTTGTCAAGATCTTCATCCATCTATCCACCTCCCTAGCTGGAAATACCGTGGGCAGTCCGTGAAGTCTCCCTTGCACAGATGGCAGATGGAGGTGCAGTGAAAAGGAAAGGGACAATGAAGAGGCTCCTTGCCAAGTATTCTTTCTATTTCAGGGTCACTTCCTTTGGCAAGTCCAAAACTTTTGGGGACACCATTCACGGATGTGTTCTGCAGCATGTACAGTGCCACAGAGCCATAAGAAGCAATGGGATGTTTGCTCTGTCCTCCACGCAGTTGTGCCTGGAAGTCTCCTACAGGTTTGTCACTTCCCCTTGTGTCATGAGTCTCCTTGTAGCTCTGTCCTGCTGCAGCTCTATGCTATCCTGTGGCTTCCTCACTATTCTGTGGTCTTCTGGTTCTCCAATGTAGGGAAATTTAATTTGCCTTTTGCAATTACAGGCATTAGTACAATGGGTCGAATTGGTGTTCAAATTTAATATAATGAAATATTACTGGGCCCCTAAGCTACTGTGGTTATTAAAAAAAAATGTATCATCGATTCCTCATGTTTTTTAAAACTGTTATTCTAGTGCTCTGGGATTTGGTTTTATTTTTTCCCCCATTTGCTTTTCAGGCTGCAAAAGAACTATTTTTCTCATTTTCACTTATGATACATGAATATTTGAAGAAGCCTATAAAGCTATGAATGAAACATCAAGAATACAGATGCAGAAAGCCAAAGGATTATTTTATCTTTATATTTCTGTGTGAATGCTGTGCATGCAAGCAAGAAAATGATTTTACAGACTAAAAATTTCTTCCTGCACATACATCTGCTGATGTGTCCTTAGCTCTGACTTGTAACGTTTCTCTGACCTGTAATGTTTCCTGTAGTCCATATCAGGATGCTGTACCTGTACCAGCCCTGCTGACAGTCCCCGTGCTGTTCCCATCCCACGAGCCTCCCTCTGCTTCCCCTCAGCCTGGGCTGCACCCCTCTATCCCTCCCCAGGGCACCTCTCCCACTCCTGCACTCCTGCTCTGCACGGCACACTTCTTGTGGGGCTAAGCCAGGCCACCTCATTGCTGTTGGCATCTCAGGTAGTCCCAAAGGCTTGACATGCATATTCTTACAGGGAGCTGCTAAAATTAGTTCCACAATCAAATCCAAAATAGCAGTTCCAAGTATCCCTTACCTAATCCTTGCATGACATGAATGCAGACAAACCTGCATACCCACAGACAAGGTAGATGGCACTGACTCTCTCAGAAGATCCAAAGCCTTCATCTCTGGCTCCCAGTTTCATCCTTTACTGGGATTTCTCTGCCCTGCAGACCTGTTCTTCACTAGGTGAAGCCAAAATTGTGTGCACAAACTCTGCTTCCCTACCATCCCTGGGACTGGTGAATTTAGATCTGAACTTAGCTACTAAAAAAGCTATTTACTAATAAACTATTTCATCTGTATGTTTTCAGTGTCCTTTGGAGCCATATCCTGCTCTGACACCTGTGCTGTTGTGTGTTACAGATAAGGGGCTGAATTCCCTCCTGCTTTAACTCTACCAGAACCAAAGAAGGTTAAACCAAGAGGAACCAGGCTTGGGAAAGGAGCAGAACAGCCATTAGGGCAATCCTGTAGCTTACAGCAACCCAGTGTGCTAAATGTGTATCTCAGCCTTTTTCTAAACAGTGAAATACCTTTTTTCTGCTGTTTATCTTGCAGAGAGATTTGACCATGCATGCACTGCATGCTTTATTCTGGCTTAATTCTTCATTAACATAAATCTTTTCTAATCATTATCCCTAAAGGCTCCAGGAAGCCACTGGGTAGATCAGTGGATCCTTGTTAAAGGCCTGGAATTTACAGAGTGAAGCTGAAATGAGGAAGAAGAGGCTGGATTTTGATGAGACCCTCAGTGACGCAGCAGAGCAGTCACAGGCAGCCAAAGGCAAGGAGAACACATTGCTTGCACTTTGCACACACCCAAAGGAGCTCAGTGACCAAGCAAACTGTGGGCTCAGTTCCCCAGAGAGTTAAGGTTCCCCCATCTTCCAGATGTAACTGTCCACAGGCTCTGCCTCCACTCACTGAGGTGAGCAAACCATTTCCCTAATGGACTGTGAAGAGCTATAAACATGGTTTTTATAGGCTAAACAACACAGAGATTTTGCAGCATTAACCTTAATGCTGTTATTACTGCAGACTCCAAGAGGAGTCTCCCATCAGGAGAATCAGCAGAGTTCAGCTTAATCACAGAGCTGTAAGCAAATTATTAAACCTTCGGGAAGGAGGTAACAGCAGTCTAACATTTCTTTGCTATTCCCATCAGCAGCTGATGGAAGAAGGAAAATGCTAAGAAGCATCTGCCCACATTTCAGAAAACTGCAGCGCATGTGCTCATATATCGATGCTGCTTATCTTTTACAGGCACTGACCTTTGTACCAAGTCACATCATTCCATCAATATTTGATACAGATAACTTGCTGGATTAATCAAAGATAGGAATCTTTCTTTGTTTGCAGTTTAATCTTCACTCTGTGACTCCCAGCCACATCCTTCCTCTGGAGCACAACACCTTCCCATCAGGGGTGCTGAGACTGGATTAAGAGGAGCTGTGCCACAAGATGTGTCCAGAGCAGTTGATTTGTGCTGGGAGGGCTGAGAGGACTTCAGACAAAATCTTCTCAAGCCAGGTTATGCCAGCAAGCTGTTCGACAGTGCTCAGCAGCCATCTGTACTCCAGTTTCCAGTGAAGTCGTATCTTGTGGGAGACATGCTTTCTGAAGCAAAATTTTGCATGAAGGATGTTGGTTCCTTTCACAAAGCATGACCATCAAGGCTCAGCCTTCACGCACCAGCTGTGAGGTTGAACTGTCCACTGCTGTGCCGCGAGCTGAATTCTCATGAGCAGATGCACAATTACCCTCATGAAACATAATATTCCAATTTTTCACTATTATCGGAAATCAAATGAGATCTTTCAAAGTAGACCCACTTGCCATTTAGGCTTCATCAACACTAAGGTTAATCCCGCTTTAAGCAGCAGACTGAATTTACCCAGGTAAAGCAAAGCAAATTTTTCTCCTGTAATCCAGGACTGAGGAAAAAGTGTGAGAGCTGAAGTGTGAAGAAAATATGTCTCAAAAATCCCGCTGGGCTGACAGCAGCAAAATCCTCGTTCTGAGCTGTGAGCTGACACAATACCAAAGCTGCCATGAGAGCAAGAGTCAAACCAACAGGCAGTGTCTTGTCATAAAGGAAAAGACTCATTTCACTGCAGGAGCACTTTTAAAAGGTCCTGGAAAAAGGATGGCCAGGAAGGTGGCTCAGGGGGCTGGGAGCTTTCAAAGCTCTGCAGTGCTCAGGAGGCAGGGATTCAGTTTATGTGACTGCACATACGGAGGAAAAGTGAGACAAGAAGGATTCAGAGATTAATTTCTTAGAAATGGGGAAGACAAAACCATCAGTAAATCTGGGAGATGGCCAGGAGGATACAGAAAAGAAACATCTGCCATCTTTGCCAAGCAAAGAATACGAGTCTCTCTTTGATTTCTTTTTACTCATTCACTTCAATATAACAAGCTTGCAGCAAGCATCATCTTTGCCAGGGCTCTTTGCATCTGATACGCTGCTACCAAGTCAGTATTGGTCTTCATCACAGACTGGGCTGGCAAGATACCCATCTGAGATCTATTCTCATCTCTTTAAATTATTGTAGCACATCAACAAAAAGAGCTGCTGAAGTAAAACTACTTGATGTGATTTGTTCAGGTGATCAGAAAGGCTTTGAAAAACTCCAGCTGCAGAAAGCAGTTGGTGAAAAAGAATAAATGAGCTGCAAGACAAAGTTTGGTATTGTAGGTGTAGCACTTACAGAACAGCAGTGAGTGGTCTGGTCTCCTTATGGCAAGGTTTAACAACCAAATGCCCCAAGGCTCAAAACAGCACAGCACTAATATAATTGGGGGTAAACAGCAAGGTGCAGCATCTGCAGATGGTGCAAGATGTGTCAGTGAAAAGGCTGTACCAGTGGCTGTTACATGTTGTGCAAGCCCTGAGCAACATGAAGACAGGAATTCGTGTTTGAACCACCACAGCTACCTTTCTGGGTAGAGAAGTTTTTTTCTTCTGGTAAGGTGCACCAGCTACCAAGAAGGAGAAAAATGACTGCTACTGCTGAACCCAGGACATTATACACCCCTTATTCCATACCATTCACGTCATGCTCAGATCCCACATTTTCAATATACCATCACTCTTATATAAGTGCACTCTTATCTTAGTGCATGGACCAGTCCCTATAAAGCTGCTGAGTCCATCTGGTCCATGATTACATCTCTTGTAACAAGTCTTCCAGAGCAGAAGAGGCTGTGTGCAGTGCTCACACTTGTGAATAACCCGGGCAATAGTGTCTATTGCTAAGTCCACTCTTCGATCATGAGTCCATCTCTATGTTGCATTTCTGCTCCGATGGCCTTAAGGGTCATGGGCCCACCAGGCTCAAAATAATTCACCATCCCCTTCAGCAGTTTCTGCAGCTTGTTGCTGGGGACTCCATACAGCTGCCTTCCATCTCCGACGCTTCCAAAGCACTGGAGGGGCCCAGTGGACTAGATACTTGCCCATATTGTCCCACATACCCTGACACTCATGACTGTCCAGCCTTGGGGAAAACCTCTTGGTCCTCCCATATCGTCGTCTAACCCCAGAGAAGACTCAAACCTGACTCTGCTTAACTTTTGAGATCAGACAAAATAGGCATGGGTAGAACAGAGTCTGTGTGTGTGCCAACATGCTGATCCCCATCACAGTCAGCAGGCAGGTCCCAAGGGCACCCAAAGGCCATCCAAAACCTTCAGAACTCTCACGCGATGCTGCTGTACTTGTCATTGGGGATGGTGTAGCTGCTGTGCTTGCCGGCTCTCCCACCACCAGCTTCTCTTTTCCTGAGTCCAGCTCTTCCTCCTCTGCCTTGCTGGGAAATGCTGCGGGGTCTCCTGCGTCCTCCTGGGGCTCGGCGGGCGGCTTCCAGGGAATGCTCTCGGCCGTCGCGGGGCTGAGCTCGGCTCCGCTGCGGGGCTCGGCTCCTCCACCGCCTTCTCCCGCTGCTCGGCAGCCGCCTCCTCCCGCTCCTCGGCCTCCCCGACCTCCTCCACCGGCAGCCGCTCCCTGCCGGCCTCTGGTCCTGCTCCCGCTTGGTGCCCGGGGCCACTCTCCCGGGCCGCTTCAGCAGCCGCCGGCTCCCGGAGCCGCTCCCCCTCAGCTCCCCGTGGCCTCACGCAGACGGAGGCGAGGGCAAGGGCCAGGACGGTGAGGAGCAGCCAGACGGCCAGGGACCAGTCCACGGCCACGTCCGTCCCACCCTGCTGCTGGAGCCCGCCCGTATTACAAGTCATTGCCATAAAGTACAGCGAGACAGGAACCTTAGCCCAAGCCCCACACTTGATAAACGCTAGCACAGCAAATACCGGCTTTAAGTAAGTTACAACATTCTGAAGCTGTGAAATCAAGAGGAGCAACTCTGAGAGCCAATAAATCAGCATTGTGACAAGTGACTATTAATCCGGTCAGATCTGTCGTTATCTCAACCCCTCGTGCCCCACGTTGGGTACCTAAAAGAACTGTCGTAGTTTAACCCCAGCCAGGCAGCTCGTTCACTCACTCCCCCCCTTCTTGCCCTCCCCCTGCTCCTGGAGGGATGGGGAGGAGAATCAAAAGAATGCAACTCCCACGGGTTGAGATAAGAACAGTTTAGTAACTAAGGTATAAAACAAATCACTGCTGCTACCACCAATAATAATAGTAATAAAGGAAATAACAAGGGAAGAGAATACAACACCCCATCACCAGCTGACCGATAACTCACCCCCACCCTGCTCCCGACCGAGCACCGACAGATACCTCCTCCAACCCTGCAGTCCACCTAGCCTTTCTGGGTAACTCCCAGTTACATCCTGGGCATGACGTGCTGTGGTATGGAATACCTCTTTGGTCAGTTTGGGTCAGTTGTCCTGTCTCTGCTTACTCCCAGCTTCCCCCCCTCCCTGGCAGAGCATGAGGCTCACAAAGTCCTTGGCCAGACCAAAACATCATTGTTATCAGCTCTGTTCCCAGGCTGAAAGTCAAAACACAGCACTGCACCAGCTACCAAGAAAGAGAAAAATGACTGCTGCTGCTAAACCCAGGACACAGATGCAAACAGCAAGAGCAATAGGATGAACGTAATGCTGAGCTCTGGCCCTCACAGAGACTTTCCTGGAGATACACTGTTCTGCCCCACAGCTTTGCTCAGGGACAAGGAGATGTTCCCTTGACTGGAGGTGCGTGCTTTTTACCAGCATGTGTATGGAGCAGCACAATCAGCAATGCGAGCTGTATAGCAGCAAACCCTCCTCTTGCCTGGATCTTCTTCTACTGTGTGTCTATCAGAAACCACTGCCACTGCAGCCAGCAGCAGTGTGGTACCCTCACGGACGGCACACTGGATTTGAATAACACTGGGCTCAGGACCAAGTTCTGCATCTCAAAATAAACCACACAAGCTCTGCCCCTGGCTGGTTTGAAAAGCACCCATCTACTCATCCCTCCCTTCAGCTCTGCCTTCCTTTCAGGGCATCACATTTCACGCTGATCTCATCACTGATACCTCTTTCACACTGATCTCACCACTGATACCTTTGTATCCTTAAGGTGAGCTAGCAGCTTCCCCATGCATGCAGAGGTCCTGGGGTGAGAGCAGGCCCTTTGCACAAAGCTATGGTAGTACATCATGACTGTGATGGACTGGCTGCATCTGCATGCCCCAGATTGTAGATTACTTCCAAACATGACTGACAGTCAGCTGAGGTGCCCAACACTACCCTGCTCCCCACAGGGGCCAAAAGAGCAGTTTTGAGAAGAGCTGTCTGAGAACATCCAGTACTCATACAGGAACAGGCTAAGTGCAGAGTAAAAACAGAATGACAACACACCATCAAGGAAATCACATCTTTTGTGGTGCTGGACACAAATAAGTGGGTAGCTGAAACCCAGACAGACTTCATCAGAAGTAACCTAGCCTGAACCTCCCAGAGAAGCTGGAAGCTGTGCTTTGCCCTTGCCTGGGGTCCATTCACCACTGCAGCAAACCCAAGGGAAGTCCCAGCTAGGCACCTGTGTTTTGGGTTGTTTCCTCCATCTATGGGTGCAGGGCAATGGCAGTGCCTGCACACCAAGGTGGTTGTGCTGACCTTGCAGCCTGCAAGCTGTTTCAGTCACATTCATGCTTTGCAGTAAATAAACCATCTGGAATCTGCCCCTGCAATGGCGTGATGACAGCAAAACACATGTGCAGCAGTCAGTGTGAGCATCCCTTCCCGGCACTGTACATCAGGCTGCATGCTTCCTGAGTGCATCCGAGACTGCTGCCTCTCCGCCGGGAGCCAGCTGCTCTCATGTGCACCCCATGAAGATGCTGGCGACAGCAGCTGCTCTCGGTCACTCCTGATGAGAGTCTCACATAGTTCTGTATTCTTCATCCCAGGCACAAGGTATGCTTGTTGGGGATGCCATGATGTGCAGCACTACAGAGCTGGGGATCTTTCCAGATGGCCTGGAATTGGTGCAGCGACTGTGCCACCTTGTGCCAGCAGCATTTACAAATGCGTTCTAATCTCCTGCCTCTCAGATTTTAATCCCACGGTGCTCTCACTCTGACTTTTCTCTTAAGAAGCCAACCAGGGCTCTGCATCTCCTCTTCAGCATGGTCCTTTACCTCCTCCCGGTAAATAGGGTCCATCCGAGGGTGCACCCTGACCATTGGTGATTGAAGCTCCTTACGTGGGGGCTCTGTGCTGCAGATCATTCAGTCCAGCTCTCATTTCATAGAATACAATCATAGAATCATAGAATAGTTAGGGTTGGAAAGGACCTTAAGATCATCAAGTTCCAACCCCCCTGCCATGGGCAGGGACACCTCACACTAAACCGTATCACCCAAGGCCTCATCCAACCTGGTGTTGAACACTGACAGGGATGGAGCATTCACAGCCTCCCTGGGCAACCTATTCCAGTGCCTTACCACCCTAACAGGAAAGAATATATCCAGTCTATCCTTATATCTGATCTAAACTTCCCCTGTTTAAGTTTTAACCCATTACCCCTTGTCCTGTCACTACAGTCCCTAATGAAGAGTCCCTCCCCAGCATCCCTATATGCCCCCTTCAGATACTGGAAGGCCGCTATGAGGTCTCCACGCAGCCTTCTCTTCTCCAGGCTGAACAGCCCCAACTTTCTCAGCCGATCTTCATACGGGAGGTGCTCCAGTCCCCTGATCATCCTCATGGCCCTCCTCTGGACTTGTTCCAGCAGTTCCATGTCCTTTTTATGTTGAGGACACCAGAACTGCACACAATACTCCAGGTGAGGTCTCACAAGAGCAGAGCAGAGGGGCAGGATCACCTCTTTCGACCTGCTGGTCACGCTGCTTTTGATGCCCTCTGCCTGTTGCAATTCAGGAAGTTCCACTGACTCCAGCCGATGCTGGTGTAAATGAGAGACACACAATACAGCAATCCGTCTGTCCTAATAAAAACAAGGACATCTTACAACTGAACCATGTTAGGAGCTATTTGGATTTTTTTTTTTCAAATATGTGTTTTTATTCAGCCAGATGCAGCATGGCCTATATGGGAAAAAGAAGAGCAGGACTTCACAAAACCCAGCCCAATCCTGACTGCGTACCCTGAAGCTCACTGGTTTAGGAAAGGATGCAAGGCTTGCAGAGAGCAGACAACTGAGCAGAAGCTTCAGTGTGATGTTCCAAGATGCCAAGTGCATAAGCAGGAGAGAGACAGAGGCAGTTGATTTTCCTCCTGTACCTGCTGAGGAAGTGGCACATGTTAAGAGGAAACCCCAGGGTGATTCCAGGGTTGGAAACTTTGACCTAGGTCTGAACACTTTTCTGATAGATTCAAAGAGCTTAATCTCCTTAAACTCACAGAAAACATCCAAGTGTAATATGGGTATAGTAAGCAGATACACAGAAGCTGTGGCATACTATACAGTTCTGTCATCTGACAGAGAAAAGTAGGAAAATGACTAGAGGCTACAAGCCGAGGCCAAACAACTTCTACCTAGAAGCTGTGCTCACATGTTGACCCTTAAAGGCAATTAACTGCTGGGACATGGCCTCACTGGATATGGCAGGTTGGTCACTGCTTCCACTCAAGGGCAGTTGGACTTTGGTGAAACCTGAGGGCCTGTGCTCAACAGACACACAAATCCTAATGTCCCTCGTGGCCTACAGGCTGTCAGAGGCAGTCTAAAGGCATTAAACTATGAATCCTCTTTGGGTTTACATTTTACAAACCCAGGAATGCTGTATGACATTGTCATGCTAATGCAAGCTGCATCTATCCCAAACATCCTGGAGAGCTGTGCATGGGAGCTTGGACTGGCCAGAGGGCAGCTGCTGTGCTGGAGAGATAAGAGATGGGAGATGCTTCAGCAAGGGAAAGCTGTGAGATGCATGAGCAACTGCCAGGAGCAGAAATCAGCTGACAGGTACACATGTCTGTCTCCACTCTATATCAGACGCTCAGAAGGTGGATTTGGATACCCTCATGTAAAATGCTTCTGTTTAAAGTTTGGCCCTCCTGGGCCGCCTCAAAGCTGGTGAATCCAATGGCAAGACCCACTCAGGGAGAAAAAAAGTCAAACACAAGTTGCACTAAGACAAAGACACATGTAGGAAAGGAAAAAAACACAAGTCAGGGTTTACTCCCACTATAATCTTGCTCTGCTGGGAGATCCTGGGTCTCACTGCTGATGAAGAAGGACCTCAGCAGAGCCCTTCACCCTCCACATGACAGACTGCTATTGTTTGTGCCACATTAAGGGGGGTTTCAGATGAAAGCCATGGAGGACCTTTTTTTTCCCTTTTTTTTAAATTCTTTTTTAAAGCAAAACAAGATACCTCACACCTTCCCTCTTCTCTCACAGGCTTTTCACTGCAGTGCATAGGCACCCAAGAGCACCAAGGCAATGCTGCTGGCATACAACAGAGGGGAGGACTGGGAGGGCATACGGGAAGAGCTGAAGGGGCAGCCATGCATTACACCCTTCTCTTGCCTTTCTCATTCCCCAAGGTCCTGGCAAAGGAGCAGGAGAGGGGAAAACAGCAGAGGTGTGCTCAGAACAAAGAAACATATCAAGACAAGGAAACCAAATCAAAATAATGCAGCCTCCAAGGCTCAAGCATTGCACAACAGTAGGATCATAAGTAAGATGGGCTCTAAAAGGCAGAGATGACACCGGTACAGGGTGAAAGCAAGAATACAGGAGGGCAGAGAGTAAAAACCGATCCATCTACAGGAAGAGGATAAAAGGAGGGAGGGGAAAGGAGGAGAAAGAAGGTTATATTTTCTGGATTTGGGGTTTGGAGACTTGACTCTGATTATTTCTTTTTTCATTTTTTTTTTTCATAAGGGATCTCACACCTGATATTCCTCGTTCCATCCATCTCGGTTCACCAAGGGCAATGAAGAAATTCTCCTGCCTTTCGTATTCCTCCTCATCTACTATCTTAACCCTTACGGTCTTCCTGTAGGGACAACAAGAAAGACAACTGTGTACAGCAGGTCAGCTGGCCAGAGGTGAGGTGGCAGTAGCAGCGGCGGTGGCGGCAGCAGTGCAGGCTCCTGGCACTCAGCCCCTTCCCCGCCAGCGTGGTGCACGTCGGCCTGCCTCTTGGACACGGGGCATCCATCACAGCTGCTCCTTAGGGAGCGGGAGGGTGTTAAAAGGAGAGGGAGCTCACGAGGAGGTGAGGAGGGAGGGAAGGGAAGGGGGAGGAGGGCCTTGCTGATGGTTAGTGGAAGGCGACTTCTGCAACGCATTTGTTTTCAGTGTCAGATGGTAATGGAAAGGGTGTTGGCTGCCTGGAAATCACCAGGGACCACCCTGAGGTACCCACTGCATTTTAGCTGGAAGATCAATTGCTTCTACTACCCTTAAAATTAATAATAAATCTGTAGAGATTCTGGGCTGGAAGCCTGAAGGGGACAGAGAGAGATGGGCATTCACAGACACATTCCCCAGTGGGGTGAAGTGGGATTCTGCCAGCAGGCTGAATACAGCTCTGTCAACTGCAAAGGAGGCTGATAGTTCTAATTTCCATTTTTAAAATGGCACCTCTTACTGCTTTTTCTTCTTGATAGTATCTGTCTTTCCCCCCCTGACGTGACCGATGGGTGAAGACACAGCATTCCCAGGGAGCAGACAGCACTGCTGGGACCTCACAAGGGACACAATGGCACTAAAATACCTCTAAGGCTCAAACAGAAATACCCTGGCCACTGGAGTGGGGCTGTCCCTTCTCTCCTGGCTCCGTCCAGCACCCCTGCAATGCACACAGCTACTGTGAGCCCTCCGGCAAACCAACGTGGAGCATCAGCTCTTTCTGCCCTCCCAGAGCCACTCCGCAGCAGCTGCACTGAGGGCTGCACAGCCTTTGCAAAGTCCTTCTCAGAAGTTATAGGAGCTGCTTCTCTACCAGGCCTTGATTCCTGTCTTTTTCTGACATGGGTCTGACCAGGACACACCACAGGACCTGGGCTGCGTGATGATCTCCTGAGATGCTGGGTATGTTTCTAGCCAGCATCTTCCCACTGACACCATAAAATTTGCTTGGACCCTGTAGTGGGCATGGCAGAAGGTCTGTCTTAAGCTACCACAGAAATACAGACAAGCAGGACTGCTTTTCGCCCTTCTCTCTCTGCACCCCTGGCTACTTTGCCTCTCCTACTCCCAGCATCACTTCCCCATGCCACCCCACGGGTACCATGTGACACAGTGTGTGCGCACAGCAGTGTTTAGGTCAGAGCGGTTGGAGACAGAGAGACATCAAAGGAAGAGGAGGAGAAGAGGAAGGAGATGGAAAAGAAGAGGAAAGAACGTTAATGTTAGTCTGCGGGGCCAGTACTACACCTTTTTGTAAACTCATATCCACCATGCGGGGACTCATCAGCTCAATGAAGAAATTCTTGGTTTTTTCATACTCCTCATCATCAATTACCTTGATGTGAACTGTTTTGCTGTGGATGGAAAAATAGTAAGGGTCATAAAGAGGAGAAGGGAACAGAGAAGCAAAAGTGAAGGAAGGAGATGAATGGGTGCATTAGAGAGTCAAAGTTTTCTCACCCACTGAACAAGCTCAACATGGCCCTTGAGAAAGACTAAAGCCCCACTGCTGCAAGTGGTACTGGCCAGTTTTCTATTTAACCCAAAGGCATGATGGCAGGCCGCACCGTGCAAAGCGAAGTCAGACAAAAATACTGCTGATTCCCCAGCAAATCAGCGAGGGGCTCAGGAGCCACCAGCAGTGAGGTCTGATGGCCAGCAGGGAAGCAGGTTTCCCTCACCCTGCTACCCACCACACACACACACACACATACACACACACATGTGCAAAAGCAGATGCACAAGCACACACACCCTATGGGCACCATGCTGCTGCCTCCCTGCCAGCATCACCTGCTGACCACATTGACTGGGAAGGACCCTGCAATCTGCAGCTCTGATATCATTCATGTCAGAGGGAACTCTGGGTGATGAAGGTTCATTAGCATCATCAACCTGCTCTGAGAGCTGCTGGCTGCTGGAGCAGTGGGACAACACATCCTACATCTCTCCTTCAGCAAATTTCTTGCAAGTTCTTGAACCATTTTGCAGAAGAGTTTACTGTGCTGTGGCTTCCTCTCATGGCAAATACATGCCTTATGCAGAGGTCACCATCCCTTGGCTTTCACACGCAAACAGAACAAGGGAAATGAGTTGAAGGTACTTCCAACCTGATGCCTCCTTCCTGCTAGGGTTGCACTAACTGTCATGGGATGAAAGTGACCCCTGCACTCCCTTCACTTTCTTGGTGGCTGCAAGGCTTCATGCAACCTCGCCCCTCACTTGTGACAGGAGGGACTGATGCTTTTATTCTAGGCTGATCACACACCCGCTTAAATGCAACACTGTTCGCACGTGCATTAATGAGCCCATATGATTACATGCTGGTATAAATGCAACTGCTCTAAACAGGCAGGTGCTTGCCACCTTGGGGCTCCTGGATTTCCAGTCAGACTCAACCCTAATCTGGAGCTGCATTTTTTAGACAAAAAGCCAGTTCCATACAGAACACATTTCTCTTACCCCAAAACATCTGCCCCTGATAGCCATCAGACCAGCTGCCCCTCCTGCCAGTGAATAACCCCCTGCTTCCCACAACTCTGTACCCATGCGTAGACATGCAACTATGACCTCCCCTTGATCCTGACCATCCTCAGCATTCAGATCATGCTGTGCACAACCAGTCTTGGCTGGGGATTGAAAAGAGGTGAAAAGCCAGACTGGCAATCACAGAGTCTGGAAAAAGTATCCCCAAGCTTCAAATACCTATGCCCTTCATCGAGTAGCTCTTGGTGCTTCAGAGAATGAGCAGTCCAGCCCTGTATCCTGGGGATGCTGCCACTGCCAGAAACTCCCTGAAAATCACCATTTCACAATGGAGAATAGGAGAGTTAATTAATTGTCATCATTGCAGCTTGCATTCCTACTGATACTGTTAATGACCAGAAAATTATCCAGTCATCCTACAATTTGATCCTCAAGTCATAACTGCTCCTGCAGTTTGACTGTGGAAAACCCATTCCCTGTGCTGGCTCTTGTTTTGGTCTTAGTCCCAAAACCTGTCTTTCAACTGATGGCATACAGGATAGAGGGAAGAGTTTGGACAAGCTCTGTTATATCCATCAGTGCAGGAATATGCAAGAAAAATTGCCTCTCATTCTTCTTTCTAAGCCAAATCACCTTTATTTTTGCCAGTGCTTGCTCTAACCATACCCTGCACTAATGCTAGCAAGGCTCCTTTCCCTTCTCTAGACCCTTTCAGTCTTCACTAATCCAGCCTGAAGGATGTAGGGTTTTACATAATACGTCTCCAGTGTAAATGTTGGTGCTCTACTAAGGCTTCATTGGGATGATGTTGTTGCATTTTCGTTTGAGAGGTTAGCTGAGTTTGGCTTTTGAACCAGATGTTGCGTGGTGATAACTTTGGAAAGCTTGTTCGATTTGCAGAGTTAAACCTTCAGCTGATTCACAGCTCTGATCTTTTCCTTGCTCATACACTACAAAACAAAAGGTGGGATTTTCAAAGGCAGCCTGTGCTTCCTGAACATGGGTTACTTTTTAAAATCCTACTTGTAATTACCATTGCTCGTGGGTTTTTTTCCATTCTAGGACCTCCAAATCACTCAGGATTGTTTGTCTGCAAAAAATGTGGAAAATAACCCCACAGACCCTGTTTCCCAGGAGCCAGGTTCTGTATCATGACAGAGCTATTCTCAGACTCCATGCAGTATCACACAGGCACACCATTTGAGTTTGCTTTCATACAGCAACTGTCCTTTCTTTATTTTTTCTTCCTTCCTTCCTTCCTTCCTTCCTTCCTTCCTTCCTTCCTTCCTTCCTTCCTTCCTTCCTTCCTTCCTTCCTTCCTCCCTCCCCTCCCCTTCCCTCCCCTTCCTTCCTGTAGCTCTCCCATCTTAACGAGTGTTGTGTGCATGTACCAGAGCAAAGAAGAAAAGCTTGTTTAATGACAAGAAGTGCCCAGCCAATGATCTCCACAGCCATGTGCTCTGTGTATGGAAAGCCCCTCACCTGTGCAACAAATACTCAAAGCTGTGAGGAATAACAACTCTTTTACCTGGCTCTGAAACAACAAGTGGGGGACAGAACTTCCACAGACCAGAGCTGCAGGTGCCTTACACCCCTTGCCCCATCTGACTGAATCACGAAAGAGGATGTGCCCAACCACCTCGGCTTTGCTGAGAGGCTGTGAGTGCTCAGCAGGTCCACTGCAGCAGGAAAGCTTTGGGGACCTAAAGGTGTGAAGACCTAGGAGCACAGAGGTGAGGGCTGCATGGCAGTGGGAACCTGTGGTCGGGTGGTGCTGGATGGAGGGCTCCAGCCAAACCACAGCCACTGCTCACTCTAGCTCCAGAGCCAGTGCAATGCCAGACCTCCCTGTGCAAGGAGAAAAGGAGTGCCCTTGTCCCAGCTGCCCATCAGGGCACCCCTCACAGTATGCTATGGATGGTGGGGGCTGCCCTTTTCCAGGCACCCTAACCACTGCAAGCATCTCTCTCCTTTCCAGGGCTATGAAAGCAACCATAACTAAAGCTGCATCCTGAGCTGTCATAAATTGTCTGGAGGCCAAAACTCAGATTGCTCCTCACAATCTCATCTCTCACCTACAGCCATACTGAGAGCTACCTCCTCAGAAGGCATGGAGAGTGGAGGAGATGGATGGGGAGAAGGGCTGGAATGTAACACTGCCCTGGGAAGACATCACGTTAATGTGAGAGATGTGACAGGAGGACACCAAGAGGCAGAGAGCGTGCAAAACAGAAGGCTTGGGAACATTTTGCTGCAAGAACATCCTGACAGTTTCTTGAAATTAATGGAGGCAGAGGCAGACATGAGAGGGGCTGGAGGCACAGCAGCCCTGACAAGCATGCTTACTGCTATGGAAAGTGAGAGATCCGAAGCCCACCTTGCTCAGCCGAGGGACTTTCATTCCCCAGCCTCTGGTTGCCCTGCATGAGGAAAGGATGACACTTCCTAGCTTTCCTTTTTCTCTCTTGAGCTTGATCACAGCCAAGACATAACTCAGCTCAAAAGCAGAAAACAACTGGAGCCATCCAAAAGCCTCTTCTGGCATCAAAAAGCCACTCTGCAATCCACAAAACCCCACCACCAAGCCACAGCACAGTCCAATCTCAACCCCTGCATGGGTACACTGGTGGGAAGAGCTCTTTAATCCAGGCCTCAGTGGTGTTTTCAGCAGACTGAGCAATGCTTTCTGTTTGGGATATGACACAACAGGGCAAGCCAAGAGCCAGGGTTCCCAGGGAGCATGTGGCCATACAGAAGTCATGATAGCTGCTTTTTTGCTCCTTTTTCTCTGGGCTCGTTGCTGAGCTGTCCTCAGATAATGTCAGTCAGGACTCTCCTTTCAACATCAACTTAATGAAAATCATTGGGTTTAAAACTTAGGGATGGGAAAGCTCCTCTAGGGAGCAACATTAAGTAGGAGATTTCCCTGAGCAAGCAACAGAAGATGAAATGAATAGACATCGATCTTCTCCTAAAGGACTTTGTGCACATGATGTTGCTAAATTCCCCATCTGGGAAGCACAGAGGATAATCTGTAAAATCATTTTATTTGACAACACGTCCACTTCCAATGCATAAGGCAACAACTGGATGGTTATTTGATTAATGTGCTAGAAAATATAGAGTATCTTTCTGTGTGGAAACTCTCATTTGCAGGAATTATTGCTGAGGATGTTAAGAGGATGTGTCTGCGTGACTTTGGAATGTGAAATAAGGCTCAGCATTAAAAACAGTGTAAGTCAGAAGATGTCACATAGTGTACAACACTGAAACAGGGCTGTGCAAGGGCAGGATTTACAGTCCCTGGTGGGATGCTGTTAGCCAGCATGGAAAACACCCAGGACAGCAAGGCAATCACCCCTGGGACAGTGAGAAGTACCAGGAGATCTTTAGTAACTCATTAATGTGAAACACTAGTGCATACACTTTGAGTCAAGCCACAGTGTTCTTGGCATATCTTGATATATCCAAATCCACATCAGATTTGCTGTAGCTGAAGGTCTTTGTGGCATGAAGTTCAAAGCAGATCGTACCAGCCTGACTCTTACCCAGAGCTCTGCACTGGGCTGGGTTTTCAACATGAAACTACAGATAGGACCTATTCGCCCTGCCAGAAGATCTCATTGAGAAGTCAGCAGAAATGCTGACTAGGTAATATGCCAACATTTGAGGGGCTTAAATAAGTCCATGCACAGAGGTTAGCTGTCTTTGCCCAGCTCAACAGAGGAGATTTCCCTGAGGGGAGATATTTAACAGAGCGATGTGACAGTGCTGACCTGCAAGGTAGAGAAGCCAGCAAGAGAAGCCCTGATATAATGGGCATGGTCACATGGAGTTGTGCATTGAGTAACCTAGAGTGGGACAACCTGAGCCATTTTGAAGCAAAGGATTATGCTATCACATAGCACAAAACCAGGAGGTATTTGAGGGAAACAATCATTAAATCCCAAAGCAGATTCACTAAACACTCATATAAAAGAGATGTTGAGGGATCTCAGCTTCAACAGAAAATCCTGGTAATTTAAGAACCTACCCAGAGTATGACAACACAGACAGGCTACACATTTAGCTTAAGCTCATGCCCATGAAAGAAGATTTTTTGGCTCCTACAGAGTGGAACAGGTTATGAAGTGTCCAGTTGAAACTAATGGTGATGGTCACAGTTTGTTCTAGATGGAGGTTAGACCTGAAGAGACCTCTAAGGTCAGAGCAGACATTAGTACCAACTCCCTAAGCAGATGTTCACAGGAAAGACAAACTGCCAGGATAGCGTTTCAAACAGATCACAGGTGTGCAAGTTGCTGATGTACGAGTTACAGAAGAACTGGTACTAACACAGAAACTGGAGACAAGCCATTGCAGGCCAGTTTCCAGGAACTGGCTGTGTCATTCATGAGGATCTTGGGAGAACATCTGTGCAAGAGCCATCTCACTTTGTGAAGCAAGCACAATGAGGAAGAGCCTGAACAGTTTTGCTACCAGGACAGTCAGCTGTAAAGTGTCATAGACTGAAGCCCACACCAGAAACTGGATTTTTTCTCCTTTGTTTTCAAGTCAGTATGGGATAGCCAGTTAATAACTACTAATCATCTTATCATTAAAATAAGGTTCTCAGCAGTGATAATGACTATACAACCTATGTATTTATCCTGAAGCCATCCAATCAAGTCATTGATACTTCCGTGCTTCAGTTTCTATATCCATGCAGTAGCTGTGATCTTTATTTCTCACATGGATTTGGTAGGGTACAGTCCCTACATGCTTTGAACTCCTAGTGTGGAAGTTGTTACGGTGATGTAGCCATGAGAATAGTGAGAAAAAAGAGCTTGGTGTGGTGGTGGAAGCATCACTTATTCATGTATCAACTTATTCTGCTTCATCTGATGTGGTTCCCATTCAAGGGAACTGTGCAGTTCTCTAGAGCACCTCCTCTTCTTTGCTAAAATTCCTTTATGCTATTAGGGAGCCAAAAAACTTCAGAAAATAGGGCTCAGAGTAGCGGTTAGCACTCAGCTATCACCCTGCCTCTGGGCAGAGCCAGTCCCACCAAGCTATTGCTGGATGGTAGGTGTTTGCCCAACTGGTTTTTGAAAACTTCACAGTAGAGATGATTTTCTGGACAATCTTTCCCCATATTTCAACTCCTTACCCCTAGAAAGTCCTTCATAATGTCCATCCAGGCTGACAAGGTATAACTTGCTTGGGAGGGGGAAGAAGCCTTTGGCGCTGGCTCCTGACTCACATAGCAAGGAGGGCTCCCTATGCCCCTGCTGTCCCACCTTACACTGGCAAGCTCTGGGACCTGCCCAGGTGTCCTAGAGTCCTTCTGCGAGCTCCTATCCCTGCCAAGTGAGCAGCACATGGGGGACCTCTGCTCCAGTCCTTTGAGAGCCAGAGCCAGGCCCAGAGACATCCATCTCTATTGCAGCAGGTCACAGGGAGGGAGAAAGGTCCACTGAAGAAGGCACGATGCAAAAAGTGGCTGTACCTCAAGGTGGAGACAAGGGCCCCAGTTCAAAACCATGTGTGCCCTTCCATGCTCACCTCCCCAGGCTGGCATGGGACTCTGTCTGGGACCGTAGGAGCTCAAGGGCTCTGCCTGGCTGACTCTTGGCAGTGCAATTTGTTCATGTCACACCAGGTCTTTGTAAGGGATAAAGGAGAAATATTGACAAGAAAGGCATTTTCCCTTTGTGTATTCCCCATATACTCTTGGCTAATTAGTAAATTGGCTCATGTTTCAAGTAGAACTATTGAAAATGCTTTTGTAGCTGACACATGATAATTAAAGGGACATAGCCAAGACTAAAGCCATATTTTTTAAGTCCTTACTTGCATTAGAAAACTTTCAAGTGTTACCAATAAAAGATTTACAGTAATAGCAGGTAAAAAAATTAATCCAAATAAAAAGATATAAAAATGTTAACTATATGTTATTATATATTATATATTACATATATAATAAATATGTTAAATATAATATATATAAAAATGCTATAAAATGTCCACCCTTGATAGCAAAACTAGAGGGGTCATTTTGCAATTGCAGTCATCTTCACTTTCCAATTTGGCTTTTTTCTTGCACAGTGGATCAGCTCTCACTTCCCACTGCCACCCAACCCTGCAAAGAAGCACGAAATGATGCCTAATTCACATGAGTGTTTCACACCTCCTTTATACTGGTGCAAGCAACTGTACCAGCAGTGAGAAATCAGAGCTGCTAAGTTGCAGGCAGGTGAGCCAGCCAAAACCAGGACACGCTGTTATGCACTGCAAACAACAGCAACAGCAACAAGTAGTACCTATTATGTTATTCAGGGCAACTCAAAGAGATGTGGTATAACCATGTGTCAGCCTTGGGCATCGGCACTGGAGCTAGTAAATGGCAAATGTCTTACAACACTCAACTCGGAAGCTGTGGAGAGCTGGAAAAGTCATGGCGGGGAAGCACCGAAGAACATTCCAGGGGGCCTTCCTTAATGCAGTCAGCCCTGCCAGACAAGCATATTTCCAAAGCAGTCTGAATTTCACTTTGTTCAAAGATGATTAAGTGTTCTAATATGCAGGGTTCTTCAAGGAAAGATGCCACCATTTGGCTTTAAGAATTTTTGCAAAGATAGCAAAAACAGAGTTTGTTAAACCCCCTTTCTCTGAGCTGCTGAACAGCTCAGCTGAGAAATTTAAGTTGAGCTTATGTATAAGCTATGTACAAGAGTAGTAGCACAGCTCCACAGGTTTTTTTCTTTATTAAATTTAATAAAGCTACATTTTTTCCCCATTAAATATTTTCAGGTTCCGTTGTAATCTTTAAGTTCCTCTTAAAAAATATATTTTTATATAAAAAAAATTATATATATTTTTAATATATATATTTTTTTTATTATACTATGTGCATCACCTTTCAGGCTATTGGCTCCAAATACTGAAGCTGTGGGTACAGACACAAGCAGGCCCTTGCCTAGCCTGCTGCAGGTCAGCTTTTTCTTGCCAACCTTGTGAGACTTGATGCTTTAGGGCCAGGAGAGAGCAGACAAAAGTCTCAGCAGCCTCTGGAGCTATTTGTTTAGGTCAGTACAATAAGCACTTGTCTTTTGTGCAAAGAATAATTCAACTTGGCAGCCCATGAAACCAGACAGTCCTGTTGGGTATCAGCCGGGTGTAGGTGCAAAGCAGTGCCAGCGCCCTGGGCATGGACCTTTCTCTCCTCCCTACCTTGGGCAGGTTCCCAGGGGAACAGCTTCCCTGAGAGCGTGCTGTGCCCTTTTTCCCTCAGAAAGGAATTTAAGAAAAGAGCAAAGCCTCAGCCACAACGCCACTGTGGTTACAGTACAAAATTCAGAAAAAAGAGAGTGGAGAAAGAAGGAAGGGAATTCATTCCTTACTAAAGGTCTTTGAATTTTTCTGCATCCAGCTTAGTCTAACACACCACAACAAGAGCCTGTGATGTCATGGTTGATGGGCAAAGTACCAGAGATGCTTCTGTTTGCTCTAGAGAATGACTCTAAAACCTGAACGGGTGCAGCAGTGGGAGTGCCTTGGATAGGAGGGGGGTAGCCTGGACTACCTCAAAACCCCTTGAGATGTCTTAAGCAAACATGAAACTGGCATTCAGCTGGATGTGACCTACCACAGCACTCCCAAATTCCATCCATAAGACATTCATCACTGGCTGGTATTAGCAGACCAGTGCTTCAGGCTGCCACCCCTGGTTTTAGACATCTCACTGAAGGCATGGAGATCTGGAAGCTATATTTAGATGTCTTCTCTATTCTTCAGCAACAGGGTTGCCATGGAGATGCTGGCAAGGATGAGAAGGTGGAGATGGAGGGGGAGAGGAAGTTGAGGAACAAGAAGTGTCAGATTCAAAACAACCTTCACCAGCCCCAGAAGACTTTAAATTCCTCCTAGGGCAAAATATTGCTGAAGCCTGTTAGCCCAAGGGAGCCCCCAGCACTGCAAATTGCTCAGTGCTTTGTCATGGCAGGTTTGAAGAGACCCAAGCAGCTTGCCTTCAGGCACTGCTCATTTGGGAGAACGTGCCTCCATTGACCTGAGCTTGCTGCCCTGGGATGTGCCCTTAGCACTGATCCCTGCCTCAGCTCATCATTCCAGTGAGTGCTGATAACAGCCTGCACCTTCAGGCCATCCACCCTGCAACATCAGAGGACAACCGGCCACATTCTTCTCTGGGCATGGCTCTGGAGGGCTGTGTGCCACCCCCTGCTGTTTGTAGCTCAGCTGAGCTCCAGTTTCTTTGATCTCTCTTCAAAATTAATTTCTCTGAATTCCCAAACAATTCGCAAAACCCGTCTGACGTGGGGTTCTCAAAAGCAAACCTGCAGTGTTGCATGGCACCCCAGGCTACGGTGGAACTGAAGGTGGGTTACAGGCAGGGATTACAGGTCCTCAGTCTACACTGTGCCACATCCTCTGGATTGGCATCAGCCACAGGCACAGCCCAGATGTGCTACTGCAAGCAGAGATTTGCACCTACTGCCTAAAGCAGTGATCTTTCCAGCACAGACAACACAAGCAGAGAAAAAGGGCTTCTCTTAATGTGGCTGTTCCCAGAACTCACTGTCCTACACTTACTGCACTGGCAATGAAATTTGGCTTTCCAAGAAAGGTCAGAATAGTCCCCCCCAATTCCCAGCATGGGAGGTGGCATTATGTCAACACCCCATGACTGCCTAGACCCCCCTCCTGGCTCCTGCACATGACAGCATCCCCAGATTTCAGTGCTCAAAGCACATCAAAAGCAGTGAGCAGTGAAGCAAACTTTCCATCACAAACCTTTCCAGACATCATCCTCACGAGTCCTTCTTTCCTCTCCCTCACTCTGCTCTTCCCGCATATCCACCCCAACGGTGCTTTCAGCTCAGCAGGGCAGTGTTCAGCCCAGCCATTGGAGTTGCGCTACGTTCAACAGAGCAGCAAAGCAGCAGTCTGTAGGAAATTAATGAGCTGCAAACAACACTGTGCAGCTGCCAGCCTGAAATGAGCCCACTCTGCACGCTGCAGATAGAATTATTATATTTGAACCAAAGGAGCTGGAGACAGAGCCAGAACCAGGGTGCTTTGGATTTGGTCACAGGCTTCTTGTGACCAAACTAAGGGAGAGCATGCCGAATTGCCACAGCAGCATCAAAGTTGAATATCCTACCACTGACACAGAGCATCTTTATCCAAGGCCCCATGCATTCCACCAGGCTCACTATTCTTTTCTGTAGCACTAAAACCAGGGTAGAGCATACTTGGTTTCACCATTTCATTTCACTCATTGGGGGTGTTTTAATTCTGTATCTTACCTAATAAAAACACCCTGGGAAAACTGAACAGGGCCATTCATTACCTTCCAGGAGTTAATTCCTCTGCAGGAGCTGCAGGTTCCAGGGAGAAGGCCAGCCCTGCTAGGCTTGCACTTCCAGAATCCAGAGCTTTGGACAATTAAAAAAGCCACCTCCTTATTCATAAACTAAACAAAAATTACATCATCAGCCAACTTTCAGTGGAGTGTTTCAGAAGGGTTAAATCTAGCAGCAGATAATCCTTCAAGCCTCACTTAATTTTGCCAATGACATGGTTTCAATTCCTAAAGACCTGACTACTGGATGCCCCCCTACCTCACCACAGCCAGTCCCTTCCTAGAACAGTCTGGCTCAGCCAGGGACAGCAACAAGTGCTGCATCACCCACCAAACAATCCAAACACACCACAACCTGCACGGCCCTCATTCACCCAAGCGGGTCTGCTTTAATCAACAACAATCCTCTATCACCTTACTGCTGTAATTTCCACCCTAACACTTAGCCCAATCTCAGCCTTCACAGGTGGATCCCACTTTGTGGGAAGTGCTTTTGGCAAAGCCTGATGACCGATTCAGGCTGGTCTCATGCATTTCTCTCCATCTGTTTAGAACTGTAGCCTGATAACAACGAATAACCATTCTCCCAGCCTTAGTCTTCCACCCAGCTTGATGGTGGGTGCAACACCCTTCACCCCAGAATCAGTAAAGAAGTCCTCGAGGGTTCAGTAACATGAGACAACTGCTCTGAAAGCTAAAACCTTACGCAGACCTCTACAATGAATCCCTTGTGCTTTCAGATGAGGGGCTGTTTAATGACCTCCCCCTTTGCCATCCCACCTTAAAAATGTAACTCCCTGACTCCATCAAGAGTCCTTGCCATCACAGCACTTAGGCAACATTTTAGGACTTGAAATCCCAAGATAAGAGCTTCTGAAGAGAAAGGAAAAGCTACACTTGAATTTTTTTAATCTGATTTTGACTTTTTCTGAAAGGAGGGCCCATCCCAGCTCTCTGCCCAGCCAGAATGTAATTGGGTTGCAATGCCACTGGTGCCTGAGCATCACTCCCTCCCTGCTCCACCCTCTGCTTTCTTCCAGCCTGCTTCACATGTGCCCTGCAGTGAGTGTCAGCACTCTTACAAGGAAACTGCTATACACCAGGGAGACTGTCAGGAGCAGGAGTGTTCTGCTCTGTCTGTTCACCAGGACGTCTGTCAGTGTTTATCAGTGGCTTATTCTATTTTTCAGACGCTGTCCCTAGCTCTGCTCCCTGCCGTCATGCTGCCCACCCCACTTCTTTAGCCACCCCAGAAGGGCATTGGAGTGAAATGTATGCTGAGAAATAGACTCTCTAGATGCTAAAAGCCTCCTGAACCAATGCTATTCACCACAAATTGGATCTGAGTGTGCAACTCATTGGTCTGAGGTTCTCCCCTGGCTTTGCACTTGCGGGTAGGCAGTACTCATCTTTGTTCTCCAGAAGCAGAGAGATGGTATTAAAGACTTACTGGGGTTCATAGACAGGAATCAGCTGCAGTAGGTGGGAATGCAACACATGAGCAAAAGGCCCCCTGCCACTAAACAGTCACCCAGCCTCCCCACTGCTGGGGAACACTCCCTGCACCCAGGGCTGCTGCCTGAGCGATGCAGTGCTTGCTCCATACTGCAGCACAGCAGCTTGTTTCTGTCCTATGATCTATCTGCATCAGCATTCCTGGTGCACAGAAGCTGCAAGAGCACAAGATGTGCCCTGGGCCCTCCAGGTCCCTACGCTACTTGTGCCCTCCTGGGTGGCCAGGTGGCACCATGCTCACCAGCTTGGGTCACTGAATACAGAGTCAGGGGTTGAGTGAGAGTCAGAGGAAGACACTTAGGGCTTTCTGAAGTAGTCTTAAAAGCCCACTTGAGAGGGGTGAGACTTACGATCATGCCAATAGATGAAGAGAAATGATGCTGCCTGGGCAAAACACTGCTTGCCCTACTCTCATAACAGGACTGAAGGCGCATTGCACTTCCTACAGCTGTTGAGAAGAGCCTGTGAAAGGCTAAAAACTACCTTTTTCATGGTCCTAATGTTGAGAAGGATCTGCAGAGTCAGCCTTGAAGCTGGAAATGCATGCCCATGGAGGTCTTAGAGATGGTCTAGAGCAGAGAGAGCCCACATCTGCAAAAGCTGGCTTTGCCAGGCACACTTGCCTACAGAGAGCCAGGTCGCATTCCATTTCCAGCAAATTAGAAATTATCCTGGGTTGGGGTTTTTTAAATGTTTATTTACCAGTTGGTGCCTCCTGCAGAGATGGACTTTGGAGATCTGTGACTGTGGAAAAAGGAGGGAAAAAAAGCTGCTAATGATATTGACACCTCTTTAAAAAGCAATGATAGTAACAGCCCCTACTAGCCCTCAGAGCTTCACATATGACTCTGCTCTGACGGAGCGTGACTGTGCAGGATGGCAGTGCTGGGCTCTATTTAATTTTAGCCCAAGTACTCCAGATCAAATTTTCCCAGCCTCCAAAGAAAGAGTTGGCTTTTATTAGAGACAAGAGTTATCAGTTTACAGTCAAGTTGGACTCTTTCCTTTTCGTGCCTCAGCACAAATAACAGTTTTGAAGGCTAAATGAGGCTCTTCTGTCCATCTGTGAGACCCACAGAAGACTGAAAGATTGCCCAGTTGCAATTCAGAGTAAAATCTGGGGTGTTGAGTATTTAGCGCTGCTGGGATTCAGTGCTAGAGGTGTACAGGGGGGATCACCCCAGGTTTTCAGTCAAGAAATCCTAATAGTGCTGAAGCACACTAAACCTTCCTTTTTTCCTTTTTTTTTTTGTCTTCAATGGCCAGCAAATCTGATCTGAAACGACACAGAGTGAACACGTGGGGTGGGGGGGTTTCGTTTGTAATTGTGGGGGTTTGTTGGTGGTTTGTTAGCTGCTTTTTCAATGTTTTGGGTTTTTTTTGATTTTCATAGTAAATGCAGATTTCACATTCAGTGCCTCGTGTTCCTCAAGCAGGAGTATGGGCTCAATTCCAGTCCTTCCAAATATGGATTTAGGCAAGACAGCACCCAAGATGGCATTCACCCTGAGAATCTATGACAATATGTAGCTCCATTTCCTTCTTTTGGGGGCTATGCGCTTCTATGTGGCAACGCATTCCCCAAAATATTCATGGCTAGGAGTGCAGTGATGTTCTTCAGCTGTGTTCAGATGAGTTTCTTCCTATCCTTCCAGGATATGGCCCTCCATAGAACCATGAAACAACCCAAAAGCTTGCTTGGTCATTAAAGACCACCTCCACATGCTGCATCTCCTCCATGCTCAGCTCTAGCAACACCAGGGGTTGCCAAGGTCTGCCTTCCGCAAAAGAGCTTTCCTGAGCAGGACATGTCTTTTGGCCATGGTGGTTCCTGGCAGGTCTCCATCAAGGCAAGATGTAAGGCACATCCTGGTGTTATCCTGCCCCCCTTATGCAACCACTGCTGGCTAAAAATACAGCCACAGCCCCTGCCATGCGAGATTCAGATTCAATGAGGCTTCCATGGCAACAGACTTCACTTCGGCAGGGACTGGGATGCAGGGCACAGGGATGCTTGGGGGAGAGGTGCTCCTCAGCCAGGGGAGAGCTGCACAGTTAAAAGCTCAAGGCAGGAGGGTTTGAGGTTTTTTTCCTCACTGGTGTTAATAAAACTGCCGAGCATTCAGTTCAGTTAGAAGCAGCCAAAGAGGCAAGCTGTGGAGTATTTTTAACAGACAAACCTGGACCTATTTCTGTCATGAGGATAAATATTTACTAGTCAGCCTTAATTAAACTCAATCACCCACAGGCAGAAACCCTAAAATAAGGATAAATCAAAGAAGTCTGTTTCAGTCTACCAATACTATAAACCACCTTTTCAGTAAAAATGGGCTTCTGCCAGAGTTCACAAAACATGGGGGTAGAACTGGCTGATATGGAGCCAGGAAACCTGAGGACAGCTAAGGTCATGGAGGAAGTGGCATTGGTTTATGTTTCATGGACAATGTCCTCTGTGCCAGTGTAGGGGGCAGAAAACCACTAAAAACAACCAACCCTGTTGATAAAAAAAACTGGGCTAAAAAGATATAAGCCTGGCTTTCAAAGAATAAAATGGAGACCATTGCCTCCTGTCCTCCATACCGATATTCCGACACTGTGTGTAAGAGTATACACGCTAGCCAAAAATCCCACTTTGGTGTGCATAGCAATAAGTATTAGGTCATCAGGGGCTGTCCTGTGGCTGACTGGTGTTTAGGGATCCATGGATTATATCTGCGAAATGTGGCAAACACCTCAGAAAAGCTAGCCTGTTCCTAGTCAGTTAAATTTCCTATTCAGAGGGTGACACCTTTGCTGGAAAATGCTCACTGGGACACGTATCAAAGCCTCTGTTTCCGTTATGAATGAACAGTATTTTTCCAAAATGCAGGGTTTAGCTTTTTTTTTTCAGGAATTTACCCTTATTTCCTTCACAACCATGTACAGAGACACTACTTTGTATCAAAGGACTAAAAGGAATAAAAGCAACTCAAAAAATAAAGAGAAATATTAACATTTTCACTTCACTCATGAGAAACTGATGCACGGAATAATAGCATGGGGAAAGGGAATGAACAGCCTTTGTCCAAATTTACATATTTGACACTGGGAACATAAAAATCAAGGCCCTGAGAATTGCAGCTTCTTATTGAAAATTCTGGCAAATATCGGATGCCTCTAAAATAAAGCACACCTAAAATAAAGCACCCCATCCAGGTGCCCAAACCTGGTTTGAACTCCATAAATATGAATGTTAAAATCAAAACCACTGTTTCTTTTGGCTCAGATTCTTGTATTAGGCATTCTTCAATTCAGAGCAACCTACCCAGTACTCTTCTCTCCAGAATGAACCATTCACGTTGATGCAAAAATTCATTACTTGGAGGCACTGAACCCTTATATAAGCTGATTCTATATGTATTAGATCCCATCAGTTATGTCTCTCCTGCTAAAACAGGTTCATGTCCTGTTATAAGCCTACTGAAACACAACGTGAAGCATTTCACAAACTCTACCACCCCATGGAAAATGCCTGCTGCTAGGATTAAACATGGCATGTGTTAACCTACACACAGTACCAGAAACGGTGCCACAAGTTAAGATGCCAAAGCCACCAGGTAAATTTAGGGACCCATGCAGAAAACTGGCCACAGTGCTTGCTAATGCAGCAAGGACTTCAGTGCTGCAGCGGCCCTGGTCCTGACTTCTTGTCTTCAAGCTGGAAAGAAAACGCTGCCTGTTCAGGTATCCCATTTCCTTCCTTCCTGCTTCTCATGTCACAAGGCTGCTTGGCTGTAGCTTCACTATCAATATCCCCCCAGGCTGCACACAGAGGGGTTGACCGAACCTCCCTGACTCCGTAGCACTGGGTCTCACACCAGTTCAGTAAAGCCAGTCTTTGAAGCTCGCTATGGTACATGTGCCATCTCCTCTTTGGAAAGGTGATGGATGTACAGGTTAGCCTATACAGACCTGCTTTCTCAGTGAACTGTAGTCTGAACCACAAGGTTACATGTCCTCAAGATCTTTCTCCTTTCCCTTTGAGAGCTTTATTAAAAGTAACTTCTGATGTGAAATAGGCCTGGGCAGTCATTCTGCACTGTATAGCGATACAGTTGAAAACCCAAACTCATTAACCCACCGAGTTCTGAAATAAACAAGTGGACATCAAAGCTCTGTATGCCCTTCTCCGAGATGATGGATGGCATTTTGAAGAACGAGCTGGTGCAGCATCTTCTTGATCAAAGGATCCTGGGCTGTGGAATGCAGCACTGGTGGGGAATGGGGAAGTCAGCCATATTCACACCTTCACTTAGATGAAGGGCAAGTTCCGTTGAAAATTACAGCACGATCCAGTATCATTCCCCATAATGTGGAGTTAAATTATAAATGGCACATAGTGAGAGCATAGGCCTCTTCCTTTCAAGCTCCTTAGCTTCACCTGTATTTCCTAATCAGAGGAATCACAGTACTGTGAGGTACCACCATGTGATTCTTGCTCTGCCTCTGCCAGTGTACTCCTTCCTGACTCCAGAAAAGCCACTTCTTTTCCAGCTTGTAAAATGAGAACAAGTGCTCCTTTGCCTCTGAAGCACGTCATGAGCATAAATGCATTAATATTTCAAGATGCTTCGATATTATGGGGAAGAGAATGCTTGAAATGCATAAATAAACAGAAGTAAGGTTTTTAAGAAGAGGTAATACGCCTTACTAGCTCAACTACTCTTGCTGTATGAGCTTCTGAGCATAAGGGATTTGGGCCCAGAATGTACTCACTTTCAAATTTGGGTTTTGTTTTAAGCCTGTAAAAGGATTTGCAATGACTCAAATTGCCTTTTCCTGGGAACTCATACCAATCAGCTGGGCTCATATATCCTCTCCCTAGAGACTTAGCCACTCTCATATCCTTAGGCCATCACAGTTTGCAACAACATAAATAGCTAATTAACTTTTTACTTAAAAGTAAGAAAGCAATCAAGCCAGCATCCTCATCAGCTTCTGGAAACATTTCAGCTTTCCGCCACAGCTCTGGCTTCAGACAACCTAGGATGCAACCTAAAATATTTGCTGAAACAATACATGCCACCATTATTGCACCATACTTGTAGCTACAGTCATAAGGAAGGCAGCACACAGAGACAATTTGCCCTATAGTCACCCACCTCACTACATAAGATCATACCACCTGGTGAAACAAACACTAACTTATAGGAAATGGCAAGACATGGTACTTACAAGGCCAAATGTTTAATAAGGTTCTTGAATACCTCTTCAGTCCTCAGCAGGACTGAGGAGAGCCTGCCTGAGAAAAGCTCCTGTAAAAAAAGACCACAGTCTCACAGCAAGGGTTGGTGTTAGCTTTTAAGAAATACAAAGGTGCTCCTAGTATCTTTAAAAGAGCAAGAGCCCAGGTGAGTCTACCAAGGACATCAGAAAAGCATAGTGTTTCGGGATGAGCAATCACGCTGCAGGAACTGGAACCATGTAAGCCACCAGAGAACCCCCCATGCAGAGCCAGGACCCCACCCTGCAGAATGGAACAGAAGTTGCCCCAGACGGAGCATCCCGAAGCACCACCTCTCCTGCCTGCCCTCCTCCAGCCATGCTGCCCAGCACTGTCTCTCCCAGACAGACTGGAAATCTTGCTTTACTACATACAGGAAAGAAGATAACGCCTTTTCTGGCTGCAAAGCAACTCTCACAGGCCTTGCACGTGGGCTGTTTTCACACCTCACAGTGAAGCAGAGAACTCTGGCAGGTTTCCAACTCACCAGGCAGCTCTGCAACCTGGCTTCACACATCCCCCATGTTTTTTGTGTTCTCCCCCTCTCCAGGATTTTTCCTTAGGGATGCTCTTAGCAGGGCAGTCTTCCTGCATACTGGCCCCATTTTCCTTATATTCCCAGCCTTCCCAGCTCAGCTCCCAGCAGTTCCCGTGCAAGGCTCTCTGGACCCCATGGAGGACCAACGTGGGACTAGACAATAGTGCAGAAGCAGGCAGGGAGCTGCCTGTAAGAGGCATGAAGCTGTCAAGACAGGACAAGCTTGGCTTCCATGGACATTCTCTCTTTGCTGGCAGGAGGGTATCCAGCAGCATGACAGAGAGGCAGGGGCAAGTGGCACATAACCCGAATGGAGGCTGGGGTTGGCTCAGCTCCTTAGTCCATTTAAGAGTCCTGCTGCATCCCCAGCTCTCACAAACCAAAAAGACAGCAGATCTGTCAAGAATGATAAAACCTATAAATGGGTTCTTAGACCTCTGCTTGTTATCAATTACAAAGCTCACTGGCAGATCTTACAGGTTTGCTGTGAATAGGAAGGCCACAGCCGTTTCTAGCAATCTGGTCCCTTCCAGGACCCCTGATGCCCTAATATCTCACACACCTTCATGCATGTATCCTTGCAGTATGTCAATGAGACAGGAACCAAAGGAGATGTAGCTCTCACACACAGTGCACAACAGGACTCACAGAGCTCCTGGCCACCAGTTCCCATGTGGGGAGAAGACCCTCCCACAGACAAGGGTTGCTGGAGATGGCAGCTAGGAAAGGAAAAGGATACTGAACAGTGCCTGTGTTTGACACATTCAGCCAGATTTTTCAGAGAAATTTCAATGGCTGGAACTCCAACCCTGTATACAACAGAATCAGAGAATCACAGAACAGTTTGGGCTGGAAGGGACCTTCAAAAGTCACCCCAACCCCTCTGCAATAAGCAGGGACATTTGCAGCTAGATGAGATTGCCCAGATCCACATCCAGCCTGGCTCTGAAAAGAAGGCCCTGTAAAAAGAAGTGTGTGTAGCTCCCCATGGCTGCACCAGACCATCAGGAATGAACCCGAGTGAACAGAAGTACATTGGCTCCTGGACAGAAAGCTGGTGTAGCCAGGACCACCAGAGTCAGGGTTGATCTTATTGAATAGGCATGTCTTTAAAACTACCAGCCTGCTTCTTGTCTGAAGGACTCTAAGCTGAGCCCAGGGCTTAGAGAATGTGCTGCAGTTTTGAACCGCTTGCAAATGTATCACTACTACTTTACTGTGCTTCAAAACCTAGTAACGTGGGCAAGGAAGAGTCAGGCCTTGCCTTGTATTTGGCTTGATTTTCAAGAGCTTGTAAGATAAGACTACCCCAAAGATAAAGAGTAGCTGGTGGGTGGGGGGCTTGTCTCTTGAATAGGCCCCCATCTGGTGTGCCAGCTGCAGAGGGAAGTCTGTAGTAAATTACATCCCTCCTTGCAGGCTGTTGCTGCATTTGAGTCAGGCAACAGAAATGGAGAGAATAAAATGATCGCGCTTACCCTCTTCCCCCCCACCCCCCACCCCCATACTCTGGATTTTAGAGAACAAGCTAGAGATAAAGCTTCTGTTAAAGCACACTTAACAAGCAACACTAGCGTGCACCTTATGTGTAAGTGATTCTCCCATCTGAGTCTTGATCATGCCTGGAAAACAGCATGCCAAAAGTACCAAAGGTGGCAGAGTTGTAATGTATGTCTTGTATAAAATCTTATTTTCTGCATAAGGTAACTAAGAGACAATGCCTAAACTGAACCTTGTCTTGTTCCCCAAAATGAAGACATTTATAGGCAGAAGAGCCCTGTTAGCTATTGTTTTGTGAAAGGGAAGAAAAAATTACCTCTGTGAAGAGCACAAAAGATCAAAGACTAAAGCAGCAACTGCACAAAACCGACAGGCTGAGTGAGAAACAAGATTCAGTCTATGCAAATATCTGGCTCTCACCACATTCTCTTAGCCAGCTCAATCCTGAGGCTAGGGAGCAAGAGATTTGCTTTATTTTGTCCTTTTGGGGTGTGTTTTCCTATCTCACTGCTCAGGTTAAAAGGGGCACCATATATCTAAATTGTCAAAAGGAAAATCATTATCTTGAAGCCCTAAAGACAACACTCCCAGGGGCTTGTACCAGCTCCCACATTACTGCTAGCATGCCACACTCACTTCCCACCCCACATGACATACCTAGCCCCTGCTTTAACATCAGTTTCTGAAGAAGCTGAGCATGAATTCATGAACGATACCCCATACATTAAGCTCAATAGGAAGGAAAACTTCTCACATAAATGTAGTAAAGTTGCATCCGTTCCTATATACACCTAAAGAGCTTGCCATGCTCCCTAGAGTAACTTCTGTTTGTCACAAGGTCGATCTGCAGTCTCTTTTCTCCTAAGTCCCAACAAAACCGGCTGCAAGGCTGAGTTTATTGCTCTGAGCGGTATCTTCTCATTTGGCTCTAATCCCCTCCAATATATAGGCAATATTTCAAATGCTCTTGCAGAGACGGGACTCTTCCGAAGACCTGACATTTTTATAGTCCTGGCAAGCAATCCATTTCTATTTAATTTAGTTCTTGACACAAATAAATATATGCACTGAGATTTACATATGGGTAGGCTGGCCAATATTTTCAGGTTCGCATACTGCAGGCTGCATCTGTATTGCAATCACTGCTATAACTACAGGTGGTGTCAAGCTACTCATGTTGGCTATCATCAGCTAGACTGGGGGTTGATAGCAACGTAGCTACAGCAGTACAGAACTCCTCACAGGCTAAAAGCAAAAGCAAATCTGAGGAAAAAGTAATTGTATTGCTCTTCAAGATACTGCAATTGCTTTAAAACTCTCACGTTTCCTACAAACAGCTCAGATGTGTCCAGAATTAAAGGCCCAAAATAAAGCAGTTTTCCCTGGTCACCCCCAAAGATGCTGAAAAAACACAACTCTCACTTCATCTTCCTCTTCTTCTTACCTCTGCCTGAGTGTTTTGACTGTAGCTCTTCCAGACTGTTTACTAGAGTACACAAAACCCCTGCCAGCCCAGGATGGAGGATCTTACTGCTGTCAGGACCCAACTGGTGCCTACATCACCATGGCTGCCTCTGCTATCGCTGCAGCAGGGGAAGGGAGGGCTGGAGCCTGACTACTTGATCTCTCCCCAGCTAGGACCAGTTAGGGCAGTCCCTGACTGCTCCCAGCTGGACTATGGCATGAAAAATAGCCTCCAGGGAGGTGATGTGAAGGTCTACCCAACCTCTCCTCACCCCACAGGGTTGCTTGAACTCTTAGTGGGCTCTCTCTGGGTTGGTATTTTCATTTTCTGGATGGATATAAAACTGTTTCTTCACAGAGCTCTCTTGTGGTCCCAAGCTCAGAGCCCCACTGCTACAAGCTGGAGTTTGCCTTGTTGCTAGCAGCACTGCACAGAAAGGGACAGAATCAAAAGGAGGCTCATGTCTATATGAAAGATGGGTACATAAGTGGTTTCCTAGGAAAAGTGCTAGACTGGCTTTGAGAAAAACCAGGGAGATAGAGCTCAAAGCTGTGGAAGCAGAGGTCTAATCAACATACAGACTTCTCCTGTCGTGCCCTCATCAACTGCGTTTAAGACTCTAGACGTAATCCTGAAATCCTGCCAGTGTGATTCAGAGCTGCCCTTCTCCTGCAGCTCCTGGGGAGCACCCTCCAGGCAGCAGCCTGGTGTGGGATGCTGGGCACTGGCTTGCCTGCATATTAGCAACCATTTCTTTGCTTTGTGACCTTTACTGAGCACAACAGTTTAGTGAAGGATGACCAGCTGATGAATACGTATTTCTTACACACTGAATGTTTTACAGTGGTGCAGGTAAATGTACTGACTAAGACTGAAACTGCACCTTGGAAGAAACAGCCACAGGACCCTGTATATGCTGAGGGTCACCTGGCTTGAATGCAGCTTGGCAGAAGATGGCCTGGGAGTCCTGGTAGTCACGAAGTTGACCATAAGCCAGCAATGTGACCTTGTGACAAAGAAGTCCAGTAGTATTCTGGCCTGGATTAGGAGGTGTAGTGCCAGCAGGTTGAAGGAGGTGATCCTTCCCTTCTACTCAGCATTCTTCAGGCCACACCTGGAGTACTGTGTCCAGTTCTGGGCTCCCCAGTACAAGGAAGATGTGGACACAGAATCTTAGAATAGCTCAAATTGAAAGGGACCCATAAGGATCATCAAGTCCAACTCCCCTGCTCCTTGCTAGACATAAGGAACCCATAAGGATCATCAAGTACAACTCCACTGTTCCTTGCTAGACATACTAGAGAGAATTCAACAAAGGGCCACAAGGATGATAATGGGACTGGAGCATCCCTCCTGTGTGGAAAGGCTGTTCAGCCTGGAGAAGAGAAAGCTCAGGGACGTCTTACCAATGTATACAAGTACCTGAAAGGATGATGCAAAGAGGATGAAGATGGGCTCTTTTCAGTGATGCCCAGTGACAGTATCAGAGGTGATGGGCACAAACTGAAACACAGGAGGTTCCCTCTGAACATCAGGAAACACTTTTTTACTGTGAGCATGACCAAGCACTGGCACAGGATACCCAGAGATGTATTAGAGTCTCCATCCCTGGAGACAGTCAAAAGCTGTCTGGACAGGTTTGTGGGTAACTGGCTCAAAGTGGCCCTACTTGAGCAGGGGGACTGGACCAGAGGACATCCAGAGGTCCCTTCCAGCCTCAACCACTCTGTGATTCTGTGAAAACTGTGAATAAGCAGGATGCTAAAATGCCAGCCATTCTAGTAATGAGCATTGTGAGATTCCTCTCTTTAACAAACAACCATTCCTCAAAGAGCACAACAAACCTGAAATAGCACAACAATGGTGGCATATGCTGGGAATACTGTGAGAAAGCTACTATAGAGTACATGCAAGCTGATGCTGTTTCTGGGACTCATGCAAAGGCCTATATGACTCAAGCTGATGACAGCAATGATGTCTCTGGCTGCAAGCTCGGATGCACTGGCTTGCATATGTTTAATTGACATATTGGTACCTACCTCCTTCAGTTTTGAAAATGCTTGGTGTCCCATTGGAAATGGTCTCTCACCTGCTCACCTGATTCAGTGATACATGCACAGGCGAAAGAGGATTGGTGACCACTATTCTGAGATGGGTTAAACCATGATCTGGACTTCCACAAACAGATTAAGGGAAATCACTTCCTATCCCTCTGTTCTGAAATGAATATATACTGTGCTCATTATGAAGGCTGAAAAGTTTTGAGAGAAGAGTCAAACCTTGCGCTCCCGGGATCTTGAACTAGAACGGCCCATGCAGAGTGGTAAAAGGATGCTAAATATTTCAGTGACTGAAAGAGCATAAAGGCCAAGTTATTAAAAATCCACGGTCTGTGGGGTACCAGTGGGCTGCAGAGCATCCCTACGTGGTCGCCAGACTGGCTGCTGTCACAATGGCAAAGCATCTGTCACTTTTTAAACAGTGACCTGACCTGCTCTTAATACTCTCGTCCAAGATTCAGTTTCCCAAGACTATTTTTGACCAGCTGGGCTAAAAGAGAGCCTGAGCCTGTCTGCGCCAGGCTCTCCTACAGCTCCTTTTGATGGCTGATTTGAAACGTTGTAAAGGAAGCCATAAAAGATGCCAGGCAGAGGACTACAAACCATACAAATAGCACTGCAACTCATCTACCAAAGTGTCTGTAAAGCAAGTAAGCAGTGTTGGTGTCATATTGGGCAGGGTACTCTAACCAGCCACTGCTCTGAGAAAAATTCACCTCATACGCTTCCTATGATGCTCATTAATATTTCCTTTCTGGGTAATTAGCCTTGATGTTGCATTTACCTCAGGGAAGGAATGGGGTCAAGACCTACGGGCTGGAAGAGGAGAGGAAGATGATGGGGAAACTAGAAATGTCAAAAAGATGAGCTCAGGGCACTCCCCCAGCTGCCATCCTGGTAGATGATTTTCAAAAGCAAAAGAAGGGGAGCTCCCCCAAAAAAACCCTTCATTTTCAGCTCGCTTTGAAGAGCTCCCTTACATGGTTACCTTGAAGAGGGGCATCTCTGATGGAAAAACCTGACCTGAAATCTTGTAAGAACAAAGTCTCTTATGTTTCTTTAACTTCAGGGCCAGAAAAGCCACATAAGCAGCCTTCATCTATTCAGGGTCTGCAAGTGCCTTCTAGCCCTTCATTAAACAACGTGACTACAGCCTGTCACGTGTGCTTTGTTATCACCCCCATCTTCCCCGCAGGCTCTGGGTGCAGAAGGCTCTGGCTGCAGCACAGTTTTGTCTTGGTAGGGTTTAGAGGCTCTTTCCCAAGGTATTTGCTGCTGTGTGGTCCTGTCAGCTGCAGGAAGGTACCCTGCCTTTGCAGAGGGAGGGGGCAATGCCTGGGGGAAGTCACTCTGCTGCCTGGCATGGGCTGCACCTGGCAGAGCAAATGTCACAGTTTGCATTTATAGTTCAAGCCTGGGGAGCGTTAACCACAGGCATCCTAACATGTTATTGATCCTGAGCATGGAATTAGAGTAGGATATGCTTCTTGCTAGGACACCTATGCCTGACAAACCAGACTATGTTCCAGGATGCTGTGCCAAATAGCTCATGTGGCTAAGTACAAATGGCAGTGGGATAATCACACCTGGCACATCAAAACAGGTCAGCTCAATGCTAATTAATTCTTGAATCTCCTTCCTGGTACACATAGTTTTAAATCAGGCATCTGAATGAAGTCAGGGCTGCTAAGAAAGGGACCTACCATGTGGGTAGCATGTCAAAGGGTTTGTTCCTTTCATCTCTGTGTGGGCAAACATCATTGTGAAAATCCCAGCTGCTTTGATTTGGTGACTGGAGGCACTAGGTGACCTTATCTTTCAAATAATTTTTGCAGTGGTTCCATCTCCCTTCCCCTCCATGCTAGGGATGTCAGAGCAGCGCCGCTGGCATGCACAGTGAGTCAGCAGCCCCGCAACTCCCCTATCATGGGAATGCTCCTGCTCCTGTGGCCTTGCTGCTCACAGCTTTGCAACTAAGACAGAGCACCCCAGCTTTGACAAAAGGATGCCTTACACAAAGGCAGGTCTTCTTACACAGCCAACATGCCAGTCAAAACGGCTTTGCCTGGGCCAGGATGTTTGTAGAGAGCTGGTTCTTACCACAGGCACCCTGAAGGAACTTCACTGCAGGTTTCCCTCTCCAGCCACCAGAGAGATGAGCCACCTTTCCTGCTGCTCGCAGGACTGCAGGGCTCTCCAGGCAATGGTGGGATGGTTGTGCAGTATTTCTGAGAAGCTGAAATGGGTCAGTGAATGAATGGTGGTTTTCAGTTTCCCAGCCAATGCTCAATGTTATTAAAGCAAAGGGAAAAAAATGCTCTCTGAACTTCCGTTGCTAGCATCTGAACTGAACCCCACTCCTGGGATTTCAAAGGAGTTGCTTTAGCTTTTTAACTTTGCGCTGCTCTTTGCTTTTCCGTACCTGGACAGTGAAAAGGCTAAGTAGGCTAACACTGTTTTCACAGTGTGTGGATCATGTTCAGCATCATCCTGGCAAGGCCATGCCTCAGGAAGTGAAGTTCCAGCCTTAGCCTCTTTGAAGAAGACCAAGTTTGTTTAAAACACTCCAATTCTTGCTATGCCTTTAATCTGATCCTCTGAGATCACCTTTAGGGTTCGTTGCCTTTGTTCTGCAGACAGGAGCACATCCCATGCCTTTATGCTGTTCTGACTTCAGTCATAGTCAGTGGCTCTTTTCAGAATGAGCAGCACTACCCAGTAAGGACCAAACCCAAGGCTTATGTATCTGCTTTGTATGATACCAGCTAGTCCTTCATATGAGGCCTCCACTGCACTTCTATCACAGCTCAGACACTGTGCATCACTGCTCCTTTAATGAGGATCTTTCTGAGGGGTGGGCTGAACCCTGCCCCGTCACTGACAGTGGTCCTGTGGCTTTTTGCCTGCTTCTCTTGACATCCTCTGTTAGGTCTGGATGCCTCTAAAAGGGGTTAGCTCCCTGATGAAGTTCTATGTTTTCACCTCCTTCCCAGACTGGCAACCAGACAGTGTCTTTATTTGCCACCCACCCTCTCAACCTCAGAGATGTCACCAGGAAAGCACACTCCTTTGTATCTTGCACAGCAGGTGTTGAGAGTCTTGTACCATTGATTCAAGGAAATATTCACTGCAGAATTAGACATACTACTTTCAAGTAATTTGTACTCATTCTTCATGACTTTGTCCACACAAGAAATTGTAGCGGTTTAATTAAAATGGTGTTAAAATCTGATAGGCATAAACTGATGCAAACCATAGTAGAGAACTAAGTAGATCCCTAGCTCACATACATATTTAAAGAAATTAGTTAAAAATGTGTTCCTTGGGTGTACAAGCAAGCTACAAGGCTGATCTAGTATTAACATCCAGATTTTCAAAAAGCGGTAACCTGCTTAAGAGCTATTTGGATTCAAGCAAAAATGCATTATGATCACTATCAGTAGAAATGGATATATAAAACAAAAATATTAAAATATTCCCATCAGTCTTTAAAGAGCCTGATTATATTTTTGAAATTCATATTGGTCTCGGAATTCAATTCTCCATATCCATCCCCTGATGTAAATTCACTCCTGAAATCCAATCTGTCGGTAGTGTGGAGTTTAATTTGATCTTGTGACTTTCTCCAGTATTTGGTACTATGCTAACACATTACATTCTGGACAACATATTAAGCTGTGATATAACATCAGGGTCACACAGACGTGAGTAAGAAGCAATATGAGAGCCTGTAAGTACTCTGATCCTTTTCTTCTGTCCATGCTTTGAGTTACTGACATTCTGCAAGGGCAGAAAGATGATACAGATTTCTGCTTAGAAGCCTGAACTGTGGTGTGATAATCAGATGCCAAAGATTAGTTTTAGTCCAGCAAAGAGGGGGCTGCTAAGAAATCACCCAGAAAACTCCAACCTAGAGGGCTGGGGAGGAAAAGAGATGCACCTGGTGTTCAAGTACAAGCACCCCAGCAGGCTGCACATAGGAACCTTTGGCAGCTCATAAAAAGCAGTCATCTACACATACGCCTACTCATCCCGATGGTGCAGGCTTCCAGAAAAGAGGTGGTTCTTCTCTATAATACAAATGATAGGTGTGGAGATACACACAGCCATGCATGCTAACAGAGTGTACCAACACTGATACTTACGTGCTTAAACACCATCCTCACCAGGAGTCATGGGATCTCCTGCCTGCCCACACTGTTTCCTCCTGGAGAGTATGTGCTGGTGTGCCCGCCTGCAGCACCTCCAGTGGCAGCATCACCCACGGATAGGTGAAGGACAGGGACTAGTCTGGGGCTGGGGCTGAACATTAGCAGAACTTCTTTCCTCCTGTTCCTGGGTGAAGGTGATGTTCAGAATGACAGCATTTGCCATCCCAAGTAACCATTACATGTGATGAAGCCCTGCTTTCCTGGAGATGGCTGAACACCTGCCTGCCCATGGGAAGTGGCGAATTAATTCCTTGGTTTGCCTTGCTTGTGTGCAGTTCTTGCTTTACCTATTAAAGGTAATTATATCTGTCTTATCTCAACCCACGAGTTTTCTCACTTTTCTGATTCTCTCTCCATCCCACAGAAGGGAGTGAGCGAGCAGCTGTGTGGTGCTTAGTTGCCAGCTGGGGTTAATCCACGACAACCCTGCAAGAGGAACAGCATTCCATTCCCCACAAACAAGAGAGACGTGGAAGCCTTGTCCCCACTGCCTACATCAGGCAAGAGTTTGGACAAAGCTGAGTTATTAATGGCTCCAAGAAAAAGCTCCCAGAGGGCTCCTTCCACCAGCTTTCAATTGGGATACCTGCCCAGGAACAGACAGCACTCATTCACACAGATTGTTACTCCCTCTTATCATTTATTTAGGACTCTTCTTTGAACAACCTCTCTCCTCAGTCATCCAGAAAGGAGAGAGCCCACAAAGATAACCACAGTGCATTTTTCAGATGCAAAGACATACCTACTGGAAACTCAGAGACTGCAGATCTCATGTTTTGATTCTGTATTTCAGAACAAGGATGCTCAGATCTGGATTTGGAGTGGCCAGAAACACAGGGCTGTTTGTCTCAGGGTTGCTCTGTTGGACCAGCATGTGCCAGTATCTGCTCACTGCAGAGTGAAGAAACCCTTGCTTGTGTAGCACTGGACACTGCAACTGCTGGAGATCTGGGCCAGGCACCGAGAGAGCACTCTCTGGAGCATCTGGCACCTGGAAGACTGAGAAAAAACAAAGTCTCCTAACAATCTCCTTGCTAGCTTCTCCCTCGTGGACATTTTTGGCTCTCATGAATGTGAAATAAGCCTTTTCTGTGAAGATATAGATGATGCAGCTAGCAAAATCCTTCCTTGAGCATGGGCAGGGAAAACTAAGAAAGCAAAAGAAAAGCCATCTCCACAGGCTGCTTTGGTCCTCTTTGCATCACCCACCACAGAGGGTTTGGAGCAAGCTGCCCCACCTCCCATGCCCCATGCTGGCCAGCCAGTGACACCTGCTGTGAATGAACAAGCTAGAAGCAGCCTTAACAGAGCCTCCCAAACCCAGCTCTCCTCCAGAGCCTCAGCTGGGACCTTCATCCTCTCCTTCATCCCAGAGCAGTCTTTCACCTAAGGCTCTTACCCCAGTCCCTGCCTGAGCTGCGCTGCAGGTGTGTGCATTACGGCTGTGCATGCCCTGCCAACACAGCCTGGACCCCAACCTGCTCTCCATCCCTGTCTCACCACAGACCTCTCCTCATGCACATCACAGCTTTTCTATCACTAGGCCACACTCAACCTGAACAGCTGATGTTCACCCTGACATTACACACTACGAAGCAGTTCTCCAGGTCCAAGCACATGCAGGTAGCTTGTTCTGCCCTCCAGGCATCAGAAGGCAGAAAGCTAAAACACATATGGACACACATGTTTTATGCTGCATCCTCCCACATGCCCAGCCAGATGACCACCCCCAGCAGTAAGACAGTCTTTAGAACCTAGCCTTGATATTACTTATCCCTGGTTTCCAAAGGAGAGAAATATCCAGTCAGGGAGCGAGTGATCCTAACAAGTAAGGTATCAAAGGTGCCTTCAGGAAAACAGGACATTTATAAAAGGTAACTGTGTGGAATACCAACTGTATCGCACATCATCTTGCTAGCTGCTGCTTGTTCACACCCAGGTAAACAAAGAAGCCAAGTATGCGCAGCCATTTCATTTTATTAATTAAAGTGACTGGCATTTATACAGCACCAAAGCACTTCTCAAATCTTAATTAAGCTTCACAGCAGCCCTGCCAGGTGAGACGTGTTCCCATTTACAAACAGCAAAAAATGAGACACAGTGAAGTAAGTGACCTGCCAGTGCGCTCAGGAGATCAGTGGAAAGAAAATGGGAAAGAATCCAGGATCCTGCCGCCTTCCCACCCCTTTCCCTTGGCGCTGCTCCCCCACAGCTCTAACCCTGACCAGACACCATGGGGACACCTAGCTCAAGCAGCCATACACAGGCGGGAGTAACACCAGCACAAAGAGCAGAAATGTTCTCCCATGCCTCAGAGATGCCTCAGGGATCTATAAAAATGTTATTATTTTTCATATATTGGAACAGGTGGAGAATCTACAGCCAAGCCTTCAGTACGCCTCCAGAGCTCATTTCACACCACCCAGGGCCACTGACTTTTATTGCACTAGCGCTGCAGAAGACTAATGCTGGGTGTCTAGGCACAGAGTTACTGCCACAAAGAAACATCCGCAGCAGCCAGGGGAGAGGCAGGGAGACCCTGTCCTTGCCAGCTTGCCTGCCCTGTCCCAGGAGGAGCCCACACACATGCTCCCCGTGGTCACACCAGTGCCAGGGCAGCACCAGAGCTTGGGGCTGCCGGCAATGGCCCTGCCCAGGCACCGCAGCCACCTCCAGCCATCACCATTGAGGGGCAGATAGCAAAGGGGGTGGCTGAAGTGCAGACAGGTACGGGGAAAGGGGGAAGCCGACCACTTGAAACAGTGTTGGAGAGGGGGAGGCAATAAGCAGCTTGACACTTCACGGCTGTGGCAGGGATCTGTACCCATCTCTCTTAGGATGGAACCTTGCACTGGCAGAGCAGCACTGTGGAAGCAAATATCTGCCTGAGGAAAAAGAGCCTGACAGCTATTTTGAACAAATAATTGAATTATTTTTAGATGCTCAACACATCCTCTTGCAAGACAGCTAGCCACGCAGAGACAAACAGATCTCACAGCCCCGTACTAATCCATTGAAACAGCTAATCTCCTTAACCCTTGTAGCTCATAAATAATGACAGACACATGATTTCCTTCGAAAAGGCATTGTGCCTCACTACTTCTACCACAGACACTGTGCCCAAAGGAGAGACCTGCAGGGATTATTTTTTTTTATTATTATTTTTTATGTTTTTATTTTATTGAAGGGAAAGGCAGGTGCAGGTAGGATGCCAGTGGAAAGGGACCAGGACTATGCAAGTGGGGAAGTGCTCCTACAGCAGAGATCTTTCCTTCCTTCATTCCTTCACTGTTTGTTACAGCTTGACATATGCACAGGCATGATTCATCCCTGCCAAAGCAAAACAGGGTCATCAGCAGCCATTCCAAAAGCACTAAAGCTGGGTTGAGGGAGGAGAGGTTATTGTCCAAGTGTCTCTAAGAGCCCTAAGCTTAAAAGCCAAAAGCTTGGTTTGGTTGAGCAAGGAAAAGAAACCCCTGCAGTCACCTTCTGCTTTTCTTTGACTTTTGTTACTTTTGCTAGAACAATCAGAAGCATCTTATTTTGAAAGACAGCTCTGTCTCTGTGCTCTGTGTATAGTGTAGTTCTGCCCTCACAAGGGCGAGGGCAAGATCCTTCACAAGAGAAAGGGTAGGGTCTGATTCCCAAAGGCAGTATCATCAGCTTTTGGTCTAGATTGCATGCTTTAAATGGCAGGTCTGTAAGATCTTACCACTTGAAGTAAACCTGAGATAAACAGCATATGGAAATAAAGGTCTCTAACTATATGCATATATATGCTTGCACAAAGCTCAGGGGAGTCAGGGACTGTATCCTGGGCTTTCTTTTCTCCAGGACACAAAGATAACATCCTCATATTTCAGTGCTGCTGAGAAAATCTCCCAACAAATATGAGTTTGGTTGTATTTCAACCAGCATTATCAGCAAAAATGCAAAATTCCTGGGACTGGGACAAAAAGGATCACACAACATATTCACAGTGGCAAGCAGATATTGCTGCATCCAGAAGACATGTAGGAATTGCCCAACCTTGGATGCTGGTACGGCTACATCATTTCTGCTGCTAAATGCTTTACAAAAAAACCTCCCAACTGCTGCAAAGCAGAGCAAGTTGTGCTTTTCAAAAGCCCTTGTTGCATAATACTTCCACATAATCACATACCTGGGTGAATTTCTAGCACAGTTCGGGTGTAGAAGCACTGGGGGCAGAGGGGGTGGGATGTTTCTATGTCTGATGAAATTTGCATAATGGATCCACAAAAGGCTATGATTTATTTTAACAATGTGCCCCGACCTGAGCATATCCCTGCCCTGCTGCTGGCAGAACCTGTGCTGAGCTCAGCCAACCCAGCCTTGCAGTAGCACTGCAAAATGAGTAATGAACCCTGTCAGCACAGACAGGGGGAACACAGAACAGGGGAAGGCACTTCCCAACAACTGGCCACAGCACCACAACCCTGCTCTATCAACAAACATCCACCAAAAAGTCTCAAAGTTGTTTGCGTCCGAGCTCAAGCCAAGGTGCACTGAACTGAATGCCAAGTTATCCCTGACTCACTGCAGAGGCAGCATAAGAACTGTAGCTGGCAGTGGGTCTGCAGCCACAAATCTAATTTATAGATTACTCTCCCAAATTCAGCAATATTTTTACCATAATTACAGTAGTACAAGGCTCAATGTTCTTGTCTTGGAAGATCTTCAGGAATCCTAGGATCTGTGTATGTCTACTGTTATCCCTGCTGCTGTGGAAAGTGCTCTTTATGGAGGGCCTGTTTGCCAACAAGCAGTTTTACATACTCTGGAAATCCTGACCTGAAGAAAACCCTCAGAGATGTTGTGCTGACAAATTAAACTGCTCCCGCTGCAATGCTTACAGTTTTGTTCCCCTCACCGGGCAGGGGGAGGGAAACCACTGCTCCAAGACAGTGGTGAGGTAGTTTTTAAAAGCTTTTCCATACTGTTCAAAGAATTATCAAAATGAAAGAACAGTCGAAACGAACTGCAGATTTTCCACCAGTTTGCAGGAGAGCGCCACAAAGCATCTGCTCTGCCCTTCCCCTCTCAGCTTTGTAAGACTAAGACATCTAAGAGGATTGCAGCTTGTTAGGAGTGTCACAGTAGCACCTCCCACCACTGCCAAAGTCAAAATGAAATATTAATGCTAATTTAACATTCAAGTAAGTTATTCTTTTCCATGCTTCTCTGTTTGTGAGAAAAGCAGGGTAATCTCTGAGGATTTCCAGTCAGCTTCCCTGCCAGGGCATCTGCTAGACAAGAACAGATACTTTCCAGCATTTGATCTTATTTGTAGTGTTTGTCAATCTGCAGCATCTGGAACACAGCCGAGATTCTTCTTCAAAGAAGTCCTTGCCTGGGACATCTGAGGGGGGAGCACAGTGGGAATTATAGTTTTAATTTACAGAATTTGGAGCAAAGAAAAGTTATTTTTCCTGTTTGCCCTTTCCAGCAGCCTGCCCTGTCTGGCGGTGTCCCAGTGAGAGTCCTACTCATCTATCTGAATGCCTGTCCTGGCTCCCCACTCCCTCTCCTGCTCTGCCTAAGCTGACACGACAAGAGCAAAGTCCCTCCTCAACAGCCTGCTCCCTGCACAAGGCTTCTTCCCATGCCTTCAACCCACCAGGGTACTGCTGACACCTTCTGACCTTGCTCACAGGCAAAGGAAATTGAAATGTAGAAGCTGTGACTCACGGGGATATCAAAATGTGATGCTGTCTGCAGCTCACTGCTTCCCCAGCCCTGCCACACAGCTGGATCACTGGGGAGCAACGAGCTAGACATTTCCCTGTCTCTTTTATAACCAGGTGTCTCCCCTGTGAGACTGCAATGTTTCCCCACTAGAAACCTTCTCTCCCACAGTGAGAGGGAATACTGACAGTGCACACCAGCCACTCTAGGAGAGACTCTGGGGATGATGTGGCAAAAGGACAAACAGTCCTAGGCAAAAACAATGCTTGGTTGAAGCCATGCAAAAACCCCTTTCAGCATAACTGTTCTGCAGCATCCCTAAAAGCAAACCTTTCCTGCATGCTGGGCACCTCAAAGACAATCTCACATCTCCCCTCCCTGATCCTGTTAGCACAGGCAGTAGCATATGCTTGTATATGCCCTCTTCCTAGTATACGTTCTCATCCCAGGAGGACACCCTACCAATGCCAATTCAAGGACCCCTGCCCCAGACCCCCATATCCCTGTGCACCTAGCCCCGGCTGCCTGCTCCGGCATGTGGCACACAGTGACTGCCCTGCAGCAATAAGACTGCAGCCAGAAACTAAGCGATGGCCTTTGACTGGAGGCACTGGGGGCCAGCTGGTCAAGCTGTGCTAGTCTCCTGCTGCACACTTGAGCCTCTTCCCTGCTTGGAAGAAGCAGCACTCCAGAGAAGTCTCCTGCTCACACCCTTTTTCCAGAACTAGTGTGCAAGCTCAGGAAGATGCAAGGCCAAACACTTCTCATGCTGTTGTGGTAATGCAAAGCCTCCTCCCCTGGTACACAGCATTGTCACCGAGATGCCCACCTTCTTCATATCCCAGGTGTCCCCCATGAAAAGCCCAACTGGTCAAGTCATCAGGGTTAAACAGCACTAGGCCATCAAAAGGTTAAAGCCGGAGAATGTATTGCAAAGGAGATAGGTGATGAGACAGAGCTCAGCCTTAACACACTGGAGGGTAAAAAGGGAGGTTTTGATGAAAATCCCTATAGCATCAGCCCATCCAGAGGTCTGTGTCCACATATCAGCTAGCAAAGGGGCCAGATGCCCTCCTTTCACTTGGCTGGCTACAAGGACATGTCCCCTACAGCCCTGGGGAGCCCACAGCTTTGCCCCCTCCTTGATCTGCTCTGTCTCAGCAGGACCCAGGTAGCTCCTGTCTTTCCCTGCTCCCAGCTTTCCCCGCTCTGCAGCTTGGCTGGAGGCCCAGATCTTGCCTTCACACTGCCCAGCGTGGGGCACAGGTGAAATTTCACTCATTGCAACAGCTGTTAAACACGATCCAACAAGGGAGTTCCTCTCACAGTTCTTTGACTCCCTCCTCAGCTCCAGCCTTATTTTATTCCGTGGAAATAAACCTGCAGGGATCATTTCATTTACACTGTTCAGCACTACCAACTCAAATAATGGGATTCTTCATTTGCATCACCAAGGGATGTAAATTTGCCCCAAAGAGCCCATGATCCACCCACAAAACTGTCCCCTGAGCAAGACAGCAGAGTAACAGAGGGAAGAAGATAATGGCTGGGACAATCTGGAATACCAGGGAAAAATCCCGGAGGGGAAAGGACCGTGAGGAACAGAAGCAGAGACAATCTACAATGCTATCTCATGGATTCTTCAGGTAAAGCTGAAGAATGCCGTATTTCAAACCCCCCCCTGACTTGGCACACCTCTAGCCACTGTGTTTTGCCCCTGGATTCCTGCTCCATTCTCAATAAAAGGTGAACAAAAGCAAGGAGAAGTGGCCTATGGAGCTGGGATGCTGGAGTGTCACAACTCATCACAGGGTGGAGAAAAAAAGTACCCCAGAGCTCTGACAGCTCAGCTCTGCATGTCACATCAGTGTCCATTGAGGAAAGCAAGCACAGGAAATGTCTCTGTAGGAAAAACACACTACACAAAAACAGCCCTGTCTGTGGGAGGAGGGAGCTCAGGGGGCCAGTGGAGCTATTTCAGAGGGGAATTAAAGGTTTGGCGTGAAGCTACCTAGGAGATTGAAGTTAAAAAGACCATATCTGGCTGTACAGCTTCCTATCAAAGATTGAAATTCCTTTTCCATCACATTTTCCAGTGATTAGTGTTGATGGCCAGAGTATCACGCATGATATTAGTGTGTAGCTAACGTTTCTGAGAGGTGGGGAAGCACTCAGGTTTGGAGCAACAGGCTCAGGTCAGTGTGTACATCTGAACAGAGACACCAACTTTTTGTGACCCAGCCTGACTTCCTGAAGGAGAAAATGGCACACCATGGGCTCAGGTTCACACAGAGCTTGCTTTTGGCTAGGAGCCACTGATAATGGTGTCTTCAGCATCCCTTTTCTGCTGAATTTGAGCAAACAAACATCCCCTTTCAACAAAACAATTGAAAATGGATGCCCACAAAACTCAACAATGCATGATCCTTTCAGGATCTGATGAGGGAAAGAATGAAGAAAAGCTAGTGCTATTCCTCATCTCTTCCAATCTGGGGACCAAACAGTTACAGGTCCATTGCAACATCTCTCTTCCTGACTCCAGCTCCTCATCCGCATGTGCCATTACTACTACCATACAACATTGTCTCCTTTGAGCTTCAGGCATTCACCATACAAGAGGACACCACGAGACCTGAGAAAAGATGAATGTTTTCAGAACTGTTTCCAGGGCCTGGGTAATTCAGAGGATTGCCAGCAGATCTGGGGGATTTTCATCTTGAATTTGCTGGTTTCTACACAGCTTCATTAGAAATAACTGATGGCCAACTTTGGGTCCATCTCACACACAGTAACAACTATGACATCCCAGAAAAAAAAGAAAAAAGAAAGAAAAAAAAAAAGAAAAAAAAAAAGAGCAAGCTTCAAAGAGCCAATAGACATGCTGAGAGTAACAAACATATGCAGCTAAAAATAACTAATGCTAGAAATGCTGTGTAAAGCAAACATTACACCAATCTCCAAGAGTGACATTTTAGAAGATACTTGTAGAAGCAGTCCCGTATATAGCCACAGTGAAGTTTCATGCACTTCCCTTGTCTCAGAGGGGCAGAGACAATTCTGAGATCTCTGCCTGGTATTTTCTGTTGAGGTAGTGTCTCCTAAAAGTGCCACCTGAGATCTTCAGAAAGGCAGAGTGAAGGCATCCCAGGCAATCTCTCTACCTCTTCATCTGCTGTTGTCATCAACAGCTGTGCCTGCTTTTCCAAGAGGAAAAGCCTGCTAGAATTCCTTACTTCCCAGAACATGGTAGACAGGTCCTGTCCTTACCCTACCTCCTATCACAGAATAGCAGGTATCTGCCACATTGAGTGGGTAACCCATTTGATCTACCTCAAACCCCTGGCAGTGCCTGGCTCCAGCTGTTTTGGGTATGGTGCCTGCAGCACACCCACCTGTGTTAAAGATCTCTGAACAGTCTTTGCTTTCTCCTGGCCCCGGCTGGCATTCGGTTCTTATCTTAAAGCTTGAGGACTCCTTTCATCCTAATTTGTAAACTGGTATTGCTATTGTTACTCAGAGAAACATGTAATTAATGAAAATGTCAAAAAATGGAAATGAAAAGCCTTGTGCACTGGAGGAGGAGCTCTTATTAACTACAGGGTAGCAGATATCAAACAGCATAGCTCACCCTCCCTTCCCATTGCAGCCCCATCTGTCATGGCTTTGCTACTCTGATGCTGTTGTCCGACATACCCTACTCCCTCCTCCATATCTTTTTTTACTAGTTTCTTTCCTTGGGCTATCTCCAGTCCCCAGACAGATCTAACCCTAAAGAAGAGGGGAATATGGGAGAGGAAGTGCAACTTTCAGGCACAGCATTCAAAGATGTAAAAGGCTTATCCAGGAACAACCAAAGGAAGAAAGGATCTGGGAAAAACGTATTTCCTCTGTCCCCAGTGGACAGAATAAACACTATGAGGCTGGAGTTACAGCAAGGCAAACTTAGCTTAAAAATTAGGAACCTAACCTCATGGATTAGGGTAATGGAGTCTGAATACATATTGCCTAGGGATATTGTAGATGCCTCTGCTCCAGAGATTTTCAAGAACAGGCTGGGAAAACATTGGCCAGAAGTTACATAGGTGCAAATGGCTCTGCCTTAGGCTGAGATGATGTTGCATGGTGCATCTTTGAGATAGCCATGTTCTGCCCATGTTTCTCAGTTGAGCAAACAGCCATTGTGCTTAACTGGGACAGCAACAGAGAGATACTCCTCTCTTCAGAGGGATCACCTCTGGACTATCCTAATGCTCCACAAACTGAATTGCTTCTCCCAAAGGAATCACCAAGAGTCTCCTTGCCTGCCTATTGTCCCCATAAGGCAGGGCATTGCACTGACTGCAGTTGCTGGGAGGCAGGCTGGTGGCAAGGAAGTGAGAAATCTCTTCCAAAGTTAAAACAAGCATTAATGGTGACTGTTGATGTTAAGCTACAACAAGCAGAGTAGTGGCATTCTCGTCTATAAATACCAGAGCCAACAGAGGATGACCAACAAAGCTAACCTCAGAACTGTCTAGCTGGAATAAGAAAAAGCTGTTTGCTTACCCAGCTTGACCTCAAAAAGCCAGAGCACTACATTGCATGCACTGTGGTAAAAATGCTGTCAATCACCTGCCCTGCCAAGACATTTGACCCTACTGAGGTGAAACAAACAATGAATTAAGGATGTGAGAACTGGTTTCACAGAGCTGAGATCCATGTCCATTTTTGTAGCATCACCAGTTTTAGAACATCATTAAGAATCTGACATTTTTAACATTTCTCACCGATTTCATTTTCTCTTGCCAACAAACTGCCACATCCTGGCCAGAAATGCAGTTAGTGTGATGAAATCTAATTTGAAAAGATAGTCTTGCTTCTAGCTGAATTACTATAAGAAGCATACAAATTTCATGATAGAGAGAGGAGCATCCCTTCCATGTTTGGAGCCTGTATACAGCTTTCAGCCTGTATACAGGTCCAGCATTCATCTATAGGGGAGAAGAAATAAGAGGAGCATAAGGAGGAGTCATAAACCTCTGCGTGGGTGCCTCCTGCCCAAGAATGGGGGTGTCAGAATACAAGGATGCTTCATTATATGTGCAGACCCACATTCTGAAGGGTTCCTTAAGGTGGTAACTAAGAGACATTAAAGCCAGAAGGATGAGATACAAGCCACATCAATAACTTTTATGCCATGAGTTATAAAAGCTGGGCTTTATACCTTAAGTAATAGAGAGTCCCTTTACTAGAATTAGATTTTTGCTTCTACTGTTCATTTGAATGACCATGGCAAGAAGTTACTATCATTGCTAGAGGGGCCACAAACACTTCTGTCACCACACTGAGCTGGGATTCATGCTCCTTTTAAAAGACAGCAGAGAAGAGCTCACAGAAGCAGAGAGATGGTGATTCTCATCTAACCTGGGGGACCTACAGCAGTGGCGTGGATAGGAAGGAAGTGACATTCACTGAGAAATCCAAGGAAAAGGTCTCTTACAGGCAGATCCCTCTCTATTATTTGTCTGACCTGGACTGTAGGCTAGAGGTTCTATGATTTACCACCACCTGAGGAGAGCAGTCCAGCCTTACCATGACAGCAAGATGGTGCTAGCTGTAGGGATCCCTGGAGTTCACCTGGTTGACACAGTTCTGATGGTCCATGGCAAAGCCAAAAGAAACAAGACCTTGTCATTCTTCCCGGGCTAGAGGAATCCATATGACGCACACTCCCTACCATATTCTTACCAAGGAGTCTAAGAGAGCATCTCTGAAAGAAACTTAGAGGAGGCTGTAGTTACCTATGCATGTGCTAAAGTTAAGTGTTACACTGCAGCCCTGCATTTAAGTGTGATGAAGTGGGAAAATCTTCACAGAGAACCCTGATAGATTTACTGCCTAATAGCTTTTTCTGAAAAATAGCTTTTTTTTTAAAAAAAAGAGTGCTATTTATAAGTATTTCAAATGCTATTTCAAATGTTTTGCTGTGCATTAAATACTTATTTACTACAGGATCATACAGTGTGCTCTCACTGAATGCTGCTGGGAAGGACTGTTGACACCTATGCTCAGAGCTGGCATCCATGTGATGACACTGAGCTTTGACTGCATTAATGCTTTCTGAAGAGATATCCAGGGGCTATGCTCCAGCCATGGTGCAGGAGGAGAGGCATGGTGCAGCACTGTGCATAACTTGGCATCCCCTCTCTCCCACCCCTTCCGCTGCCCCGGCTGTACCCACAGTGCTCTCAGAGCCACAGCCTGCATCCTTCCAGGACACACGACCTGTGCTCCGGCTGTGACAGTGCCCTCTCCGTGCTGCAGGAAGCACTGGTGCTGAAGGGCAGGAATCTCATGGGGGAAATCTGGGAGAGCACCTTGCCAGCACTGGAAGCAAGCTACTCCAGGCAACATGGATTTTACCTGTGCCACTCCTTGACACAGAGCCATCTAATTGTTTTTTAAATCCTCCAATGATAGAGACTACACAGGCCCACAGGCTATCTGCTCTGGAGTTTAAACATCCCAGCAAAAGCTGGGGAAGAACAGGGATTTCACTGCCATCACCTCTGATTAGGCACCACTGTATGCTGCAACACTGGGGACTGCTGGGGCCAGCCCCACTAGGCTGTGGGGAAATTGCCATGCACCAGCCCTACCCATTATATACACTGCTTTTGAGAAACACAGAAAAGGATTTTTTAACAGGAAAAATTTAGTAAACCCCAAGACCAAGATAGTTTGGACTTTGGGGCTGTAGATTTTAGGAAAAACATACTGACTAAAATAACACAGCTGGCTGGTAATCCCCCGGAAGCCACGTATCTGAGCATCACACTGATGCCAGCCAAGACATTTCAGGGTAGGTTTTTCTTTTATCAGCTTTATATCACTCCCAGAGTGCTGAAGATGTGCAAAGACACGCTTACTCAAGTCCTGGAGAAGCAGATGACCTGTCTCGTGCAGCTGCACCAAAGCTGTACGCCCAGATCTGTTGAAGCTGAGTTCTGTCTACCAGTGGGTCTGTAGAGCAGCCATGATCCCCCAGAGACCAGGCTGGATCCCCACCAAGGACTCAATGCTCTGCTTACCGATGCCAGCCCACCTCCTGCTTCAGATTTACTGCTACTTCTGGCAGTCAATAAAAGCCTGCAACACACTAGGCAGGAAACCTCCCCTCTCCATCCCTCCCACTCTTCCAGCAAGAGAGATCCAGGAAGATTTATTACAGCAATAAAAACAAAAGAGACAGAAAGATCTGGGGGAGTCTCCGAGGCAGGCAGTGCTTCAATAAAGCCCAAGCAGGCTCTTGGGGCGATGCTGATCTCTGGGAGAGACCACACCAAGCAGCAGCATGTAATTCATCTGCTGGAAGCGGAAATGTCAGCCCGCACTCATGTGATACCCCAGCAGGAGGGCAGGAAAGATAATACAAACAGAAGGGAGTATTAGGTTCTGGGCTTTTAAAGCTTCTGAGTGGAAGAGCAACCAGATTGGAAGGGAGATGCTCAAGCAGAGGAGACAAAAAGTAGACACACAAAAGCAATTCCACCCTCCTACTCTCAAATGCATCTCAGGCCCAGTCCACAGTGATAACCAAAGTTTCACCATTCCTGCCAAGGCTCTTCACCCGAACATAGCACTGCCCTCTCTCCCAGGGCAGGGTGGCTCTGAGAGGCTGCACGATCCCCATGTCACCATGTGCCTTGCCCTGCTGCAGGCAAAGATAATACAGAAAATCTTATGTGGAAATCTTTTACTTACCTCTGCTCCTACTTGGCAGGGGGGACAGTTAATAAAATCTGAACTCCAGTCCTGCCTTTACAGCCCACAGGGTTCATTACTGAGGCTCTCAGGTAGGTGGGACATGAGATCAGGTCTCAGTGGCTCAGGGTATGCAGCTCCTGGCCTCCCTTCACAAAGCCCCTGTAGGTCCACACACTCCCAATGCCCACAGGCAGCCCAAAATTCCCTGGGAAACACATTCCCCACACAGACACAGATTTCCATCACCCCCAGCACCCAAATTAGCTCTTCATGGCCAAGCTGGCACCCACCACCCCACTTCCTGGAGACGTGCCATATGTGCTGTAAAGCCACGGCAAGAGCTGTGCTTTTCCATTTAAGGAGAAGGGCAAGAAACCCTTTAAGCCTGAGAAATAAAGCAGGAAAGAGAAAACATGCTCTTTCAGGAGGAAGGGTTATTTAGCAGAGAGAAGCCCTGGTGACCCTGGAGGCTTTGTTTCCATTCTTTGTCTCCCCTGGACTTCATGGTTTAACCTCACAAAACTGTCTCCCTGTCTACAAATCAGGGAGTTAGATCTGTAAGGGATGCTAGAAGGTGCCACTGAAGATCAAAGTTACTGCTCTTATGCTGAAAGGCAGTTTGTCTCTCTGCCTGCAGTAGGGTCTCTGCTCTGCTGCTGCCCAGCTCAGAGCAGGTGCCTCCACAGCAGGGCATCACACTGGGACTAGAATACTGAGTCCTTTTACTGCTTGGGATTTTCACACCCACAGGAACAGATGTTCCCTAAGGTTAGCCATCAGTTACCATGAAATTACTTTTAACTCAAGTCTGGATTTCCTCTCAGTAAGGCAACACACAAGTCTCAGTTAAAAGCTATTCTGTACCCCAAGTCTTGCCCCAGATACAGATGTTCATTCATACCTGCATTTTCCAACAACACAGAAACACATAAGCAACTTGTTCTTCCTGAATGACTTAATTTATATAATGAAGTGGGTCTAAACATCTACACTGGGGTTGTACTGACCAGCTCCCCACCCCATCTCAGACCTCAAGATACGACTCCAGGATGACTGCATTTTAACAGAACAGGAGGGAAGAGGTGGTACTTTGGAAGGCACAGCACTAAAATGCAGTAACCACTTCCAACACTGATTTACTTGATACTGTTGACTAGATAAGAACAACCACCAAAAATCGGTTAGAGAATAAAGGAAAAAGGGATTTTTCAGTCCTCATTGTCAATAAGTAAAGGTATCTGTGCTCAAAGCCTACTGTGCTCTTAAATAATTGGCTAATTCTTTCACCCATGCAAAGCTTCTCAGTTCACCTTTAAAAGAAAGAGATAGATGATGTAGACTCCAGCATCCCAAAAGCAAATCTCGGCTCCCCACACAAGAAGCAATAATTCAGCACAGCTATGCTGCCATCAATCATGCTTCTCATCTTCCCAGTGCACCTTTCCTGTCACTTTTTGGCAGAGGGAAATGGATGGTAGATGCTCCCTGCTATATCAGTTTTGGGGGTGGGAGAGATAGGAAAGAGGTGACCTTCCAAACACTGTCAGCAAGTCACATGGGTCTAGCTCAGAGATGGCTGATGGTCTCCTTTGTTACCGCCTAGCTTTGATACTTAGATGCTTTAAATGTTAGAAGGAAACATATTTAGCTCCCTGGAGTGTGGTTAGAGGAACTAATTTCAGGGAGTTTTGCTGTTGTTGCTGGGGGATTTTTTGTTTGGGTCCCACCCCCCACCCACACACACTCTCAGTTACCATATGAAATAGGCTGGTTTCAAGTAAAAAGATTGCTATTTTTATTTATTTATTTTTAACTTCCAATTCTGCAAGCCCAGCCTAGGACCTAAAAGTCAAGCAAGTGCTTACCTGCTTTCCCCAGTAATAAAGGTCTTGTGATTATACAGGAAAGCCTGGTGCTGATCAACAAGCCAGAAGGCATCCCTGTCTGTTTTTCACAGCTACCCTGTTTTTGGAAGACCAAGAATAGTTTACCCATGCTGTCTGCATGAACACAGGCGACTCACACAAAGAGACCAGGCTTTGGATGTAATCCCACATTAAAGCTGAGAAGTTGGTGGAGAAAGGGAGCAGAGGATTATTTGTTTAAGTCCTGTATCCATCATGTCCCCTGTGGCTCAGTGTACAGCATAGCTAGGGAAGCACACCATGCCATGTAGTCAGCATCATGCTGACAGCTCTGCCAGAGCCAACAAGCACACCTCCAGTGGTAAGAGCCCATCAGTGTAGTGAAGCCAGACACTGAGCCTGGAGGGCACCATTGCCCACCACTCTTCCAGTACTTTCACCTCATGGAGAAGGGGCAGTTCCCAGGGGCTGTGCCCTCTGCAGCAGGCTGAAGCAGGACCCCATACCAAAAAACATTCATACCAAAACCTACGGGGATTTTCACAAGGCTTGAAGTTCCTACATTAGTGTCTGCTTACCCCATCCAGCTGTCTTTTAAACCAAACACAAATGCAGTCCCTCAGCAAATAAATGCTTCCGTTGATCAAGCCTCTATCTGCAGAAAAGACTTCTCTTCTGCCTTTACCTCTGAACAAGCCCATTAACTTCATTCCAGTCAAACCTCAGGACACCTCATGCCTGTGGACATGTCTAAGCTAGGTAATCACAGTCACAGTATGCTAGAGATTGGAAGGGACCTCAGAAGATCATCTAGTCCAATCCCCCTGCCGGAGCAGGAACACCTAGATAAGGTTACACAGGAACGTGTCCAGGCGGGTTTTGAATGTCTCCAGAGAAGGAGACTCCACAACCTCCCTGGGCAGCCTGTTCCAGTGTTCCGTCACCCTCACTGAGAAGAAGTTTCTTCTCAAGTTTAAGTGGAACCTCTTGTTCTCCAGTTTGTACCCATTTCCCCTTGTCCTATCATTGTTTGCCACTGAGAAGAGCCTGGCTCCATCCTCGTGACACTCCCCCTTTATATATTTATATACACTAATAAGGTCACCCCTCAGTCTCCTCTTCTCCAAACTATAGAGACCCAGCTCCCTCAGTCTTTCCTCATAAGGGAGATGCTCCACTCCCTTAATCATCTTAGTTGCCCTGCGCTGGACTCTCTCCAGCAGGTCCCTGTCCTTCTTAAACTGAGGGGCCCAGAACTGGACACAATATTCCAGATGAGGTCTCACCAGGGCTGAGTAGAGGGGAAGGAGGACCTCTCTCGACCTACTAACCACCCCCCTTCTAATACACCCCAGGATGCCATTGGCCTTCTTGGCCACAAGCACAGTGTCGGCTTATGGTCACCCTGTCGTTCACCAGGACCCCCAGGTCCCTCTCCCCTACACTGCTCTCTAACAGGTCGTTCCCCAACCTATACTGGAACCTGGGGTTGTTCCTGCCCAGATGCAGGACTCTACACTTTCCCTTGTTATATTTCATCAAGTTATTCCCCGCCCAGCTCTCCAGCCTGTCCAGGTCTCGCTGAATGGCAGCACAGCCTTCCGGCGTGTCGGCCACCCCTCCCAGCTTAGTGTCATCAGCAAACTTGCTGATAGTACACTCAATTCCCTCATCTAAATCGTTGATGAATATATTAAATAATACTGGTCCCAGTACCGACTCTTGAGGCACTCCACTAGATACAGGCCTCCAACTAGACTCCGCCCCATAGACTACAACTCTCTGGCTTCTCTCCTTCAGCCAGTTCACAGTCCACCTCACTACCTGATCATCCAGACAACACTTCCTCAATTTAGCTGTGAGGATGCTGTGGGAGACTGTGTCAAACGCTTTGCTGGAGTCAAGGTAGACCACATCCACCGCTCTGCCATCATCCATCCACCGTGTTATTTCCTCATAAAAGGCCACGAGATTGGTCAAACATGATTCCCCTTGGCGAAGCCATGTTGACTGCCCCTCATAACCCTCTTATCCTTGATATGCTTTAAGATGGCACCAAGGATAAGGTGTTCCATCACTTTCCCAGGAATGGAGGTGAGGCTGACTGGTCTATAGTTACCCGGGTCCTCCTTCTTGCCCTTTTTGAAGACGGGAGTGACATTTGCTTTCCTCCAGTCCTCAGGCACCTCTCCCATTTCCCAAGACTTGGTAAAGATGATGGAGAGTGGTCTAGCAATGACCTCCGCCAGTTCCCTCAGCACCCGCGGGTGCATCCCATCTGGACCCATGGATTTATGGATGTCCAGATTGCTCAACTGGTCTCTAACCCATTCCTCATCGACTAAGGCAAACCGCTCCATTGACCTGTCTTCATCTGAGGTCTCAGGGGTACAGGGCTCTTCAGGACTGAGTAGACAGAGGCAGAGTAGACAGAGACAAAGGCGGCATTCAGTAACTCTGCCATCTCTGTATCTTCTGTCACCAGGGCACCCATCCCGTTCATCTGTGGGCCTACATTGCCTCTGGTGTTAGTTTTATCTGCCATGTATTTGAAAAAGCTCTTTCTGTTGTCCTTGACCCCTCTCGACAGATTTAATTCCAAGGAGGCCTTAGTCATCCTAGCAGCTTTCCTACATCCTCTAGCAGCAGCCTTTTATTCCTCCCAAGTGGCCAGCCCCTCCTTCCATGACCTGTAAACTCTCCTCTTCCACCTGAGCATACCCAGCAACTCCCTATTTAGCCACACAGGGCCTCTTCCTTGACTTCCTACATGTCAGGATGCTCTGATCTTGAGCTCAGAAAAAGCAGTCCTTGAATGCCAACCAACTATCTTGGGCCCCTTTGCCTTCAAGCAGCCTTGCCCATGGATTTCCCCTAGCAATTGCTTGAAAAGGCCAAAGTTTGCCCTACTAAAGTCCAGGGTTGCAATTCTACTTGCTATTCTACTGGTCCTACCACACAACATCCTGAATTCCACCATCTTGTGGTCGCTGCAACCAAGGCAGCCCTCAACCTTCACTGCTTTGACCAGACCCTTCTTGTTAGTGAGGATGAGATCCAGCAGCTCTCCTCTCCTGGTTGGCTCATCCACCATTTGCATGAGGAAGTTATCATCCATACACTGGAGGAACCTCCTGGACTGTGGCTGGGTTGCTGAGTAGTCCTTCCAGCAAACACCAGGGAAGTTAAAATCCCCCACGACGACCACGGCCTGTGACTGTGAGGCCACTCTCAGCTGCCTGTAGAAGGCCTCATGAACTTCCTCACCCTGATCTGGTGGCCTGTAACAGACCCCCACAACAGTATTGCCCTTGTCAGCCTGCCCCTTAATTCTCACCCACAGACTCTCAACTCGCTCGTCGTCTGTCTCTGGACAGAACTCAAGGCATTGTAGCTGCTCTTGCACATAAAGAGCAACCCCACCACGCCGCCTGGCTGGCCTGTCTTTCCTGAAAAGGACACAGCCCTCCATGACTATATTCCAGTCATGTGAGCTGTCCCACCACGTCTCTGTAATTGCCACCAGGTCATAATCTCCTGACTTAACACAGGTTTCTAGCTCCTCCTGCTCATTTCCCATGCTGTGCGCATTGGCGTACAGACAATTTCAGGGAGCGAGCCGAGCACACCGATTTCACCCTAGGATTACAGGAGGCCTCCCAGTCTTCATCAATTCTGGAGCGCTGTCCCACGGGGGCAAGCCCAGCTACAACCCCAGCCCCCTTCGAATCTAGTTTAAAGCCCTCCAAATGAGCCCTGCTAATTCGTGCCCCAGCATCCTTTTGCCTCTGTGAGATAAACCTTTCCCACGTGCCATTGTCCAGACTGGTGCCCTATAAAACCAGCCATTATCAAAGAATCCAAAGCCCTGCCTGCAGCACCAGCCTCAAAGCCAATCGTTTATGGACTGAATTTTCCCATTCCGTCCCACATCATCAATGGAAGATGGAAGGAGTGAGAAGATCACTTGAGCCCCAGACTCTTTCACCATCCACCCCAAGGCCCTGTAGTCTTTCTTCATCCCCCTCAGACTGCAGGAAGCAGCTTCCCCCTCACCGGTCTGGAAGACCAGCAGCGGGTAGTAGTCTGTCAGGTGCTCCAGGCTGGGGAGCGCCCTGGTGATATCCCTGATCCGGGCTCCAGGCAGACTACACACTATACAAAGAGAGCAGGGAAAATACAGATCCTTACAGTAGTACATGACCTTATGCAAGTGATGAGAAGTAGCTCAGATTTCAAAAATTATCTATTTTATTTATACACAGTGAGATTTTCAGTCTATTTTCTATAACATAGGTAGGAACATTCAGATAGTTGTTCAAACACTTGTTTCTTTAAGTAATACAGTATTGAGATTGCTTAGCTGGCAATACTGTGAAAGTAAAATTTAAAAGATCTTTCCTTCCATCTGAAAGAAAATGTTCTTCTATGCTTAACATACAAATAAATACATTAGACCCATGTGTGTAATGCAGCAGGTGATTTCACTCAATTCAGCCCAATGCCAAGTGATAGTTTTCTGCATTACTACTGAAAGATGCTAAGCTGTGAGCTAATGTATAGCTTGACGAATGTACTTGGAAAACTTATTGGTCCCCAGAAGGAAGAGCTTCTCAGTCCTTTGTGGACCACAACACTGAAGATGCCTGCCTTACATGAGTTTCGGATTCTGCATTCCCCTGATCTCAGCTCATGCTGATACATATATGTAATGATCTGATCCTACATGGAGCTCCACTGAAGCCAGTCCCCTGCCATACTAGCACCCAATGCAGGACAGATGCCTTCAGCTTTATCCCCATCTGCAGCTGGGCAGGCTGCTAAGACAGCTGTCTCTTCTGTCTCAGTTCCATCTTCCTCAAAATCACTCTGACCCTTTTTACATGTACCTTGTCAGGGTAGAGATGCTCAGTCCTCAGCCTCCCTAGAACAGAGCGGTACAAGAATTGACTAGGGACAAGTCCCAGGTCAAGACAGTTACCATGGTAATGCAAGCATTAGGAAAGGTAATGGCTGCTACAGTATCCCCATTTTGCATGTAGAGAAACTGAGGCACATAGCAGTGATGCAGTTTCCCCACAGCTGCACAGCAAACCAGAGGCAGGTCCGAGATAAAAAGCCAGCTCCCCCAGTATTAAGTGCTATAAAGCAATAGTTGGAAAAGGGTACCAGCCAGGCTGGCCAACAGTAGGCATAGATATTTCAGCAATTGTCTGCCTGGGGATGCTCCAGAAAATTAAGCTGAATTAATTAGGAATGGGAAGTTAAGGCATGAGGAAGCCCTGTGTGGACACTCATGCTCTGAAGTTCAGTTTAGCTTAATCTTGTAAAAGCAATTAGACCAGAGTAAGGTCCCGAGAATGAGCTCATCCACAGAAGAATTTAACAGGCTCAACTATCCTCTGCAGACAAACCCTCAGTCAATGAAACTATAACTCCAGCCTGGTTTTGAGAGACTTGAGTCTGACCTTGCTCAGTGCACAACCACCAACCTAGACACCAGTGGCACTGTGCTCCAGTTCTGTTCCAAGTTTTCCACAGTTTCTGGGCATATCTTCCTCTCTAAGAACCAGATATTGTAACAAGTACCAGAAACTTCATGTCTGTCATCAGAGCAGAGTCAAGAGCCATCACAAACTCCAGACTGCAGCATGGCCATAGCCTGGACTCAAACACTCCAAATATACTGTTGCTGTTGATGCAGCTATGGGGTGCTTAAATAGCTGTTAGCTACTGCAGTCATGCTGTACCCCACCAGCTCTGAACATTTCTAGATGCCATCCTATCACTATCATTTGGATTCTATTTTATTATTCTGTTGCTTGTTTCTTGATTACAATAGTAAATCAAGAGAAAGATAGATGTCTGCACTCATCCTTTTGAAAAAAAGATCCCCACTAAAAATCGTGGTTTAGTTTTGCTATGGAAAGTGATGCTTGAGTCTGCAGCCTTAGCTCAGCAGCATTCAGGCACATGTACTACAACAAGCAAATTAAGGGGCAATATCAAGAACACTATGATGGCAGAATTAATTTTGTCCCACGGCATGACAGAGATGCTTACCCAAATGTAATTCTTTCTCTTCATAAACAGAGCAGACATCAACAACATAACCACATCTCATTATTTAAATACCACAAAGCCATATTATATTGGTAAGTGAATCTCTTCATGTACTAGAGACAGAACTCCTCAGAGTCATTCACAAGAGTTTAGCAGGCTCTTACACAACATACTAGAAATTAAATATAACAGCACATAGTGAGAGAACCACTGCAGACATATTTAGGCCACCTAAGTTTTGCAGCTAAAATAGCTCCAAAGTTCACCATTTCACCCTCCAAAGTGAGTACTAATGGACAATGAATGGCGTAACACACAGCCACTGACTTGGAAGAGAATTTTTGCCTAAAAGGCTTCAAGCAGCAGCTTTCAGCCTGCCATTTTGATGGCAGACTGCGAACTGCTCCTGAGGGATTCACAAAAGGTTACTATGAAAAGCAAGATCGCTATACACTATAAAACAAAGTCAGATGTTTCTAAAGGGGCTTATATACATTCCAACAATATTTTGAAGGCGCCAAAAACTGAGAAGGGCTGACAACCCCTGTATGTAGGACAAACTCCTTATTTCATTTTGCCTGGTTTGCACCAGTGTAACTTTTAATGCAAAGGGAGCATCTTCCAATATATACCAGTGGCTCAGTAAGAATTAGAAGAGAATTAGGTATAGGTCAATTCAGCTGCGCATGTCAGAATCAGGATAATTAAGCCGGTGAGAGTACAGCAGATGGCAAAAATGTGACAATTCACATATGAAGCTCTGCATGTAGAAGACACTGAGAGTACATTTGATTATCAGATAAACAGTTTGTAATTGTGCAATTAAACATCATTTTATAACTATAAACACTGGGGGCAGAATTAATGTTCTGCTTGGCATTTTTGACTTCTAGGACTTAATCATGCAAATGGAGCCTTCTCTTAACGAGATTTTTTAAAATAGCCCCTCTTGGGTTTAAATCGAGAATGCAAGAGAAGAAAGGTGTTTCTCCTTCCCAGAGAATGGTTTTTGCACAACAATATCCTCTCTTTGATGTGTTATGTGCTCACCCCAGACAGCTCTGCTCAGGAGGGACAGAGATGCACCCCTACGGACCCCTTAGAAAGCTCCCACTTCAGGCAGCCTGCGCAGGCATGGGTTCTTGGCACCCAGCATAGCCACGCTCACTCAATGTGGTTTACTACAGAAAAAAAGTCATCCTAAGAATGGAAAGGAAGCCTAAGGAGAAGCAAAGCAGGAATGGCTGCAATACATGGTGTTCATGAACGTCTATATTAGAAACCTAGCTTTGTCCAAAGTCTCTGCTTCATTCAGTTCTCATGGCTGAACACAGTTCAGGAACCAGTAGTGCAGAACAAAGTCATGTTCCCTGCCTGATGCCAAAAGTACCATCAAATGTCTGTCCTGCTTACACATAGTGAACATTAAACACTACTTAACTAGGCCCAGCGAAGTCCCAATTTGCCACTAATGGTCCTGCGTCAGGATGCGGCACTCTGTGCTCTGCACAGATAACTAGTGATGGCAGGAAGTACGTTGGCCATGCCCAGCATCAAGCCTAATTGGAACAGCAGAAGGCAATGCAATGGTCTCTACTCTGGATTCCAGCTCCCAGCCACCAAAAACTTAGGGACGATCTGCACTTTGGTCTGTATCCACCACAGCATGCTGAACACAGAGGGCTGTGAGTGAGACTGCCCTTTCTAATCTCTTAAAACTCATTTACTGGAGGTGACACCAGCATTATGTATTACATTCCTCAGCTTTTCTTATATTTGCATTATTTGCCAATCCTGGCTCCTTTCTCCAAGGACTTTTAAAGCACATGAAGTGAGGTGCACTTGGAAGCAAAACCACAAGTGAATTGAGAAATGAAGGAGGGCTACAGAAGGAGAGGAGATAAAAGATGCATATAGGAGTATACACAAAAAGAGAGAAAAGAATATGAAACTCCATCTGGCTTCTTTCAAAAAAAATGGAGGCTTGGTCCTATTCCCAACTGCACAAGCCCCTATTGTTTAATGAAGAATCAGTATTCCATCAGTGAGTACAGTCAGCCCCCTTGTACAATATCCAGTTGTTCTCCATCCTCCCAGAGCATATTTGATTAATTCAGTCAATGCTGTTAACCTTAGGTTGGAGCATGGGTGGCTCCATCACTGGATGTCACAGCTTACACAGGGACAGTGCCAAAAGCACTAATTTCAAGACTGATCTCTTATAGGAGCAGTCTGACCACAAAACATGCTGCCATGCCAATACCCAGTACCCAGAGCATCTCCTCTGGGATTTGCAGGCTGCAATTAGCAGGTGAATTTGCCACCTTCCCTGGGGCTGATGAAAGCACCTCAGTCCCTATTGATTGGCAATCAATAGCCACTTCACATCTCTCCCTCTCAGTTTCTGCAGTAGCAAGTGTTAGTAATCAAATAAGAGTGGCAGGCTGATAAGATCCCCTTATCAGTGCACCAGCAAAATGGAATTCCAGATCTAATCTCCTATGTCACACTTCTAACCCTGATCACTGAGACTTAACCCCTCCGATGACTGAAGTATGTAACCACAGCTGCCTTGAGAGAAAACTTCCCAATCTCTATCCAGGCCAAAAAAGGAAACGGAACAGCCAAATTCCTGCTTCCACTGAAACCCAGTGAAAGCAGAAAAAATTGCAGGAAAGGCTTCTTACAGTAATGATTGCCATTTACTGCATCTTCTCATTGCTTCCTATTGTCCCTCCAAGTCACAGAAAGAAACAAAAATGTCAGGCAACCAAAATGGGTCTGAACTGCTCCTTTATTCAGTTTTTCAAAGAAGCACTACCAAAACCGGAGGTTCTCAAAGAATATTTCACACTCCTCTTCTGAGCGTGTAAAATCTCCACACCCTCTCAGCAAGGAAAAAAAAAGTCCCTCCACTCCATAGGGGACTTAAATATTTCAGTGCTTACTTGCACTCCAGTCCTGGCAGACCTTGGTTAAAATCTCGTGTAAATAGCCCGATTTCATGGCTGTTTGCTGACATGTCCTCATGGCACATGGCCATCTGGAGACACCTGGACTGCCCGAGAAGGGGAGTTTTAAATAAATTGCCATGACTGCATGGCTTCTGCTCTTCCAACCGATAAAGTCCTAACGATGTGGAAGCAACTTTGCCAATGAAACAGCAAATTCCAGTAAAGAGATGTTTAACACAACCCCCTCTCTCCGCTCTGTGTGAGTCTTTATCACATGTAAGAGGCTTGAGCTCAGGCCCTCAGAGGACTACTCTATTTAAAATTGAATGTTAACAGAAAAGAAGAAAAATAAATCGGACATCAGGGTTGAAAGCCAGCCAGGCTGGCTGTTGTGCTGCTCCACATGAAATACGTATCTGAGATCTTGAGAAGATGGTGCTTCTCCCTTCCTTATCAGTAACACTTTTTCTTTTTTTAACTTATTTCTGGAACATTTCTCCTGCTTTTTCTCCATTTCTGACAAATCTCTGACAAATCTGCTACAATGTTGATGTCTTGAAGAGAAACCTGCTCTGGGGCCATCACGGTTGGGGCTCCAGCCAGCATCACACAGTGGCATATGCCAGGGGTGCTTTCTTCAGCCCCATAACCTCTGTTGCACCAGACTATAAAGATTTACAAATACTGCCCAAAGGTCAAAGCAACAGATGGCCAGGAGAGCATGTTGCTGCATGTCTTCAGATATTTCCAGCAGCCAATAACATCTGTGTACCGCTGTGCAGAGGGAAAAACAGCACATGGCGAGTACATGTCACACATAGTTATCATGCAAAGCGACATCCTCTAACACTACTCAGGGGTTCAGCAAGGAGGACACTTGCCAAAGCGGGACACAAGCTGCTACCACAAGTCTCTGTTCTCCTCAGGAGCTCTGCTATGCATTTAGCAACCAACACCTCCACTGGTCAGCATCTAAGAACACTCGTTCTTGCCTGGACCTTTTCTGGAGCAGGGAAGAAGGTGGATAGCCCTGGAAGACCTTCCTTTGACATCCCAGTCAGGGCCAGAACCAGTTAGATCTTTTACAGGGAATAAACCTCTGCCACTGCTTGCAAATTCCCAAGTCAGCAGCAGTGACTTATTGGGCTAAAATTTAAGATGTGCTATGCTGCTGACCACACAGTCCACAGGGCCACCCCGGGCAGCAACAGCCATTGAGACAGGAGCACCATAGGGGCACGTAATTGTGTGTGTGAGCATAGGTTCTTGGAATCAATTACACAAGTGTGCTTAGAAATTTGTAGTTGAACATCAGCATCACATAGGTGTCCAGCACTTGTTTTCTCTACTGTGTCGATGACATTGATCCTCCTTATAGAGTTCACTGATTGCTGGCTAATTATACATTGCTGATAAATCAATGCACTGTTTCAGACCTGATTTGGTGGACACTGCACGAACTGAGCCGTTTTTTCCCTGCAGCACATCTCCTTCCCTGCAGAGCTGCTCCAAGCCAGCTGGCTCCAGCCTGCACTAGGGCAGCAATGACCCCGCCCCAGGAACCAGACATGCATTTTTCTTGTCCAGCTTCCCAAGGCCCCTGTTGGCCACTTTCTACTTCCAACAAGGCCCTACAGGCCAGCAACTCACACTCCAGTGTACCAACCCTCTCCTTGGACCATAGTCACCATGGGCTCATTGGACAGGGCTGCATGTCACCCCATCACTCGTGGGGTGGATGAAGGTGCTGAACCGTTCAGGTGTTATGCTGACTCCTCAGGGTTATGGCTAGGAATTGGCTACCCATTTAAACCTCAAAGCACTGATCATTACCCTTTTGGCCTGACAGGTTTTTAATCCTCCTTGTAGCCACTAAGGCCCCAGTCTGGCTATAATGATGATATGGGAGAACACATTAAAAAAAACAAAAGCCAAGGTAAATGACACCCACTGCTTTTCATGACCACCAACTTAAGCATCATCACAGAAAGCAATCGGGTTAGTCAGGCATGATCTGCTACAGTAAACTCATGCTGACTGTTCCCAGTCACCTTCCTGCACGTACAAATACCACAAGCTAATATATATCCACTTCAAGCTGGGTGTCCTTCGCTGTAAAAAAAGCTTTTCCTTTTAGATTCTCAGGCTGGTCAAGGCTAAAAGCAATTTAAAGTTGCTAAGGGACCCTAATGGTCTCTGGAAAGAAGCTTGTGTGAGTAAGGGCTTATTGCACAAGCTGAGATTGGCACATACCAACGTCACATATCCTGACATCAGCTAACAAGCAGGTCGTGAGCAAGACCCTGCCACCTTTATGAACGGGTCTTCAGCCTCCACAATTCACAGAGGAGCTCACCAGTGTCTGGGAGCAGGTCCTTACTGGAGACAGCATGGGCAGCACGAGTGGAGAAGTCAGTGGCACGACCTCTTACCTACAGCATACGTGACGTGAGAGAGGGAAGGGAATGGTGTGCCCAGTTGTGGCAGACAGGTAAAAGCAGTATTCCCACAGCTGCTAAGGGGCTAGCAAGAGGTTGATGCTTTAAATGCAGGGCTCTGGTGAGACACCACATCCCTGCAGGAGCCTTGCAGCAGTAGCTGACATTCAGATCCAGGCCAGCTCTTTGAACAGGGCTGTGGAAGCCTGGGGTGGTGGGGGCAGCAGTGCCACAGCATAACATAAATCCACGAGCCTACCTTTTTTCCCAAAGAGGGTCAATGTGCTGCATCTGGGCATAGCAACTGAAGCATGTCGGAGGCAACCCTGGACAGGCCACCCCAGAGATGATTTGTCCCTGGTGCCTGGTGCTACTCAGCAGCCATGTTGGAGGCAGAATGTGATTGCTGCAGCAGCTGTGCTCTTGCTGAAGGAAAGTGTCCATTTTGAGTCCCTGCACCCCAGCTGTGCTGACCACCCTGCTCCTCGGAGCCTGTGCTTTCAAGTGAGCGCTACACAATCTTCCAGCACTGAAGGATGCTCAGTGCCCAGGTGCCCACCCCTCACTCACTGCATGCTCCCCAAGAATGGTGCAAACTTCCTCATGGGACAGAAACACTGCCGCCAACCATGCCAGCCTCAAACAAGGCCATCACAGGCATTCCCTCACCCAGATCACCCCCATCCCACAGAATCTCATGGGCCTACAGGCTGCCGAACACAGGAGAAATATAAATCTAAAGTACCTTTAAGTCCTATGAGAAACTGCCTGAGGTAACCAAGTAATATTAACACAATGTTCCTCAGGCACTCTCTGTGCTCCGTCTACAGGAGGTCAGATAACCTTGGGCATTCAACTGTCCCACCACCTTATTACAGAAAAAGCATGTAACAGCACAAGCCAGCTGGTAAAAGGGAAGAGAAAAGCACGGAGTTACCACACATCGACTTCCTTCTGCAAATGCAGGTGAGCAGTGAAAGCTGCTCCAGAGCTGAAGTGAAAACACAACCCTAATGCTGTCAGGGAAGAGCTTGCTATAACTGTTTGACCAAGTCTCCTTCTAGCCAAGGATATGGTGTTTCAGAGCCACCAGGTTCTACATGGTGGTTCAACATTTTCTTTCCTGCCAAACCTCTCACTTTTCTGTACTGTTTGGAGTTGGGGGATCCTCATTACAGACACCTTGGTGCCAAGAGGGAAGAAGATGCGCATGAGAAGAACGCTGCTTCTCTCTTTGTTCCAAGCTATACTCAGTTAAAGGCAATACTGCCCGAAAAAGATCAGATGGTTTCCCAGCATGACCTGAAGCGTTCACTGGCAATGGGTAGTGGGAAGAAGTAGGTTCCAAAGTGCTATGGGTTTTCTGGGGGCTGTTTTTCTTTTCTGGGGGGTGGGTTGGCAGGCCATAGTACAGACAGTAACAGGAAAAGAGCAGGAAGCAGAAAACAATTCCTCTTTCCCCAGCTTGCCTCAGCAAGGCTAAAAGTTTCTTTCTCTACCAATTAGTGGAGGAGAAACTAGGAGATAAATTTCAACCTACCTCTAAGGCTTCCCTACTGACTGAGAAGTCCTGGCTGAAGTACTAGCCTTGCAGCAAGAAACCAAGCCCCACATTAGGGGAGACAACTAAGGCCCCATGGCTCTCAGCAAGTAACTCTTCCATTTCTTTTTGTCATTCCAACCACATCTCTATCTGACTTTCTCCAGATCACTTAGGATTTCACAGCTAAGCACCTTTGAGCCCTGGACATACCCCACCAAGGATCTGCTGTCCAGTGATTCCTCATGTAATTGTCCCCAAGGAGACACCATCTGAACACACCTCTGCTCCATGCTTGGCAATTCACCCCCCAAATCCTAGACAAGGATTTGCACTGAGATGCAGATCCATTCCTTCAAGTTCAGCACAATATTGTTCTGCCTCCCAGCAGGAGCAAACCTCACTAGCCTTTGTCATCTCCCAAGGGTCTCTTCCCTGCTTCCACCTCATATTCCAGAGGTGCCCAGCTCACTCAGAGCTTTGGTATTTGAGGGCAAAAAGGCATTTTGAGGCTGCCAGCCAGCAATGCAACAGCACTCATAGCAACTGCTTGTGACAAGTAGATGGGTTTATTCAGGTGGATGGGCAAACTTTCTGGGAAAGCTGTCTGAAGGTGCCAAACGATAGCAAGGCTGGGGGCAGAACAGTCTCAGCAGTGCATCATCAGACCTGTACGGGATAGGAGTATCCTTCAGTCATGAGGCAATTAATGCTGTTTCCCAGCAGACGACTTCTGTGATCTCTTTAGGTACCCGAAGTCACTCCAGACCCCCACCCCATCTTCCTTCTCTGGTTTTCTGCAGACTGATTTAAGCTGATGCCATTGGTGAGAGTTAATTGGAATGACAGTATCCCATGGAAGTCCCATATGTGATGGTCAATTTTGGTGTTCTTCACTTCTAGCCTTAAACCATTTCAGATGCTGTGATGCTGCAGTTCACACCAGAGCAGCTTTATTTAAACTGGCACTACAATTATTTCTCCCCTCAGACCATCCTAACTTGTATCAAAATTTTACAAGGTATCAGCAGATAACACTACTTATTGTGGAGCTAAATCCCTTCAGCACACTCTTTATCACAGATTATTACTACCCAACAAGGAGCAAAACCACAAGTTTAAAGAGTTAAAGAAAACTTCCTATCCTTCAAAATTCCCAGGAAGCTTCAGAGAGGATGGCAAGAGCAGAGGCAAGCAGCCCCAGCTGGAGCGATCTGAGGGTTGGGAAGAAGGATGAAGGGGCAGCAATGCTCACATGCTGCTAACAGGTTTATTCCACTGGCAGGGATTCCCTTCAGAAGCATTTGGGAAAGTGCTGTACACAGCAGAGCTCAATCTGTGCTAAGCAGATTAGTTCCTTACCGGTGAAAGGTTCTGGGCAGCAGCAGAGAGTTGCTCACCATGTGATACGAGGGGGATGTCATTAAGTTTCATAGATAGGATATAATTCTATGCTCCCTGGAGAGTACTTCTAATTGAATTATAGGGTGTCCCACAAGTATGCTGGGCAGCGGTTCAAGGAAGCTCTCACCACCCAGAGCAAGACAGAGATACCCTTGAATTCTATTAGATGTACCCTCCAGGGAGCCCGAGGTTAGTCTATGCAACAGTTCACTTACAACATAAATCATCTCCCTCCCCTTGCCCCCTGCAAATTGGAAAGGAGATACCCTTAGCAGAAGTTTGCTGTTGCTGCATACTCCATAAGCTCACAGCTCCATGAAACTCCCTCATCTGCTGCCTGGAAGAGCCCTGCACAACAAGGGAGAAATCCCTTACCAAGGGCAGTTGTCATCCCATGTGCTCCATCCCCAGTGCAAGGCCAGAAGATACAGCACCACATGAGATGTCATGTGCCAGCTAGATGTATGAGGAAGCCTCAGCCTCCTTAGGAAAGGCCCTGAGAAGCAGTCCCCAAAGGCAGGGAATTAATAGTCCCAAGCCAGTCCAAGAGGGGCTCCCATCGTTACAGCAAGGTTACCCCTTCAGCTTGCCCATCATTTGTCCTGCCTTCAAAAGCTCCGGAGAGATGAACAGCTACTGTGGTCCCTCAGGGACAAACAGAGCAATCATGGGCAAGGCAGCTTGCTCCCCTGAGGCTGGCCATGGTTCCACTGCTTGGGCACCTAAACCTATACTCCCAGGGGCCTATTTCAACCCCTAGATTTTGCTCTCCAGTTTAGCCTGGACTCATTCAGCTTAGCCTCATGAGCCAGATCTTCTCACGGAGCTACAGCACCAGGCTTGCAAAATCCACTGCCCCATTGTACCAGCAAGGCCTGCCTGTGAGCAGTGTGCTGGGGACTGGTACCCCTAAACTGCTCTGCACCATGGCCCCTCATCTCCTCAGGCTCCCTGCTGGCCAGAAGCACGGCACAGGAGCACACATGAAACCTATTGTTCCTCACAGAGCTCAGAGAATTAAAAAGCCCCATCTGACCACTTACTGATGCTCTCCCAGCACAAAGGCAGCAACTCCTTTGCTCTTTATCCTCTCCTCTGGGGATGCGAACTAACAAAATCACCCTGCATTTCTCTTCTGCTCCACCACTGCTGCCTGCAGCTTACAGTCAAGCCACGGGAGATGTCACATCTGGTATGCCTTTTTTTTGCTGCTCTGTACCATACAAAGGGTGGGATAATCAGGCCCCTAAGCCTATCTTCTTTTTAAGTCACCTCAAGGGAAAGACAGCACCAGCTGCCCACCACCAAGTCTAATGACATACTGAAGTGCCATCAGCTGACTACCACAGACCACATCTAGCACTGCTCCGCTTGTCAGGCCACAAAAAGAGCAAGAAACACAGCTATGCTAAAAAGTTGCTAATTATAGAAAATTAAGACCTTACGATAAGCACCATGGTCACTACTGAGATAAAGCACACAAACAGCTCCTAATGCTTCCACGGCACTACCAGCAGTAGCTGGGCATCTGATATGCTCCACCCTGCCTCAGCTTTTAGGTATTGCTCTGCAGGATACAACTGATGAAACCCTAGCAGCCAGGCTGCTATGCAAGCAGTCATTGCTCATACATAGTCCGTTCACTGTGCTTTTGCATTATTCACAGCTCTGCCTACCCCCAATGGTGTCAGTAACAGGGCACATCTGGGAAAAACTGCCAATTCACACATTCTCTCTCCCCGGCTCCACTACAGAGAGACAACACCATGCGCCATCAAAGCTAACCACAGTCTACCCCAAAATAAAACAGCATTGCTGATGTCTTAGAAAAGAGAGCGCTTAGTGCTTATTTATTCTGGCACAGTCTTTATACTGGTCCTGGCACATCCTTCCTAAACAGAATCATGGTCCAGCTGTCTTTATGGAGGGAGGTGGAGATAGCGGTATTAAGCCAAAACTCTCAAGCATATGGGGTAAAGGAGAGACCAACCCAGGATGCAAGACCCATAAAGCAGAGATAAGCAGAGCAGAATTCCTATGTCAAATATTGATGGCTTTATAGAATCATAGAATCATAGAATAGTTAGGGTTGGAAAGGACCTTAATATCATCTAGTTCCAACCCCCCTGCCATGGGAAGGCACACCTCAAGCTAAACCATATCACCCAAGGCCTCGTCCAACCTGGCCTTGAACACTGCCAGGGATGGAGCATTCACAACCTCCTTGGGCAACCCATCCCAGTGCCTCACCACCCTAACAGTAAAGAACTTCTTCCTTATATCCAATCTAAATTTCTCCTGTTTAAGTTTTAACCCATTACCCCTTCTCCTACCACTACAGTCCCTAATGAAGAGTCCATCACCAGCATCCCTATAGGCCCCCTTCAGATACTGGAAGGCTGCTATGAGGTCTCCACGCAGCCTTCTCTTCTCCAGGCTGAACAGCCCCAACTTTCTCAGCCGATCTTCATAGGGGAGGTGCTCCAGTCCCCTGATCATCCTCGTGGCCCTCCTCTGGACTTGTTCCAACAGTTCCATGTCCTTTTTATGTTGAGGACACCAGAACTGCACACAATACTCCAGGTGAGGTCTCACAAGAGCAGAGCAGAGGGGCAGGATCACCTCCTTAGACCTGCTGGTCACGCTCCTTTTGATGCAGCCCAGGATACGGTTGGCTTTCTGGGCTGCAAGTGCACACTGAAGCTGGCTCATGTTCATTTTCTCATTGATCAACATCCCCACGTCCTCCACAGGGCTGCTCTGAATCTCTCTTCTCTGCCCAGCCTGTAGCTGTGCCTGGGATTGCTCTGACCCAGGTGTAGGACCTTGCACTTGGCATGGTTAAACTTCATGAGGTTGGCATCAGCCCACCTCACAAGCGTGTCAGAGTCCCTCTGGATGGCATTCCTTCCCTCCAGCGTATCAACCGAACCACACAGCTTGGTGACATCGGCAAACTTGCTGAGGGTGCACTCAATCCCACTGTCCATGTCAGCGACAAAGATGTTAAACAAGACAGGTCCCAACATTGACTGCTGAGGGGCACCACTCATTACTGGTCTCCAGGCAGACATTGAACGATCGACCACAACTCTTTGTGTGCGGCCATCCAGCCAGTTCTTTATCCACCGAGTGCTCCATCCATCAAATTGATGTCTCTCCAATTTAGAGACAAGGATGTCATGTGAGACAGTGCCAAATGCTTTGCACAAGTCCAGGTAGATGACATCAACTGCTTTACCGCTGTCCATCAGTTCTGTAGCTCCATCATAGAAGGCCACCAAATTGGTCAGGCAGGATTTGCCCTTAGTGAAGCCATGCTGGCTGTCACCAAGCACCTTGTTGTTTTTCATGTGCCTTAGCATGCCTTCCAGAAGAATCTGCTTCAAGATTTTGCCAGGCACAGAGGTGAGACTGACTGGTCTGTAATTCCCCGGGTCATCCATTTTCTCCTTGAAAATGGGGGTTATATTTCCCTTTTTCCAGTCGTCGGGAACTTCACCTGACTGCCATGATTTTTCACATATGATGGCCAGCACCTTAGCAATTTCATTTGCCAGCTCCTTCAGGACCCGTGGATGGATTTCATCAGGTCCCATGGACTTGTGCATGTTCAGGTTTTTAAGATGGTCTCGAACCAGTTCCTCTCCTACAGTGGGCCCAAGGTCTTCATTCTCAAAGTCCCTGCATCTACATTCCAAGACTTGGGTGGTGCAGTCAGAGCCACTTTGCCAGTGAAGACTGAGGCAAAGAAGTCATTCAGCACCTCAGCCTTCTCTAAATCCTGTGTAGCTAGTTCTCCTGAGAGCTTCCTGAGGGGGCCTACATTCTCCCTAATCTGTTTTTTATTTGCTATGTACCTGTAGAATCCCTTCCTGTTATCCTTGACATGCCTAGCCAAGTCTAATTCTAACTGGGCCTTAGCTTTCCTAACCTGGTCCCTAGCTTCCCAGACAACATTGCTGTACTCTTCCCAGGCCGCCTGTCCTTGCTTCCACCTTTTATAAGCCTCTTTTTTCATTTGAACTTTCCTCAGCAGCTTCTTATCCATCCAAGGAGGTCTCCTGGCCCTCCTGCTGCACTTCCTTCTAGTTGGAATGCAACACTCCTGAGCCTGTAGCAGGTGATCCTTGAATATCAACCAAGAGTCTTGGGGCCCCCCTGCCCTCTAGGGCTATATCCCATGGAACCTTACTAAGCAGGTTCCTGAAGAGGCCAAAGTCTGCTCTCTTGAAGTCTAGGACAGTGAGCTTGCTACACGCTCTTCTCACTGTCCTGAGGATCTCTAAGGGATAAAAGCAGAGAGCACAGCAATCAGGTGCAGATGTTTTATGAGGGTAGGACCCATTTGGCATGCTTATCTCATGGAAAGAAAACCAGGAGTGCAAAAGTTAATTCCTACCCCATTTCACTTTAACAACATACTTCTATATGGAGCACCAAAGAGTCACAGCAGCAGATAAACCATCTGCAATACACTCAGCACAACAGCCACAGGACAGGCAGGAGCAACCACTCCTGGAAACTGGAGAGGCAAACTGGGGAGAGAGAAAAGCCTTCTTTCTTCCCAGCACCTAAAAACACCAGAGGAGATTTTCAACTGTCTAAGAGAAGGACCAAGAGATCAGAGCTATAGCTTTTCGTCATATGGGGAAGAGCATCAAGTCCCGGCCCTTTATTAACAACTAGAAGGGCTCACCACCAGGATCTGGAAGGAGAGCAGCAGGACACAGTGGAGGCTGTCATGGATTTGATACCCAGAGGAGGTTTTCCAGCTTTGGGGCTACACCATGCTCCACGTGAGGCTGCTCAGGCTTCAAAACACCTCATCAGACATCTCCATTGGCCTCCTAAGGACAAGTCCCACAAATCCTGGCAGAAAGAATTGGTCCTATCCAATGCTCAGACTTCCAGACCACTGCCCTTCCAAAAACATACGCAGGCAGCCAGGGCTTGCTCAACACCAGGACTGGCTTCAGCTGAAATGCTCACAGCAGTATGTGCTGGCACCCAGGCAGAGACTTGAGGGGCCTCATCTGTCAACAGCCCATCTGCTAAGACAGCTGTAAATACGTACTGGTCCACATTCCTCCCAGCTTTGAATCTGCTGTTTTCACTGAAGCTAAACAGAAGATTAACTTGGTCCCCAGCACTCCTATTAGCTAGCATAACAAATTCTTTTGTCACCTTTTATTGTGCCATGAGGTAAATAACATGCCACACTGCTAGAAACAGGTAAATCACCTCTTATTTGAAAGAGCTGCCACCTTCCACCAGGATCAATTGCTTCTATTCAGCCACATCAAAAAAACATGCTGGAGGACCGCTGGGCTGGGGAGATTTGACTCTGCTGTTCTCATCTCATTTAGAAAAGGTAAGTCCATATTTAACTCGGAAACTTTGCTGACACTCTGATCTGTTAAAAGTCACAGACACATTACAGTAATGCTGTAAGCAATGTGCCCTCTGTGGGTTAAAAAAACCCCACCGTGTACTTGGAGTGATATTTGGTATATCAAGCCTTGCAATCAGCATCTTTTCTTATCCCCTGAAGCTGCATCATTCAAACTGTGCCTTCTCCTTCTTACAGGTGGGAAGGAAATATGACTTGTGCCTCTGCAAACTTGTTTGTAAAGAGCATATTGTCTAAGCCACTCATTGGCAAAGGTGGTCCGTGCAGTAATGCCTGAGTAGGGGAGGTAAAGCTCACCCAAGCCACAGCAGACTTCTTGTACCTTGGATCAGTTCTTACCTGTTGTTTGTTTTTAAACCCAAAACTTGATTGTGTCATTTGGCAGGGTGAATTCTCTAGTTTGTTTACTAGGAAAATTAGTGCCCTCTCCGATACCTCCTACAACATCCCTTCCGAGAGCTTCCTACTTCAGGAACCGATAAGCTTCCCAGGGGCTTCTCTGCTAGATCAAAGCACACAGTTCTGAAGAGTCAATTTCAACTACATGCTTCGCTTTTGAGCTGAGGTCCTAGGCCATCCCTGTTTAATGCTGTCACAAACTCATACAAGTATTTCCTTTGATGGGCAAGAAGTCACAGCCTCTGAGACAGGATGTAATTTGTCTTTCTTCATGGGTGGATGGCAAGTACGTCCCCCCCTTACACCTGCCAACAGGACTATCTGGGAATGTGAAGGTCAGCTCAGGGCTCCTCTTCTCCCCAGGATGGTGTAACAGTGTCAGTTTTCTGCAGACTGATTCTATGTATGCTCCAGATCAGTCCCCTGATGCCCAACACTAATTCCCTGCAGGTCACAGCACCTAGAACTCACAGGGGGACTACAGCAGAAGCCCAGTGGGTGCATTTGTGTAAATGACTTGAGTTAAACTAAAAACTGGCACCGTTAAGAACAGCAACAAATAAATAAAAAAATTCCCAGCCTTTCACCACTGGCAACACAGTGGGGGAATGTGGTGTTTGTTGGTTGGGGAGCTTTCCACTGGAGAACAGCTGCCACTGTTTTCCCTTAATCCAGATTAAAATAGGAATTAAGAACTCCTAATTTACTTGAAGGTGTAGGAAGAGAAAGCCAGAAGGAGCTTACCCACTGATCAAAACAAACTGGAGAAGAGTTTGGGGATTCAGTCTCAAATTCTATCTCAAGAAGGCTCTAGCAGGAGCAAAGCCTGTCCTGAGAGAAGGATACCATCTTCTCACACAAGAAATTCTCATTGTCTGGAGTCCTCCTAACTAGTCTCAATTTCTTGAGGGGTACTCTTCTCAGAATCCAAAACCCTAGGGTCAGTGCATGGTATATGGGAGCTGTTGAACAAGGGTTCAGACTAAGTTACCAAAATAACTGTGTTATAACCTTGGTCATTAATTGGAACCATCACAGCTGGTATAAATAAACCAAAGTCTGCAGATGCAACAGACCTCCATGTCATGTGATCAAAATTTAATTTAGGAAAATGAGCACCCAAAACCACAGTTACTGTTGACAGCTTGGGGGAATAGCAAGATGTTGCAGCTACTGCATATACATGTACCAGCATGATTCACAATGGCTGGGAGAGGTCAGTGAATCTGCATAATTTCACCGTGGTTCCGAGTAACAGGAAATTACAAGCTTGATGTGCACAGACCTTTTTCTGGATAGAGCACAGGCCGGCAGTTCAGGGAGATCAGGTTTATTCCTGTCTTTGCCTATGATCTGCTGGGTAATCCATCTAGAGGGAATAGAAGTCACTTTCTCTGTATTTTTCCCCCATCTGCTGAATGGGAATAGGATCTCTCAAGCTTCTTCACAAAGTGCTATAAGATCTTCTGACAAAACACCATGCAAAAGAGCTAAGTGTCATTAATAGCATTCCCCTCAGAAGGCCACAACCATGACTGTGTAGGTAATCAAATTTAAAAATTAAGTTGATAGTTTCCTCAAGCGATAAATGGACAATTAAGTACTCCAAATGCCAGTGTGATGTCTTCCAACCAGCAAACCACTATTTATCTTTCTCCACTAAGCTTCACGAGATCTGCTGGTGGAAGCTAATGGCTGCCACCATAGCAGGACCACAACCAAGGGGCTGGGGCCCAGATATCTCTGCATTCAAGCATGGGTGGACAGGACAGGAAGGAGGAAGGGATAATGACCTCCCCACCAAACAAGGGTGGCACAACACGCAGGAGAGAGGGTAGCAGCAGCAACATGTGTTGGCTGCCAGCGACAGTTATTAACCACCGGCCTTGGGGCACAGCACCAACCTGAGCTTGACCTAGACAGGAGTACCTGTGGCACAGCCATGAGCTGTGCACACTCCATGAGCTCCTGTGCCAGAAAAAGCCTGAAGCCCCTAACGGGAAGAAACGCTTGTGGTTTTCCACTGCTTAGTATGACAGCAGCACTTTGCAGGACCAGCTCCATGAAGGTAAATACAGCCCAAAGCTCACAGTGACCCTGCAGAGCAGCCACAGCCCTGCACACAGCAGCCTGGGGGCTTCTCCGGGAAGAAGCAGTCAAGAAGCAACGTGCAACCTGCACACAACATCCTGCCCAAACCTTAAAGTAAAAAATCTCACTGCCTATTAAGCCTTTAAAATGTTTGTCTCCAGCAGCCTCTGAGTGGAGGAGACAGCCCTTCTGTTACCGAGAGCTCTGCCTAACATGCACACTGGTAAGTGACTGTACGTTTCCGCATGTTAACAAAGTTCAGCCATGCTGACTTTGCAAAGAGGATTTGCAGGACATTTAATACCAGTTTACTACCACAGTGTCTCTCAACACCCATTTCCTTTCCAAGCCACAGACAATATTCTGAGAGCTACGGACTCAGGACAGGTGGCTACACCTCTAGGAACCTTCGGGTGATGCAAGCAATTGAGCAACCAGCAACAAAGGCAAATAACAAAGTAGAGTTCTTGGCCTAAACCTTAACTCTGTATAGCTGATGCAAGGGACATTGCCAAAGCAGAACTTGACACTCAATTTTCTAGCTGACATATCAGTTAGCTGCTGATAACTTGTGTATCTTCCTAAACTTTCTAAAGCAAGATATAGAGAAATTTCCATATGAATTTAAACAGTTTTAAGCAGAGGAAACAGTTTAAACAGAAAATTTAAATTAAACATAATGACTTGCCTTTATTATGCAAAAAAGAAAACCTTTAAAACTCAGTTCATTTTTTGCTGCTAACTCTTCATGATTTCTTTATTGCTTGGGTATGATAGAGCAGCTGGGTCTTCTATGTTTTCATACACTTAAGAACCTCACATTTATTTCCATATAAAATCACTTAATAGAAAAGCATTTGGTCATCTTGAAAAAAAAATATATCTAAGTCTAGGACTTGATTTTTTGAGTTTCCTTTTAGTCAACAAGAGACCTAGGATTCTGCTTCAGCTGCTTAGGTCATATCTGACCCTCACTGAAGCCTAGGATTCTGCTTCAACCATTCAGGTTGTATCTGACCGTCATTGGAGCAGGAGCTCAGAAATAACCAGTGTATTGAAAAAGAGGCAGCATAATCGAATATTTGAGATCTAATCAATTCCTTTCTCAACCGATGGCAGCATTCAAGATCATATGGCTTGGACTTACAGCTATCCAACACCCATGCACATCCATACACACACATTCTGCATGGAACCATATTTCAGTAATAACAGCATTGTTTCAAGACTCCTCATCTCAGCCTGCTTTCTCTTGTGCTCCCACCCAAACGTGAGTAAGGAAACTTTGACCATGTTAGTCTAGAAAGAATCACAGAGGCAAGAAGCAAGAGCCGGTGGCAGGATCCATTTCCCTCCCATTCTGCAATGTTTGCATCAACTCAGCTTTTTTAGTCCCACATATTTTAGGGAAAGCCTCTTGAAAACAACCTCAAGGTATTTTATCTTTATTTAAGCGAAGACCCCTTCTCCATTTAGTTGTCAGGAAACTTAGCCCTATGGATTTGGTAGATAGCAGCAACTCTCCTATAGTTTAATCTCAAGGATGCTGTGTAATCCAGTGCCTCTCAGATTAATCTAGCTATTGCTACACTTCAGGAGGCTGACCTACAAACTACTTACAGATTGCCTACCACTGCAGAACACAAGCTGAAGTTTTTAATTTGTGTGTCAGACAAGCTGAGAATATGAAGTTTTTACTCTCCTCCACACTGATCAGTGTTTCTTCAGTAGCTGCAGTTGTGTGGATCCTTAGCACACATGTGTGGCCACAGCAAAGTTTAGCACTGTTTTATGTGTCTGCAAGATGTTGTTAATTCATTACCTTCCTCCATGACTCAAAAACCTTTTCAAAGTGACTCAATGTGAATGACAGCGTTAAAGCAGTGAAGTAGGCAGGACTCCATCCATGAGTAGCTCCTACACCAGCATGGAAACTTGAACCCAAGCTTGACCTTTCCTAAGAGAGAGCCCAATCAGTAGGCTGAAATGGGGAGCATGTAACTTCTCACTTCTTCTCAACCCCCTGTCCTTAGCTTTATATACTAACCACTTTACTCTTCCTGCTTTCTCCTCTGCTCCACCAGGCTTTGTGGACCCTTGGTCCCCCGTTCAGTGCACAGGGAATGTCAGTACCTCCTGGTGGATTCCCCTCAGTGGCAAGGCATTTAAGAGGCAGGGCCTCAAATATTCAGCCAGTCAAGCCCCTAGCTATTTATTGACCCAGTGTCTTCATACAGCCTTGTACCAAACAACACCATGACCAGTTGCTCATATGCTGCCCTGTGAGTCAGCAAAACTGTCCCAAACATCCTATCCACCCATCTTCCCTAACTGGGCTGATCAAAACTAGATAACATTTGTTAGAAGAGTATCATTATGGTTCTGAACTCCAAATTCACACCTGAATCACCTCAAATCTGTTTGCAGCCTAAATATTTGCTCAAAATTGTCTTTCTGCATTCAGATTTAGAAGAAAAGGAAGAAGAGATGAAACTGACTCATAGATTAGACCAACCCATTACTTCTCCCAGGTTTCTACAGCTGCTTCCACCTGCACCTCAGAGAAGAGCTGGCAAAGTATAACTGACCTGTGTTCACTGAATTTAAAGGCCAAGGGCTGATTACCGAAAACTACACCAACCTGTTTCCAGCCCAAAACTCCATTCTCAGAAGACCTGGAGATTTAAAATGAAACCTGCTGGCTGACAAGATCTTCCTGCTTGTTAGGATTATTAGTTTAAGTGCTGTGTTGAGCCAACTAAGCTAATTCTAGCTTCAAAGGAAATTGATCTTTGCTAGTCACATGGTCTCCATAACCACTATGGCTAGCAGGCTTTTTTTCCCAGCGGTCTTCTGATGCAGAAGTGTAAGTCACATTAATTCATTAAGCATGAGCACAATTTTAAGTGCACCACAAATGTCTCATCTGTGCTCTAGGCCATCTTCTGTGGGTCACAAACCACAGTGTTAAGCAACCTATGCATACTTGTTTTCTGGACTGCTTTCATTTTCATTAGCCTGTGCCAGAAGGAAGCACATGGTCCTGCTGAACACGATTTGTTTTAACTTAAGTGAGCAACTATGTGGGTATGCTCTGACCTTCTGTCACGGTTTTCAATAACAAAAAGCCTTCTACCAGCTGGAAGATGAAAGAAAGGGAGTACATTCTGGAGGAAGATGGCTCATGAGTTTATTCTCTGGTAATCAAAACCTGCCTGCCTTTCATTGATGGATCTTGTTCAAGTAAGAAAAGCCTCTTCTTTCCAGACCTGGCTGAAGAGGTAGTAGCCATTATGTTTTAGACAGTCTACTCATAGGAGACTAGAATCACACATCTAACATTCTTCTTCATTTTCTCTAGAGAAGTGAGCTTGCACTCAATTAAGGAGACTAACCTGCATGGCCTTTCTCCCTGAAAAAGACAGATTAGGACAGCTGATCCTCTTCCATCTCTGATAGTGGCTGAAGCCAGCCAACCAGGATCTCCTCTTCCTTAAATAAGAAAACGTACTTATAATCAAGCATTGAAATTGTGGATATTAGCTGGATTAAATTGTTTAGTGGGGTATGACAGAAGGTGCTCTTCAAACAGGGAATCCCTACTCCATAGCATTTAATACATCAACATCCTTTTGGATAGTGTATCGGGAGGCTTGGTACAAATATTTCCTTTCCCTGGTACCACTTGCAAGTCTGCTCAATTCTTCCTTTGATGGCTCAAGTGATTAGATGTTAACTGGAGGAACTTAGGCACTTAACATTACAGAGTTTTAGCACCAAACTCACACCCCTCTCCCTATTCAGCTAAGGGATTTTTCTCATTCCTCACAAATGTTAACAGCAGGTACTTAAAGCAATTAGACATTATCGCCTCTCTGGTCTTTATTACTTCCTACCTTGTATCAGCTATTTTGTAAGCAATAAAAGAGCTGAATTGACAGGATGGTGCAGGCTATTCTGCTTCCTTTCCTTATTCTGTATGAAAACACTGGGTCATGGAGGCACATGAACAGACTGTGAGCTGCAGTGCTTTAGATCATTATTGCCAATTGCCATGGTATTTTACTAGGGGAAAAACCACAGGTAGTAAAAGAACAGACATACAGAGATCATAGAGAAGGTGATGTGGAGAATATTGGTAGACCATAGGGACATAAAGGCTGGAAGGATTTCACAAGTCCAGCAGAATAGCTTGCAGCTGTGCCTATACTGTGAATTATCTGCCACACAGACCTGCAAGTTGCACGGGCAGCCAAGGGACACAGGTATGATGTATTGCTCCTGTGAAAATAAAGCCCCAATGTCTTTTGAGCAGCTGTTGCTTGCCTGGGAATAACTTGTCAACTTTTCATCTAGGGATTGCAGTAAACTACTGTGCTCTATGTCTGGTGTTCAGAAAGAGGCTTTCCCATATTTGCCCAGCAGGTAAAAGCTTGCCCTTTTAATTATCTCTCTACCTTAACTCTTCACTAACCCCTAGGTTTAGTACAGGACCTCAAAGAATGATATATTTTCTTCCTGTTCCCTTGAACCCCCAGTATTTCTAAGCCTTACTTTGTCATTCCCAAGAGGGAAGGGACAAGAGCTTTGAGCTCTTAAATCCTGCTGTCGGTTCTTGCCTGAAAGAGGTAGGGAAACAGATGGAAAGCTGAAGAAAGGAGCCTGTCCCTTGTCAGCATTCACCTGTAATGGATGCAAAATGTGGGGTTAAATACCAGTAGTAGACCCAGGAACAGAAATGAATCGGGTACTTACACGGTTTCATCATTCTTGAACTCCAGCTCCCCATAGGTGTCTTCAAAGTCTTCTCCACCTCCTTTCGCTGTCCCTTCTACTGTTCTAAATGGCACTATAACTGTACCCCGAGCACCTGATGTCCTTAGGACTTTGACTTCCATCACACCAATGCTCTCACTGACGTGTATAACATCACACTCAAATGTGAAGATGCCAGCATGGTCATCATCCAGTATAGTCACTGTGGCCACACAAGGAGAAGCCAATATGGCCTTTGGGTATGGGGAGTTACTGAGCTCTGGAGGTTCCTCAGTCTCCACCACACGGAGGTTACTGAGCCGCACAAAGAAATGCTCATCTTCCTCAAAGATGTCATCATCAATAATTCCCACTGAGAACTCCTTCTGGGTCTCCCCTGATTTCAAGACAACAGTCCCCTCTGTGAACTCATAGTCAGCACCAGCATTGGCAGAGCCATCCTCTGTTTTATAGTCCACATAGATGGTCTTGGACATGTCCCCTCCTTTCCGCACCACTGTCAGGAGAACAGCACCACAGTTCTCAAGACACTGGTAGGAGCATGGGTCAAAATAAATTTTGGAGATGAATTCCTCAGGTTCATCTGGCTGCACCTCATGCAAGCTGGTGCTCTTCTTGGCTTGCTCAGCTGCGTGCTTCTTCAGAATATTGCCAGCTCCTGTCATCATTCTGGTAGCTTGAATGCGATAAAAGGCTCTGCTCTTTTGCTGATGAGACAAGGCATAGTAGTTAGCCATCTCTACCAGCTGGTCCAAGTCCTTTTCTGGGTGCTTTTGCTTTAGGTCCTTAAGGATACGGATCATCTCTTTGCGAGATTCATCTACCTCCTTCCCCTCCACAGTCACTAAGTTTCCATCTAGGAAGTGGGAGTTCATCATCTTGCCATCCATCTCAATTCCCTTAGGGTGATCACCTTCTGATTCTATGATAATGCCCCTGTGCTTGTCAGGACGGTACTTTTTGTGCATATACTTGTAGAAAAGCAGACGTCTATCTGCTACCCAAGCCAGAAGGACACAAAGTGGGAAGAAGAAAAGTGTGAGCAGACCTTCCCAGACCTGAACCACACCTGGAGAGAAGACAGCAAGGATCATGTACAACCAGATGTAAGCAAAGATGCTCCAAGCAGCTGTGACAAAGAAAACCCTCAGGTGTTTTATCTTTCTGGTTTCCCCATCAGGGATCACATAGACACAGATGGCAATGATGATAAACATATTGAAAGCAGCGCTGCCAACAATTGTAGATGGCCCCAGGTCTCCAGCTATGAATCCATGCCCACACACTTCTATCAGAGACAGAAGGATCTCAGGAGCAGAGGAGCCCAGAGCCATGAGGGTCAAGTTGGAAACAGTTTCATTCCAAATCCGAATGGTGGTTGTTGTGGTTTCTCCATTGGGTTTCTTAATCGTGATTTCTTTTTCTTGTGATGTAATGACCTCTATAGATGCCATGAAACGATCTGCAATGATGGAGACTCCAAGGAACATGTAGATCAGTGCTACAAAGTATACAATAACACGAGCAATTTTGTCCCCAAGGGATGGGTTTTCTGGGTACCATATTGGCAGGATAACACCTTCCTTGCAGTCAAAAGATCCTGAACACGAGCTGTTTTGTACTGAACTGGTTGAGTCTCCCGTCAGGCCAGCATCCACCTGCAAACCATGCAAAAACAGCACAAAAGTAACCAGCCCAAAATGGAGGAAGGCCGAGGTGACAGGCTGCAAGCTTAACCACGCCATACACAAGATGCAACTTCCACTGTGTAGATCCAAAAAGGCCGAGAACCTGAAACAAACAAAACAGAGAGGGGGGAGGGAAGCATGAGAGAAAAGGAAAATGCAACATTTACCCAAACGTACTTCAGTATCTCACCACTGAAGAGTGCTGGTAGAGATGCATGGGTTGTCTCTCTGTCACTTTGAAGAAGGTATTTAGCAGGGACTTTAACAAACTGCAACTTTTACATGCCCTGCAGATGAAGATCAATTGCTAGAAAAGTAACTCAGTGAAAACTGTATACATATGCTTGACTCTATATATACACTCTATACACATCACTCCTGACCTACAGCACGTTCAGTAGGAGCACCGAGTGCTCAGCTGCCACTCAGCTAATGAACCTGTGGTGCTCCCCAGCACAGAGCACTTCAACTCAGCACAAGAAACCAAATCTAAAGACTCCCCTACCTCACCATCCAGGAGGTAAGACAAGTCAAGGAATTACTTGCAGCATAAGAAGCACCGTTTGAGGCCAGTGAGCAATCTCCAAATGAAGTCCAGTTGTAGGACATAATTCAGTTATGAATTATGGAGGAACTTCATGGCCAAACCTTCCCCACAGCCAGCCCCTTTTAATAGGCTGCAGTCTCCAATAGGGTCTTAGGGCTCCCGTAAGCTTCCCAGGCACAGTCTCCACATTAGGAGGTAAAGATGTCATCCCAGAAATAGGACAGAGGACTCTTGAGCTCAACAAAGTGTCAAAGGCCATTTTTCACCAGCCTTTCCATTGTGACCTGGACGATCACATGTTACATCAACAATCCTCCTTTTAAATGGTCACAGAAACCTGCAAAACGTTCACAGAAAAAGCTGTGCTCATGAACCCAGAAGACAGCAAAATTCATGTACCCACCAACATTCCCTCTGCATTTGATATATTTTCAAATACACTCTAAAATTAATCTCTAACATTAAATACCATCCAAAACCAAAACATCTTGTCATCATATCATGCAGGTTTGTCATATCAGTGTCCAATAATGCCTTCTATTACTTAGGGGCTACATTGCTGTAGGGCTTGCACCACTTAAAATTGGATTCTGATCACTCCACAGTGCCATGGATCATACTGTTCTCCTCCCTATATATCAGGTCTCTGGAAGAATTTGGTCTCAGGCTTAAAATAACAAATCACATTTCTGAGTCCAGACACAGCCAAGTACCTCACAGGAAACATCAAACTTAATAGCAGCATAATCTACAACACTTGGAAGGTTCAAGAGTCTTCACTCCCAATGGCTTTCACTGAGGTTTCTACTGCGGGTCCGTACATCTACTGTACCTAAATCTCGAGCAGTAAGTCAAACGAAGTCACCTTGGCTCCCTTTGTCAGAGGAGAGACAGTCGTTTCCAGGGCATGATCCTTCCTGTCCCACTCTGTTCTGACCCAAAAGATGTATTTAAAACACACATCTCCAGACGGGATTTTGTCCCTTCCCCTCTCTCTCCATGGTCTCAAGAGGGTGCCCAGTCAGCCAGTTTACAGCAGATACCCAAAGTTAAGATGGCAGCAGTTCAAAGAGATGAACTGGCCCCCAAACACTTGAAGAGGTCCCTTCCCTCTCCCTTGCACTGTAAATATTTCAGGCAACATCTTCATGTTATCAGCATTAACAAATGCATCTCAAATGGCTATTTTACTCTCATGTTGTGTCACTCGCCTCTTTCCAAAAGCGGGTGCAATCTTCCCAATAGCAACAACAACATTTTCAACTTTCAGATAAAAATCTATAAAGACAAGCAAAACAGGAAGGAAAGCATGAACAAAGACTGCAGATGAACAAAATGAACAAAACAGCTCCTGACAAAGCATAGCAGAGGGAAGAGAATTGATTATGCAGTATCAGGATCACAAATCCATATCTGACACCCTTGACACGAAAAAACAATACACTTCTTCATGCTACCTGGACTAATTCAGAAGAGCAAGATTCTCCGCATTAGCCCACTTACCTTCTCTCTCCAGTGCCTATTTCATCTGCCTGCTACTATAGCCCCAGTGCCCGACTGAGCTCCTCAGCCCCAGTGAGGGCTGTTAGCCAGCCCCAGCTCTAGCATTCTGGCTGTGGGATGGTGGGAAACCCCTGAGGAAGGGCCAGCGAACATGTGCAGAATGATGATGTGCAGCAAGGCCAAGATCTATGGTAGGCTGCAAGGTAGATGTGTGCAGGTGCACAGTGAAGTTGACATGTTCCAGGTGCCTCTGACTCAAGGTGTATGCAGAGACCAACTGCACAAGCACAGCAGCTCCAAAACACTCCAGGCACATCAGATCATCCTTATCTGTACTGCAATTGCTGGCAGGTATCCACCAGCTTCTTGACACTTCCAGCTCCCAGCTCCTACTTAACTGTATAGCAGCCAGTAAGTGCTGTGTCTTCCCAGATCAGCCATGAAGAAATGGCTGACAGAAAGACAGAAGTAATTTCAAAAACATCTATGTGACTCAAGCACCTAAATTTGGTTTCAAAAATGACTTAAGAGTCAAGTATCTCTTAAATTCAGAGCCTTTTCTAGGAATAGTATGATGACTAAACTGCCCTCTGAAATAAATCACTGCTACCAACCTCCTTCTCTGTGGGACAACCACCTTCTGTAATTAATACTATCTGTCTACCTTCTGTAATGGCACGATGGTTTCTATTCTAGCCTTCCTCCAATACACTCCAGGACCTTGCCATTCTTTCTTCTATTTTTAATTTGATTTTAAGTTTATTCCTGAAACTAGTAGTATATTATCTCAAAAACAGCCTCTACCAGGGTAGCTTCTCTTTATGAGTTAGGACCTCCAAACTCAGGCAATGGGTCACAGACTAAAATCTCAGAATTTGGGAATATATTTATTCACTCTTTTTCAGTTTCTTTGATAAACATTTTAACATTAAGTGGAGGTCACAATCATTTTCTAAAGTGTTACAATAATGACCTGATCCTGCAATTCTTTGACACAGGTAAAACTCCCCAGTGAGATCAACAGGAACTTTGCCCACAGATGCACTAATAAAATCTTAGTATGTGTTCATTAATATGAAAAACATTAACCTAACTAATCTGAAAAACAGTGAAGCATTCTTACTGTCATTCCCCTATTGGACACTGATGCAAAAGTGCTTTACAACATAGACTAAAACTATTACATTTTAAAACTGCAGTTAATAAGACATTGTGGTAACAGTTTTAACATTCAGATGATAGAGGATAGAAGAGCCAAAACTCACTCCGTAGCTCTGGGTCAGCAAGTTTGCTTATACAAGCTGCAAGTTTTCCCTCAGATATATCTACTAAACTCAGTCCAGAAATTGCTGGAGGGGATCTACATAGTTGTGGCCTCCCCAGAGTGAAGCAGACACATCCCTTACCCCTCCTCTAACTAGCAGCAACTGTGCTAACTGTGACAGGAGCCACCCTTCAGCACAAGTCCCACTCTGAGCCACCAGGCAGGCTTGTAGCACAGTCCTGAGTCACTGCTAGTCACCCAGGAGGAGGCGTCACTCCTCTGACGCCAGTGAAACAAAACACATCCACATCTGGCACAGAGAGGTGTCATTCCAACAACGTCACTGCCCTGGCCCTGCGGGATGCAAATGACAGGAGAGGAGGCTGCAGCAACAATGGAAAGTCATTGGGCATGAAGTGATCTTTGCCTTTATCCTATGAGGATCCTCAATTCCACTGATTCTTTGCTCTCAGATGGAATTTTCTTCCACAGCCCTCTGCCCCACTACTGCTATTGCATTGAATGTGTGCAAGTAAGGGCATTAGTAGTGAGGAGACCAGACAGTCTCCCCTACCTTGTAGGTTAAGTTCAGTAGTAAATTCAAAACATTCAATCTATGCAAGAAAGAGACAAAATGCTGCAAGCATCAGTGCACCAGAATAAGCTAGCTTTAAATAGCAAGTCTCTGGGAAGATGTGCAACAGTTATTTTAGCAGGGGGAGCTCCTTCTTCTACAAGAGTTGACAATGGCCATGTGATCCATAACTTGAAATTATAGCCTTTCTGCCAAAGAACACAAATAACTGAGTTTTCACAGAAGAGGTATTATACCTAATTCACACTCCTCCCTCCCACAAAATAAAAGCTTAACAAAATATTTAATGCAAAACAAAGCATATTTTTCAATCATCTCCACTGAAATGTTACTGAGCCCTATGCTCATCACGACAAGAGTAGTACCTGGCGTGTAAGTTAAGATCTACCTGCAAGCCAAAAGACAGAGCAGTGTAATTAAATTCATTTTGTTAGACAAATGCAAGTTTCCAAACACAGACCTGGCCTTAAACCATCATACTGATGGCATGTGCCTGACCAGTATAAGTACAGCCAGGGACCCCAAGATGAACTTACACAGGTTACTGCACAGCAATAGGTAGTTTAGCTCCCTACTAAGCACCAGCTAAGTTTTATGAGGAAAAGGCACCCTAATTCACACTTAGGCCATGACACGTCCCTGCAGTTTGGCTCTATGGAAAAGTTATGGCAGGGAGCCGTAGGTGCTTGTTGTTTTGCACTTCACAGTAAACATGTCAAAACCCAGAATTAGCTGCCTACAGAATAAACCCCTTGGTATGTGTCAGAAACAGCCTTTTTTCCCCTCTCTAGATCATGTAAAAACCTACCATAAAGAAAACAACTCTGGTAGCAGATCTTTCAGTATTTACAGGCCCTTGTCTCAACTAATTTGAGCGGCTCCTATCATTTTAATGTTAATTGAGATAAAAACTCAAATCTACTAATTCCCTATAGAAATGCTGTGATTGGATCTAGTTACATTCAGTGATTGATCCCAGGGGCTGACCTAAATGGAGCAAAAGTCTGTGTATGGCTAGGAGCAATCTCCAAACTCTCAATACAGTTACAGGCAACCTCCAAACACTCAGCTCGCCTCAGGGAACTGGTCCATGATGTTTTTCTCTGTATTTTAGCATCCATGATGCTCCTGGAGAAGCAGTCATAAATAGCTAACCCATAAAGGTGCCCATATTTAGTTGTCCCTGTCCAATACTGCACCGGCTGCACTTGACTGGCTGGGCATTTTATTTCCTCGCTCTCACCCCAGATGAAAAATGTCCATACAGGATACACTGATAATATATGGATACAGGTGCTGTGCTTTACACTCTGTGCAGACATGTAAAGGAGGAGGAAACACTTTGGTAGATGGCCACAGCCGTGCTCTGAGAGCCACTCTTATTTATGGTGTGGGCTAGCACAGCTTCCTTGGGAGCCACAGTGTGCTTGCTCTTCCATTCCTCATACACATCCATCTGTCTGAATTCCTCAGCCTAAGGGACAGACAGTATTACCCTTTTCATATTTTTCCCCCAGAACTGTAGCTTTTTTTACATTCAGAAAACAAAACCTGGTATTTAGGCTGTCATATTAGATTAGAAGAGGCCATCCTCTGGCTTAAAACACAGTATTATATATAGTTGAGTGGTTTATCTTTTCATGAGTATCGTATAATCTCACTGTTGTTTTTTCTGGGACTTTCAAGCAGCCAGTTCACACAAGGAGATAGCAGGGACCTCCAGAGGTCATCTAATCCAAGCCCCCTGCTCAAGCAGGGCCTCCTGCAGCCGCTTCTCTAGGACCATGACCAGTTGTTTTTTGAATACCTGGAGTATATTTGAGGATGAAGGATGGAGTCTCCACAACTCCTCTGTGAAATCCAGGGTAGCACTCAGTCACCCTCTTTTCATCTATCTTTTCAGAGCAAAGAATGTGAAAAATTGCGGGTAGCATGTCCAGGCCTGCTTCTGACAACCACGTCCACGTCAGTGCATGGGAGACCAGAACAAGCACACCCTGTGTACAAATGGCATCGGGAGCTCACTGCAGTGCCTTGGTAGCAATCACACGTGTATTTGGCAAGAAGTCACCACCATGACCTTTTAGAAGTCACTAGGAAGCCTCCATTGCACATTTAGAGGCAGATCTTCAAGCACTGGTCTTTTTACGGCATTTAGAAGTACTTTAAAACACAATTAAAGCCCTTAGGCACTTGGACACCAGTGCACATCTGAACACACCATTCTCCACAATCTGAACAGCTCCAAATTGAGAGGGCAGATACTTTCAAGAGCATATTTTCGACCCTTGATTTTATGCCTATGATGTGAAAGGCCCGGTTAAGAGGCTGGAAGTTCTTCCTTTGTGGTTTAGGAGGCTGAGCAAAATAAAGAAGTGGAGTTACTGGGTCATCCACTCAGTGGCCCCCCTCCCTCTTCCATGTCTCCATGCAGCTGATTGGAGACAACCTGGAGCAGCCACACGACAACACTTGGGCTTGCAACAGGCACTGACTCCTCTGCTGCAGCCTTTCAAGGCACTGGTTTTCATCACTCTCTGTCTTTCTGTTTTTAAAGAGCATCAAACACAATTTGGGGAACAGGTGGGAAGGGAAAAAAATTATTCCAGCGGTGTGAGGAAAACTTCTTGCCAGTAAAAGACATTTTATGTACTGCCCATGGCAGCACACATGGTGTGTTATTTACTGCTCCTGCTTCACGGACATATTATACTGCTGGTTCAGGTGCCACCATCAGAGTGCAACTTATCACGTAGTGACTCACAGCATCCTAGACGAAAGATGACAAGGGCAACTCATGACATTTCTTTAGCACTGTGGTGACAGATCTCCAACAGCTACAATCAAAGGCCTGAGGATCTGTTGTCAACAGGGCACTTGTGCTGCACAGCCATCAATTATTTGTACACAGAAGTGGGCTAAGTGGTAAATAAGAGGGAAAAAGATGCTGTAGTCATAGCTCACCCTCTTTAGATACAGAATTAGTTAAGAAAAATGCAAGTTTTCTGACAGAACACACTCATTAGAGGCAAACAAAACAAACCATGCGATGTGCTGGATTTCACACAAGTAGTGTCCTGGGTTCAGCAGTAGCAGTCATTTTTTCTCCTTCTTAGTAGCTGGTGCAGCGCTGTGTTTTTGACTTTCGGCCTGAAAGCAGAGCTGACAACACTGATGTTTAGTCTGACCAAGGACTTTGTGAGCCTCATGCTCTGCCAAGGAGGAGGGGAAGCCGGGAGGAAGCAGAGACAGGACATCTGACCCAAACTGACCAAAGAGGTATTCCATACCACAGCACGTCATGCCCTGGATGTAACTGGGAGTTACCCAGAAGGGCTCTCTCTGCTCAGTTGGGCTCGTTTCGGCAGGTGTTATCATATTCTCTTCCCTTGGTATTTCCCTTATAATTATTACTATTGGTGGCAGCAGCAGCAGTGGTTTGCGTTATACCTTACTTACTGGACTGGTCTTATCTCAACTCGTGGGAGTTACATTCTTTCGATTCTCCTCCCCATCCCTCTGGGAGCAGGGGGAGGAGGAAAGGAAGGAAGAAAGAAAGACAGAAAGAAAGAAGGGAGGAAGGGAGGAAGGGAGGAAGGGAGAAAGGGAGAAAGGGAGAAAGGGAGAAAGGGAGAAAGAGAGAAAGAGAGAAAGAGAGAAAGAGAGAAAGAGAGAAAGAGAGAAAGGAAGGAAGGAAGGAAGGAAGGAAGGAAGGAAGGAAGGAAGGAAGGAAGGAAGGAAGGAAGGAAGGAAGGGAAGGAGGGAGGGAGGGAGGAAGGAGAGAGGGAGGGAGGGAGGAAGGAAGGAAGGAAGGAAGGAAGGAGGGAGGGAGGGAGGGAGGGAGGGAGGGAGGGAGGGAGGGAGGGAGGAAGGAAGGAAGGAAGGAAGGAAGGAAGGAAGGAAGGGAGGGAGGGAGGGAGGGAGGGAGGAAGGAGGAAATAGAAACTGCGTGGCTGACTTGCTGGCATGGCTTAAACCACGACAAGTAGCTAGGCAGTTAGCCCATCCCTGGCTGGCTCATGGGCTCTTGGGATAGCCACCCGGCAGCCATGCTGGGCGCTAACCCCAGCAGCTGGGCACATGTTGCACACACTGCTCTGACCCTCTAGAACGGGCCCATTTATCTATTGACTTCTCCTCCAAGGAAAAACAGAAATAAAAGTTCTATAATTTTTTTTCCCCTAATACAGCAAAAAATATGTATTTTACCAAAAATGCCACATCACACACAACAGAAATTATGTGCCTTCCACAAGTCTATACAGAAGGGCTTACTTCTGGGTCATTGAGAAAGAAAATATTAAAAAAAGTGAATAGAGGCAGAAGCAGCACAAATGGGGCAGTGAGAGACCAGGCAGAAAACAGGGAGGAAAGAGGAGGACGAGAAGGCTACACTTCAGGAATCAATTTACCACTGCAGCAAAGAACAAGCAGTTGTCATTTGTCATGCTAGGACAAAGACTTCTACACTCTTCTGTGACAGGCACAGAAATGGGGTACGTAGGAAAAGCTCATGCTTAGTCCAATTAGCACTGGTTTCGTTAATTTCAGAATTAGTTAGACCAGAGCCAGAGAAGTTGTCTGGTCCATGCCTCAGGAGCCACTGCTCCATTGCTCCCCTTGCGAATGTTATTTCCTAGTACTTTGTCCAGCCCAGTTTTAAATTACCCAAGTGATGGCATTTCCGCAACTTCCCACAGAGACTCTGCCATGATGTAATTTATCGCGGAGGTTTCAGCTGTCTTCCTTATATTTAGGATAAAATTAAGAAAATTTATGCTGCTAGTTCTCATTATCCTGTCCTTGGAGTACTGTCAACCATTCTCCTCCCTGCCTGAGATTTACATGCTTCAGATACTTGTAAATAGCTGTTCTCCTCCATAGCTATTCTTTGGCCAAAGCACACAAATTTATTTTAATCCTTATAAATTAGTCCAAGCTGCCCTTAAATCATTTATCTTCATCTCGTCTTGATTCTCCATCTTCGAGGCGCTCAGAAGCAGCGGGGTTTCTGGGAGTGCTGTGCCTCACCACCTTCTCCCACCAAAACCAGCAGCAGATCTGCTCGTGTTGAAGCAGGAATGGAGCCAGGGCAGGAAAGTCTCACCCCTCAGCTCTGCTGCACAGCAGGTTTTCATGAGGTACTGGGCTGTTACAGATGGTTATACAGAAGCTCACTGTATTGCTCACTTTCAAAGGTCTCCGTGCCCGTTTGCTGCACCCCCAGAGCGGTGGGGCTTGTGTGAGGAGCGCTGCGCTGACTGGCACGTGTGGAACGAAAGAGGGAGATTTCCAGAGTTTCAACCAAAAAGCCAGAGCCTCCAACTGAGAGGAGGGAAATACACCATAACGCTCTCACTGCATCTGCAGATCTGAGCACAGCAGGAGGCATGAGAGATGCACTGAGCTATGGGTTATCCTCAAAATACCTCCCACTTCACTTGGAAGGTGCCAAAACCTGTAAATTAACCCATTTGAATACAATTATCAAATAAGATCTCACACAGCTCTCTCACCCTTTACTAACACATATGCCCATGTATCTCTTATTGACATTTTAGATATCTTAATCCTTCAGTGTTTTTTCAGCTGCTAATTCTGCACCTGCTTTAAAATAAAATAAAGCCTCACATCTACCATGATTAATTCATTCTTCCTAAGTCCAAGCTGTTTACTGCTCTTTGTTCATTTATGCACTAGCTTGTTTACAGATTCTCTCTTAATATTAGCTCTGTTATTTGCTAGAGACTCAAGTTATATTTACCATATGGTAATTGCAGAGATGACATGGACAGTGGAAGCTCAGCTGCTGCGGCAATTACAGCAAGTGCCAGCAGTCTTCAGACTATCTGCTGCCCCACCTTCATTTCTTCTCCCCCCACCCTCTGAAGGCTTTCCTTGTGGACTGTATAGAGCTATATGCCACTCTGATCTCTATAGTAAAGACAGGTGGAGATCTGTCCTTCACTGTGGCATTACCAGACAGGAATATTCACTTTTTTCCTCTCAGTCTGTGTTTCGACTACAGCTCTGCCCTGCCCGCTGGCTGCCCCACTCTGTCTTGTTAAGGGTAAGTAATCTGAAGCCTGAAGCTCGTCAGCCACAATACCCACACTTTTGACTGTTACAACAGCCCTAACTTTGTCCTCTGCTCTGTCCATAGCCTTGAAGTCTCTCAGCTATTTTACAGAAGGAGTCACAAAGGAGCAGATTTCACAGGGTAGTTAGAAGCTTAACAAAGCAGTTCTCTAACCTGCTTGGACACCTTGACCCCACTGAAATCATGGGTTTTCCACTGGACACCTAAACATGATTTAAAATCCCCGCACAAGACCAAACAGATGACTACAAGAGGCCACTGCTGTCTTCTCCAAGGAAAGACATTAGGTTTATTTCTTGGTTCCTGCCAAGAGCGCTGGGCAGGTTCCACACCCAGAAGGTGTAGGGCTAAACCAGGTAAATGTGTGACTTGATCCCTCAAAGAGATTCAGAAACTCAGGATTACTTATATGTGTATCCCATCTTGGGAGCAGTGCATACAACAAAGCTCCTTGTTTGAAAAGGATGAGGCTCCTCTCTTGTCATTTCTACTATGCCAGCAATGATACTCTTCTAATTCCCAGCAGTCAGCAAGTATTAACTTAGAAGCTAGTGAGGAACACTTTAAAACTGCATGCAGGGCATTGTGTATCTGAAGAATTTCCTGGCAAAGTATATAATAACCATGCTGTTGTTCATCCCCAGGTGGAAGAGATAGGATTCCATTGAATTCAGAGGACTACTTACATCAGCTTCCGTCCCTTGACCCTCCCTTCCAAAAGCCTCCTTTTATGCAAAGTCATCCTAAAAATTAGGACTATCTTTCCAGCCCAGTCAACCTGCATGCCATCAGCTGGCAAGAGAGAAGCAAGAGGATCCTTAGGAACAGATTTTCTCTGGCGTACATCAGCATAGGTCCAATGAGCCCAAGTCAGCAGGGCCAGCTTATTCTACTGTAAGAGCAGCCTGAGGAGCTTTTTGGCAACATTTCATATAACATAAACCTCCAAAAGGAAAGCTTCATCTACTTCCTCTTTGCAATTGCACCACATACATCAGCTGAAGGGCATCTTCCTGCTTCCTCCATACCAAATGCATTGCTGTCCTTCCCAGCCTGGTTCCTCCCTCCTCCCAGTGCTCCATGCTGGCCATAGATTTGCTGCAACTAGTCCTGCCAACAGGAGCAGCTGAGTCATGGGAGGTGACCACATCAGCCAGATACACTGAAATGAGACAAGGGAAAGAGAAAATGATCCCAGTATCACCTTGGATCAGCATCCTCAAGTGCCTCATCCTGAAGGTACAATGACAGGCTTAGCACAGGGGCTTGGATAACATGCTCATCCCATGCACCTGCCCAGTCACCCACTATATGATCTATTTAAGCCACCAAGGCAAAGAGAGAGGACAGCCCTCTATCCTGCTTCTGAGGGACACAGCCTCCATATGGATGCTAGGTGTTCCACATCTCCATCAGTTCTACTAGGAGCTTAAGCCCTCTTCAGGCTTTGCAGAAACTATCTGTCCCTCCACTTCTGCAAAGAGGAGATTAAAACTGAGATGTGCTCTACTTGCTTAAGTCCAAATCTCTCCTAAGACAAGGCTAAGGCAAGAAAATGGCAAGGTACCTCTCTTGCTGGGAGTTTCAGTGGAGGGCTGACTTGAGCAACAGCTAAAGCAGGAATGACCAACCTGTTTTCATACCCTTAGTCCACACTCAGCGCCCATCCCCTCCTCCCTCAGCCCAGAAAGCCTCTCCTTGCGAACCATACATCTGTGGTGGTGCCTTGAACCCAGCTCTTCCTGACAACGCTGGTAACAGTAACTCCTGTCGTCTTGGAAACCTGTCACAGGTGATGGAAAAACACTTGCCCAGGAGAGAAGCAACTGCCCCCAAACACCCATGGGTGAAGAGCAGTGGGATAGGAAGAGCGTTACCCCAGGCAGAGCCACCAGTATACTATTTCATTCATGTCAGTGATGCAGACCGGTAAAAGAACAAGCACAAAAGGTCTTTGACAAAAGGATGGTCACTTTCAAAGACAAGCAGAGCATTGAAATTAATACATTTTACTGTGGGAGCTCAATGAGCAGATATATGAATAAAAATGGGTTTTCAATTAATTTGAGCCCCGTATCCCAACAACCCTCCATGCTGCAGTAATATCCTTCTTCAGCCCATTCTCCCTGCCCTCTGCTCACCCCTGCACACATGCAAACAAACACTTCCCCATGCCCCTTCTCCTGACCCTTCCTCCCACAACACCTGTGGTCCTTCCCAGTGACCAGACAAGCAAGAGGCAGCAGGCACTCTTCTGGCCCTCTGTGCTGAGCTAGTGCTCTGGCCAGCCCATCAGCGAGACATCACCACTGGCTCATGTTATGCTCATGAAGAGACCTGAGAGACCACCACCCTTATGCCCTAGGTGACTGCAGCCAGCCAGCGGTGCTTGACAGCTGTTGGCTCCCATGCAGACACTTGCAAATTACGACCATGCCACCTTTTCATGCTATCTTTGCAACAGTAAGCAGATGAGGTTTGGAATCACGCACAATCAAACACAACTCCCACATTCCTCCCCTCAGCCTTCTGTGGGAAATCAACTTTTGTTTGAAGGACAGTACTGGCCAATGAGGTGAAAAGAAGTTCAAGGCTAACACCAACAGAAAGCTCTCAGACTCAGGGCACTTTATCTAGTGAGCACTTCCTAAGCTTTACGCCACACATTTGTGCAACCTGTGGAACTCAATGCTATAAGAAGTAAATAATGTACTCAAAGACTCAAAGGAAAAACAGATGTGCATGGAAACACCCAAAATATTCACAGATTCACCAGCCTCTGGATGCTTCCCTCCTCTTGTTCCAGAGCGTATTTCAACCTCACCAGCTTTTGTGGAACTCACTAATACGCATGTACGGTGAAAGCTGCAAAAGCCCTTCTTAACTGAGCATCTGCTTCTTGACCTCTTGCTTTGTCCCAGCAGCCAAGTTCATATGGACCTGACACGCAGGCAGAAAGCCATGCAGAGAGGATAAATGGGTGTTGAACACATGAGGGATGTTGTTAGAAGACTGAGAAGCTAGAACGAACTTATTGCAGGAATTGGGTACCTGGGGCAGTTATTGGAGAATCATGAAGAAACCTATTTAGTTTAGAAGAAAAAGCAGAGGAGGAAAATAGCCAGATCTGGGGGAAGGAGGGTTGGTCGTGTCACACTGGGATGCATGAAGCAGCAAGGACATGGATCTAGCCAGGCAACAGGCAAGCCAGCAGTTTTCTGGGAGGGATGTAGGTGAACCAAGTGCAGCTGAGCATCTCACCTTCAGTCTCCCAGTGCAAATCCCCAGAGGGGAAGCAGCTCCATCGAGCTCTGAAGGTTAAACTGTGCTTTCTGCCTGGCACAAGAGGCAGTGCAGCTGATGGGTAAAACTGCCTACCTACTTAAAAGCAAACCCCAATTCTGCCAGGAGGAACGGACTTTATTTTTAGCTGGGACACCAGCAGGGTCACTGCTGGTGCTGCATTGTCCCACAGAAGCCAGGGTTTCATCAAGTGTACTGTGTGCGCAGGGTCACCAGGGGAAACATCTGTCAGGTCAGCTTTGAGGAGATGGATTATTTAAGTTAGAGAAAAGGAAATATTTACTAAAAGAAGTGAACCTGAAACTAATCTGGAAGGTTAAAATGAAAGGGAAAATATGATGCTTATAGAGTCAGAGCAGGCGGTAATTTATGTCAGGGCAAACTCTAGTGCATTCTCTAGGAGAACACCCCACCACATCTAACTCCAGCTGCATCCCCTCTGCTTTCCTTCTGTCTTGAAAGGCTCATTCTTGCTCAGGGGGCTGCCAAAACAAAAGCAGCAGCATGCCATTATCCTTCATTGGGATCCTTTGCAAAGGAAAAGCACACACAGAACCTTGCCTTGCATCTTGAAGACAACAACACTGAGACCTCCACCTTGCTTTGGTCCCTATGTCTTCAGACAGGGGCCCCCAGTTAGCCTCAAAGCAAGCAGCTTCCCAAGGACCCACACGCTGGCCCAGCGCAGCACCCTCAGTGAGTGCAGGGCAGAAACACAAACTTAGCCCTCTGTGGCCTTGTGAGGACAAGGAGTCAGGTCCTTCCCTGCTAGTGGGTTCCGTGGGTGCAAACCTAATAAAACAGCTGGCACCACTCCCACTTGCGCTGCCAGGGAATGCAGTCTGGAGGCTTCAACATGGAGAGATTGTTGTTGATGAAGTGCTGAGTGCTAGTGTGAAGCTTTCAAAGGACTTGAAAGAATTGAGAGTGGAGGGGAAGTTCTCATCTTATCCTCTTCTTGAGGAACCTGAGTCCATTTGGCATGTTGCGCCTGTAAAACAGCTTGGCCTAGGTTCACTGTTTGATTTTTAGTTTTTTAGATCAGGATCAACCGCTGTGCATGTTCTTGGAAGATTTGATATCTAAAAACATTTTGTCCTTTTTTTCCCTGCTGATTCTTGTGCCTCTTAATAGCTTAAGAAGCGCTTTGCAGACCCCATCACTCTTAGGCTCTTTGCAACTAATTTGCATTCAGGACTATCCATCTCATCAAGATCTGACTTCAAGGCTGAACCAACTCCAAGCCTTAACTGCTGCAGGCAACCCAGGTGGCAGCTTTACAGGTGGAAGCAGGGCTTCTTAACCCAACCTGAATATTTTCCACCTCCAGCCGTTTGTTCCCACTCTTCACTAGCTCTCCCCTTTTTTGTTATCACAGCTGTTTGCATGGTTATGCCATGAATAAGGACCAGGAACTGGCTAAAAAGCACCCAGGTCACCCATGCCTCCATGCCAGTACCCTGCATAGGTAGGAGAGGAGCAGGAGCAAGCAGCCAGAGTGGGAAGAAACCAAGGTAAAAATGGCAACCATGGCAGGGGCAGGTTTGCCTCTTGCAGCAGTGAATTCTGCAACACCTTTTGGGCCATTTAACATCCTGCTATGCAAAGAAAGAGACACATCTTCATCTCCATTTTTCCCAACCAACATGCATGTTCAAGAGTCACTGAGTAATCCCAACCAAAACCATGGAAGAGGACAGAGGATAAAGGCGCTTATTAAGGTGAACTTTAGGCTCAATCTCAAAATATTACTTCCCACCAAAGAAGGTCCACCTCAAGGTGACACCCAGGCCTCAATGTCCCAAACCAAAGTTTCTTGAGAGCAAAGAGTATGGAAGGCAAAAGGACAGCCTCTTCACACAGATCATTACTCCAGTTTGGGTTTGGGAAGCTGTGTCCCTCAGGAAGGAAGCCAACTTTCACCATCATGCAGCATGCAGACACATTGGCAGGGTGCTTGGCACTGTCAACACTGTAAGCCCCCACTCACTCCTGGACATATCACCTCCAACATGACCTCAGCAGTCAGATGTAAGTGCCCTCTCACAGGTACATACCTACATCACTAAATTTCCTTTGATTAAAACTGTATTCTGTGTTGCTGCTGGAGAGTGCTTCCATTTGCTTTGAGATAGCCTCCCAGTACCAGCCTAGGAGAGGGTGACAATGAAAGCACTGGCAATGCAGTCTCGTATGGCTATAGCTTCTAAAACTCTTTGACGCTTCCCTGGTTGCAAAACATGCCCAGCAGCACAGGATATTTAGTATTTCTGATTGCTCTTGACCTGGCTGTCTCTGCTGCTGTCCTGAGTTAGGAGGCTTAGGTAAAAAGACAGCAGAGTAGAGGAAGGCAGCAAACACAGCAAGTCCAGTTTTTCAGCCTTGAAATAATCTGCTACTGAATGGAAATGCTGAATGGAAACAGAAACTTCTCCCTAAACCTAGAGTGCTCTGGAAAAGCTCCTTGTTCTAATATGATGGAAAATCCTCATTGGAGGATTTCGTTAGAAAACAAGTTATCATGAAAGAAATGTTAAGAGCCCTAAGCACCCCTCTCTCCCATGATGTCAACTGTCAGAGACATCAACGACAGCTCAACTGTGTGATCAAAGGCTCCAGCAAGCGGATTTAAAGACAGAATTACCAGAAAACTGAGAGCTGAAGGAGCATGGGGGCATGATCATCACCTGTTTATAAATGCACCTTATGGGGTGAGGCAATTACTTTATGATGCTGTACCACAGGAACAAGGGCACCTGGGTCTTCTCATTGTGACACTGTCATGACAAGATGGGAAAGGGGTAGTACCTTCAGGATTACATGACCCATCCCTGCCACCTAATGCCTTGCTATGCCTGCAAAACTGTGTGTCAGAACTGCTGGAGGGGAGACTGGGAGGCCATGGTGCTGAATTTCACACACAGACCTGTGACTGCCCTCAGCCACAGCCCATGGTTTAAAGCACGAAGGCGGAAAGAACAGAGGGGAAGAAGGGAAGCCAGCTCCTGCCTATATTATGTTAGTCCCCAAGCGGTGCAGCAGCCCACTGAGGCTACAGGAGGAATCATGTCAGGTGGCTCCTGGATTTCATCCTGGTGAAGCAAGGACAGCGAGCTCTTCACCCCAAACCCCACAGCCTCACCATCACTGAAATCAGCCAATACAGAATCACACGCTCAGCAGCACAGAGGTGTTTTAAGGTTGCCCTGAGAACAGCTTGTGATCTCATGTATCTTTCAATGCATGGAAGTCTCCAGGACAAAGACTATAACTTATTAGACATTTGAAACTTGGGCCCCCAACCAGGCTGATGCTTTTAGGAGTTTTCATTATCTAAACAGTAAATCAACAATTGTATTAATCTATGTCACAATACCTAAACGCAGTGGGTGATGGTAGACAGAGTATCACAACTATCAATTTCCTGGCTTCAAAGATATTTCTCTCCCTATTAAGAAGATGCTTTTATCTGTGTAATTTAATTTCCTTCATTGGCTTTTGTTGTTTTGTGGGGGTTTTTTTAAACATAGAATCAGATATTACTGCCTGTGTTTAAAAAAAAATAAATAAGTATTTTTTTTGGCCAGCAATCAAAGCCTTTTTTTAACTGTTGAAGCACATGAAAGGCATCTGAAACGCAACAGCAACAAAGAACAAGGAACTATTTGTCAACGCCACTTGGTCATTGGGGAAGCTTAGGGGAGGAGACTGATGCTGTTTGTTTAAAACAAGCAAACAAAAACCTGACAGACAGACCATTCATCCATATAGTGCTTCACTTGAAAATATTGGCAGAGGGAATACATCTTAACTTGGTTTGTAACAAAAAGTGCTGACACACTCTGTTATGGCACTTCCCTGCCTTGGGGCTGGAGATGCCTGTCATAGGGAGGACCCTGTGGAGCAGCAATACATGTGGATCAGGCACAACATGGCAGCAGGTTATCCCAAGCCCTTAGCAATCTCTCGACCTGTCCAACCAGCAATAACATAGCATCTGCCATGCTCAGACCAGCCTCATCTGAGTTCAGTCCCACCAGCTCCAGAGGAAGGCAAAGGAAGCAGGGACGCTGGATTTGTCCACGGATACCTCTTTCCTTCCTACAAGCCAACCAAGCTGGCCCAAGTGCCCTTTGACCACCATGCAGAACAACTGTTCATGACTCCCCACAACAAAGTCTGCTCCAGTGGGACAGGGCATCTCCCATCCTCACACTGGCCCAACAACAGCCTATGGGGCACAGAGTGGCGCATGCCCCAGGCCATGCTCTGCACCCAGCTCCCATCCATTCTGCTGTTCTGGGTACTGATGTTCAGAACACCGCAGATCATGCTTCCCGCACTGCCCAGAGTGATGGAAAAGACTATCCCACCTGGCAACAGCATCTGCCATCCCAGGTGCCATCCTGTCAGTGGCAGCTGTGCCGAGGAAGGGGGCAATCTCTGCCAGGGACAAGCGCTACACACAGTGGCATTCAGGTGGCTATGCATCTGCCTTCCCTCTCTCACCCTCTCACTCACTAGTTATTGCAACCATGTCCTCACCAAATCCCCACACAGGTAGAAACATATCATTAACAATACAAATGAGACCCAGGGAGATGAAGCAATGTGCCCAGCAGGAGCCTACCTGCATTTCCACTGCTCTCACAACAGGACCTCAGCGAGGGATTACCACAGCCTGTCATACCTTGGACATTTGGGGAATGCTTGAACCCCCCCACTTCCTAAAGCAAGGCTCATATATGGCTTGGGGGAAAAAAAAAAAAAAGAAAGAAAAAAAGAAAGAAAAAAAGAAAAGGAGAAGACTGCTGTACTGCACCTTATACCTAGGGCTCTCTATCTCAGTCTTCTCCTTCCCCACCCTGGCTGACATTACACCCTTTTATTTACAACAGAGGGGAACAGATCTGACCTATCATCACATTGCACACTCGTGGCTGAACTGAGGGCTCCTTGCTAGCCCTCAGCAGTAGCAGGATGTGCTCTTTTCTAACATCACTACTTCTGCTCAGGAAATAAGTCTTGATCCAGTTGACCACAGGAGACTGAACATAAGCACCAAGCATGACTGTCTCAGCTAAACCATGAACAGGGTAAACAAACACCTGCAACGCCAGTGGACAGAGCAGCATTAGGGACTCCTTAGAAATGCTTGTGCTGTAGGGGAGTGATGCCTCTCCCCACTGCACCAAACCTACAGAGCATCTTCAAGGCATCCGTGTCTTAGCAGTCCCCCAAAGCCAGCTCTGCTCTCCTGGGCCTCCAGCCAGGCTCCAGGGAGCACAGGATGATGAGCACTCTTGAACGGGAAGATGCTGCTGACTGTTACCTAAGTTTTCCAGCCCTGTCCTCTCCAGAAATAAAAACCAGCTCAACAAAATCACCCTTTTGCTCTATAAAGTGATGTGGGGAATTAAAGGAACATACATATAAGCATGAGTAGTGGAGGATGTGCATAAGGCACCCCTTCTCACCCCCACTGCTCCTCCAGTGTCTCACCTTAAATCTAAAACAGATTTACAGGGTGAAATCCCCAGAACAAGCCCAGAAACAAAAAGAGGAGCCAGGAACCCAACCATTACACCACAGCTCCACTGGGGGGGCGGGGGGAATGGCCATAGCCTCACCTTTTAAAATCACAGTTGAAAACCAAAAAACCCCAAATACACTTGCAAGGGTTTCCTCTCCCATGCAGGGTGAGCAATACTTCAGGCACAGGTGAAATAAAGAAAGGAAGCCCTGAAGCAAGGCTGGGAGGGAGGAAGAGTATGGAATAACCCAACATTTAGGTCAGCTCGTATGCGTGCATGCGTGCGTATCGTTTCACCCCCTCCGCCAGTCGGGGGCTGCGGGGGGCTCCGCAACCGGCCCCGTGCCCTATTTAGAGCAGAGCCTGGCGCAGCAGCTATATTTGACACCCGGGATAAACAAGCTGGGCCCCGCGGACGGAGCGCGACAGCTGCCTAAGACAGCGGCCCTGCCCCCCCCGCATCCCCCGGGGAAAAGATGAAAATTAAAACAATTAGAATAAATAAATAAATAACGGAGGGGGGAAGGGAAATGAATAGCACTGCATGAGACCCGCTCACCCCGCCCGGCAGCCCCGGCCACAGCCGCCCGCCCCTCCCGGGCTCCCCGGCATCCCTGCGGGCCGCGCCGCGCCGCGCCGCACCGAGCCGTGCGGGGCACCCCTGCCCGGCGGCGGGCGAGATCCCGGGGCCGATGCACAGGGGCCCGCAGGTTAGGGCTGCTCCCACCGCCCGCTCCCTCCTTCCCTCCCTTCGCCAGGCCCCGGCCCCGCAACGCCTGGCCCGGCTCCCCCTCCCCGGTATGCATCCATCCATCCATCCATCATCTATCCATCCATCCACCCATGCATCCCGCAGCGCCCTCCCCCCGCAGCACACACAACACACACACGCACACGCACATACACACACACACACGGAGCCGCCGCGGCTCCGGGAAAACAGGAGCATTGAACAGAGCTGCCAGCGCCCGGGCAACGTTCAATCCCCTCGTGTCCCCCCTCCGCAGCTGCGAGAGGAGCCTGGGAAAAGCCCCTCGCCCCTCGGCCATCGCCATGCAAGGCGTGAAACCCCTCTTGACAGCAAGAAACTTAACCGCTCGCCTAGCGTCTCCTACGGAGCAGGGGCAGCACCCTCGTACTTACCCTTCTGCTTGCTTTCCCGACTTTTTTTGGAGGGTCGGGCTGGGGGTGCAGGGGCTCCGCTCTCTCCCCAGTACAAATCCTTCCGGTTCCTAACGGGAGCTCATCGCATCTCCCGGTGATTCACCGACTGTGCGTGCGGGCATGGGGGGGTAGGGGGGGGTCGCCTTTGCATGTCAGTCCAAGTTGCCTCGCTCGCTACAAAACCTGTGCTGTCTTTTGCAGCTGTCAGGGTGAGTGGGGAGGTGCATCTGGAAAAGGGGGTGGGGGGTGGAGGTAAAATGTTGATAAATCCACCAGCCTTGATCTTCAGCTCCGTGCGGTGGAGTTTGGGGAGGGAAGGGAGGTCTGGCGGAGGGGGAGGAGGATGGAGATGAACGGGGGTCGAGGGAGGGGGGAAGAGAAAATGGATTGTACCCCAGATTGCCACTGAACGTGCCGGGCTTCCCCCGCTCCCGCTCTCACACCATCGGGGCTCGGTCCAGGCTTCCCAGCGTTACGGAGCACGGCAAAGCGCTGAGCCGGGTTCCTGGGAGCCAGCGAGGTTTGCACAACTGCAGCAAGAAGCCAAATCAAAAAGCCAATCTGTGAGCCTCCAAACTCCACGTCACCCTATCAGCTGGGAGCGAGAGCTGCAACAAATTACAAGCCATGCATATTTATTCTCCTGAACCCAGGGGGAGATTTTCAGATCATTTAAAGAAAGGCAAGATGAAACCAGAGCAAACCCTTTCCTAAATAAATAAAGGCAGAGCATGTCTTGCATGTAACATGCACACACACACACACACACCAGATCTCCAGGAGATCTTCGTGGGTATATATAGATAGAGATGTGCACTTACTGAGCGGCGATCACTTCTGTTTGGTCCGAGTATACTGACTTGACTTCACGTATTGCAAGCAAGGGAGGGGAAGAACAGGGCAGCCGAGCCTCAGAGCAGAAGAAATTGCATATCTGAAATTTAAAGCATCTGCCAAACACTTCTGAGAGATTAAATATAGGCAGTGTAATTACACAGGCAGAGTTGGTCCTGGGATCCGTTTGAAGCTGCATGCTTTGGTTTGCGCTTGCAGAAACCACCCCATCATTTTTTTCAACTGAAGTCAAATAACAAGTTGTGAGACATCAAGTCATTTTAAGGTAAAAAGTACACGTTGCTTCCAAAGCTGCTATTTGACTTTGGCAGAAGATGACTGGTGGCTGATTTTCAGGCCATGGAGAAGGACAGTAGCTTTATACCTTGCACAAGGCACATCAAGATGTTAGCACATAGGTTTGTCTCCCCTCTGTTCTTGCCACAGCAGTTACAGGCAGACATGTGCCTCCAGGAGGCATGGCTTCTCACTTCTTTAAAGGACCTGCAAGCCTATGCACTATAAGGCAAGGATCCCCAGTACAGGGCTATACTGCCAAAGGATGGGCTGTTCCATTCCCCAGAGAGCAGCTGTCCCTACTCTGTGATCCCTGCTGACTCCCCTTACCGCAGGAGGTGATGAGGGAGCAGAAGCTTTCTGGTGAGACTCAAGCACATGCTCAAGTGCAAACTATCCCCGTCAAAAGCAGCTGTGTAAACTGCCATGAGAAATGTGAGCCCAAGTAAGCAACAGCTTTTACCTCAGCACAGAAAGGATCCAGAGACCTGGAAGAGCAGTTACCCATTCTGGCCTGGCTACTTACTGTTATTAGAGTAGGGCATGGCAACCCAGAGACAAAGGGGCAGGCAGAGGAGGCCACAAGGGGATTCAGTTGCTGCTAGGTTGGGTGAATGAGTAGGAGATGGTGGCATAGAAGAATGCAGAACATCCTGTGGGTCCTGGGCTCAGCCCTGTATCTCCTCACATGCTACCTTGCACTCCTGCTGTCCCCAAATAACCCAAGCAAGGCAATGTATGAGGTGGGAACATGGCATGGGATGCACATGGGCCAGAGAATAAAATGACATTGAACATGTGATGAGGTGCCTGAGCTTGGGGTGCCAGCCAGCCCCACATAGGGCTGCATGACTGGATGACGACCCTGTGTGACTTCAGGAAGGAGAAGGACTTCCAAGTGCCTGGGGGAACACAGGCATACATGCATGTATGGTCCAGGGCATTAAAATGCTCAGCAGTACCACTGAAGCTGTGGAAGAGCCCTTATTGACAGCTTGGCATCAATGGCTACAACCAATGATGCATGGAGGGACCCCGACGCTGTCCAGTGTCACCCCATCTCCAGGTGGCCACCTCCAAACCTCACACCCGTGCCAGGGGGCACAGACCCGGAGGGTTGCAGCTCTCCAGTCTTCTCCAGCACTGAGCAAAGAAACTGCCCTGGCTCATTGTCATGATGGCAGTTCCAAACAACCACTCATGTTTAAGGCTCAGTGAGAGCAGGTCTGGACTCGAGGAATGGTGGTACCAACTGCTTGTGAGCAGGCACAAGGCCTGGGGGTGACACACAAATTTACAATTGGCAATAACTTAAGGCAGAGCTCTTTATTGCACACAGAAGTTTCATTTCACTTCATCTCCTAAACTCAGTAAGTAAAATCATGCCTAATTTGTTTAAGAGATGCTCCCAGGCATTTCCCTCTTTCCTTTCCTTCCATATGGGCCTGGACTTACACTGCCCAGCTCAGGTAGGAACTGTTCATCACAAGAGGAAGTATAAGAAATTTTTCATCTCCTTAGTCTTAAAGGTGTCCTTGCAAGGTACTAAGCTAGGATGAAAGCATCAAAACCCTTTATATAATAATACTACAAAAAATAACTCCCCTTGTTTATGTTAGCACATTTAGCAAATGAAATACAGGGATTTCAAACTCCTGGGCTGCTTAGCACAACCTTGCTAAGCAAGCCTGTATGTCAGTTTTTAATGAATACCAAGATCATTTGATGCTTCAAGCATTACCTCACCTAAAACCAAAACACTGGAAAAAACCACCAAATCACCAAAACCACTGGAAGACTATCAAATACTATATCAAATAACATATATATAAAGAACACACACAATTTCTTTCATAAAAGCTTTTCTCACTCCCTGTGAATAACAAGCTTAATTAATAGCTTGTGCATCAACCAAAAAAAACCCCAAATTTTTAAAGCAAAACTCATTCCCCTTCAGACTCCTCCATGATCACCTGAAACCGAAAGCTTAGGTAAGCAACATCACTCATGAACCAGAATGGCATCACTTGGGTGCTTTTCCTATTAGCAATCAGGGCCTTAATCCCACTCTCAAACCTGTCTCGAGTCTCTTGAGATTTGGAGCAGAACAAGAAATGCAGGGCTTGTTCTTCCTTTCCTTGTCCATCTAAGACTAGAGAGGATTTTTCTAACTTAACCTGTGGTTTAAACATCCCACGGCTTCAGTCTTCTGCTGGCAACCATGCTGATAATAAAGATGAGGACAGCAGGACATAGCCAGTGGTAGTGCTGTTGATTATATGTGTACCAGGCATTGGCTTGCTCTCAAAGGCCAATGTCATCTACTGACATAAAAACCTGCCAGTGTCCTGCAAGTTCTGGATGAAACTCTGGGTGTGTGTTGGCTGACTCAGAAGGAACTTCCTCCTTCCCTTTCATCCACCAGCTATGCACTTAGCTCATACGGGTAAGAATTTTACACAGCTGCCATCCAAAATGTCAGGTGGATACAGCAATATTACTGCTATATTAAGGCAGACATCACAAGCTGCAGGTTTAACTCCAGGTTTTGGAAAACCTCTAGCCTAGCAAGGCTGTAGGAATAGTTTGCACCATCTTGCTGTCCTCCTCTGATCTTTCAGCCCTTGTTTGAGTGAGCCAAGAGTAGCTGCAAACACTATTTACATTTGCCCTTGTTGTTTGAATACACACAGCTCAACTGCCCCTGACCCAAAGTCTGTACCTAAGGGCCTGGCACAGAACCCTTCTCTCATTCAAGATTTGTTCTCGCTGAACCGGGGTTATGTGCCAGCCTGTTTTTTCATAGCTTTGCTTTTCCTCCCTCATCAGCTTTCATCAGGTGCCTGCTCACGTCTCTGTCAGAAGAGATGGGATAATGTGACATTTATTAGTATGATGCATCTGCAGAGCCTTGAAATGAAGTTCCACATCTGAGAAAAAATTACTTTCTAGGGGAAAGAGGAAAGGAGGCACCATGTAGGAAGCAGCTTCAAGGCTGTCCATGATTACTGAGCAAATAAACACAGTTTAACTGTAAAATTCTGTGCTTCGTTTTTTTCCCCCATAGAAGCCTGCTTTGCACGTGTGACTACAGCTCTGAAAGCCAAGCTGGGCTTTACTCACACACCCTCAACAATGCACAGGTTCCTATCAAACAAGCCGTGGGACACCTGGGACAGTCCATGCTCTCTTTATGGCACTTCCTGTGACCAGTGGGCAATTCCTCCACAAGTCCTAGCAGATGTCTTTCTGCCACAGATGCACAATGAAGGATGAAGCATTGCTCATTCTTTGTGTACTTTGTGCACACTGATCAGGAAGGAGTGAAATATGGGTTGAAACTCTCTGATCCACAGATGCGGCCGTGACAGACACAGGTTGTGGTAAGGTCCTCTAGCCTCATCACAGAGCTTCCCACGAGAGAAAGGGTCAGAGGCCATGTTCCTCAGGTCTGGCTCAGAAAGAGGGACATCTTCATCATGACTTTGTACAGAGCAGAGACAAGCCCATGTGTAGGTGAGTGATACCACAAACATGTTCTGGTCTTGGCTTGCCAAGGTTGTTCCCTGTAAGTGAACACAGACCTAAAGGAACTTAATGCAGCATTCAGACGCTATGTATAACACCACCCCACCTAGAATAAAAAGACCTCAACTAAATATACTGAGAGTCCAGGGCAACTCAAACTCTTGAAGCCTTTTGATAAGAAGTGCCCTGTTCCAAAGGACCCACCTGACAATGGAGAGGGAGAGCACACCTCACAACCAAAGTCGTGTTATTCAGGACATCGTGTTCTATAATGATCATGTTATTCAGGACACATGTTAATTCCAAATTTTCCATTTTAGTGTTAGCTTCAGAAACTGAAGGGTGAAGAGAAAGTGGACATCTGTGATGGAGCATACCCACTCTGGACAAACACTCCGGGGCGAGGCCTGACAAGCCAGTGAATTCTGGGTCAGGAAGCAAGCACTCATTCAAAGGGGATTTTTCCAGCATTTTAAATGCCATCCACAGAGAGTGGTCAGGGGGACCTTTTCGGGTTGAGGAGCTCTGAGACTTACCTTCTTTTGGGCATCTTAGAGCAACAGCTTAATACCAACTCTTACAAATTAGGTTATATGTTTTTGGAGGGGTTTTATAAGGTAAGCTTTTTCCAGCAAGGACCAATGGGATGCTATCACTTGCAGCACTGGGGTATGTGACAGGACAAAGGGCACATCCAGAATGTCCGTTTCAATTACAGTCACTAGTAATTAGCAACCAGCACCAACACTGCTGGCAGTACACCTGCCTTCTTAGCTGCAGATCAAGGTTCAGATTACAGCAGTGGATTTGATATGCCCCTTTCCCCGCTCCCACTGAGGACAAAGGGGCCTGGTCTCAGAGGATGGTGTTTGGCATGACAGATGACAGTAACAGGTATTAGCATGGCAAGAAGCCTGCAAGCACATCAGCATGTTCTGATGGGTTCTCATATGTGTCTGACAAAGCCCTAGAAAAGAATCTGGCTCACAAAGTTGTCGATTTATTTAACAACTTCCCAAAATAATTTTTGAGTTCCAAAAATCAATGGGGAAAGTTCATATTTCATTGATTTTGAAACCCAACAAAGACAAAAATCAATTGTACCTCCACCACTCTGGTTCTCCTGTTAAACACTGGCACCAAGACTTTTTTCTTTATGCTTCCTGCACCACTTGCTGGTTAATAGCATGAAAAGAAAAAAATAAATCCATGTTTCTAAACCTGAGGCAGTGCTTCACAGAGAGGAGGATCCACAGCAGCTCTAGAGCAGCAGCTGATACCCTGCCATGCACAGGCTGGCTTCTTACACCTCTCAAACTCTTCCCCCTTCATCCTGAGCCTGTACCTTCAAACTCTGGGAGAGCTACTCTCTGACCAGTGAACTTGCTAACAGGATGAACTGTGCTGCTGCTATTGGTAATGAAAAAGGGTTGGGGTTATGTTATATTGCAGCAGGAGCATGTTGTCCTCTGTACTTGCCTCCACTGCCTATGGGTCTTCCACAACATCAGCATTTCAAATGGTCCCACCCGTCTTGCAGCGTGTGTGGCCAATGGACCCACAGCCACCTCACAGATACCCATCTACACACTTGCAGGGCCTGGCACAGGGTTGTGGGTGCTCAGCTCATGGGCAGAGAACACCAATGTGGCTGTGGCTGCCCCTGCCCTTAGCCTCATGGCAGTCCCTGTTGGGGCTGCAAACAAGGTTTCACACTCTGGTTTGTCTCCACTTTGAGCATGCAGGACGCCAGACTGAAGGCCTCCAACCTCAGGGGATGTTACCGGAGAGCACAACTACAGACCTTGATAGCACAGTCCAATGGGAATAACAATAAATGCTGGATAAAGATAGAATGAGATTTTACTATTCCCCTAAGGTCAATGTAATACTTTCCTTAATAAAACAGCTGAGACCTACTGAAGGAAAAAAAAAAAAGAATCTCCCATATAATAGTGTCTCCTCTTTTAAAAATCTAGGACAAAGTGAAGAGTGCCAGACTGTCACTTCCCCTTGAGCAGCTAGAAAAAAGCCGTGCTTCCCTCCAGGAGACTCTGATCCTGGTTTATAAAAATCAGGGGGGGAAAGGAACTGTAAAGTACATTAACATCAACCGTTAATGAAAGTTAGCAGTTTAATTAAAGGAGTGAGCAACTTGTGCATGGAGAGATGAGAGGCACGCATCCATCTCTAGGATACACGTGACTTCTGTCCAGGCTGGCAGAACCCAGGAAACACATATGGGATGAGTGCTCCTGCTGTGGTAAACTGACCCCAGACTGCTCTGTCAATGACAGTAGGCAGAGACAGTCTTCCTGGGAAGAAGCCTGCCATCAGGACTTCACACGAGGGCTGCGACCACCCTTCAGCACTGAAGCCTTGATTTTGAATCTAAAGTCACATCGCCGAACTGTCCTTCTGATGTGTGTCACGTTTTTGGATTAAGTGGGTGGTAAAAAACATTGGCTAAAGTATTCATTTATTCAGATTCTCCCCAAAGTGGAGTTTAAGAGAGTATTAGCCCTTCTTCTGATGTTTAAAACAAGGCCCAACCACAGAAGGATGCAGGCACATGCAACATATACCTACACATCCCTAGATCCTGCTGAACACAACCAGCCTGTCCAAGCACACTCGCAGCCCGAAGCAGTCCCACAGTATTGCTTTGACAACAGGATCCAACCCTCAGAGAATGCAAAAGGATCCAGATAGAAAAAAGTTAATTTGTGGAGGAGAAAGGCATACTCAGCCCTGTGCATGAGACAAGGTGATCTTTTATTGGCCAGGTTTCCTTTTAAAGGTGTTTCTTTTACACACAATATGTACTTTGTACGAAGTCCCACCTTCATCTTCTGCCCCGACATCTGCCCCTTTCTGTACACCATCTCCTACCTGCTCATGCCTCTTACCCTTGCCCCTCTCACCACACACACTCTTTAAGCCCCTCTTTTCGTTGTTGCTGTGGGGACATGGTTTTAGCTGTTGCTCTTTGCCAACACATCGCATAAACTGTGAGCTTGGAGTAGCTCTCTCTTTTCTCTCTTTCTCTCTATGATAACTAATTTGCATCCCGTAACGTGCAGAAAGAATCTCACACTGGAGATAAAAGGTGAAGAAGCACTTTGGCCTGGAGAGTCTTGGGCTGCCCATCTCCCGCTACCAGCACACTCCTGGCTCTCCTGGCAGAGGGATGCTATGGCCATTTTGCACAGGCTCTGGTCTATGTGCTTCTTCGCTTCCAGTTTTGCACTGCTGACCACCTTGCAGCTACAGAGCAGTATCTCCCACTTCCAGGAATCCCAGTCACACAGGGCCGCTCACAGTGCTGTTTACCAAATACACCAACCTCATCTCAAAGACCATGAGCAGAAACACCAGGTAGAAAACACACACACCTCATCTCCAAATGCCAGTAGGACATTTGTCCAGGGTCACAGCTCACCAGCCGCCTGAGCAGCCCTTGACAGGAGTGACCCAATATTGCTCAGCACAGCTGGTAGACAACACCAAGCTGGCAACACTCAAGTGTCTTGTTAGTAGAGCTCTAATGCACTGAGTGCTTCTCTCAGCCTGGGCATCCTGAGCCTCTCTCTCTCCTTCCCCCATCTGCCTAGTTCCTCACAAATGGGAAATTAAGTTTTTGGGAGCTGCTACCCAGCTACCAAAGTTCCCTGCAGCAGGCTAGCAGCTACGGAAGAGACCACCACATAAGCACAGGAAGGCAAAGGAAGACCTCCTTGCCTCAGGAGCCCAGCCGAGAAGCCAGAGCAGAGCTCTTGGCAGGTTAGCTACCAACCCCACAAGCCCTTTACAAAACCATGGGAAAATGCCACTTACCTTACTGGGGAGAGCAGCAGAACCTCATGCAAATACCAGAGCTCAGAGGAAACCAAGCCCCAAAGGCTGGCAGGGTGGTGACAGGCTGGTGACAGGATGCAGGTGGAGTCCAGCCCCTGGGAGCGTGCTGCCACCTCAGTGCTGCTGCCTCTGTCCTGGTTCAGACCTGCCTTTGCCATGTCCCAAGAGTGTCCTGCAGGAGTCCTTCTGCAGTGGCAGAGCCCTCACCCCTGCCCTGCCACGAGCAACCCTCCTCGAGGGGACAGGGGCATCTGTGAACCCATATGAGCTCCCCAGCCACTGCCTCCACATGCTGTTCCCTGCCCTAGCCTGCACTCAGCTCACATCTGCTGCATCCAAGGTCCTGAAAAGGGCCTGGATTTACTCCTGATCTGGAAGTCACGGGTACTGACAATGTCGGAATCAGTTTCCAGATATATCTCTCTATCATCACCCATGCAGCAGAACAGGCTCCAGAGTCCCAGCAGCATGCAGACCAAGTTACTTGACCTGCTGCTCCCAGCCCTGCCCTAGCTTACTCTGTGAGCTTCAGCAGTGCCAGGCAACTCCAGAAATGCAATGGGCATTACTCATCTCCCAAAGCTGCCACAAGGGCTAATTGCTTGACACTCGGTTGCAATGCCCTCCAGAAGATGAAGGTGTGGTTCAGCACAATCATGATGTGGCTCATTACAGAAGTTAGTATTTACTAGATAAGGGAAATGGCATCCCAGGAGCAGCAGCATCAGGAAGCAGCCTCCTTCCCTAGCATGATGTGATTTTGCAGGAGCAGCAGGGCCTGCAGTGCTTGGATTCCCTTTCAGCTGGTTCTGCTATGAACCCTTGTGCTCCCCCTTCAGCTGCTGTCATCATCTCACTGGTTTCAGCTGTATCTAGGAACGGATTGAGCTCTTACTTAGCACGGTTATATTCTTGTGGTATTCCACTTCACATCTTTCTAGTGCCTATTCAAGTACTTTCTTGTGACTGAGAAGGAGAGTGGCTCCAAGTCCTACAGGGCGCTGGCAGAGTGACGTGACTGCTAACTGGGGAGCAAGTGATAGCCAAGCCATTGGCTGCCACAGCCACCTCTGGGGCAAAGACCAGGGTTCCCCTCTTCTCCACTGGCTGGTGGAGCATTATCTCCTCTGCCCAACACTATCGTGCAGATCCACATGCTGCTGCCAGTCACCTACTGCACTCAGAAGCCTGGCAGCAAGTCCCTGGCTCCCATCACTGCCAGACCCACTGTGGGGTTCCAGGGAAGGTGAAGGGCATGGCTCCCCCTCCACATGCTGTAAGGGTTTTAATCCCAGCACTGTAAATGTGTGCAAGGACAAGCATGTGCAATAGAGCCATGAGGTGAAGCTTATTTTGTCATGCCTTCAGAAAGACAGAAACCAGGAAACACATTTTATCTAGCCTCTCCCTAGACACATCTCTGTCCCCGTTTCTTTATTGGTGGCTTCACGGTTTACTGCCTTCATGTGACAGAGAGCTGCTGCCATGAGGTCAGGGGACAGGACGCAAGAGCAGCTTCTTTGTTGGACTTGTTTAGTGGGTGTATTGAGATTTTCAGTCCTTTGCCAGCTTCCACAGTGAACACGTGTTCAAAAAAAAGGGAGCAGAAAGAAAAAAAGATATTAACAGGATCAAAGCCTCAATGCATCCCATCCCTTCCCCCAGCTGCTGCTGTGTCTAATCATTTTCATAGTGTATCAGAAAGTGTGAAATCACTGATCAGTTTTATGATAGAGATTTTCATCACAGAAGGTGGGACATGAAACCTTCCTTAATACAATTGCAGCTACCAACTCCCCCCCTTACCCAAGGTACTACTGGGGAAAGCAATGAGACAAAACACTCCAAACCAGGTCACCTCTTTTCTTGGATGGGAGCACACAGAGGAGTGCCAGTCCTTGCTATAGAAACCTCAGAGGATGCTGTGATGCTGAGGAGTGGGAGTTCCCTTCGCAGATTTCTTACCAGCACACAGTAAATAAGACACTTCCACACTTACTCCAGGGCCTACTGCCTGGAAAAGGCTCTTGCACCTCTCAGCAGCAGCAAAGGCAGAGCTCCGAGCCCAGGCACCCTGTCTGTGAAGCATGAAGCACCCAGACTAGCCTCCAGGCACTCTTACATGTCTGAGCATTGCATTCCTCTCATCCGGGTCGGGTCAAAGGTCTCCACATCCTGTAGAACCAATTCAGGAAAAGCAAACTCATGAGCTTTGGATGCCTTCTCTGGGCTTTTGGAGAACATGAGGACAACCTGCCCCATCTGCATCCACAGCTTCTAGAGGAGGTGCTCCCCCTCACACAATGCATTTACAGAGGTAAGTGCAATGAGGTTCTGACCAGTCCCAACGTTGCTGCAGTGCACAGGGGGAGATGCAGAGAGCTTCCAGTCACTTTAGCAGGATACAGATTATGAAGACATCAAGCCAAATCCCGATGCTATGGAAATTAGCTGGAACTTTGTCACTGTGAGCAGGATAGCCCATGCTACACTATGGGAGCTGCTGGAGGGCCTGGAGAAGCAGCACAGAGCAGGGGAGGGCAGAAAGCAAAGCATGCTGTGTCCAGTATCTTCCAAGGGGGATTTAAAGAAGCAGAATGAAACTTGGACTCTGTCCAGAACATCACAGTCAGCAGCCCACTGGTGGAGTATATCAGACCTTTAATGACAACTGCTGAGTTGATGCCTGCTACTAACAAGCAAGATCACAGACAAACAGGTCATTGGTTTGCTCCTGACCTTGAACTGGTCTGGAAGCTGCTGCAGTCACACTGGCATTGCCTCAGCCTCTCAGAGAGACAGTGCAACATGCATGGAGGCCTCCTGATGCAGCCTGTATCTTTTTTGTGCACTGAAGGACCTTGTCCTTCGTACACCACCCTGGGATTACACTCTGTTTATTACTTAATGAAGCAGGTGGAGAAGGGGATTACCTAGGACAGCAACAGTTCTCCTGCTTCCCTGGCATGGGATGGTGCTAGCCAGCACAGGTGAAGAGACAGTCCTAATAGGCACCTGCCTTGACCATGTCCAGAAGGGAAGGCTAGTGTGGGCCAGGTTAACACACACAGGAGCAGTGCTATGGTCCAAACTGGACCAAACACATCAGAGCACCTGGACAGAGAGAAACCCTTGAGCCAGCAGGATACAAAACTAAATCATAGTTTTATGGGCTAGGATAAAAGGGGGAAGGTTTTGAAGTCTGCAAAGTATTTATTCTCCTTTCTGCTGTGTTTTTTCCTTACTCCTTGTTTTAATGTGATGGATCACCCCATAACAACAGGCATTCGCTCTGACTGACACGTACACCCAGGATAAAGGAGAGCAGGAAATTGGATCTGAGGTTCCATACTGTATTTCAGTGAGTTCTGGAGCCACCAGAATGAGATACGTGGTTGGATTGCTGGTGCCATCACACTCCCCACAGCTGCAGACATGCAGCCCTGTGTTCAATTTCCTGCTGTCACTCATAGTGTCTAGTGCACAGCCAAAGAACAGGAGTATGAAGCATATCTGATTTAGAAATGTACATGAATGAGGCATAAGCCCTGGTTACAGTAGGAAATTGAACTGTTCATGAACACAGTTTTCACCAGGGAGCTTCCTCCTCTCCCTAACTCCCCCACGCTGTGTTGTCCAGGGCTTAAAGTCACAACTGTTGCCTCTTTCACCAAGACACAGATGAACTGGTTTAGTACTTGCTTTTCTAGCCCCACTTTCTCTGTGCACTGAGAGGAAAGCTCTCTCAATGTGTACCCTGTCACTTCTCCCTTCCTCCCTTGTCCCAGCTACTCTGCGCCATGGCAGAGGTGATGATGATGATGATGGCTTGACTTCGCAAATGAAGATTTGGGAAGGGCTTTACCAAGAGCACACTACTTAATTGCCTTTAATCTGGCACCCTCTGCATCCCACTGGAAAAGTCGGTTTGCCTGCTGAAGGGGACAAAGAAGGGAGGGGCAAGGGTAAATTTCCATGATTAAATCTCCTTTCGGTTCCAACGTGGCTTTGCAGGAGCTATCAGGACATTTGGAATCTGTTCCCATTGCAGGCTTTGCTGGGTCCTCAAAACCGAACCCCATCAGACACTTCCTCGGCTGTTAGGCAGGCAGGAAGGCACTCTTCCAGAAGGACCATGAGGCTTACAGAAGCAAAGCCAGCCCTCATGTGGCACTGGGACACTACGTTCCGAATCCTACACTGCTGATATTTTGAATGAGATGAAGCCTGTGAATCCCAGCCTGGAGAAAAGCATTGCTACTGGCGCCTCTCTCTGAACTGGACTCAAACAGCTTCATATCCCAGGGGTTTTGGAGTGCAGATCCTAGCTCAGTCCTCATTCATCCTTTGCTACAAAGAACCATTTGCACTTCTAGATTGCAGCCCGGACCAAAAATAGGTGCAGTGAAATACTCAGGCAAGGTTTTTGCTCAGGTACAGCCAGCCAGTCCTAAAACACATGGAGGTTTCATTAAAATGGTATTTTTACTTCAAATCTATGGGCTGGACAAGCATCTGAACATGCACGAGGTTAAATTGCTTCCCAGCTTTTGGGAATCTGCACTCCATCCCCATGGAAAGCTATTCCAATTGCCACACCACCTGAAAACCACCCAGCAATAATATTCTTTACCTTCCTGGCCCATAAGGCTGGACTGTAAAAGACAAGATATTGATGCAGCAACCTGATGTAATCAAGAGCTATAAAAGGCAAAGCAGTAAATCATTCAGATTCATCTGTCTGTCTGTGCACTTAGCTGCTCTTGATGTTTTCTAAAGCATCCAATAAATAAAACTGCATTTAACAGTCACACAGCAATTTTCCTTGCAAACCCTTGGGCTTGCACAAGCAATGGGGGGTGGTGGGGAAGGAATGTGGCTGGGAAGTAGGTCAAGAACTGTCCAGAATTATGAGTTCTTTCTCTTTTTGTTCTTTCCTGCAGGTGAGTCATTGAAACTTATCTCACTATTGAGCACAGCTGTTGAAAAAGTGGCTCTTGCTGCTTCCAGGGTTAGAGTCAACCATATTCTTTATTGACCTTTCCCTCAGTGCTCTTAGGAATGATCATCAAGCCCACTTATAAGACCTAAAATGAGAGCTGCAGGTCTGACAGGAGCTTGTGCAATGCAATCTGGAAATGAAGTTAGGTCTGTCTTCAATGCTTTGGTTAGGACCATCAAGACCTGCCCTAGAGGGCAGGAGAAGCCAGGGCAGAGGCAGAAATGCTGGGTGCAGCTTCCCCCCTGTTGCCCAGAGCTGTGAGATCAGGTAAGCTGGAGAAATACACACAAGGGCAGTAGCAAAAGAGGTTCTTACCCTTACAAAAGAGGACCAGGAGCCCAGAATCCTCTACACAGCACAGAAGTGGGTCGAGGTCCGCTCCATGCCGGGAACTCTGATTTCAGCACAACCCACAGAACCACAGAGGCACCTTATAGGTTTCAGATACAGTAAAGCACATTTTTGTTCCAGTCCGTGAGACAAGCTTTGCTTTTCCTCTGCATCACAAGACTCTGGTTTCCAAAGAATCCGTCAAGATATAAAGAAGGTAAATGAGATCAGTGATTCCCATCAGCTTTTAAAGCAACTGAAGAGACACTTGAGGAGCTGGAAAGAACCATAGGTTATGCAGAAACAGAAGAACTTTCTCATTTAACAGAATTCCTGAGAAGCAGGGGAAGACAAAGCCTCTTTCTTCACCTACTTGGCCCCAGCAATTAGACAAACCCTGAGGCCTCCTGAGAGATAAAACAGTACCAGTAGCTCAGGCTTTCAGTAAAACACTGTGGACTACCTCACCAGCCTCACCAGAGCACATCCATTGCAGGTGAGTGCTGTTGAACCAGGCAGCTCTGGAGGTGGGTGGCTGGTGCCCAAGGTTCCCTGACACTTGCAGAGCTACTTTAACTTACCCCAGCTGAAGATTTTCCCCATTGGCTGACATTTAACTGCCCCGGTTTCTGCAGGATTTATCAAGAAGTCAGGCATTCAAAGTGACTCATCCCAGCTAAGCCAGAGCCAGCAAGAGCTGTCACACTGCACAGTACTCTGGCTGCCCAGGGGGGTGTCAGTAATGCAGAGTGACCGGATCCTCCTTTGCCTCATTAACTTGGGCATCAGTGGTGTGTTGCAGGGCATCCGTCATGTTGGATAAACCCCTTCTGTGCACTAGAGGTGTGGGTGATGGGAGACTCTCCCTCTGTTTTGCAATGGGGAAATGTTCATACCAACACTGCGGCAAACTTCAGTTACACCAGAGCACGTACAGAGCAGCCCAACTGGCTTGCATGCAGCTACACTAGGATAAACAGGAAGAAAATCCCTAATTATAATAACCTGTCAAGTATCTTGCACCTTCCCCCACTCTCTTCCATTGCCTTCATAGCCTGTGTCTCTCCCTGTCAGCTTGCTCCTGATTTTTTAATGGGTTTGCAGTATATTTAGACTGAGGATAAAGCTTACATGCGAGCAGGTAAATTGGAGGCAGCAGAGCAGTACCCCACAAAGCCTGGAGGAGGATGTGGCATGTGCTCCCAAAGGAGCTGGGCACTGTGGTCAGCAGCAGGTCCTTCATTGCTAGGCTCTGGTAACAGGCCTATGTGTGCATGCAACAGATTAATTTTACTCCATGGGCCCCCTTCATTCTCCTCCTGGTTCCAAACTCTGGGCTTGGACCACACGCATTTCTCACTAGAGGGCAGCAGGATGCATTTAGAGATGGACACAACAGAGCCAGCTCGGCTACAAGTCAGTCCAGCCCTTTGGATCCAGAGAGAGCAATAAATAGGACAATACACAGGCCACGGTCTGGATGGTGCTACCACTAGCAGAACCAGTACATGGGGCCAGGAGGGAGCTGGCCTTGCAAAGCCCTGGCCAGGTGGGCAAATGGACGGTTTTGCATTCGGAGTTACACTAAAGAGTCCAGGGCAGCAGTGCCTGACATTAATATGTTTGGCACATCATTAAAAGGAGGAGTAAATGAAATGGGAGGCCAGAGCATCAGCCTTGATGTAGCACATGAAAAGATACGTTTGTTATCAGAAGATCTGAGACAAGGAGGCGCCTCTGCAAAAAACCCTACCCAAATGGCTACAGCAGAAGGTTCAGTTGCCGAACAACCACATGATGGGCAGGAATTTGGAAAGAGCTGCTTCTCCCTCCCAGACACACAAACCTGCTTTTCCCTGGCTTGTTCCAGAGAGAAGAGTTATGCAGGAAGGAGATGTGAGGTGAGGCTCTGTTCAAACAACAGAACAGCTAAAAGATGTGGAAAACCAAACTGAGTGCACAAGACGAACTGAGCAGTTAACACTGAAGCAATACAATGTTTGTCACCGGGATCTCTGGAGTGAAAGAGAAGTGGAAATTACTCAGTGTGGGCAGGCAATCCTCTGTTTGAACAGTGGAAACAGCATTTTTAGGTTTACCGTAACAGCCAGATTAGTCCAAGGGCATCGAAGGTAGCTCTCATTTTGTGGGCCAGGGATTTTCCATTCCAGTGCAGGCTGGAGCTGATGGACACAGGGCATCAACTGCAGCCATCATCAGCTCAGACCCATTCCTACTCCATAGCTCCTTGCCTGACACCATCTGGGTAACTGAGCCAAACTATCTTGGCCTCCTCCTGCAGATGGGTGTCTCCAGTGGAAGGCTGTTGTCACCATGGCCAGTCATCACTCTTCACTCACAGCCTTCAATACTGGTTTAACCATAAGGGAGGAGCAGCTTGCATTGCCGCAGTGCTGTCCCGTGGGATACTGATAGCCATTTGGATAAACCACTGACAGGGGAGGTATGAGAGAGCCTCAGTCTGCAAAGCTGAGATAGCTAAACACCAAGCCATCCTTAGTCAGGCGGTGATTCTGGGACACAGATCTGCCAGCGTAGGAGCCAAGGACAACCATGGCCAGCTCCTTCCAAACCCATGCACAGAGGGAAGAAAGGTTTGTGCAGCATTAAAATTAGCTTCTCCAGCAATATTTGGACCTCCAAATGCTCCAAATGGTTTAAGATGGCTTCCCAGAGCAATGAGGTATTCCTATGTGTCTGTATGCTCTGTCACTCTGTGATCCCAGCAGACTGAAAGATTACCCAGGCGGAACAAGACAAGAGCACAAGTAATTTGCCTGTGTTGTTAGGGAAATGGAAGCAGGACAGCAAGACCCAGCCCTACAAATGGTTAAGTATGTAATTCTTAATTACATAGTTAAGCAAAGCCTAGGGTAATTTAGTAAGTTAAGCATATAATTCCACTTTAACTGACGGGTAAGTCCCTAAAGTAAATGCTTACGTGTACACAGGGCTGCTCCCTAACTCAACCAATACTAACTGGGAGCTGGAGAGCCCTCACTTGAGTGGCCCTGTGGATCCTTTAGCAAGGTACTGTACACCAGTGTGCACACAAGTGGACAACAGAGCCACATCCTGGATTTGCACGACAATTCCAAGCCACCAAGAGTGCAGCTCTGGATGAGAATAACCCATGTTTACTAGAAGAGGGGTAGATGGGGGAACATACACAGGGCACACAGGCTGAGGAGGGCTGGCCTGATCCACACTTTAGGGCAGGCAGCCCTAAAGCCACCCCAGCAGAAGGATCTGCACCTTTCCATCTGCCAGCAGAGCTCCAGCAGCCAGCCAGCTCACCTCTTCTCACCCCAGCACAGCTGTGCTGTGAGGAGCTTGTTGCACAAACCTGTCTACTTCTTAGGTGCACCATCTATAAAATCAGGTTAAAAATAGATATCCACCTTTAGAAAAGTATCTGGAGATCCTCAGGTGAGTGCTGCACAAATAGAGACTGTCATCATTAACAACCAAGAGGAAAATAAACAGCGAGGGGGGAGGGAGATCTGCACTGAGACTTTTGAGAGGAAAAAAACTATTGCTGTCACATTTACTCCTTGAAAAATTTCCTCAACTCTGATCAGGCTAAACAGAACTAGCAATGAGCACAGGGCAGGCTGCCTGCCTGGGGCTGCCGCTGAGCCAGCGCCTCTCCCCAGCAGCTGAAGGAGCATCACCTTGTCCTGGGAGACAGGAGCAGAGCATGCCTTGTCCCAGGAGGTGTAGGGGCAGCACAGTGGCTGCAGGACCAGGCTCAGCTCCCTCCACTGGTGTTTGAAGGCTTGCTGCTCTTGAGGAACCTCCATACTCTTAGAGTGAAGTTTTCCATTTCTGCATTCAAGTCAAGACATGAAGCTGTGTATCAAGTGAAAATACACCAGAAAGGAGAAAAGAAAGCTGGCAGTGTGGCATAATTCATCTTATGGGTGGCTGTCATGTGGCAAGAGGTAAACATGAAACAAAAGTCTTGGTACTGAAAAAACATCACACTTCTGCTGGTGTCAGTACAATGGAGAACAGACTTAATTTGACACTCAAGGAAGAGGTGGAGGGAAGAAGGGAAAGAGGCAAGGATTGCTTGCCACTCTTGGACATGTAAAGGAGGCTCTGGTGAAACAGGACCTGTTTAAAGGATAACAGCACTAATTGTGCATCTACCTTGCTTGGTAAGGAAGGTCACCTAAGCCACAGATAGCACCTTCACCAAGGCACAGGAAGCTGCAGTGAATTGCCGTGCACACAACAGTCAGCCCCCTCAAGCAGTTGTGTCCCTCCTGCTTCTTTACCTTCCTGGGCACTGAACAATGTGCTAAAACCCAGTGCAAATCACTCCTCCAGCTCTTACAGCTGGTGCCCACCTGCCTCTGCCAGAGCTGGGCCCAGGGACACAGAGTGAACAGCTACAAGTGACCTCTAATTGTCTCAGCTTCATGCCAACAGCACCAAGGAATTTAACCACAGCAGAGGATCGTTGTTCTAGGTATTGTGTAAATGCAGGGAGACTAGGCTTTGACTTCTTACCAGCTTATGAAGGCTAGGAAAAGGGTGGAAACAACAGGGAATTACTGCCTTTTCCTAGATGCAGCAGAGCAATAGCATGTGATTACAAGAGGAGAGTCTAACAGACCTCATCTGCCTCCTTAGAAATTAAGGGACAATTTCTTTCAACAGCAGCATCAGTAATTTCTCCAATGCCAATACTCAGCTCAAAATAGACAGCACAAATGCTCATTGGCCTCTCAGAGGTGAACAGTAAACATGCATTCATTGTTGAACAGATGCCCTCCTCTCTTCCTCATGGTAGATCTTTATCTTTCTGCCTAAGAAGCAAGCAGAAATGAGCACTGCTAAGTAGCTTCCATTAAGATAATGTCACCTTGCTAGGGCTGCCTACTCTCTGGGCACGACGTGGTGAACATCCCAAAGCATGTTGCATATGATGAGTTTTATTCCAACTGGATATAGTTTGGAGGGTAGAATCACCTGGGAAGAGATGCTTGAGAAGACCATAGGCAGAGATGCATGATGGAGGAAGTAGAGCGGAGGAGCTGGGAGAGGAAGGAAGCTTGCAGCAAGGAGAAAATGGTTCTGCCCTGGCCAACACTAATATCTCTCAGTCAGTCTGTGACTCAGTCAATCCACTCTGAGCATGACATTTTCCTTGGGAGAACACGTCCTCTCTCCAGTTTCTCTGCTCTAATGCACTGATGCTTTCATTTCAAAAGGTGAAATGATTACAAGGGATGCTAAAAATACACACGGGCTTTCATTCCACTCCCCCGTCTCTGGTGGAACAGAATTTCCATCTTTCCTGTTAGCCAACAGAGATTTTATCTGAAAGATGTTCAGGGGCACCAGACCGTTTCTTTCTTTTCATTATCTCCCTCCTTTATACAACATTTACAGCCCAGTCTAGTTCTTTGGGTGACCATCAGTTAGCACTCTCCCAGCCCAACCAAAGGAAAAAGCTTTTCTCCTACCCATCATTGGATCTGCCAGCACTTCAGCATGATTAAAGGTCTAACCCAGTAATGTCCAAGTTTCCCATGCTGTTGGCCACTTTATCTACTATCTGAGGCTCTCACAGCCCCTTCCTTGCCATAAGACTGAGTACGCAGCATACACACAGAGCTGGGGCTCATCACATGTGCAGCAGCTGCATGCTCCCGCAGAACACAGGCCTCCCAGAGGACAGACACCACAAAAGCCCTCCCAGCTCCTGACACTCGTGGCTGCCCTGCAGAGATAGGGGCTTGGAGACCAGTGCACAGGCTGGGTAAGTTGTCCTTCCAGGGGATACAGCTATGACGCACATATCAGGTGCTCCAATACTCATTCCAGAACAGAGATGAATATCCAGCAAGTGTCTATTGTACAAAGCCAGCTGAGCATTTAAACCAGGAGGGGTTAGATAAAAATAAAAAAAAAAAAAAAGTTAATGATACAAATGTTAAACTTTTCTTGCTTCAAATGCTTAATGTACTTGCAATTATGCTAAAATAAATATATATATGTATATATACACACACACCAGCCTACAGATGATATCAGACTTTATGCAGGGGAGCTCTTCAAACTGATGAGAAAGTATTTAATAAAAATACAGTTTATTCATGTAACATTAAGTCAGTAGAAACCTTCTCCAGCTTTAAATGCTTTTACGTCACATCTGAAGCATTTTCTTTTTCTGCTATGGTTTGAAAGACGTATCCAAATACTAAGTTATGGTAATTCCTGCTTATGCATTAGGTATTCAAAATAGAATCCTTAATTGCAAGTTGCAAAAGCTATAAATGGCAGGCAATAAATCTCAACAACAGAGGATCAAAAGGGAAGAAAAACCAGCAACATGGCTGTTTTTATGTAAAACCAGGACACATTAATCTGGTACAAGACCTCAGTTGTTAGAGGGAGAATTTTACCTCAAGCAACAGATTAATGAAACACTCCTGTATTAATAAGATTAAGGAGATGCAAACACTTCTACGCAAAATCATTGTCAGTATCCAAAAAACCCTCAAGCTTTTCATTGCGCTTTTAGAAGGAAATGCCCTTTTACCTCTGATTTGTACACACAAAAGCAGGGAACTATTTAATAGATACCTCTTTTAATAAACACTCTAAAATTCTCACTTCAAAATTGCATAGAATAAATGGATGTCTGAAACCATTTTAACCACTTCTTTTGTGGTCCCCCATGAGATGACTTTAAATTAAAGACTCTTTCACATGTGCTTGGACCAACTGAAACAGTTTTCCAGCTCCTATGATACAGAGTCAAAAGTGAACTAAATATATTTTATAGACATATTTTGATGTATAGGAATGTGTATATATATACATAAATAAATGCTAAGAGTTTCAAAAAGCTCCAGAGACATTCTTCAGAGCTTCTGCCTCAAGGACAGCACAGCCCGCACCCTCTCCATGTCCTGATCAAACCACTGACTCGTGGTGCGAGAGCTCTGCGAGGACCAGGGCACTGAGCCACAGTGCCCAGGAGGGACTGACAGTGATGCTGCCAGGCCCTCACTGCACAGGATATTCCATTTCTACAGAAACTTGAAGAAAACAGATGTTTTCCTTCCACTGAGCCACCAGCAGTGCCCTGCCCTCCCACTGCACAGGCTCTCTGCTGTAGTTCATTCCAGTCTGTCTGTGGCTCTGGAGCAAGCCAGCCATACAGAGCAGCAGTCTTCCAGCAGCCTTCCCAGCTCAGCATGATTTCCTCATACAACGACATCCCTAACCACGACACGAGGAAGAACAAGAGCCTGGCAAAAGGGGCCAGCAGCTAGCATGACACTTCTCTAGTTCAGCTTCTAACGGGATAATGAAGTGTGATTTCAGGTACTAACAGCTTCTGTTAGACATCAGAGGCCTGAGACCATGTACTCACAAAGAGAAAGAAGCTATCCTTCGTAAACAGATTTCACTTGGACTGAAAATTTGCAGTGTTTATTCACTGATTTATTTCAGGAAAGCTGTTTCAGTGGCTTCCCTGCCATTATTGATTCAAATACATTTGCTAATTATTTGGAACACAGTTGAGATTTGCCCAGCTGCTGCAGTTATCTGGGATTTACCAAACAAGAGTCACCAACTGATAAATGTGGTTCTTCCATCAGACAACCCATTGGATTACTTACACACTGGAGCAAGGCTCACTGCCACATATGGAAATGACAGCCTTGCTGTCCCCTGAGGACAGCCCAAGCACTCCTAGGTCTGTTCAAAGCTCTTCAAAGAGACATAGATAGAGCTTGCCTTCAAAGTAACTGTAGTTTATTATTTATTTCTACCTTTTCCTTTTTTAGTAACAAAACAGTCATAATTATTAATCATGATTGTTTTCAGTGAATCTAATTGCAGTGTTCCCTAAAGCGTAGCAACACTCCCTCCATGCCCAGCCAACTGAAATAGAAAAATCACATCCCAAAAATAGCAGCAAGAGACAGTGAACAAAACCTGGCCTCCCACAGCTTGTGCCATTAAACCAGACACATATTTGAGACAAAATCAGCTGGGAGACTTAAGAGTCTGGAAGACATCACTACATTTCCAACAAAAGCCAACCAGAGGTTTCCTGCAGCAGAAATCTCCTTCATCCCTCCCTATGCCAAGGCATATAGAGCTGGCTGGTACTGCCCCAGAAGAGGTTTTAGAAAGTACTTGGCCAGCTGTCCTTAGGTGGAAAGCAAATTCACAACATCCTCCATGTACCTCCTCTACAAAGGGTAGCTGCAGAGACAAGGATGGAGTTTTTAAATGATCTCTGCCAGCACAAGGACTGAAAGATATCCTGTAGTTACAGGGTTTGATGTAGGAAAGCTGGAGTGAAATTCCTTTATTCAAGTTACACACAAGGTTCTGCTCTATAATTTTATGGTCTCTTCCAGAGATCATATATATGGTTTCTTGAGTGACTTAGGAAAAAAAAAAAAACAAAAATAACAAACAAACCAACCCCCACATGCATCATGTACTTATACTCATGTATATATCACAAGCTCTAACAGATGCACCAAATTCCTGTCACAATAGTTAAAATGGGCCACAGCTCAGGAAGGGAAGGCATAGAAAAACTCAGCATCCCAACAAAATCCCAAACAAAATAGCCTCCAAAGTTTTTTGCCTGGGGCATCAGCATCTTACTCCCCTTTCTGACTGCTCAACAAACTTTTCTATTGCAGATTAATAGGTCCACGTATAAAAACCAGGATTAGGCAAGGTCTTCAGGCGCTAAGTCCAGCTGGCAATTACAGTGGCCCTTGTAGATATTAGCTTTGGATTAAAAAGTTTACAACTACCAAAACTAGAAAAATATGCTTATATTACCATGGTACTTTAAGGCCTTCCTACGTAAGAGAGATTTTTTTGCCTGGTCCCAGAAGATGCAGGGGTGCAAAGCTCTCAGAGGACTTTACCTGTGGTGTCTTCCAAAATGTTTTGGTTTATATTTTCTCTAAACATTAAAGTAATTAGAAAAAAAACAACCAAACAAACACAAAAACCCCAACCCTATTGCAGGTAAACATATCTGTTGGCCTCCAACTGCACTGCAATTTCTCCCACTCTAAAAAGCCCAGACTCACCTGCCTTTTGAAACCGAATTCAGGCCAGTGCATCTCAGCTGTGTTTGAAAGGCAGTTTAAAGGGGACTTCTAAAAGCTTCCAGGTCTCTTAAAGAGCCTGAATGACAATAGTTACAGATGGAAAAGAGCTAGGAGGTCACTGACTCCACCATGCTGCCAGGACAGAAGAGTCCCCAAAGAGAGGAGGTTCCAAGACGTAACTGGTACTACACTTGACCTTAGCCCAAAAGCCAAGAAGCAATAACGGGGAGGGGACAGAGCATAAAAGCAACTGTCAGCTGTAAAAGAGCTATACACGCTGCAGACGAGATTCAGGCAAACCTCTTTGGAATAATACTTAGAATTTATCATGTTAGGCAGATGGTATTTGAGTTGCTGCTCTTCATACATAACCCTGAAAGGTCTGTGCCAGTTCTCTACTGTAATAGTAATGCTGGTTTGCACGTAACAAGAAGCCTGAAGTAGCATCAATAACATTGTCTCACACGGCCAGTTTGCTGACACACTGTTCGTGCCCTTGCTGTACACAAGATTATCTTTAATGACAGAAAATATGTATTTATTGCTCCCTCTTGACTTGAAGGAGACTATGAATCCTCTGACCTTGTTGCTCATACAACATGAACTTTGGCTGAAGGATGCTCTATGCAAGACTTCGCTTTTCAAGTAGGAAAGATGTATTCCCGCTTCAGACAGCAGACAGGACTGTATTCAGTGCTGCCCAAGAAACCCTGTGGCATGACTTCCCCTTGTCTGTGCCATAGTTTTCCCTGGGAAGGTAGCTTAGATACATTACCACTATAGTAGGCAACACTGGGATTCCAATTTCTATCTAAACACCAGTATGACAGAGTAAGATATTTACTAATTTTTGTAATAATAATTTACTGAGATAATCTTTATTCAAGCTGTCAAGAAACTCAGCAGCTTCTCAAGAGAAAGAAGAAATAAGACATTTAAAAATATGGCAATATCAGAGCTACCCCAATTTTCAAACTCATTCAGAGCCCGTAACTCTGCCACAGAGGGCTCAGGAAGGAAAACTCGAGGGCACTAGCAGAAGAACACAGACTCTCACTGTTTTTGCAAGCACCCATCCAAATGTTTTATTTTAACTTCCATGTATGTCAAAAATTGAGTCCCCCTGACTGCTTACTAAATGAAATTTCTTTGGGTCCAGCTCACCCAAAGAGAGTCTTGTAAAAGCAAAGTGATCCAAACTCATAATCTAAGTGCCTTGCACATCAGCAGAAGGGAAGAAGAAGTGGAGCACAATTCAACATCCACTTTGGTAGACATCCACCTTTGTATGAGGTGATCACTGTCTGCATGCACCTTGATGTTAACGTCTGCCTAGACACTTGACTTCAATGGAGCTACCATGTGTGTCAGTGGGAATATTAATTCTCTTCTGTATAACCTGGGCAGGCATTTACTGAAGAGAGCCAACTAAGGCAACCATCTTCATCCCTCAGAGGTGCTTCATGCCAGTCCCCACCTTGGCAAGGCACTGACTACAATGGGATGCTATGCTCCAGCTCTCCACTGTCTGTGTACAGAAAACAGAATTCAGTCTTTGGGGCAGCCTTAAATGTGTGTGTGTGTAGGTACGTACGTATGTATCTATCTATCTACTATATTTGATATATAATGCACACTGTCTAAAAAAAAGCTGTAATGGTCATAGGGCAGCACATGAGACCTTAAGGTATTATATATTCTCAAAATTTCAGATCTGCTATACCTCTTCATGCAAAGAAAGAAGAAAGCAGTTGAATCCTCCAAGAGAGAAAGAACAAGGACAAAAGAAAAAGGCACAGCAATACCTTGGTTGACTGCTGAAGGAGTTTCTAGATCATGGTTATCTCTGTGCAGGGAGCACAGAGCAGAACTAACACCTGTTCTCCCACTAGTTTCTTGGCATTATGTGAACACACAGAGAGGGAAATGCAAAAAGACTGTATGGAATATGTCAGCTGATGTGGATAGAGTTTGCCAGCAACAGAACTAAAAAAAAAAGAAAACTCAAGAAAATATACTCCTATTTGGCAGAAGTCTTGGTGGTTTTAATCTTAGGGAGCTGTAGACAACCCACGCATCCTTCTATTGCTAGCAAAGAAGATGGGGGGGGGGGGCAACAATAGACTCCTCAGGGATAAACAGCTGTGAGACCTGTGTATGATATGACACATGCAGAGGTTACTATCAAGTTAGTGAGGTTGATCTAAAATAATAATGTGGAAATCTGGCTTTGCCAGGACATTATAGCTGCACTTTGAAGATCATATACAGTATTTGTTAGCTGGATCTGACAGGTAACACTGAACAACTCTGTGTAGCTTCAAGGGACAAAGACTGCTCAATTTTTAATTTCTGTTGTGAATAATTCATTACAGAGGTAAGAAATCTTCATGAACAGATGAAAGGTAAGAGATAAAGGTCTCTTCCTCCTACTCGGATTCAAAATCATTGTCCATCCAGCTGGGTCTGTCCATAGAAAGTACAGGTTACTATGTCCAGCTTTTTCTTGCAAAGTCTGAATAACCTGGGTTAGTTGAGAAACCTCGGTACACTTAACAGAAAATGATGTTCTATGCTGGTCATGGAAAATACAAAAAAAACCCAGACATTCAAACAAGCATTTAAGACATTTGAATTTCTGATTATTTAAAATATAGAAGGCTTTAGCTAAACTGAAACATACCATGAATATTTCCAGCTGTTCCCTCTCCAATGGCTTCCGTAAGTCAAACTGCAAAACACTGTGTTGTAATTCACTTTAAAACTAAAAATCTCATATAAGCACCAGGGTGAACTTTTAAAAACTGACCAAACTGCATAGAGGTTCATCCACATTTAAAGGATGATAAAAATAAAGCATGTGATTTTGCTGCCCATTATTGCAGCATGGCCAGTAAGGATGTTTGCACTTCACAGGGAGCACACAGCCCAGAAGGCCCATTACAAGAAATGTGCAAACTCAGACTTTTGTTCTGAAAATAGGAGTTTAACTTTAATCACATCTACAGCCCAGTCAGGAAGGCAAAATGCATCTGCAGTGGGGTGGATAGCCAAGTAATGGTAAAACATGACTCCAGAATTGGATGGACTATAGTTGCTTGAAATATATGTGAACATGAGTAAGACTTCTGTCTTTCATTGCCAATTTGCTACCAGACAGAGATCTTAAAATTATGGAAACCCTAGGCCAAGCCCTTAAACAGGAGTGATCTCTTTTTTTAGACTGGGAAAAATGTTGTCTTTCTTCTTATTATGACATACAAGCACACTATTTGAATATCTAATAAAAAATTACATTATTTAATATCATCATTTGTGGATGCTCCATCCCTAGCAGTGCTCAAGGCTGGATGGGGCTTTGAGCAACCTGGTCTAGTGGAAGGTGTTCTTGCCCATGGCAGAGCACTGGAACTAGATGATGTTTAAGGTCCCTTCCAACTCAAACCATTCTGTGATTCTATAAGATGAACTAAACAGAAATAAATTCAGGTTGTGGTATTTGGGAAAGCAGGGAGGGAGGGGAACTAGCTTTTAGAAGGAACTTTATCTGTTTGTGTAGAAGTTAAAACAGTATCACCTGAGATAGCAGAATACTGGATGCAGTAAGGGGTAGGTCTTTCCTCTTGAGTTACTGAGTACCAAAATGCTCTGCTAAATTGCAAGCAGGCAACTTCCCAAACACAGGTGTACACATCCACAAAGGTGTGCAGCAATGCACTCATCCATGAGCAGGATCCACATTCACAACGTAATGAAGAACTGACTGGTACAGGTGATACAAGAGCTTTTCCAGTCTTATTTTTTTAGTTTGGTTGATTGACATTCTGCAACCTGTTGTGATGGATCACTCTTGATAGATCTTTACTGTTACTGAGATCACTTTTTGTGAAAAGCTTGGGAAGCTGTTGAAACATTTTGTGCTGACAATCTTTCAAGTGAAAAGCACACTTTTCAGATTCAGTGGCGGGTTTTCATTTCTAGAGCTAAACTCTCTGAGGAAAAAGAATCAAGAATGGAAAAACATGAAAAGCAAAATAAAACATTACTGTTCACCCAAACAAAAGTATTTCTAAAACCACCACCTTGCAAAATGTTATACTCAAACTTTTCATTCTGACTTGAGACAAGTATTTTTTAAGCTAAAAATTTTTCCTCAGACAGAAACAATTTTCCTTCCTTCTCTATCCAGAAGGACCAGTGAGAAAGAACACACAGTTTTAAATTAACTATTTTTGTCCCTAAGCTTTTTTTCTTTCCACATCTTTTTTTCTCTTATTTCCTTTTTTTTTCACATTCATTTTCCTTATTTTTCTTTCTTAAAATGCCCCATCTATTGCAGAACAGAAGAAACCTGAGTCTGGAATGCAAGATTCTTTGGTCTTGCTCTCTTCTTTTTCTCTGTTTATTCGGGAGTATGAAAAGAGCTATATTAAGCTAAAATTTTATTCTGATGTCCTCTGTTCAACAAAAGATAGTCCAATAAAGCCACTGAATCACAGGTAACAGTTCTATGGGCAACATTATTAGGAACTGACAGCTGGTGATGGATGAAGATCTCACCTTTGAAAGAAAAAAGTACATTTAATTTCCTTTGTACATAAACCAGAGAGCACAACACTGTGTATCTAAAGATTAAAAGAGACCCCGTATATGCTGGGTGCCATACTTAAGGGGATCTAATACTGGGTCCATGTTTCTGAGCTTACGTTCAGGACACCTTCAAATTAGTTCAGAAACCACTGTTCTGCAATTCCTGGTAGACAGATATTAAAAAATGAACTTTTTTTTAAAAAGAGGGTGACATTTTACAGCCAGCTCCATTACAAAAGAGCAGCTCAGAGACAGAGCCATTATTTTTCAAGAGGAACACTGAAAAACAGGACAGAAAGAGGAGCGAGAATGATTAGTAGGGCACAGAGATGAGTTTACTGCTGATCCTGCCTGGGATTAAGCCATACTCCTGGGGACCACTGGGCCTCCTTAAGATTGATACCATAATGGATTTGGTACTGAACACCCACAGCGGAGTTAGTATTGAACATCAAGGATTTCATCAACTACTTTGAAACAGACATGCTACGTAAGTATGGTCATTTTTTCCATCAAATGAAGCACGTCAAGCTAGACTCCAAGTGTGCTGGGTGGAAGTGCATAAATTTCTCAAACAGAGGCACTGGCAATACAGTACCCCTCATTTCTGGTTTTTGGATTCATGTTTTTTTTCAACCCTTTCTCAAATGACCTGTGTCTGTGATACATATACTACTTTTCACATTTGCAATGTATAACCACTTTTTACATGTCCTTTCTGCAGCACTACCAGCTGCTGCTTTGGTTGAATTTAATTTTAACATAGCTCCCAAGCCACACGGAGATGGTGAGGGTGAGACTTTAATTGCTGGTCTGTGTAACGCAAGACAGTTAAACATGCAGTTAAAGTACACGTTGAACAAGAAAATACAGTCGGCCTGATTCTACTGGTATGAAAGACTGCTTTAGGTTCCTGGGGTGAGGACAAGTTTAAGAAAAACATCTGCATGGAGCTTTTGTTCCCAAGCCCAGAAACTGTGTGTTGGCCAAGTCTGGCTGCAAGTCTTTGCAGGAAAAGAAGACCTAACAGTGAGCAATTACCTTCCTTTGATTAAAACCTTCTAGTTCACAAGTCTAAAATAGAGTGGAAATTTTTTTTTGTGAACCTTGCTCCACCAAAGGATGAAAAGAGGTTTTCCACTGAAAACACTGACAAAAAACAGCCTTTCTAACCATCAGAGTTTATGGAAATTCTTTGACCATATTTATGTAAAAATAGTTACTCTGCTTTTCTTAAGACTTCAGATCATTCCCTTCTTTTCTCTGTTTCTTTGTTCTTATTTCTTTTCCAGTGGACATGAAGTAGCTAGCAGCAAAGGATGATACTAGCCTTTCCCATTTTTTGCAGAAAGAAAAGCCTCCAGAAAATACAAGATCTAAAAATGAAACTTGCCCTGGACTTGTGCTGGAAATTCAAATACAGCAACTCAGAGCAAATGCAAGATCATCAAGAAGTACAAGGATCTATGTAGTTATTTCTGAAGGTGAAACCTACTGTTTTTAAGTTTCACCTATATACACGCACATACAGTGAAAGAAAAAGTGTTTGTGTAAAACATCCAAAGAACAGTGACCTTTAAATCACTCCATGTTGCTGCTTCTCTGTAAAGAAATGGACCTTTCTGGGACTGTCCCCAGATGATGATGAGGTATATTTAAGCTGTAATTCAGAAGTCTCTACATTCTTTATGCTGGTCTAAAAGTCCCATCACTCATCTGTTATTAAGCCATAACCTTAATTTTTTGGGTAGCTGGAGCCATTTTCAAGACCTTGGAGGATCACTACTGGCAAGATTATTCTCTGCATCTTGATTCTAAAAGTTTTAAACATCCAGCTGATGTATTCAGGAGATTTGAAATTCAACTGCTATGCTATTAAGTAGGTTTTGAAGCATTTTTTGGATCACAGTAGCTACAGCTTTCACTGGGTGTCTCCTTCACCTGTGTTACAGCTGAACTAAGATATTCAGCATTTTCTCATTTGGGTCATCCATGAGTCTGCAAATTGAAGGTATTACAGGAGAAACACACTCAATAAGTACGATCCACAGGGCTCATCTCATACAGAAATCCAGTTGGCATGTTGGGCTACAGGTAGCTGCTGCTGTGAACTATCCAGCAAGATTCCCACTGGTGCTACACTGTGCTCTCTCTACCCATAGAGACAGGTGTCCCAGTTTCCCTCCACTTCTATGTCCAACTGCTTTTATTATGGAGGATCCCAGGGACCAACCTTGCCAGTTTCTTTGAAGCATATTTATCCTGTATTGTTAGAACAGGGATTTTGAAACTGATCTTTCAGTCCACATACCACACAAACACCCAGTCAGGTTTCCTTCATTTACTTCTAATTTCAACAGCATAAATCAGAAGATCTGGCTTCTTCAGTCCTCTCTTTTAGCCCTTAAATACTTCACACCTCTCATTAAAGCTTTGCTTCACTCCCCTCAGACTGGTATATGTCAGTTACCAAAGAGGATAAAAAACGTCAATCACTGTCTCTGACTAACACTCGTCTTTAATTACCTCTGTCTCCCCCCAGCCACAGATGTTTAGAATAATGATTCAGGAATTCCACAAGGTTGTCTCCAGGTGCCTTAAGAGATAACCAGAAGTGCTATAATGTGGCTTTCAAAAGGATAGCTCAAATAAGCAGCCAAATTAAGCACAAATCCTGAACCAATTGAAGTTTGCCTCTTTTGCTAGTGTTGTGAACATTTCTGGAGTGGCTTCTACTTTAGGTTACATGACAACTTAAGAGACTTTAACTGACTCTCAACGTGCCTTCCATAAGTATTATTTCCAATTCACTGGCTAGGAAAAACATAGCAAAATACACGAAGCCATTGGTCAAGTGCATGGCAATAAGGAGAAACTGCTGAAATAGCTCTCCCCATTTTATGAGAAGTACAGTTGCCAAAAGTTACTTTTGGGCTTTTTTGTTTGATTGGGGTTTGGGGTTGTTGGGGTTTTTTAAATTAAAAAATGTGTCAACAGCATTAAAAAAAAAAGAAAAAAAATAAGCTGTAAAGAATTTTTTATTGGACTATCAATAGACAGGGGCTGTCTCTTAAAAGGGAAGTTGAAGAGAAGGGTGACTTGGAAAGTTTTCCAACTGTATGTGTTTCTCAGAGACGCTAACATAAATCCATCACTTTCTGGAGATCCCACTTCACAGATACTTACAAATATGCCCAACAAAAATACAGAAAATACAGTGCCTATGAAAAAGTGAGGGGTAGGGGACCCTACAACCAGCAAGCAACCAACTAAAACTAGGTTCTAAGCTACGACATAAGAAGTGTTCTCCATAAAAGTAATTACTCCCTGTATTCCAGACTTGCTGAAATAAGATGACCCTTCCCAAAATAGTCTTTTTGGAATATCAAGTTACTAAAAATATATTAAATATTTCTGTGTTTTGTTCATCATTATTTTTCACTAAATGCTTTCAAACTAGAATCCACTGTTAACCTGCACTCTACTCCTTCATTTCTCTGAACAGGAGTTTTACAAGTCCATTGTTAACACCTTACCAAAAGCTTCATTCCATTTGAAAAATTGACTAGATGCTTCTTTATTGAACTATCCCAGTAGAAGGGTCCAGAATGGTAGCCTGGTGTCCTCTAACAGCAGACATCTGGCACACAAAGACAAATCTAAACAGACAAGCATTTCAGCAGAATTCATCAAAAGATAAAAAATTTATGTGCACATGCACAAATATACATGTAATAATACATGTAAGATGAGCTTTGCCACTATACAGTAGTTCAGAAAGATTCTGCTACAATACCTGCTCACAGAGAAACAGTGCAGTTCTTGTTGAGGAAGAATTTTTCCAACTTCAGCTGAGAATTTGCTGTGCAAAGGTCCTGCCTGCACAAAGATATCAATAAACTGTTCACAAAAATCTAACCACAGCTAAACAAATGTTATTTGACCAATTACAAGCTGACATTCTATATATGTCTCTGTAAGGTTAAGTTCCTGGAAATGAAATACAACAATATTACTTAGTCAAAAATGTGCTCACTGCTTCAAACAGCTCATGTGCCTATGAAGTCCCTTCCAAGCTTAAGAGCCTGAAGTCATGCAGGGGCTCTCTAGAGCAGCATTTATCTGGTCACATATATCTAGATGACAGCATTGTTGTTCTCATTAGGATGATAACTCCTGGTACTGACAAGTGACTCCTGAAATGTTATTCCTTGCTGAAGCATCGTGGCTTTGAAAGACAGGGACTGAAAAACAATGGAATATTCTCAGTACAATAATCAGCTTTTTTTTATTAAGAATTCATATATGCAGCCTATAGAACTCTGTGCAAACAGATGCAAACAAAGAGCTTCACATAACACACTGCCTTTTGGATTGATTTCAGTTAGTTGTATGTACACCAGCTCAGTGCAATCCCCTCTTCCCATGTGTATTCATGAAACTATACTGAAAACTGAGACAGTCCAGCTTGAGACTGTTTTGTTGGGTTTGTTTGGTTAGTTTTTTTGCAGAGGCACCAAAGTAGGCTTGCTCAGTCACTGTCTCTTGAGACGGAGAGCTTCCCGCTGTTGCTTCTGAACATTCCTAGAATCTTCCCCCAGACGGGGTCCTCTGATGTTCTCCCAGTTATTCAGGTCAGTCTTATTCAGCTTCTGCAGACAAACAGCAAAAATAACAGTGTGACCTTGACAGCCCATGATTTAAAGTAAGTAGTATTATAAATGGTTTTCTTTTAACACAAGAAGCTCAGTATCAGTATTGGGTTGATGAACTTTCATCTACCCTGCAAGAGAAATTCAACAGCAAGGAAAAAAAAACACATGGGAGTTATCAATATAGTTACATCACTCCATCTGCTTATTAACTGAGAAATAGAAGGAAGCATTATCGCATCTGAACATGACTGAAGGTATCTTGTATTCACGTCTTCTTTCTTCTCTCACCTTGTTTTCCAGATCTGTTCTTCAACTGCAAGTCTGCCATGTACTGAAGTAGTGGAGCATTGGTATAGCTCAAGCAGAAGATTAGCAATTAGTGACCTGAAGTATCCTGTCAGCACAAATACCCTGTCAACACAAAGCACACTGGAAAAGTTGAATTATCTAGCACAAAGGAAGACAGTAATAAGGCAATCCCCTTCAATTCATGTGGGTTTAACTTCAGAGAGGTATGTAATGCTTTCTGCTGCCTAAGTTTCTCACGGCACCCAGCCATCACAGATAAGTCATATATGAGATACAGTAACTGACCAAACTGTCAGACACTTAAAAACTATCTAGATTTTATTTACCACACTTCCTATTCCTATCATCTCCAGTCAGAAGAACTAATAGCTGCCATATTTATCTAGCTTTAGAGACACACAAAAATGAAGAACAGGAGCTCTCCTGACCTCGCCTATCAAGTGCTGCAGTTGAACAACACAAACATACTGCATCTCCACAGTCCTTAAGAGACTGATGCTTACAGAAGAGACTTAGAAGTCTGTTCCCAGCAGACACAGGAAATACCAGCCAGAGGGAATACTCACATACCAACCTGTGGAACAGTACATCAGATACAGTGGGGGTCTGTCAACAGGAGACTGAGGAGGGGGTCTGCTCCACTGCCAGAACCAGGGCTGTTCTACACATTAGTAAATAGGGCAATCCTTCATGCCATTAATGATACATACTGCAGTGGGATTTAAACTTCTGGTTTATGATCAAGGCCTTATCTCAGCAAATGCTGTAAAAATACACGAGAAAATAGTTAACCCTGCCCTGAACCTGTGGTCTAATTTGCTTACTATCAATCATCCAAATCAGTGCTAAACACTGAAGGATGTGAATAACAGTCACAGAATAATTCAACAGCTACAACAGAACTGCTGCTATTATTCCATGTTATGTAAAAGTTTTCTGCCACTTCTACAGTTGAGGAAATTGCAATGAGTTTAGTCAGATATCAAAAGAAATTAGATAACATTCAACAGAAGTTACATGAGAACACATACACAACCACAGCAGGCTCACAAAGTAAGAGCAACTGAATTTTTTATACAGTGGACTTGGCACTACTTTCTGAAAAATTGTCTTCACTACTTTATACATCTTATGATTAGCCAATACTTCATTTCAACTGGATGGAGTCTGAGCTGACAGGGAAGGAGGGAGAAGGAGGGAAGGTATCCATCATTCCATGCAGCAGCAACTATCCATTCTGATTGCAAATTAAGAATTTATCATCTTATTCTATGGGAAGTGTCAAAGAAACTACACTGAAAATAACCCTGTGCTTTAACAGAAGCATGCTGATTTTATTAAACACAAAGGCACCACACAGCTGTGAGGATTTGAACTATTGCCGAAGGTACTCAGCTCCCAAAGTCTGAACAAGAAACATTTAAAATACATATAACAAAACCTGCAGTATCTAAAGACAGGCTATCTAAAGAAGTCTATCAAAAGAGACATGCATACTGGAGGTCTTTACCAGAAGACCATATTAATCTGCCACTGAAACTTCACAAAGGCTTTTCAAAGAGGTTTGTCCAAAACTGGAAATACTTCAAAGCTAAACAAACTAGTACAAGAAAATACTTTGGCAGTTTCCAACAGGAAGCATAAAGGTACCTAGAAAACACTGTGATATACTGACAGAATAAATCCACTAAGGTTTATGTACACTGAATGGCATTGCCTGAAACTAGGTAACAGATGAGATCTATTGACAGAGTTATTTTTATAAATTAAGATATAAAGATTAATGAATACACAGACTGTATTTTTAATTTTTATTCCCATATTTATAAAGATCATTAACATTTAGTGTCATGTATTAAAATTGTCTTTGATAACTGGCTGCAATTCAAGAAGAAAGCATCTTTACTGGCACATGACACTGCAAAAAATGAGCAGTTTATGGGACAGGTATCTGTTCAGTCATCAGAAGGTAGCATGATTAGACAATGCAATTTTCTAAACTAATGCTATCGATTTTGCAAGAATACAGGGCTCCTGATGCATGTGGATAAGCACAAGGAGTATCACCAGTGAAAGGGGACCTGAAAATCTGGTCTGCAATGTTTTCCTACTGCACAGGTATCTTCGTAAGTATCTACCTATGCTGGTTTTGACTGGGATAGAGTTAATTTTCTTCTTCGCAGCTAGTATGTGGCTCTCTTTTGGATTTGTGTTGAAAGGGATGTTTTCCTTATTGCTGAGCAGTGCTTGCACAGGGTTAAAGCCTTTTCAGCTTCTCACCCTAGCCCACCAGCAAGGAGGCTGGGGTGCACAAGAGCCTGGTACAATTTCTCATTTAATTTCTTTTCTCTTTTTGGCCACCTGAACTCTGCTCAACTGATTTCATGGACACATCACATAAGGACAGTAAACTACCACTTCTGGCTTTTACTAAACTGAAATCCGTAAGAACTGGCAGTCTAAAAACCAAAAAGCTTTTTCTTCCAATTCAAATGTACTATGTCAGTCATTGGAGACTACAATGAAATGTAATCAGATCAGACCAATACCAGTTTTCCTGCTTGCCTCAAATAGCCCAAGGGATATTGAAAATTAGCTGTTTAAATTAAGATCAGTGTAGTCCATTAAATCTACTGATTCACTTCCTAAATCAGCTAAACTGCCTCTTCAAAGTACAGGTCTGACAGAAGCTGTAAATTTAAGAAAGAAAAAAAAAAAAAAGAAGCTGTGCAGAGAGGCACAGACAACAACAACAGAAAAATGAAGCTCCACAACAAAAAAACTGTTGAACCATTTGCCATACACTTGACTTCTAAGACTTTTGTTAAACAACTTGCCCGGTGCAAAGGTACCTATAAGAATGTAGAGAGACCTTCACTTCTTAATTGCTGGTTCAGATGCTGGGTATTAAGTAAAAGCCATAATCCTCTGTCAGCCTTAAAATAAAATAGAATTTAAAAAAAGAGCTTGAATTCTGTTCTTGCAGGACAGCCCTCATGCCACAGTAAACAAAAGGAAATCTTAAGAAATTCATTTAGAGCTACTGGTGCTCAGACTGAGTTAATTCAAGGTGGTCACTTGCAGAAAACTATTTGACTTTGGTCTTTTGTTTCCCACATGCGAAAGGATGGATAAGAAAATCCTGTTTACTTTACAGCCTGATACAATAAATTCTGTGATGAGCACCACAGAAAGAAATTGCCCTAATTCAGAGAGACAATTATATTCCATCACTATAGTAAGCAAACCCATTTTCAGATAAAAGATAAGCCAGGGAAGAATGTCCTCATGGCTGAAAGATGCAGTGAAAGAAATGCATGAAACAAGCTTAGCTTTGCACAGGTGTCAAAACAGCTTGAAGACCATATAAGAGATATTTAGGAACTCTGTGATCACATATAGATGCAGAAGTACAGTACTAAGGCTAAAGCTGAAACTGCTGTCTTGTGCATAAATCTTAACTTTACCATCACACTGATATGGCCTTATTGTTTTTTTCACAGCTTTCTCCAAGAGCCAACTTTCTGACATCTCATTTTTTTAATATAAACTTAGTGTTACTTACTTTGTTTAGGATGGGACATGATTTAATATCTGTGATCAGTGATTTAATAATCTGTGATTTAACAGACTGTGATTAGAGACTAAATCCTAAGATTCTAAAAATTCTTTTTTTCCAACTAGAGAATGTTCTGGTTTTTATGTTATTAGTATACAAACAAGTCAGCAAGCAGCATGCTATGGCCAGAATAAGATTCTTCTGTTCATCAAGAGAATTTGTTTTGTTTTGTTTTTTTACATGTCCCCAGAGCTGCTTCGCTTTTTGGCTTTGCTGAAGACTGGCAAAAAATACAATGCTAAAACCAACAGAAGTTTCGTTGCTTACTTCAGTGGGATCCAGTATCAGACATCTATGGCACAATTAACTGATTTATGGTGAACTCATTTAAAGACTGTTTCCCTATTTTGGCTTTAATTATGCCAATTCAACACCATGTGGAGCTATGTCCCAATCATAAAAATAAAACAGATTAGGAAAACAAATGCATACTACTTATGAGTGAATCCTGTTTAAGCATAAGACCAGGCAAACACCTGAACCGGCACACCTGGAGGAATCACTGACAGAAAACAGAAACATCTTCAAGTGGCTATATTGTAAAAGATGTGTATCCAGGAACTGCACCACCAATTTGTCTGTGCATCATTTTTCCATTTTTTTCTAAGATCAGAACTTGCCTCCATCTCAGAAATGTCACAGAATTTAATTAATATTTGCAGAGTGCTGTCATAGTTTTGTGTGGAAATACTAGAGTGATGCAAATTACTCTGTAAACTGAACAATTATAACACTTGGTTAAAACTACGTGATTACACAGCCATGAGTTTTTAAAATAACAGAAAATAACATAGGCAGATAGACTTCCATCTAGGAACTAGTGTTTGCCATGATTTCCTCAAAACTGACAATTTCCCTTCTTAAAATGAAGAATGTTTTAATAACCATGTTAAATGTCAGAGGATAACCCAGTGCCATTTATGCATTACACCTGCAGATCACCCAAGATGCACTTCCCGGTCATAAACTCTATGGGTAAAGTCAAGGGAATTCATGCATAGGTCATTTACTTTCAGCTTATCTTCTTCAGCAAAAATGAAACTCTGAAAGATCCATTGTAAAGAATAGCACGTGGGCAGCAGTATACTTTCAAGATCAAACATTCAAAATTCAGCAAATTCCACTTTTAATTAAGCAATGAAGTACATTTTCATTTCCCTCGTGTATGGAAGTTTTCTCAAGCTACAGATAATGTTCCCCAGAAAGAGAAGGACTTCTTCTTAAGGTTTCTCTCTGAATTTACTGCTTGGGAGACCTACCCAAGTTAACAGGACCAAGGAATTTCCCAACCTTGAGAGCCTGATCTTGCAAACTTTCTATCATATTAAACTTTGTAAAAGTATATCCTAGTTACTGCAGCACAACCCTCTAAAAGAAGAGCAGTCAGGGACAGGCTTTTGGGATGTTTTCAGGATCTTGTTCAACTTACATAAAGGCGAGCTTGGCTGAAGGGGATACATGATCTTTTGAAATGCAGGAGCGCAGTAAGAACATAAAATGACAGTTCCGTGGCTGGTAGGAAGAACATACGGATTTCCACAGCATGTCCCTGTCTGGAACCAACAAAAGCCTCCTGACTCCACAGAGAAGGTTCACTTGAAGCATCTTGCTAGAACTATAAATACCTGGAAATGTCAAGAATTTTTTTTACTTCGTGTATATGAAATCTGGCACTTTTTGTTCACCTTATAATGATAAAAAGATACTCTAATCAAAAAAGAAAGAGGTGTATGAGGATCAAAATGTATTAGATTCATGATGTGTTCCTTCTGAAGAGAAGGGAAAAATAAGCTTTTACAGGTTTTTATGTAAGAAGAAGAAGCTGTGATGAACATCACAGCGAAAGGCTAAGAGATTACCACAACAAGAAACAATCAGTTGCCACTATGAAACTACTTGAGAAGTGGGTGGGTATAAGAAAAGAAACAACTAGATAAGGCTTATGGCAATATGTTAAATTAAACTTAAATTCAGGCCATTAAACAACTACCTTAAAGTAACACGCTCCTTCAAATCATCAACCAACCTTACTAAGTAGTTGACCCTTCTGCACTGATGAGTTAAATCCTCTGCTTCTCACATGCTGCTCCTCTGTCCTGGCCTCAAGTTATTTCAGGTAACAGTCACACAAAGTTAGTGTAGTTCAGGACTTCTGTTTCTTATCTACACTTTCCTGCTGATTTTCCACTCATCTCTCTTCCAAAACTTGCTTGTCAACTTAAATGCTGAAACAGAATGCTTTTCTCTGTGTAGAAAGTACAGGGAAATGTTTTGTCTAACATTAACAGAGCAACTTTAATCCTTTCAGCCATAAATATTTATTTTTTTTCAGTTCTGTCAGTGGCCACTGTTTGATTTGTGCTGTTGGGGAGATTTCCCATAGGAAAAAAAAAAAAAGGAAAAGTATTCCTTCTGTTTGATGAGGACAGTAATATGAATGTTAGTCCTCCACTATATTGCCAGTAACAGAAAAGCTACTTCTCAGCAAAACTGCTAAATGTACAGTATGCAAATCACTTGAGAATAAATCTGCCTTTCACTGTATCAGAACCAACAGGTCTTCAAAATCAAATCAGAAGGCCTTCTATCTGAAAAGGATCAAGACATCTACCTAAATTTTCACAAGAGTGAAGGGGAAGTTTTAGAAGGTAAGTTCTGGGGTCTTTCTGTAGTTGGAGGCTATTTTGGTTTTGAAGTGCATCGCACTTGAAGACTCTTCTGTTATTTTCATGTTAGAGCTGTAAGATGGCACAGCAGGACACCTGGCTGTCCCATCAGCTGCTAAGAAGATGCTATGAACAAGATGGTGTATTACCTACTGAATTGCCAACAGAATTTTCCTCATCCTCTGAACTTGCTCAGTGATGTCTCCCAGCTATACTTGGGCAAAACTCAAGTCTTACCACATGTACAATGAAGTCAGAGGTTGAAATAGTGAAACCTTCCATTCAATTTTCAAATTTTTGATTATTTTAAAAGTGTGCAAACTCCATGGTCAGTCTCCACCATCATCTTGCATCACATTTTTCCACTTGATCAGTAAGCCTCTTAGGACAGACAGTAACCAGCACTCTGACAGTAACTTGCTACTGCAGAGTATATTTGTACAGTATAGTTAGAGCCTTAAAGATGGGTTGCAGTAATTTGAGACAAAAAGAACACGTAAGAATTGTATAACAATGTTTTAAAGTATATTTCAAATTTAGCCTAAGCATCCATGTGGGCATCATCTGGATCTATGCTGACAGTCACAGAATATTCCAGATAGTGTTTATGAAATTGGCAAAAAAAAAGCAAAGCAAAACAAACAGAAGGATATTCTTGCAAAAAGCCACTTTGCCTGGTTGACAAGGCAAGAAGAAGAGCTTCCTTCAAAACTATCTGTTTTGCTGTGCCCCTCTTCAGAGGCACTCCGTGAGAGGAATGTAATATAGCCTCAGCTGTGTAGCTAAATTCCCATACACTAAAGTTACTAACTAAAGCTACTTCATACCAAAGATCTAGCAATTCCCCACAGGGGGCCCATTAGTATGACAGAAGTGCTTCACATTTCCACCTAGTCAGCTGCATAAGAAAATGTTCCCAATACTGCCTGGTAGAAGCTAGCAGCATCCCTTAGGACAATAAATGAAAGAATTCAGCCATGCTGTGTGGATGCCACTTTTCCTATTCAAACTTCTTTTCTGTAACTGAGACAACACACAGTGTTGGCCCTAACATGGTTCGTTCCTCTGGGACTAAAAGAAAAAGCATAAAGGGAGCACAAGCAGGTATGAAGGATTCTGTTTTGGAGAAAGGGTGAGGAGAAGATGTTATATTTAAAATAGGCATTTATAAATCCTGACCATGTTTGCTGTCTGACTGCACTGTTAACTGCTCCACTTTGTTCTCCATCTGTGAGAAATTAGTGTCTTCTTATGGGATAAGAGAACTGCAAATGCCACACACATGAAAGAAACAACTCACAGTTAAAGAAAATCATGTGCAAAAAGATACATCATAAATATAACCAGGAAAGAATTTACAGGACTGTTCAATAGAGATGAGTTCCAGATATAACACCAGTAAAAAGGAATACCCTGTGAAGTTTCCTCTGGAGGCTGAGTGTCTTTCTTCCTGCAAGAAGGCTTTTACACCAGAACTCTTCCTGTGCCATACCAGTCACCAAAACACACCTTCTTGTGTTTCTCTGATCACATTTTGACCTATGGCACACAAGACTTGAGATGTCAAGAAGAAAAGGAGCAAACTATAGCTTCGCTATATCCTTGCGACATCCACTCAGAATAAAATGCCTAGTGCAAACTATTTGAACTAAAATCCTTGCCCCTGGCAGTTTCCATTAATAATAAGCTATTATCACTTTGTTCTTCTCTACAAAACAGCAAATAATGAAAAATTACAGCAAAATAAAAACTCAAGATCATTTTACACATGAATAAACTGAAATCCAAGAAACCCCACTCATCCCACACACAACCTGAAGGACAATTGGAACCTAATGGCTAGGCTGGACAATGCACTGACCACAAAGAGCTCATGGAAGGGATGGAGCGATTAAAGGGCGAAAGAATAATAACTCAATCTAATTTAGTATCACAACAGTCACTAAGGAGGGCTTTTTCCCAACATATTTGTCATATCTCAAACAGCTCAAGGTATTTAGCCACTAGTATCTTCACAGACACTGAAATAAACCTACTCAATACCCTAATCTGTTAATTCTTCAACAACAGCAAATTCGTTAATCCTCTGGTACTGATAATGGCAGCAACAAGGTACTTGCTGATTTCAACTACTGGCATTGAGGAATTACTTTCCTTCTAGAGTAGTCCTGGTGTCCAGACAAATCAATGCCTCTATTTAGTACTATAAATTACTATGTTAGTAAAGGTTTCATCCTTTCTGCTGGCACTACAACCCCTGCAGTTACGTCAAATTAACATTAACTGGTTTGAATCTTTTTCAGAAAGGCTTATTCAAATTCTTCTTTTACTCCTAAGACAGGAAATACACAAGTTCTATTCCCAAGCCACCAAATTGTCCTGAATAAACATTTTAATACTGCAATTGCAATACTTTTGCTGTAAGCCTCAGGACAAATAGTTACGCAATTTTTGTCCAGAGATAATGTTGACCTTTTAAGATTTATCAGATTATGAGGAACAAAAACTGTTCAATATTCATATACTTAAGAAAGCAGCGTTCTCTATACTGAACATTCACAGACCACCATATACTTATGCTACTCACTTATGCCATGCTGAGTCCCATAGCTTGCAACCAGTTGAAAGAAAAATTAAAACAGTTTTGATACTCTGAAAGACACAGAACCTATTTTGCTTGCTGTTGTGTTCAAACAGTGTCACATGCACAACAGTAATGATTCTACAATTTCTTCCATATCCCTGAAAAAAGTAGTCAGTATTTCCCAGATATATCCCAAATCTCACAGAACACTTAACACCGTCCTGTCCGCTTACGATTCCCAAAGAACCATAATTCCCAGATTGTGATTTTTCAGCAGCTGTTGAAGTCTTCCAAGCATTTTCTTGGAACTCTGCTATAAACCAGCAGACCCTAACAGATATTAAATAACATCTTGTTTGGTTATTGAGAGGTTTGGAAGTACATCTCTTGTCTCTTCTGATTTGAATACCATTTTCTCTAAAAGAAATATAAATAAATTTTTTGAATGATGCTACTCTGTCAACATGGTTACTCATGATTTTACATCCTCATTTTATTCTTAGTCTCCTGCAACACTATCCTCTTACCCATATCCTTGTCAGCTTACTTATCAGACAACTGTCTTTTATCAATCTTCTCTGCTTTATAACTTCTCATTTACTGTTTCCATAGCAATCCTTCACACTTCTTATTTATTGTGATTTTTTTTTTCTCCGCCTTCAATTGCCAGTGGTTTCCATTGGATATCACAAACTTGATTCAAACTTAACTGACTTTTCTATTTTATCATGTTAATAAATTCCACTTGAAGATGTTGTTTATTTGATTGAAAAAAACCTAAACAATTCTTTATTCTGGGAACTGACGTAACTGACTAAGGCCAGCTTTTTTAGTGTGCACTAGACCATTAATTTCACAGAAGTTCAGAAACCAAATGTTAGGAATTAGAAATGTTATTTTGAGATAGCATTCAAACAGTGAAAAGGAAAGTACTGTGAATGTTAAACATCTGTGAGAATCATAGAATCATAGAATAGTTAGGGTTGGAAAGGACCTTAAGATCATCGAGTTCCAACCCTCCTGCCATGGGCAGGGACACCTCGCTCTAAATCATATCACCCAAGGCCTCGTCCAACCTGGCCTTGAACACTGCCAGGGATGAAGCATTCACAGCCTCCCTGAGCAACCTATTCCAGTGCCTCACCACCCTAACAGGAAAGAATTTCCTCCTTATATCCAATCTAAACTTCCCCTGTTTAAGTTTTAACCCTTTACGCCTTGTCCTGTCACTACAATCCCTAATGAAGAGTTCCTCCCCGGCATCCCTATAGGCCCCCTTCAGATACTGGAAGGCTGCTATGAGGTCTCCACGCAGCCTTCTCTTCTCCAGGCTGAACAGCCCCAACTTTCTCAGCCTGTCTTCATACAGCAGGTGCTCCAGTCCCCTGATCATCCTCGTGGCCCTCCTCTGGACTTGTTCCAACAGATCCATGTCCTTTTTATGTTGCGGACACCAGAACTGCACACAATACTCCAAGTGAGGTCTCATGAGAGCAGAATAAAGGGGCAGGATCACCTCCTTCAACCTGCTGGTCACGTTCCTTTTCATGCAGCCCAGGATACGGTTGGCTTTCTGGGCTGCAAGCGCACACTGAAGCTGGCTCATGTTCATTTTCTCATCGACCAGCACCCCCAAGTCCTTCTCCGCAGGGCTGCTCTGAATCCCTTCTCTGCCCAGCCTGTAGCTGTGTCTGGGATTGCTCCGACCCAGGTGTAGGACCTTGCACTTGGCATGTTTTTCATTCATCATATTAATCAGGTTTTTATCCCCTCTCTTTCAAACAATGTATTTGTCCTTTCAAATAAAATACTCTAGGCTTTTGTCACAGGTCAAACACTTGACATTTTTTACAGGGTGTTCTACAAGACCCAGCTCAGCAGCAGAACTACATTCACATTAGTACCAGCGTCACTAGTGGACAGAGGCATGATTTATTGGGCAAAAGGAAGCAACAAGGACTAATTGGCCATATGAGGACACTTAAGTGTGTGAGAGGAATACAGAAAGAGCAGGGAAGGCATGCAAAGGTAGCTTGCTCTTCTGTCATGTCCCAGGGCTCAAGATAAATGGCTTTATTAACAGATCTGAGATAAAAGAAATTCAGTACAAATTACACATGCAAATTCTTTCTTCCTTAGAATAGTATGAGAAAATATACCTATATGAAATAAAATACTTTTTGTGTAGATTGAGAAGATAAGTAAATTAAAAGGTGAAAAACTGCCTCTATGTCAATTTCTTCACAGTAAATTGATTAAATCTCTGATTACAACTTTTTTAATCACCACCAACACACTGGAGGCAAAATGCAGACTTCAACATGTTTGAAATCATAGAATCATAGAATAGTTAGGGCTGGAAAGGACCTTAAGATCATCTAGTTCCAACCCCCCTGCCATGGCCAGGGACACCTCACACTAAATCATGTCACCCAAGACTCTGTCCAGTCTGGCCTTAGACACTGCCAGGGATGAAGCATTCACAACTTCCGTGGGCAGCCCATTCCAGCACCTCACCACCTTCACAGTAAAAAAATTCTTCCTAAAATATCTAACCTAAACTCCCCCTGTAAATGTTTTGCAATATGCACATAAAGGCTTATGTTTACAGCAGAAATGATGACTTTCTAAAAGAATTCACTATGTATTCAATATGTACATTTCTATAAGAACAGTAAGTTACTTATAAAAGTCTTAGGGAAGACCAATAGGCATTTGCATGCATCAGGTAACCATGCTTCAGAAGAGCTGGCTTGGTATCCTCAGTAACAGCTGCAGATATAATGCTAATAATGCTGTAAAATAAGGCTTTACGTATCAAAACAGCAACCTTTTTTTTTTTTTAGCTGGCCCTGATCTCTTCTCATGCCCTGTTTAGTAGCAGCCACCAGTGTAAACCTCCAGTGTGACCTATATACAGAATTAGAAGATGTCCTTAAGAGCTGCATTTTGGACAAGTAAAAAATAAATGGGGAAAAACCCCTGCCTAGACCTCCTAGCCTTGAACACATAGGGTCCACGGAATCCTGCTTTCCTAAATGTCAGCTGTAACTCTGTGATTGGCTAGATTTTGTCCACCAGAATACACAGGTAACATTGAATAAAATTGCCACATACTCAGTGTGGAGCCTGCTGGTATGAAGCATGAAATGCATATGCCTAGTGCTTGCAAGTTGGTGCCCATAGTAAAGCATCTATTGAGATCAGAGTTCAAAACAATAATCTGAATCTATTTTCATTATGTTGAAATGCCCATTTTTGTTGAACTGCAAAATTCTGTTGAACTGCTGTGCCCTCTGTAACATCCAAACACTACTTTGGCAGAATTTCAGCCTGGGAACTCTCTGCAGTTTAGATTAAGGAAAAAAAAAATAGTAAAAAGATTGCTTCTGTCATTTCTGTCCATCAGGAAGGAGCCTCATTACCCAAGGAAGCTTGTAATATGTCGTTATGCCAGTTGTATTTTATTACCATTGATTTATCTATAAAGATAATGCAATTATGGCTATTTAAATATTATCCTTCAGCTATTTATTTCTGGAGAGCAAGCAAGTCATATCTGAATAGAGATGGATCAATTTTGAAGTCAGGTATTGAGTTAAACAGGTATATGTGGTTCTTTTTACTGCTTGTGGTTCTTCCACATAAATAAACCAGCACAGCCTTACAGTACATTCTACGGAAAGTGAGAGATACAATAATTCCAGAGGCAATCAGAACTTAATGGATTTGTATTTTTTGAGTTTCCACTGGAACTCTCCGTATGTACTCAGGGATCAAATCTTTTTATTCCCTACACAGATCTTTTTATTCCCTTTTTATACATCATAAACTACAGTTCTTGGTAGAAGGGGGATGGCCCAAAACTGTTTACAATAGCGGTAAAACACTGCCACAAACCTGGCAGGTAGGCAGATGTTCTGTGAAATTAGGCATGTGAAAATACAAAAGTTATTTTTATTTCAGAAAAATGAAAAAAGAGTAACACAAAAGAAAGTTTTTATTAGCAAGACCATGTGCTTCCACTTGGACACCTAAATATGAAAGCTATGGGTGCAATCAAGCTCTTCAAAGGCTTGTTATAGGAATGTGGTATGGGAAGAAAAACAAATCCTGTGTTCAGCATACGGACCATAGAGATAGATAAAGCATTAGCTGGACATTTTATCCAAGTACTTTTAAGACATAAAAAAATCTCTTAAATAGCTTTATCCTTTGTTTCTAGATAAAGGGAGACTTTCTCTCATTTTCCTAACATGACTTTATTTAGGCCTGAAGATTTATGAAACTCTGGATATTAAATTGGCTAAAACAGCCATTTTGGAGCTCAGTAATATTTGAAGAAAATGAATCCTTGAGGAAAGAGTGAAATATTTCTCTATTAAATTTTCTGAAATACTGAAAAACAAATGGCAATTTTTTGAAAGGCACACATTAAGGTCCTGAAGCAAGAAATAACAGAAAGCACATCAAGCACATTGTTCTGTAATTTGGTCTAAAGACCATCAAAACCTCATGCAGTACAAGTGCTGACATACATGTACACATATTCCAGACTAGTTAACTACAGAAATAGTGGATTTTATTTGCACTGCTGTACTTGGTACCCAGACATCAAAGTAAAGCTGTGTTCAGAAAGAAGCACTGAATGTTCAAACCCCTTTCTTTACATAAAACCTTGTTTTTATTGGACACCAGTGAGTCAAAGGCAGATGGCTGATCTAATTTTAGTTTGGGACAGATACAACCCACCAGTGGCCAGGGTAATCAAGGGTAGCCAAGCTTACGAGCCCTAAGCAACAAATTTATTTTACCTCATATTCGGATTCCAGTGTCACAGTGTTCTGTTTTAATTTTTCTTTTAAAGCTGGATCAACCTGCAAGACAACCAAAAATACATCAAAAATGTTTGCTTTAAGGAATTTATATATTTTTTTAAGAAATCTTAACCTCAAATAAATTAAATATTGGTACAAGCAAACCCTCCTCTCCTTTAAATGAGTTTATATGCTATTTGTTCACGTACCAGGATGAGACAGGTCAACAGCCAAACTCTTCAAATCAAAAAAGCATACTTGAAACTAGCCCTGCACTTGTATCACCTCAGATACTTAAATGTGTTAACTCTTCAGTTCGAAAATGTTAAACTAAAGAAAGCCTTAAATGAAACAAGACCAAGAAAGAGAAAATTCTTGTCACATTACATATTTTCCTCCTGAACGTTATGTTCAGCGAGTAGGTATACAATACATTCTGGTTTTAAAAGTCTAAGCATGAGTCAAACATCCAGTTTTCTGAGGAACACACAGCTCTTTCTTAGTTTTGATTCTGTACTGACAATGCCAGCAATTCCTGCCACCTTTCAGAGAAATTTGTTCAAGAAACAAATGCAAGAACAGACATGCCAGTGAACCACAGCAGATGCATTCCATGTTTTAACTTCTCCAGAGCCCAAAATAAGTTATGTTCATCCCTCCCTTTGCTAAGTAACATCTGTCTCCCACAGGCCTAAGAATAAAAGCAAAGGAGAAAAATATAATTAGCATTTTTTGTGCTTAGAGAACACATTTTATGTTCTCCTCAGACATCAGCCATGTATGCAGTATTCAGACATAGTCTGTAGGCTAATCAACTAAAATATCAGATAAATCTACCATGAGAAAACATTCTCATTTTCAGACGTTAAATACAACCAGTGTTAAACAAACCAGATGTATAATGAGACTGGCAATGTGCTTAGTTCTACATCCCTGGTAAACTAGTCTAATTAAAACTAGTTCAGTTAAGAAAAGTTGCTATTCTTCACTTGTTGCTTCTTGAGCTGAATGAAAAGGGAACAGTTACCCTCAACACAACCAACCTGAAATGTCTATAAGCAGTCTAGAAAAGAAAAAGGAGGTAGCACACGATATAGAATTTGCCTGGTTGATGAGAAGACCCATTTTCAGATTGTGCACCAACACAAGCTCCTCATCCTCAGAGGTATTTGAAATACCTATACTACCTGTATTAATACTCTCTGAAGAAGAATTTCTCTAAGCCATAATGTTCCTCTTGATTACAGTTACTGCCTACTAGTAAGTATGCAGCCTTTGAGACTTCAATTCCTACAGATGCTCAGACAGGCAAGTCTAACACCATCTGTACATGGCCAGAGGCTTGACTTCCCTATCTCATCACAATCCAGGAGGCAATCAATCTCTCAAGCAACCCAGGAGGTTCCTTGATTGTGTGGAAGACAACTTCCTCCTGCAAGTAATAGAGGAGCTGACAAGGAGAGGTGCCGTGCTTGACCTCGTGCTCACCAGCAGGGAAGGGCTCGTTGGAAATGTGGCACTGCAGGGCAGCCTTGGATGCAACGATCACAAGATGGTTGAATTTGAGATCCTCAGGACAGTGAGAAGAGCGTGCAGTAAGCTCAGTGCCCTAGACTTCAAGTGAGCAGACTTTGGCCTCTTCAGGAACCTGCTTAGTAAGGTTCCATGGGATATAGCCCTAGAGGGCAGGGGGGCCCCAAGACTCTTGGTTGATATTCAAGGATCACCTGCTACAGGCTCAGGAGTGTTGTATCCCAGCTAGAAGGAAGTGCAGCAGGAGGGCCAGGAGACCTCCTTGGATGGATAAGGAGCTGCTGAGGAAAGTTCAAATGAAAAAAGAGGCTTATAAAAGGTGGAAGCAAGGACAGGCAGCCTGGGAAGAGTACAGGGATGTTGTTCAGGAAGCTAGGGAACAGATTAGGAAAGCTAAGGCCCAGTTAGAATTAAATTTGGCTAGGGATGTTAAGGATAACAGGAAGGGATTCTGTACGTATGTAGCAAATAAAACACAGACTAGGGACAACGTAGGCTCCCTCAGGAAGCTCTCAGGTGAACTAGCTACACAGGATTTGGAGAAGGCTGAGGTTCTGAATGACTTCTTTGCCTCGGTCTCCATTGGCAAAGGCTCTGACTGCACCACCCAAGTCTTGGAATGTAGACGCAGGGACTGTGAGAATGAAGACCTTGGGCCCACTGTAGGAGAGGAACTGGTTCGAGACCATCTTAAAAACCTGAACGTGCACAAGTCCATGGGTCCTGGTGAAATCCATCCGCAGGTCCTGAAGGAGCTGGCAAATGAAATTGCTAAGCCGCTGGCCATCATATTTGAAAAATCATGGCAGTCAGGTGAAGTTCCCGATGACTGGAAAAAGGGAAATATAACCCACATTTTCAAGAAGGGGAAAATGGATGACCTGGGGAATTACAGACCAGTCAGTCTCACCTCTGTGCCTGGCGAAGTCTTGGAGCAGATTCTTCTGGAAGGCATGCTAAGGCACATGAAAAACAACAAGGTGCTTGGTGACAGCCAGCATGGCTTCACTAAGGGCAAACCCTGCCTGACCAATTTGGTGGCCTTCTACGATGGGGCTACAGAACTGATGGACAGCGGTAAAGCAGTTGATGTCATCTACCTGGACTTGTGCAAAGCATTTGACACCGCCCCACATGACATCTTTGTCTCTAAATTGGAGAGACATCAATTTGATGAATGGACCACTCGGTGGATAAAGAACTGGCTGGATGGCTGCACACAAAGAGTTGTGGTCAATGGCTCAATGTCTAGCTGAAGACCAGTAACGAGTGGTGTCCCTCAGGGATCGGTGTTGGGACCGGTCTTGTTTAACATCTTCGTCGCTGACATTGACAGTGGGGTTGAGTGCGCCCTCAGCAAGTTTGCCGATGACACCAAGCTGTGTGGTTCAGTTGATACGCTGGAGGGAAGGAATGCCATCCAGAGGGACTCTGACACGCTTGTGAGGTGGGCTGATGCCAACCTCATGAAGTTTAACCATGCCAAGTGCAAGGTCCTACACCTGGGTCAGAGCAATCCCAGGCACAGCTACAAGCTGGGCAAAGAAGAGAGATTCAGAGCAGCCCTGTGGAGGACGTGGGGATGTTGATCAATGAGAAAATGAACATGAGCCAGCTTCAGTGTGAACTTGCAGCCCAGAAAGCCAACCGTATCCTGGGCTGCATCAAAAGAAGCGTGACCAGCAGGTCTAAGGAGGTGATCCTGCCCCTCTGCTCTGCTCTTGTGAGACCTCACCTGGAGTATTATGTGCAGTTCTGGTGTCCTCAACATAAAAAGGACATGGATCTGTTGGAACAAGTCCAGAGGAGGGCCACGAGGATGATCAGGGGACTGGAGCACCTCCCATATGAAGATCAGCTGAGAAAGTTGGCGCTGTTCAGCCTGGAGAAGAGAAGGCTGCATGGAGACCTCATAGCAGCCTTCCAGTGTCTGAAGGGGGCCTATAGGGATGCTGGGGAGGGACTCTTCATTAGGGACTGTAGTGACAGGACAAGGGGTAATGGGTTAAAACTTAAACAAGGGAAATTTAGATTGGATATAAGGAAGTTCTTTACCGTAAGGGTGGTGAGGCACTGGAGTGGGTTGCCCAGGGAGGTTGTGAATGCTCCATCCCTGGCAGTGTTCAAGGCCAGGTTGGAGGAAGTCTTGGGTGAGATGGTTTAGTGTGAGGTGCCCCTGCCCATGGGATGGGGGTTGGAAGTAGATGATCTTAAGGTCCTTTCCAACCCTAACTATTCTGATTCAGTGATTAAATCTGGCCATAGAAATGTATGTATTTGCAACCTCCAGACGCTTTACATATGGGAAAGAAGCGAAAACATCTGAAATGGTTAGAGTTTGTACAGGATACAGCTCCCACCTTCTTTGTAATTAAAAAAGCTGTATAAAACAAGGCACTGTCTCTGCACTGGCCCTCAACATCAGATAAAAAATTAAATGCTATTTCTCTGCCTTGGCATTTAAGGCTTCCATAGAACTGCCCCTCATTAAAGATGGATTGCCTCACTCCTGTGACCATGACCTCAACAACAGCGATGCTTCATGAGAACAACAAACCCATCCATCACATGTGCAGAAATGCAAAGTCTTTGGGCAGCCAAACGGGCTTTGGAGCTTGCTTTCACAGAGATTAGAGTGATCATGGACCTCACTGTATTCAGAACTAAATGCAAACACTATTTGTTATGCTTGGTGTTCTCGCAATACACATATGGGCAAGGTGAAACAAATGCTCCAGAAGTAAAGGAGCAAGAGAATTTTTTTTTCTTCGTACATTTTCCCTTCATTTAATAATATGGCACCCAAGAAAACATAGTTGGAGCAGCATTTTTAGTTAATTAACCCCAGCCAGAATTTACAGCTCAATATCCCCACTAGCAAGTTTTATTGAGACAGCTCAATATTCCCACTATCAAGTTTTATTTTAACAATTTTTAATTCTCTTGCATGAGCACATTTGTGTAAGGTAAAGGGAAACAAGCAATCTACTGCTGTTTATCCTCTCAGGCCCCTCTGTCCTCAGACTTCCTTGTGTCTTCTTTCTTTATTGCCTCACAAAGGGAGAAGACTAGCTAAAACTGAGACACAGCATCCCAACATTCATAACTTCTGATGCCGTAGCTTTAATATTGACAAAAAAGCAGGAATAAAAGAGGCTAATTGAAATTTCTCAGGAAAAAGTTATCTTGTAAACGAGAGATGAAGAGAAGCTGCTGCTTCTTCAGAACCAGGAATTCTATTCAGCAAATTAACAAAAAAAAGTCTCATAAAACCCTGTTTTGAGGGCAAACTATATCCACATCTTGTCAAGCTTTTAGTATTTAACATACAGGTACATGAAAGACTTAAAGTCCACTCTGCAGAGCATATTATTTTGCTCAGAGTTCCACAAAAAAAACAAAGGGGACACAAGCACACAAGTGTGTATTTCTTCATCTCTACCTTCTCTTATCTTTACCTTTATTGCTCCCTACATATTTACCCACATAGCATAATTTAAACATACTTGACTCCACACAGAAATTGACTCATCTGCACATTCTAAAGCCTTGACTGCAAAACCCTGTTTTGCAGTTGCCAAATGGAAACAGACAGGTTACCATTTTCAGAACCAAGATGGCAGTTGAGAAGAAATGTATGATAAAGTCCTGTTTCCACAGTGTTTGTATGATGCTGCACTATTTTTGCAACATCAAAAGAACAAGAAAAAAAAAAAAGAAAGAAAACAGAATGGTGCTATTTTCATTCAGAAAAGGCAGATAAATATCAACATGAGCCATGATCACAGATCATAATGAGGGAACACTTAAAATGGGGGGAGAGCCATTAAAGTGCCCATGCCAAAGCAGTAGCTCTTTTGTATTACACGTTTGCCACAAGATCCAAATAAAAACACATACATTTTGCTTCCATGATGACTGCTATGCCAACACATATGCTGCCAAATGAGTTAGAAGTATTCAGCTATATACTGGTAGATGAATCATCAGCTAAATTATGAATACAAATCTCTATTAGTAAATATGATAGGGGGAGCAGAAAAAGTCCAAATGCTAAAGTAGCCTGGCAGTGTCCTCTGCACCATTATCTAGGAGGCAGTGATGCAGAGGGTTGACCAATGTATAGGGGGGTTGTACAAGGGGGTTAGAGGAATTCACTTGCTTAAGCAAAGGTATTGTCTGTACTTATCATGCCTACTGACCAGAACAAAGGCACTAACTATTGATAAGGAAAAGCAGACACCTGGTTCTATTGACAAGGAAAAGCAGACGCCTGATTCTACTGATAAGCAACTATTGATAAGGAAAAGCAGACCCCTGAATCTACTGTTAAGGGGGAGAAGCAGGTGGTTTATGGCTGGGACCAAACCCTAAGGCCATACATGAAGACTAAAAGGTGACAAGTTCAAGAAGAGGAAGACTCATTTACTTCATCTTGAAGACCCCTACCCACAGGAGGAAGACTCATTTACTTCATCTTGAGACCCCAGCCCATGACCAGAGGGGGCACTGCGCAGGTGCAAAGGACCTTCTAGCTCATTGTAATACAAAGCGGGGATAGGATATGAATATGTATAGGCATATGGTGCAACCTTATAAATGTAGAGGGAAACAACACTGAGGAATTATCCCCGTGCGTCTCAGCGCTGAATAAAAAGCATACCTACTTTACAACTTTTAATGAGTTGTGGAGTCAATCCGCGCACCAGCAGGAAGAAACAGGAAAAAATATCCCTTTATGCTAGCAGACTCATTCTTGTTAGGCAAAATCTCAGATTCTCCTTTAAGTCCGTTTACAGTCAAGCTTTGTTTCTAAATACGGAATTCAAAGATGTGTAGAATTATAATTACAGCATAACTTCATGTTAAATTATTACTGAAATTCTTGATGTAAGTATCCAGACAGCTTTCATGAGATGGTGACTACAAGGCTTCAAAACCAATGCTGTAAATTGCATTTTTCAAGTCTTTACTGTTGTTTTGTGGTGTTTGTTTTTTTCCTGGGGTCAGGGTTGTTTTCTGTTTATGGGGGTTTTGGTTTGGTTTGTTTTTTTTCTTTTGGCTTTTTTCCTATGCAGCACGTGTGGCAAAAATGAATGAAACATTCTCACAGTTATTTTGCATATTACATCAATTAGAAGTGCAAGGGCAGGTATATTGACACATTTCAAAAAGGGTTAAAGAAGAAAGTTTTCAAATTAGAATTCTGTCCCGTTTCAGACTCCACTGTTCCTGCAGATTTATCTTTCCTTAAGTTCAAAAGATACAGACTTAAAAATAAATAAATTCTTAGACGGCTAAAAGTAATAGGGGTTAAGCACAAAAATATTCCTAGAAATCTTAGTAGGCAGCTATTTGACACTTTAAATCCCTAAAAAAAATTTAAAATGTGGCTGCCACTTTCTCTTTTTAAGGATGACAGTTCAATTTTCCAATAAGAATCTGGATGGAATTTCTAGGTGAAAAAAAAAGGTGCACCTCAGGGTGCAGACAAGAGGCATCACTTTAGAGAAAAGCAGGAATATCTCGTGCTTGCTCTCCCTACCAAAATAGGGACTCCTGCAGCTCACTGTGACAAACTGTTGGCCTCTCTATACTTGTTTCAGTAAAGGAAAATCTTGTTTATGACACAAGTATTTCTGGTACAGTTATAAACCTAAGTGTGCTGCTACTAAAAGATATCTCTAGATAACAATTTTGCACTGATCCTCAGTGACCACAGTTCCTTTTGGTTCTGAGGCAAATAATACAGACAGAAAGCGACTGTGCAATTTGTGAATGTCACTAACTTTACCTCCAGGATATGGAAAGAACAGCTCTCCCACAATGGAACCCGAAGAACACCACTGTTATCCCCTTTTAATGTTCAGAGGGATGGAACACCTCTCCTATGAGAAAGGCTGAGAGAGTTGGGGTTGTTCAGCCTGAAGAGAAGGCTCTGGGGAGACCTTACTGAAGCCTTTCAGAACTTACAGACGGCTTTATCAGGAAGATGGAGACAGAATTTTTATTAGAGCCATTGCAATAGCACAAGGCATAAAAGTTTCAAACTACAAAAGATTTAATCTAGATAGAAGGAAGATACTTTTCACAATGAGGGTGGTAAAGCACTGGCACAGGTTGCCCAGAGAGGTGGTGGATGCGCTATCCTTGGAGACATTCAAGGCCAGGCTGGATGTGGTTCTGAGCAACGTGATTTAATTGAAGATGTCCCTGGTCATTGCAAGGGGGGTTGGACTGGATGATCTTTAAACATCTCTTTCAACCTCAACCATTCTATGAAACAGGGGAATGCAAAGCAGACTAGTAGTGTCACTCCTGTTCAGCATTCAGAATGGATTCATATTCTGATTTTCAGGGTAGCACCCCAGTTGTCCACAATACATGTATGCCTGGATCTCTAACTTGAATAGCCACCTTTCACAAGCAATCTCTCTCAGATATAACCATTATTATTTATTTGTCCACTTACTATTTGTGACCATGGGTCTTAGCCCCAACCAAGTCTCCAATACACTGCATCTTCTAAAATTAAGGGTTCAATTACTACACAAAGAAACTGTCAGGAGAAAACCATGTCATGAGAAGAGGACTGTGCTTTTAACAGTCTCCTCTCACAAAAGTCATTGCAGTAAATTGTATACCGGGTATCCAGAGACTGGCATGTACTGACCAAGTATTTGCATGCCAAAGTCTTAGAAAACTTTGCCTCCAGCAAGCATTTCCAGAAGGCAGTAGAAGATGTTTCTACACTAAAACTACTTATTTTTTCTAAAACATGAGTATCCTTTCCTATCCTATCCTCCACAAAAAGAATATCCCATTGAAAAAGATTTTACCTTTTAATCTGGAAATGGGGAAAGACAATGGCTTGAATGCAATGAACATGAATTAACCTTGGTTTATTTTCATCTGCTCACACTAGCATAAAAGATGGGACACAATTCTGCTGCAGTATCCACAGCACAGAATCCACAAAATGACTGTTTATATGAAATTCTTCATTTTGCTCTCCCCACCCATTCTTTAAACTTAAGAGTAAATTAGAACCAGCAGGTCTGGATCTCCCAAAAGAAAATCTTCTTTGAAAACATTTAACATATGCCTAACTCCCCTAAATGGAAAATCAGCAGTCTTGCATGGATCAGTCAGCTTTTATCTTCCTTGACAAGAAAAGACTCCCATAAATTGTTACGAAAGTCTGTCATAAATATTGCAAATTGTGGTCTCTGAGTAGAAAGACAAGATGTAGACAAGAGAGGATAAACCCCAGGACTCAGGAAATGCAGTGTAAACCACAGCAAAGCTGATCACCATTCTACTTAAGGAATTAAAGAAACAAAGCTTGTAAAGACTGTAAAGTTCAACAGAAGTTGTACTTATGCCAAGCTCCTGGCATACATTTTTGGGCAACAGAGAAGGGTAATGCAAAACGTACCAAGTTGTGCAACTTCATTTACAAGATCCGTTAACTATGTCATTTATAACATTTAATACATTAAAAACACTCAGGTAACGCTACATTCTTCACTATGAGGGTGGTGAGGCCATGGTACAGGGTGCCCAGAGAAGCTGTGGCTGCCACATCCCTGGCAGTGTTCAAGGCCAGCTTGGACAGGGCTTTGAGGAACCTGGCCTAGCGGAAGGTGTCCCTGCCCATGGCAGGGGGTTTGGAACTGGATGATCTTTAAGGTCCCTTCCAACCCAAACCATTCTATGATTCTAAACTGCTTATACTTGGATAGGAATAAGACAGGGGAGACAGCTGAGACTATGTGCAAAACCTGGTTTTGTGTCCTTTGTTTCCTAATATCTGCATAGAATACAGAGAGTTAAACAAACAAAAAAATCAACCCAATCTCTGACATAAAACAATGCAGACATTTCCAAAGGAGCAATACAAAATCTTACTATAGCAGCAGTTCCCAGAGTTACAGTACACAGTGCACCAGTCATCTCCTAAAATCCAAATCTTTTATTGGCTTCCAAATGGACCAAAACAAAAAGACCTACAATCCCAAACTCTGGACCATACATTTTCATATGATAATGCCATGGAAAATGCAATTAAGCTAATTGCATAAAAAAAGCCAATATGATGATCCCATACTTCAGCAAGCACTTAAGCATTTCTACATTTTTCATATATAAGGACATCAAAACTAACAGAAGCTTTATAGTTTTCAGTTCTGAGAAGAAAGTACTCCGGTATTTAATTAATGATTTGTATGCTTTTGCATCCAGCTTGATTTGCAGGTGCACAATTTTGATTTATTTGATTTATAAAATACAAATCAGAGCCTTAAACCTCAGCTCTGAGTAAGATAGCATTAATTTCACAGTAAAATTCTGTGCAAAATTTGTTCCTTCCAGTATAAAGTATTTGAAAAGACAAAAAAAAACCAACAACCCACAAGTCTGAAACCAACAGGAAGACCCTTGGTACTTCTGAAAGGACCCTGCAAGGAAAAGCAAATTTTGCTGCATGCATGAAGATGAACCAGTTCCAAGTATAGACCCAACCACACCTCTTCCCTCAAGGTCATAATGGCAGAGCTCTCTAATACAGGATCTCAAAGCTGGCATTCCTCGGCTTTGCTACATCTTTTTTTTCCCGCAATCCAACAGTACAAAGAGAGGAACATGCTAAGTATCTGTGCAATGTCTCCCAGTCTCCTTTCTACTTTCTTCCAAAGAAGGATGTATAGGAGTATAGGACCTCCCAGGTGAAATGGCTCGAGTATGCCAGCCACAGGTGTAAACTACGGAAGACAAAAGTTGGTGAGAGAATTCTATGCATTTATTTATCATCACAGAAAGGAGTGAAAAGTAAGACAACAGCACATTCCTTCCTGCGGGTCAAAAGGTGGACTTCTGGTCACAAAAAATGTGATTCTTAGGCTGGAACAAGAGTTGCTGAATTTGCTGAGTCAGCCATCACAGAACCCCGATAAACAGCAAGAGGAATAAGCTGCCTATTTCAAAAACATTAAAATACAACTTCTCAAGGTGCCTTTGTAAAGTCTCTTTAACATGCTATGCCTGTCCTGCTACAGCTACTTAGACATCGTGAAGTACAAGGCATAAATGAAACACCCTTAAGGTATCAGTGGAGAAAAAGGAAATGTTACATAAAGCAGTACTTAAAAAATCCTTTCCTTCTCCTCGATGTGTAGGTATAATACATGAAAAATTAATGAAATCTACTAAAAGACTTCAAGTTCTGAAATACTGGTTTTATCATAATTTAACTTACATGCGATCTCTTTGGAGGATAAACCTCTGAAAATTCTTTATCATTTGTCTGCCACTAATACACATATTTGACATCCACATTTTCAAATGCATTTCCTACATATTTCAGTTAACCCATCAGCATGTTACTTAGTTACTATCAGTACAGCATTAACCAATGTATGCAAGATGGAAGTCCAGTTCTAATCCCTGGAAGTGTTCAAGGGCAGTTTGGATGGGGCTTTGAGTAACATGCCTGGCCCATGGCAGGAGGGTTGGAACTGGATGATCTTTAAGGTCACTTCCAACTCTAACTTTTACTGTATGATAATATGCAAAACGTTGAACTCCTGCATTCAGAAACATGTCAACTTTTTTGGCAAAAGCAAAACCTTTTACTTTGAATAAAAGCTATACAAATACAAAAGAGACTTTGTTAAGAGTTCTTGAGTATCTACTAAGTAATTATTTGCTGTATCTAAATTACAGGGTTAATTGGTCTCATGTGCACCAACTTTCTGGGAGTAACGGACACGCTACTGAAAGATGTACCTAAGGACTTACACAGAGTGTGAGTCTGAGACCAGTATTTAGCTAAAAAAAACCCCAAACCATACAAACAAAAAACCCCCACCTTTTGCCTCTAAATGGAAGATACTTAATAGCTAGAAACAATAAAGACAAAATACACATTTTAGATGCAACTCCCGCAGAGTCAACATTCTTTATCATATTTTTAAAATACTGATTTTTAATGGCTATGTATCTACTATACAAATTAAAGCTGGAACAGTGGTGCAAATATAGTTTAAGCTTTTCCTTATCACTCCCTTAGTCACATCCTAACTGGACAAAATTAGCCTCTTTGTGGTAACTCTGGAAAACAGAAAAGTCACTTAAGTTTCTGTTAAAAAGCAAGTAACTTCCAGACAGAAATCATAAACCGGCATTTGAAGCCACCATGCAAGCAGTCTGTGTTCCTCTTGTTTTCATATATTCATTGCTGTACTAGCAGACAGAACAGGATTGGAAAGGGTGTACTCCTTAGTTCCGTGCTTCAGCAGAAATACCTGTGCACTGATTGTTCAATTAGGCTCATCTTGATAAATTAATCCTGGCAGCAGCTCACTTTAACACAAGAGCACAACCAAAGGCACCATACAATATCTAAACCAGTATCTTTTGCTTGGTGTATCAGGAACACATTTAAAGTGAAAAGTCTAACTACCTCATAGGAGGCCAAACCTTAACGTTTCAGTGAATGCACTGAAGCTTCAATAAACCAACAAAACCCACCACAAAAACCCAAAGTCCTAAAAATCGCAACAACCAACCTTCTCATGTAGGAACAGAGCTACTCTGATTCTTCAAATGTCATATAAACACATAACAGTTAAAAGAATGCACAAGCACACATACAGATTAGGAATGCTTTCCTGAATCGAACATAAACATATGTAAATGTTTATGCAATTTTTTTTCTTTTCTAAAAGTGCAAGTTAATGCCTGAGGCCTGTCTTGAACCACGTGAAAATATACTTGCTATCCTCATGCAAACAAGCCCAGTTTTCACAAAACAACAGCAAGAAAATATACATTAATGTTTCTGCCGGCTCAAAATAATCAACAGTGTAAAGCCAAACCAAAAGGTCTGCTGGTTTGTTAATGCTAAAAATTGTTAATTATGTTTTAAAATTTAGTTTCTATTTATAATACAAACCTCCAAACTTTCAGTAAGCATTGAAACCTGCTTTGATGTTTTTCTGTCTGTTTGAACAGAAACAATTATCAGAATTCAGTGTGAACTTACCAAAATTGCTTTCATTGTTCTGAAATTGCATTTCTACAAATTATGTATTGAGAACTCCCCAACTACCAAATTCTAATAACTGCCATCCTAAATTTGCATGTCTTAAAGGAATTAACACTTTTCATCATACAGTTCACATAGCATTTAAGTAACAATACTTTCTACACTGACATCTAGTGAAGTTTTACAGTAAGAAGAAAAAAGCCTATTCTAATATTTTGCACTTACAGAAAGCTTTTAATCTTCCAAATTACCTGTATTTTCTATTGCTACAATTTGCAACATGATTATACATCATGCACTATTTTCTTTTGAAAGATATTTTGCCACTATTTTAATAAATAACGTTTACCTGCCAAAGGTTCAGACATTCTGATCAGTACATTAGAAAAAGTTATAAGATATAGTGTAATTAAATGTAAAACATCAGTAGCAAAGTTACTTTTCTTCCTATCATGCCAGATGTACTTATAAGGGCTAAACATCCAATATTAACAAAATAATTCTATTACATTCACTGGGAATTATGCATGCAAAATATTTTAATTCATACATTTCAGCTATCAATAAGACAACTCATCTCTCTTTTCTATGCAGTATCCAGAAATCTTGTATCCTTACATTCTTTCTGTAATCAATGAAAAAAAGAGAGATTCCTCTGGGAATACCTAAATTAGTCTCCTGCTCTAAGTCATCCCAGAGCTTGGTAGGCTTTATGAACAGTACACATAGTCTTTGAGAAGACTACGCAGAAGTGAGGGACTGTTAGGAGAGAGCTAGTGCATTTCTTGACCCCATAGCTCCCATATATGCATAGGGACAACATACTATCTCAGATACCTTCTACCCTCCTCGAGATGCACTCCAGGGAGGCAAGACATGATGCTGTACCAGCTACAACATTAATTTCAGCACTCATTAAGTTTCTAAAGGCAAAGTCTCATTTTTATGCCTCATCGAGAAAAGGCAGTTAAGCACTGCCTGACAACATACAAGAGGTTCAGTGCTGACTCTGGGGAAAATGTATCACCTACTGAATCACAAGCAAACCTATAAATGCTTTCTGCAGTGACAGATATTTGAAGAGAGACAGATTATGCATTTTCCCTTCTCATTAGTGATCGTACTCTAGATAAAAGTTTGGGCTGTGCTATTTCAGACTGCAGCATAGCTGAAGTTTGCAACAGAACAAATAGACTCAAGTCTTACTACCCTCAAAACACAAGAAGACAGCGAAGGTCCATTTAAATAGAGACTGCACCTTAGAACGGAAACACTCCTGGGTGAATGGTATTCAACACTTTCTTGGTAAAAACTGTGGTAGACTTGCAGACTTCTCAAAGTCCAGGAAGTGCAGAAAATCGTGACCTAAGAACTGAGACTCCAGAACTTTCTTTTGAGCTCCAGTCTGCTGACACCATGGCCATTGGCTTCATGAGATGAGTCTGGAAAGCTGGATTTTTTCTGGTGCTTGACGGAGGTGAGGAGAAAAACCACTGGATATTAAATTATGTTTTGGCTAAAAGCTGCCTGAAGCTAAATTACACACTTGTAATCACTTCAATTGCAAGGCAAAAATACCAGTAATTAATGGTGGCAATGTGACAGGATTTAGAAGAACCAAAATGAATTCTTGATAGTACATAAAATGTAAAAATCTGAGAGCTATCAACATTTTATGTACTTAAATTAGTTCCACTTGCAGTGGCGTCAGAACGAGTTTCTCTGGTTAATAACCTTCATCTGAATCTAATCTTGACAACAGAAACTCCATCAAGAATTATGAAGTGGAAAAAATGGCTCCCGTTTAAAATAAGGAACTCTTCATACTTGCACTTGATTTTGTATTTCGTCACAGAGAAGCTCAATAATCTGAGGTAAAGCTGCCATATGTCCAGGTTCATCCAATCACAGCCCTTTTTTTCAACACAGAAATCTTGTCCTAGCAAAATAAATAAATAAATATAAAAGGACAAATTTGGCATGCAAATTTGGCCATATGCCTGGAATTTCCAGATGGTGGGCAGCACAGTCAGGTGGCAACTTTAATGTGGCTGCTTGATGTTTGGAAACCCTGAACAATGTAAATCCACTGGGACTTTTGTGCATCTGAACAAAGAGTTACCTTATGTGCAGAACATACCTAGCATGTTCCCTTTACTGAGTACTCCCAAGTAAGATCTGCCAGATAGGATCCAAACAATGTCCTGTATTTCCTAGCCATAAATATGACAACCCTCATATCAACTACCCATTCTAATGCAATCTTTTAAGGGCATCCATAACTGCATACGCATGTAAGAAAGCAAATTCAAAATAGGCAAATAGCACTTGGCACGTGTATTAGTACACTCATCTGAAGATTTAGAACTAGATTTACAGAGATCTAGCACCTCATTACGTAGCAAAATCCACAGCCTGAATTAGACTTCTGGAATTAAAAAAAAAGGTCAAGAGAAGATTTAGATGCTTAGAAAGAGGACACACACTGTGAAGCAATTAGAGCAGCAGTAACTACAGACAGACAAGAGGAAAGACTGAAGAGTTTTTAAGAACCAGCCAACTCACCCTGAGATTTGAAAAGATATCTCCTTCCAGTTAGGATTCATAGTCTTCAGTCATCTCAGAGTGAGGCAGACCACACTTTGTTCATTTTAAAGAAAAAGACAAATCACTCGTTTCAAAGAAAGAACAATGTCCTTACAAAATGGAACCCTACTTCAAGATGCTTAATATCAAATACTCATTTCATAAAAATACAGAAATTCTAAATGGCGCAGAAACTAAAACCCAGGTTTCCCCAACTTCACGTATCTAATCTAACCACTAAGTCACAATAACATTTTCTCCCTCATCCTCCCAATTTCTTAATTACTCCATACTGAGATGAATTTTAAAAAGAAAAGCTGGTAATGCCTACAGCTCCAGGCAATCTACAAATTTACAGTTACTGAATGCTCCCCAGAGAAAGGACATGTGCCTTGAAACTCTCATCCACATCCTCTGTCTGAACCAATGGGTCACAGGAAGTTCGTGTGAAGCTGCACAAGTTGCATGTTTACCAGAGCTCACATCTCAGCTAACACAAATGGAAGAACATCTATGTAATGGAGCCTAAAAGGTTTTCTATGTATTTAACAGATACCAAGCTATGCAGCACCATGAAAACTATGGTACTAGAGAGCCTGTCCAAAAGCAGTATTTCAGGTACGTAGAGGATCTTCAGTCTAAAAGCAACATACATCCAGGTAGCTGCGGAATGGAAGCTTTAAGAATCAAAGCTCTCAATCTGAAACTTTAAGTTAATTTTCCCAGTCTTTATAAAAGGCACAAGAACTCCCTGCCTCTTAGATACATGCCATTTTTGACTGAATTATGTTTATTAATGTATCCTTACACACAGGATATAGCATGACATCACAGCATAGATGGCAGAAGAGCCTCGCAATTTCTACAGCAGTAACCATGCACACCTGGAAACTCACAAGCAAGGGCTTTTCTTCATTAAAAAAACTTATTGAAAATTTTAAGACAAGGATTCAGTTAAACACTTCATCATTATTTAGCGTCTGCGGCCAAACTCAGTATCACTAACAATATATTTTCATATTTATTGCCAAAAAATTATGCTGGCACAATATTACAAGATTGAAACTAAAGATCCATTTTAAAACCAGATATTTCAAAGTTAAAAAATAGTACAGCTTTAATTCTTCATCAATAAACACACATATTACCAAAATAATCTCTGTATTACTATTAACATCATCCCATCCAGATTTCATGAGACAGTCCCAACTTTTAACAACCACATTGTGATTTTGAGAGCCCGTAACTGTTTCAGGGTATTAATTGAAGTCTTCTGGTATTGAGAGGTCTTCTGGTATTGAGAGGTCTCCTGGTTTCATCAGAACAGGCTAGATAACCTTGGTCTCATTTTTTTAAACATTATACAAGATGGTATGAAAGGACAATCACAAGCAATACATCATCTCCTGGCTGCCCTACAGTGCTTTAAGCTGTTTGTGGTGACAATCAGCAGTAGGTCTAGGTGGATCCAATCATTGGAAATCATTAAAAAACACACATACAGTGTCAGCCTCAGAATGGGGAAACAAAAATCTTACCGAATTCCCAGACTGACCCTGTATGTATCTTTTACAGAAAAACAGTGGTTAATGCACTAAACTGAAACTATGTGTGATAAATGAAAACATACACCTCTGTCTGACACCACAGCAAATTCCGTAAGCTGCTGTTTAGAGACAAAGTAGGGAAATTATCTGAGATAAAGCAAAATGGATTAGTTTTTGCTGAAATCAATGCAAAAAACATGAACCCAACTGTAGCAGCTGAACCTCAAAATCTTCAAGGATAGCATGGATAAAGAGCTCATTTTCATACAGTCCCTCTGGACTGAACTGAAACAAGAAAGAAAATTTATGTCTGAACATCTGGTACCACCACAATACAGAGTATGAAAAGCTCTGCTACCCTTTCATTTCTGTGCCATATTGCAGGACTGAAATTACTACCTTGGATGATTCTGAACCATGGTCAAAAGATGTAACAAGTTCCAAATTTCCCCTGCCAACAAAAACAAAGGGCACCTGCTTAGCCATCAATCAAGAGCCAGGCTGCCTCGCTTAACATCCAGTTCTACGACCCTCCACAAAGCAGGCCATGCTTGAAAGCAAGGTCTGCGCTTTAATTCAGTAAAATGTGCTTCATTACATAAACAACTGGCAAAGATTTTTTTTTCTCCTGTAAGCAATGATAAATATATGTCTCTCACATTATCTAAAGCACCAAATAACATTTCACTGTATTATTTTCTCAATTTTTGGAGGACCTAGGACCAAGCTCATTAATGAATTTAGTCTCTGAAAATCAACTAAATCTACTTACACGAGGAAATTAGCCAAATTTTGCTTTCATTAGACTTGAGACTCACGTTAACCTGACCTGCTTAAGCAAAAATAACAATAACCACCACCATCAATCCCTTGCCACACTGTTCTTACGTGATTAGCTTACTGAAACCAATTAAACACATGAACATATATTTATAAATAAAGAAATGCTAAAATGATAGATGAGAAGAGTTAATTATTCTTCCAAGTTCAGGGACACTAAAATGATCCCAAACTCTCCAGAATCACAGAATTCCTGACAAAAACAATGGATTAAGTAAGGGCTTCTCTACCTTCAAGCCATCTGCTAGACTGCCAATAACGCTCCAGGGATATAATATTTAGGGCAGGCTTCATCTCACCTAATCCTATCCATCTCAACTTTTGACTTGAAGCATGAAGTTTGTATTTAGGCTCCTCCTACTGTCAGCTGAACAGAGATGGAAATTTCTAGAGAAAATAAATCCCACTTCAACATATGTGTCCCAAAACCTAACTCATCTGCACCTGAAGTTAGGCAGAGGTTTATCTCACCCACCATTCATTGGTCAAATTAAATATAAATAAATTCAGACACAGACATAAAAGCAGATATTTATTTAAATTTCACTAAATTCTAATAATACAAATAACCCAGAGTATTTTGAATACTAACAGTGTTAATTTAAATTGACCTTACCATCAGTAGGGAGTATTGACACAGCAGGAAGTCTAGAGAATGAGTATAAACTCACATGGAACAAAATCAAGCAGAAAGCCTGCAGAACACACAGGATAAGTAAGTGCATGGAAAGATCTGGGCTGGCAGCAATAGCATTAAGCCCATTAGCTGTCATTAGAACAAACTACACCACCTTGGGCTTTGCCAGTCCGACCCAATCACAATGACTTGGCCTATCCAGATTACTCCTTGAAATGGTGAAATCAGTCAACTTTTGGCCAGGCCTTTATACCCTGCTGTAATACTGCTTGCTATCTCAGTTAAATTCTTAGTATCTTTGATGGCCTTACAAATAGAGCAAATACTGCTATTTAACAGATGCAGGTCCTCAAATAAGATAAGTAAGGTACCTTGCAGTAAAGCAGCTCTATCTAGCACTAGTAGCTTACAATATGTTTAATGATAGGGACAATCTGCTGACTTCCACAACTGTAAGTAAAAAATAGCATTATTTGTGTCATTTTAAATGCTACAGACATACTCAAAGGTTTAGGTTATTTTGGTTTTCAGTCTTCGCCTCATATGAAATACATTATTTAAAGGAAGAAAATAATGTGACATATAAAAACACAAGACATTGTTCAGTAACCATACTAACTTTACAATAATCTTTTAAATTACATTTAATTCTGTAACACTTTTTTCTTTTTTTTTTTTTTCCCCAGGGAAGAGGGTGTAAACCAAATAAACAGAAAAACCAAACCAAACTTCTGCTGGGGTACAGAAATCCTATCCAGGTGGAGTTCATAGGCAGGTAAAACAAAAGCAATAATCAACAATTTTAGTTTTAATACTTCAGGGCATGCCTATGTGTACAACTCCTGTAGACACCCCTGAGAGAGTTTACATAATGCAGCAATAAGAATGTGCCAGCCAGCAAAACAGCATGGTCTTGTCCAGTCACTCGCAAATGTATTCCCCTTTTCTGGGTGGATGTTGCAACCTCATTCAAGCACTGCGCTGCTGCAGTTTGTCACCATCTCAACTCAAACGTTTGAAACAAACTGCAGGCTGTCTGTGAACCAGAGTAATGTTTTGACTGCAACACAAAAGCATTCTAACAGGTGGATACCACTTCTCAACTATCCAGTTATTATAATGAGAAAATACTGGACTAATACCCCGGACTCTCCTAAGGCAAATGCAAGTCGTGTTCTCTCCTGATATCAAGGCCTCATGGAAACTGGTCAGTCTTCTGCTCCTGTTTCCTCCTACACTACTTCACCCTGACTCAAAACACTTGAATTAATGGATCTCACCTGAGAAAATAGTTTTTTAAGTACTCATGAAAATTTAAGTAATTCCTTCTATTTGAATTAATTAACTTTTCTTTCCCCATGTAAAGTAGAGCAGCAGTAATTATCTCCCTTTTGTACACTGAGGAAGCGAGACTCACTAGAACTCAGGGACTTGCTCACAGGCAGAGAGGACCTGCAGCAGACGGATTGGATGCAAGAACCTGAACAACGGAAATAAAATTTCCAGTGAGATCAGTTACTTAAACTGCATGCTGCTATGTGTCCCCTAACACCATTCATGAGCTGCAAGACACAATGTTAAAGGACAACACCAGGAACTCACCAACAATATTCTAAAACTGTAACACTGACTATAACCAACCAACAGTCAACACATTTAAATCACTATCAACCTCAATTATGAGAGCAGGTATAAACCAGTGAAGTGTCAGAATGTCATATTAGCTTTCTTTCTCTTCCACTCCTTATTCTTTTCTTTTTCAAAGGCCAGCAAAGCTTTTGGAATAATCCTCTACACACCATATGTGCTCTTCTTCCCAACTCCAAGTTCTAGGATTATAAAATGAAAGCTGAGATCCTCACAGTTATATCATTTCACTAGTTAGGACTTCAAGACACCAAGTAAATGCAATGCATAAGAACTGACAATGACAACATTAACACCTTTAAAGTGTCTATAAGCAATATCTCATGGATAAACGCATGCTAATCAATTGGTCAAAAAGATTACCTAAGGAACTCAAAACACTGCCATTCCCCGTACAGAAATTTTAAAGGCAATCTACTCAGTCTGCACAAAGAAAGCTTTACATTCCCAGCACACCTACTTATGAATATGCTTCACACGAACACCATAGCTCCTTTTACACTCTTTTTGGGTTTACAGTTTTATTGCTCATAAAGGATGGATGGCACTCCGAAAGAACATGTCAGATATTTTCATTTTCACTTGGACTAATTCCTAAAGTACTGCACAATGGTCATATATATTTTAATGCACAAGAGCAGATTCAAGGATGAAACTTGTGCAGGAGAAAAACTTGAACTTCTGTCTTTTTGACTCTTTACTACCTCTACTTCTTGCTTCACTAAGACAGAAAGCATTATTATTCTCATCTTTTAGCATTCTGCTTTTGGGGTACACTCAATTTGCACATGACAAAGTGAATAAATAGGACCTACACAGTTTGTAAACACTGAAGAGGTCAGTATTGTAACAGTCATACGTAATCCACAGCAGGAACTGCCTGCAGACTTCAAAGGTTAACTGGTATTTGGTTTCCTGACAAAATAACCTAGAGATTCTAGCTTTCCTAAAAGTGCTTCTGCTTCATGTTATCCTGGAGGAAGATGCTCATTCCTATCCCCTCCCCATATTCTGAGAACCTATTTTGCAACAATATTTCTTCAACAAAGCAGTTTTGGAGTGTACAAACTCTATTTTATTAGTCTAATTGATTTGCTGATGAAAGTCTAGATTTTCCCAGGTAGTTAATATGCTGCTTCTCTTCAACACCCTGCAGTAAGCATCAGTCAGTAGTACAGACCATTCCACATGTCCAAGATTCTTGCATCCAAAATCAGATCTGAATTAGCAAGTATCTACCATGCTTTGAGTGTCAATAGTAGGCACACAGTAAATAATTTTTTATTATGTACTTAAAACATTTTCTGTATATTTAATAGAAGTCACATTTTCTGTAAAAAAATCAGTAAATAAGCATGTCTATTCAGTTACATACTCAACAAGAAGACAGACAAAAGGCCTAGCTTTCCAGTAAATAGTAAGGGCATTTGAAACAACGCCTGAAACATGCTCATTTCTTCTCCATTAATTCTACATGATTTTCCCATAAGCATACCTCATTTTCTATAACCAATTTTCATTTGCATAAATTCTTCCCAGAAAAAAAAAAAAAATTGCCTAACCTAATGATTTCTCTATTAATGGACATTTTGTCAACAATAGATAACGGCGAAATCCTTGATTAGTTTCAGGAGAATTCTGACTAGCTTAAACAGGCACTTACATCAGTAAGAGTCTCAGGGTAAGCTCATTTTAAATGCAGAACATTCAGTATGCCGAGGGAACATGATTGATGCAGGTAACCTGAGCAAATTAAGGTGTACCCAAAATGGTATAGTTTTGTTGCTTTTTCAAGAGATGGGCATATATGAAGCCCTGATATCCAAAGATGCTATACTAAATGGGTAAAATATCTGAGATGCTAACATCCCCTCTTCAGCTGTAGCTCTAGGCTCTGTCCCTTTCTCATACACATCATGTGAGCCTTAGCCGAAGATGCCAAGCAATAGCCCAAATGAACAAGAGGAGAGAATTCTATTTGAGTCCCTTCCCACCCCCACTCCAGTCACAGCTGTAGGCTCCATCTCTCTCACAACCCTAACCCTCATCCTAGACCAATGCATCACCATTAAACCATACCCCCTTAAAAGTCCAAACCACCATTTTCTCTTAAATTTTAATTCCTTTATCAAGCAAAACGCTTCAAAAGCCAGTCTGACATAACATAGGCATTATCACTAATGCAGCTTTTGCTCATTAAGCCACAAGAATACAAAGTGGCAGTTAACCCATTAGCCACTGAAACACAGATACTAGTTCTACTATAACACTTCCTTCAGAATATCACTCTGAAGTGAGAACTTGCCTACTTATGTGATTTTCCTCTCAGCACAATGAGAATGGTTAGACTGAAAAAGGACAAATACTTCTGAAGGGAAGGGATCCTGGTTCAACATTTTAAACATAGTAGAGATATACCACAAAAGGACTGTCTGTCTATCTAGCAGTTTAATTATCAAGAAAAAAAGTTTAGGGGTAACTATAATGTAGAATCATAGAATCATAGAACGGTTCCGGTTGGAAAGCACCTTAAGATCATCAAGTTCCAAACCCCCTGGGCAGGGATGCCTCACACTAGACCATGTTGCCCAAGGCTCTATTCAACCTGGCCTTGAACACTGCCAGGGATGGAGCATTCACCACTGCTTTGGGTGACCTGTTTCAGTGCCTCACCACCCTCACAGTAAAGAACTTCCTCCTTATATCTAACCTGAACTTCCCCTGTTTAAGTTTGAACCCATTACCTCTTGACTTACCGCTACAGTCCCTGACGAGGAGTCCCTCTCCAGCATCCATACTGACAAAAGGGCATATTATAGTTTGCAAATCCTTACAACATGATCAGAAAGACAGACACTAGGTATTACAAATCCTAGGCTACTTTTGGATGTGTTGCTTAACTTTCTGCAACCTCAATTTTTTCAGCAGTAAAATGAAAATAATCCTGCCTTTTCTGATAGTAGGGCTATAAAGCTTAATTCATTTAAATTCTGTGAAAGTCTTTTGAGCTTCTTTTATGAAAAGTGTTATTTAATTAAACATTGTTATTATTCCAAAGGAGCAACTGTAAGAAAAAATTCCTATTTATTTTATTGTCTACTGCAGTTTGCAAACACCTGTCCAACCCCCGAAAAGGCACACTTGTCCCTGTTCTCATAAGGATTACGCTAGCCCAAGTGTGTTGTATGAGCAAAACAAATTCTACTCCAACACAGAAACATTTTAACCAGTAACAAAATAAACAGATGTTATGACCATCAAGATTTTTAATAGCACTTTTAAATTACTTAGATTAACATTCTTTTTCTGAGTTTCATGTACATTTTAAGCTAGTTTATCAGTTAAAATACACACTGATCTCTTTTGCTGCCTTATTTAATGAATTAGAATGGTTCTTAACTCTGTTTTTATGGACACAGAAAAGAGATATTAATGGCACACATTGCTTTGTCTTTCTGCAAACAAGCTCAAAGTTGATACTGCTAGTTCTCAACCAGTACTGCACCGTTCTTCATTAAAATTTCATCTACTCTCAAATAAAATCATAAAGAAGAATAAAACCAAAAGAAATGCTGTAACCTTAAGTAATAATAATACCAGTTAGAGCAGAATCCAGATGTCCTATTCTAGCTTTCAGAGCTTAGGAACTCTGGGGTGTAGGAGCTTCCCCTCAGAGCTTTCACATACTATTATCTATTTCAGTGATGCTTCCCTTGCTAATAAATGCTGGGACAAGTTGCCTCATAGATCTAAATAAGCACAACTATTACCATTTTCCCTTGGCTGCAGTCACAGTGCAGATCATGGAGGTCAAAAGTAGTTCACTGAATACGAATCAGACCAAAATACTGACAGAAACACAACAGGCAAATTCTTGCCCTTGTGATCCCCATCTGGTGGGAAAAACAAGGCTCCAACTGGTCCTAAATGCCCAGGACTACTAGGAAATAACTAAGATAGGACTGGAAAAAACATCTGTAAAATTACTCCCCCCTGTCTACGGGCTGTGTAAAATACTGGACTGAACACAGGTATGCCACAAAGTACTTATCTCAGCCAATGCAGAGCCAAGCCCTGAGAAGCACGTGACACTATATACTCCATGCCAAGTATTGTTTGAAAACAAAACCTTTCAAAATACCAGTTTTCTCAGTCTACATTAGTCTCTGTCTGCAATAGTCAGAGCCCAGAAAGCCAACCGTATCCTGGGCTGCATCAAAAGAAGAGTGACCAGCAGGTCAAAGGAAGTGATCCTGCCCCCTTACACTGCTCCCGTGAGACCTCACCTGGAGTATTGTGTGCAGTTCTGGTGTCAACATAAAAAGGACATGGAACTGTTGCAGCAAGTCCAGAGAAAGGCCACAAGGATGATCAGGGGACTGGAGCACCTCCCGTATGAAGATAGGCTGAGAAAGTTGGGGCTGTTCAGCCCGGAGAAGAGAAGGCTGCATGGAGACCTCATAGCAGCCTTCCAGTATCTGAAGGGGGCCTATAGGGATGTCAGGGAGGGACCCTTCATTAGGGACTGTAGTGACAGGACAAGGGGTAATGGGTTAAAACTTAAACAGGGGAAGTTTAGATTGGATATAAGGAGGAAATTCTTTCCTGTTAGGGTGGTGAGGCACTGGAATAGGCTGCCCAGGGAGGCTGCGAATGCTCCATCCCTGGCAGTTTTCAAGGTGTCCGTGCCCATGGCAGGGGGGTTGGAACTAATGATCATAAGGTCCTTTCCAACCCTAACTATTCTAGTCTTAGTCTACATTTCTTATTCTCTGTAATAAACTCCTAGACATGCTATGCTTCTTTCTCAGGATTCAGAACTGCCATTTACAATCAGTTAGCCTAAGGAAAAAAGTTTTTCTGTTACTTATGTTGATCTGTTTCACAGACAGTAGAAGGATTCATCATCGTGTCAGCCCCTTTATTGCCACCTACACTACTCACTGTTCAAGAGCCTCAGCTGCAGCCCAGGGCCCAGGGGTGAAAGGCAATCCCCGATACCTATAGTTTGCTTGTCCTAGCAATCTTTTAGAAGACAGTACATATACAAAATGAAATGAAAAGTAAAGAAAATCATTTCAACTACCTTGCCGTGTAGTTTGTGGACATCGTATCTTATTTGAGCAAATTCACGGAGTCCAAAAGATCCTCCAATAAGATACAGCTGAAAAACAACAAAATAAAAACAATGTGTTATTACTACTATGAAAAAGAACATTTTGCATACTTACAAAGAACACTCAGGGAGCATCCTGACCCAATTCATTTACCAAGGGACCCTACTATTCTTCCCACAGAAACACCAGGAGCTGAAAAAAATAACCAACTGAAAGGTATGTATAGAAGAGTAAGTAGATACAAAGTCAGAGCCTTCTTCCACTCTCTAGGTACAGATTTCACAAATTTCTCTTATATACCAAGACAGCTGCTTCAGGACTCATATTTTCTAGGGACTTCCTCTCCTCAAACCCCTTCTTTTCTCTCTCCACAGGTTTCCTGGCATAACCGCAGCAAAGGAACCTTTACCTCACCACTACTGGATTTATTCTTATTATTTTCCAACTCTATGGGGAAGTAACAATGCCACATTGACTTATTCTGATGTCTGTCAGTAAGAGATCTAACTAAGCATCAGAACACACCAGCTGATTTGAGCTGTGGTTCAGTGATACATTATCACATAGTCTAAGAAATCATATCCAGCACACCTAGACTTTTATTATTGCCTTCTTAGTTGTCTTGCAACTCTCTCCACACCTGTAAAGCTTATGAATAAAAATAATAAAGGAAAAAATGAGTGGGGGAGGGAACTTCATATCCACATAAATTGTTCAATTATTCTTTATTATGACAGAGGGAGATCATAAAACTGTCTATATTTTACAACTAAAAATGGCAGACCAACAGAAGATCAAGTATTGTTAACAAGCACCATTAAGGACTTGAAAATTAGTGTAGAAATCTAGCTACTCTGTGGAAGAACCATACTTCTTGCTCTTGCTCTCACCTGACAGACTGTCTGCTGTTCTGTTAAGGAAAACATACAAAAGGCCAAAACCCTTCACTTCTAAAAATGTAAATCTAAGGAAGGTGGAAGCATGAGAAAGCTCTAAGGACCTGAGTGAAAAAACAAAAAACCCCACAAAATCCAAAAACAAAGCCCAACACCACTGCATTTTATCACCACACATTAGGGTTACCATCCTTCAATACAGGCTGTTGCTGCACTGGGTATTGTTTTCTACACAATGCTGGTAGATTTCTTGCTACGTATTAGGTTTGCAGCTATGGCCTGTGTCTAAGAATCGTTATAATTATGCTGCACAGGTAGACAAAAATGTGTTTTTCCAAAAAGTATGCTATTCAATGTTCAGGTCACTGAGGCAAAAAGCCATATTCATGCAAATTAATGAGGGAAGGGGAAGAAAGGGAAAAAAAGGGGCAAAAAAAGCCTTCTATGTTTATTTTTTCTAAAAGTTGCAGGACTTGCAGGGCTATGTTCTTTCCTATCAGTCAGGTGAAACTACTCACCAACATGTGAATGCAGTGCCCACACTCACTTAGATACTAGTAAGCTACAGACTCGTAGCCAGGAACTCATCTACTCTGTTCACAGGACAGGGAACTCTTCACCAATAGGCAGGAGTTACAGGGCCCACAGTCTCTTTTTGGCATGGCCCTTTCAATAAGCCTAAAAAGCTAGCTGTTAATTAGAAACAAACACATCAACATTCTGTGATACAGACATCCATCTGCTAGGCCACAGAATGCTGATTTCAGAAAGCCAATCGGAAAATCATCACATGCTAGCAAGTTAACTTCCAGTGACTAGAAATTTGACCTAGCAAAAATCAGATGGTACTGTACTTGTATCATAACTGTTCAAGGAATTAATGACACTCTTGCAAACACTGAATCATCAAAATACATGACAGAAAAAAAGGTGTTTGTATAAAGGAAAACAGTCTTCCTCATACATCAGTATTTTGGTAAGAAAGAGCAACAGGAAAGAGAAAAAAAAGTATTCAAAATAGTTAAAAACCAAAACAACCTTACTCAGGATTTATTCAACCAAAGCAGAAGATTTGTCAGCTGAACACGCAGTAATGCATAATGCCCAAAGTCTCAAGGATCAGACTGTAATTGAATTTTAATATGGTTGACACCTCAGCATAAATTTTCATTAGCTGCTTTTCTCTAACTCCTAACAAGTATTATGCTAATTAACAGCCATGAGCTAACTTTGAGCCCTAAAGAACAGAAATCAGAAGCGCTACAGACAAGTTTATGGCTGTTACAAACCACAGTTCATTGTCTTTGTGTGTATTACATGTTGTTAGAGTGGCTATGGCAGGGCAAAAGCAACTACACTAGAAATGGTTTAGCACACAGTTGTTAAACAAAGTAGAAAGTAGCAATTACTTGTGACAACAACTGAAAATTAGTTTGCCTAACAACAGACTTTCAGGGAGTATATATGAGATGCAATACGAACAAGTGGCAGACCTTTAACTGGCCTGATCCTCATAACCCAACTTTTATTTAAAATAATGAAAAGGAACATTGTGGCTTAGAAAGCCATTCTCCAAGCTAAAAAAGAATTCTTACATTCTTTACCTTTGATCCTTTAAAACTATGCAACGTACACTGTAACTAAGGCAAATTAAGTAGAAGGTTTTTAAGTGAAATAAGTCATGTGCTACTTATTTTATCTCATCATACCCTATCACTTGCTTGACAGCAACCATCTGGTTATACAGTGTGTTTTACATTGGCAACTATACGTAAAATAAAGAAGTTGCACACACACACCTCAGTTCCTATAGAGAGGTTTTATCATGTGACTAATTTTACTCACATCACCTTTATACTACTGGAACCCCACCTGGTTTCTGATGTACTTTTGCTCTTCATGCAGCATAAACAACGTAACTAGCCTGGCAAGTTGGCATACTTCACTTATGAGGCACTACAGATGTAGTCAGTTGCTTTTACACTTCCAATAGTGCAATGGTTGATTGACCTTATGATGAAACATCAGTTAGGCTGCATCAAAACATGCTGATGCTGTAAGAAACTACAAATGCCATTGAAATATTATACAGTGTAATGCTGGAAGGTTAAGAGTTAATAATTTTCAAAAACACAGAATATACATAAAAATATAAGTAATATGTTTGCCAGTTTACCTGACCAATTTTCTAAAGAACCAAACACGATGTCTAAGATTTCATTGTAAAACCAGACCAGAATGATTTAATCAAGAATATGTCAATAATCTGACAGCCCTGAGCAGGAATTGCTTTGATCTATACAAGCCAGAACAGCAATGAACAGCTATTCAACCCAATTTTTGAAAACTGTTCAAAAGCCAATAAAAGAAGGTATAAGTGAATTTATGCAACTATGATAGCATTAAAGGTAGTAAAGGACTCAGTGACTGATGATGCATTGAGTGGAAATATCAGTCTTGGTTTAAGTCTCTCCTTTCTCTTTTTTTGCATTAGAAGATGTCCTCACTACCTTCGTTTAAGTTGACTGCATTTAAAGGGAAGAATGTACATATGCAAACAACAGTGAAGCACCAGGAGTCACCAGTCAAAATAATAACAAGTGGGGTAAAATTCAAAAGGTCCAACAACATTATCAGCTTTTTTGGTTTTGCATATTCTGTATGTCCCACAGACATTTCTAGTTTTCCAATTTGTAACACAATCTCTATATTAATGAATACATACATGAAGGGCCTAGAGCACAAGTCTTTTTTAAGAAGTGGCTGAGGGAACTGAGGCTGCTTAGCCTAGAAAAACAGGAGGCTCAAGGAAGATCTTTGTCCTCTCTACAACCACCTGAAAGGAGGCTCTGTGTTGGTCTCTTCTACCAAGTAATAAGCAATAGGATGAAAGGAAATGGCCTGAGGTTGCACTAGGTAGGGTAGGTTTATATATTGGATATTAGGAAAGATTTCTTCACCAAAAGGATTGTCAAGCACTGGAACAGGCTGGCCAGGGGAAGTGGTGGAGTCACCATCCCTGGAGGTGTTTAAAAGATGTGTAGATGTGGCACTTCGGGACATGGTTTAATGGTGGATCTGGCAGTGCTTGTTTAACAGTTGGACTCAATGATCTTAAAGGTCCTTTCCAACCTAAACAATTCTGTGATTCCTTGCAAAACACTCTTCAGTTAAAAAAGCACTACAATGGACAAATTTGCTCAATGCAAGCCAAGGGAAACAGTGAAGCCCAGTATGCTCCATCCACTAGTCCAGACATAAAGGAAACAGTAGAACCTATTCAAGACACCATATAAATTAGAACGGTTGGCACCATTCTAATTAAGTCAGGCTCAAGTTCACCCTCCAGTTAACTGAAAAGGAAAAAGCCATGCTGTATATAATGAAAATTTTAAATATATTTTCCTTCATTATGATTTTAGAATCATGAAATGTTATGGTATTGGTATCTGAAGAGCACTCAAACTGGGAGTTAACAAATACCCGCATTATTTAATTGTGAGGGAACTATTCATTTTATATGCTTCCGAATGTTGAGCAAAAAATGTTAATATGCAGTGAACATCACCTGTTTAGATACTTGAATACATTCAGCAGACTGATTATATGGTAACAATTTCTCACTTTTTTTTGTTACACCTGAAGTTTACCATAAGAAAGCAAAAAACATAAAACATACTAATTACCAGCACTTAACACCAAAGCAAACAGCTTAACAGCACTGTTAGCACAACTCCCATTAAAGATCTTCTCACATTGGATTATTTCTTTATGTTTCAGTGAGTACACAAAAAAAACTCTACAATGTTATAATGCAATTATGCATGCATAAAAGACTTGCATGTTCCAAAACAAAATGAAAGACAGGATGTGACATTGGAGTACCATCTGTCACATACACTCAGAAACCTCAGTAAATGTTTTATGTAAAGAAATGACATCAAATTCTCTTTAATAACATTCTTTTAAAAATTCTATGTGTTCACTTCTCCACTGGGAAGTGTGTTATGCAATGAGTTACGGATGGCATCAGACTGATCCCTTTAACCACGTCTTATGATGGGAAATACTTAAATTTGTTACCAACCACAATGAGATGGTCACTGGGGACTCATAACAACAATACTACGGACTTAGAGCAGATCCCTACTTCTTTAGTTTCCTGCATAATCTGAAGCTGCCACTTTCAGTTCCTTGGGTTAACAAAGTAACAAGAAACTAATCCTCTAGCTGCACCAGCAGTTTACCATATTACAGGCCTCCCTGTTGTTAGCGAAAGCCATTCCTATTATAGCACCAGTTGTGAAAGCCAGATTACAAAATTACTTTTGTCATAAATCCCTAAATTAACCAAATCACAGTATTTAGTGCTGGCAACACAGATTATGCAGTGGTGGAAAATGTCATGATATATATGACCGGAGAAGGAACATGATAATTTTCTGACCTCTTCTTCAAGACTGCTGCTGCAAAACCCTCCAGCTATTCATTAGGAGCTTCAAAACTAGAACAGTCATGCGAAATATTTTATTTTAGTTTGCAGTGGTCACAGTAAAAAAGGTTTTGAGGGTTCCTTTTTAAGGAACTGATATATGTACAGTGCAAGACTGGTGAAAGATGGCAATTTGACAGCCCAGAAGACTGAAGTCTCTATTATGTTCCCTAAATAAAGTAGCAGGGCAAACTGCCAGTCCCAGAAAAGACCCAGGCAATTCATCTTAACCTGAAGCGCCCCCCTCTGCCAGCTCTAACTCTCAAGGGTTTATTCCCCCCAGTCATTCCAGTACTTGCCTCTAATGCAGAAACTACTGAGAAGAGAGAAAAACAGCTCAAAGGCTTCTCAAAAACTTCCTAAATCATCTCCCCAGCGTCGATAGGAACAGAAGGGGTCTACCTTTTCTTCTAGTCTGCAACAAATGAAATCATTTTTAGCTCTGGTCAAAGGCCTCCTTTGGGGGAAAACAGAAACCAAAACTATGAATCCCTTAGTAGTTATTTCATTCAACAGCTCAACAAAGTAAGAGAATGCACTGACTTACCACACATACAAGAACCGACAAACCGTAGAAAGCCTGAACTGCATTATATTAAAAAATGGATGATACATGCTAGTGGATGACCGCATGGATACGAAGCTGGCAACCCAGGCCAGCAGCTAGTATGAACTGGAGCCAGCTGTAGCTGACTGACAGAGCAGAAGAGTAGTTTTCACAGCATGCAGAACTCAGCAGAATATTAAACTGGACCCAAGTTTATCAATATCAGGTTAATTGGCTCAGTACAGAGAATGTTCAAAGCAATTATTTCTGAAATTGCAAATACGAATGGCTATGGGCCAGAGTACAACAAAAACTGCCCGTACCCTTTCAATGCTACTATTCAATGTCTCAGGAAAAAAACCTAAACCTCTGTTTACTAAGATCTCCATTTCATAACAAGTTGGGAAGCACAAAAACGATCATTTAATAGAAACCAATACAAAAACAGTGCAGAAAAGACAGAAACCCGTATGTTCCTCAGCACAAGCATAAGTGAAAAAAGCCATTTTCAGCCACAGCATTGTCATTTTGCACTATACACGTTGCTTGGCCTGGTCAGATGACAAGGGAATTTCACTCCGCAGCTGCAACTGTTTGAAAACCAGGTCTGTCGTGGTGGTCAAGCTGTAGTTTCTGAACGTCATCTTCTCATTTTTCATATGCTTCTAAAAGCCAAAATCTTGATTCCTTATAAAACTATCATTGTGATTACTAATTGGCTCAAATCAAGCCAAAGTACACTACAATGGGAAACTGTTTACATCTCATGACATCCTTGTGTTCTTGTAATGTGTTAGGATGAAACTTGCATTAAAGAACATAAAAAGAAACCACTACTGGTCAAGTAACACTTCCCTGTTGACAATGGTAGACAGGGATGAAGATGAAATGTACTATAGAGAAAATATTAACCTTACACCATTACCTTCACCACCCTATGAAGAAGGTGGCGAAAAGCACTAAGTGAAAACTGGCAATTCTGCACTTATGTTCCTGTTCTGAGGATCAACACAGAACCTCAGCTCCCCTGAGTGCCAGGTAGTCCATTCTAACAGCAATAAACAATGCAAATACATCCTTTATGTTTTAAAATGAAACAGAGGGGATATCTGGAAGACCTAAAGAGTGTCTGTTTGTCTAACATTTACTGAAAAATAGTACTCAAAGATTAAGGATCAAATATTTAAGGCATTGATTCAAAATATGAACTCTGACATTTTAAGGCCTGACAGTCAACTGAAAGATGGAAGTCAGCTAATCCAGGCTGAACAAGCTGGGGTTCACAGAGGCCCATTCAGCTTGCACACACTGGCTTCCACTCCTGCACAAACAGTTCCAGGGGGTGGTTTTGTCTGAACAGCTCCACAGTCTGCTGTGGACTCAAACACACACAGACAAACAGAAGATGCAAAGCAGAAGCACAGCAGAAGTCAAAGACATATCTCATCACAAGCTTAGAGACCCAATATTTATAATACAAGTCACTGAAGCATAAAAGCAACACTATGATTTGCTGATGGGGAGCAACCAATTTGAAATTCTAAACCCAGTTTTGTATATATTGCTTTTCTACTCTACAAATGTAATACTTGTGACTTTCACAGTCAATCACAATTTATCTACAAATATTAAAAGCCAGAATTCTCTTCTCATAGGTAAATGTTAACTTCTAGTCATATCTCAAAAGCATATTAACATTTAAATCAACTGTTCTGCATATGTTAAATTTTATTGCAAAGGTACATGAAGTAATATATATTAATAAAAGTGCGGCAATTCAATATTATGAATTGTTCAAGGCAATAATGTGAATAATGTTAACAATAACACTGACATATCTAAAAGTGAAAAATGCTGATTGCAGTAATCACATAGTAAACAATATCAGAACAAATATCAGAACAATAAACAGTATCAGAAGACAATCTAGTAACAGTTTCTATGCATAGATACCAATGGCAACAGTAGATCTCAGAAACATCATTATTGCTGAGAAGAATTTTCCGTATTTCTCAGTGTTCCGGTTTTATGAGCAGATCCTACAAAATCCATGGGAAAAAAAAAAATGCCTTGTATTCAGCATAGCCAAGGACTCAGAATTCAGCAGTTTTCTACGAAATTAATTAGTAATGTTGTATTTAGATAAATCTGTGGCAACGTAGCTATTTAAATACATTTAGAGGATGAAAATAGCACTTCCCTGCCCATTAATCTTGTGAAACTTTCGCTTTCAGTAATAGCACCAGAAAATACACAATATTTGCAGAAAATTTCTGAGCAAGAGTCCAGATGACCCTGACTTCACCAGTGAACAAAACTAATCCAGAGACATGTAATTTCATGTCCTGATGTCTGGGAAAGGCATTTTGTTTTGTTTTGTTTATCAAAAAGGGTGAGAGACAACTGGTTTGTTAACAAGGGCCTGAGATGCCACTGACCTTCCCTAATGCTGCCTGGAAGAACTGACCGCATCACTTCAGCATTGTTAGGGACTCTCTAATCTGACCTTTTTTCTTGTCCCGTACATGATGTGCATTCTTGGCGTCTGTTGACAAAGTGTTTATCAAAGTAAACTTCCACTTGCAAGGCAGCAATGTAGATGGCATTGTAGTACAGTCTGGGTACATAAACACTGATGGAAGCAGATTTTAGAAACATGTTTCTTCACAAAAAAAAAAAAAAATCAATGTCCAAGCTTCCTCAATCTTCTCCTTTGGCAACACTAGCACAGCACATGGAACACCAAAGACAAGATCCAGGAAGCGAAGCAGACAGTCAGTACAGGACGGAGTGGCGGGGAGGGAGAAAACAAGCAAAAAACCCCAAATAAAGTAATAATCTACAGCTATATAAATATGGAAAATGTTGCAGCATACTGCAAATTTGAAACTTGCAGCACTATATAGATCATACAATATACTTTTTTTAGGAGTGCAATAAAAATCAGCAAATGAGCCTCAGACTACATTTGCTGTTTGCTACAATGCCGCTTCAGATCCTCAGAATTTCATTTCTCCCTTTGAACACAGTGACAGCAGAACTGGAACTGCATCTATGCATTCATTTTACAACTTACAGAACTTAACAGAGTATAAAAGATCCTCGTCTAGAATTGTCTAGAGACAGAACCACAAATACAAGTTTTGGAAAGTGGTGCAACCATGAAATAATTTTTTTAATACATGTGTTAGAATATTATTGCTTTGCAATTTCAAAATCCAAACATGTTTCCTCAATGATCTAGAATCACCATATCATACCTGTCTGAAAGTATACATTTATCATGTCTAAAAATACAACTTTCTGCAACCTTTAAACATTCTAACAGCACTACAGAAGTAACCTTAGATGTTCAGTGCCTCATAAGAAATGTATGACACTGGATCCGCTAGCTGTAATACCAAAGAGCCTTGCTCTCTCGGGATCTTACAGAAGCATCAAAGCAGCAACAGGATATTAATAGACTCACCAATTCTGGTGACAGAATCATAGAATGGTTAAGGTTGGAAGGGACCTTAAAGATCACCCAACTCCAACCCCTCTTCCATGGGCAGGGACACCTTCCACTAAACCAGGGTACTCAAGGTCCCCTGAGGAATCTAAAGGAACAGTGACTGAAGCTCTTCTTCTGTAACAGAACCAAGAACACTGAAAAGTTGTTAAGATAAGCTTCAGCGTAAGGAAAGAGTTCCCATTATCATGATAGGAAACGGTGATGTCAGTATGGCTGACAAAGATGGTTTAAGTCACCAGAGAGGTAGCACAGCTTTCCAGCATAACAGTAATTTTTACACATACATCTGTAAGGTCACTGGAGTTCATCCCAGCATCTACACAGATGTTACTATCTTTACCAGTGCTTTAGGACTACTCACCCTGTAGCAATCAAGCTGTTAAGATATTCCATGCCAGGCTACATCACTCTCCCCTGCATGCTTACTATTTTATGCCACGTAGAGATATCTGTAAGATTTACATAATTAAAGGGAACATTCGCAAATTAAGGTTTTCTGCAGGTTTCATTCTTACCTCCTACAGTCTTGTTGATGCTCACACAGAAACACACCTATCTTCTCAGAAAGTATGACCGAAAACTGTGATTTACACATCTTACTCTGAAAGCTGTTGTCAGTTTGAGGTTTAAAGATCAACCAAGAATATCCCTTTTGCACTGAAATATTCTGAGAGCCACAAGCCCAAAATAACAAAGAAAAAAGGATCAAGATAATTTACACTAAAAAGAAGTATTTTAAATGTATATTTGTGCATGTGTGTGTATAATGAGAAATTCACCTGTCTCCAAATTATGATTTCTTTAACTACCTCTAACTTTGGAGCCTTTAGAAAAAGTAGCACAGGGATTTTTTCATCTAAATATGCAGTGTAAGAAGGGAAGACATGAAAGCCGTTTGATATTTTTTTCCTTTGAAAAAGCAAATATGGTACTGATGAAAAGTCCAGCAGTACTAAACAGTAAAGTCCTGTAAGTTTCTAGTGAAAGAAATGATGCAGAGGATGTAAGAATCTAACAGAAACCTTTGGTTTCAGTATTATCAACCAGATATTTATCAACCAGTAGAATTTAAAGGGTTAAAAAGGCATGCTCCTTCTAATTCTGTGTATAGCTTCACTGCCTTTTTTGCTGTAACTGATCTAGCACAATTCTGTTCAGTTTCAGAGATGCTTTCAGAGTTCAATACACACCTGGGAAACTGAAAAGAATTACATGAAGTTTCCTTTTTCTTACTCCTCGGGAAGCCTTTGGGCAGCAACACAGAAACATTCTGAAGCATTCGGAGGAGAGAATAATTTTAAGGCAGGGAGAAATGAAACCTTGGAAAGAAATATAATAGACTATTTCTCTATATAATATTGTCTCTGGAGAAAAGAGCTCCACGGTAACAGAAATGGAATGGAATTAGGCAGTACAAAGTCAAAGAAACCAGCCCCAAAGATTTCTGCTATAACCTATGTCAGATTGTCCTTTTGGCCACTCCATTTTTTCTGCTGTATGCTGCTTCGTATTTGAGGAGAAAGTCAATAATTTCTTTAGCAGTATTATTAAAAGTTAGAATTATCCTTTGACCTACTCTTTATCCACTTCTCTTTTGTTAGTGGATACTTTGCTTACTTTCTCTAAACCAACTGTATACATGGAAAACCAGACATGAACTGCACAAACAGAAACAACAATGTCCTGGCTGCAGTTTTTGTCCATCTCCCTGAGTTTTTATACATAAGTGCACGCAAGTTGTTAATTTTTTCCTCTATGCACACAGGTACTTAAGCAAGTCCATTACGCTACCTCTCTTATAATCTTGGTTTATTCCTTTGACTTTATTTACCTTCTCTAGCCTCAACTGTTTTAAGTAGTTATGCCTCACCTATCACTTCTACTGTAACTCTATCAACTCGTTTAACTCAAATACTTTTATCTGTATGTACAAATTACCAGATGATCACTGCTGCTGCGGCTTAAAATCTGCTGAAAAGCTGAAGAAAGTTAGACAAACACGCAAGCAGTGCTTTAAATTAAAAACACCAAGACCTGATCACCAGAGATGCTGCTCAGGTATTGGTACAGGATTCCCAGGGAAGTGGCAGAATCACCGTTCCTCTAAACGTTCAGAAACCGTGCGGATGAGGCCCTCAGTGACATGGTTTAGTGGTGGTCTTGGCAGCCCTGGGTTAACCGTTGGACTTGATGATCCTAAAAGGTCTTTTCCAATCTCGCTGTTTCTATGATTCCTCATCTCTCTCAGGGCACACAGCAGAGTCCTACCGGCCGCTCCCCACAAGCATGCAGGTGGCGGCACCGTCCCGCAGCTCACCCAAAACCCGCTCCTCCTCCGGCACCACAAATTCATCACCCGTTCTCCCCTGACACCGAAGCGGGCTTCCCCGCGGTACACCGGCCCCATAGCGGAAGCCGTACCGCCCGCCCGCCCGACCTGAGGCACCGGCGGGAGCGCCACACGCTCGGAGAGGCTGCTCGCCAGGCCGGGGTGGAGCCTGCCGCCGCTCCTCCTGCCCGGTGCCGGTACATCCCCACCATGCTGCTCACCAACAGAGGGACCCCGAAGGTCATGGTGCGGCTCCTCCAAAGCTTCCGGAACCTCTCCATCGCCCTCCTTCGCCATAGGCGCCGTACGGCGTCCTCCGCCCTCCGGCCCCAGCATCAGCGCTTCCGGCGGGGCACGGGTCCGCCGCCATAGCGGCCCCTCTGCAGCGGCAACGCGCGCTTGGAAGACGGGTTCCGCGGCCGTACCTGCGGCTGGTGCTGCCGGTTGCGCTCCCGTGGGTGTCTGGTAGCAGGAGCCGACTTCAGAGGGCGGGCCTTTGTTTTGCTGCATCGTTATCCCTTACCCGATTGTACATTTGAAGTGTAAGAAAAGTGCTAAAACAAATATGCTGTGCCAGAAATGAATGGTAAATTAGGCTTTTAAAATGTCTTCATGTTTAGGAATCTGTTGTAAAGCCCAATAGTTCAAGCACGTATTCATGTCCCGGAGGAGGCTGAATGTAGTTTGCTTGTCCAGGTTACCATACAGTGAGTTAAGCATTTTTTTTAGCTTGTGAAATACTGTAAGAAGGTTTTCTGTGTGAAGCATGCCTCTGGGGTCCTGGTTCTCTTCTAGATGTGTACTTGGTGCTTTATCTGGAACTCGGGTGCAGAACAGAAACAAGCGTGATGGCTGGCTGGCTTTTGTCGCATCAGGAACTGGGTGTTTCTGGAGAAAAGCTCTGGGAAAGCCTCTCCTCACTTTCTTCCAGAGAGGACCAGTGCACATAAAAATTCAGTGCACATAATGTGCTGCTTGCTATTGGTGTTATAAAAATTCTGTCTTGGCCATGATCTCATGTAATTAATTATTACAATTGATTAATATCGAGAGGCAATAAGGAGCACTGGGTGCGCTGGGGAGTCTCTGCTCCACCCAAGACGCACACCGAGATTTCTGGGGTACAGTCTCTTATACTCCTCGGTCTTGGGTTTCAGCCAATCCTGTCGTCTCCATCACCCAAATATCAACATGGTTCCTTTTCATTGTTCTCCTCCTGTTGCTGGGGGCTTATCTTCGGGTGAAGAAACTTCTTAAAAAGTTATTGAATTCCTTGGCAATACATTAACGGGGGATGTCTATCACAAGCTTAACCACCATCTTAGCCTCCCTAAATTCTATTTCTTATATAGTTACTTATTCAATACACAAGTTTCACCTCATCCTGTAACAGGATGTATCTCTTGATTACCTAACCCCCCTTAAGGCATTCAAGCAGTTAAACAGAGTACCCCTTTAATTAGCAAAACGTTTGAGACATTCAAGTAGTTAAACAAAGTACCCCTTAAAGTAACAAAGCATTTGATTAAGAAGGATTATTCCTTTGTTTCTTCTTCTCTTTCATCATTGTATTGACAGGAACATCTATCATAATCTGATCATTCTTATACATTCTACATATGATACAATGATTTCAAGGATTTTCGGTTCCACCCAAAGTACAATAATGACAAGGACTCCTAAGTTGCTGACACCAATCATTCCTATATATTTCACATTGGCAGGCACTCTGGAAACTTCTGACATATTAAGCCTGCACTGCTGGTTTAGGCAGCAATGACCACAACTGCAGGGTGCAACAGGACATTGTGTAACTTGATTTCTGGACAGCAGGATGGAGAACAGGATAGAAATCTTATTAAATGTCCATGGACAAGCCAAAATTGGTCCTGGACTGGATACCAAGAGCTGCAGAATTGCTCATAATTCAATATTGGCTGTGAATAGGCAAGGTTAATAAGGAACATGACTTTAGTTCAATACAGAACTTGAAGCAGTTTGCTCAGAGGATGACAACGGGAGGTGTATTGTAAGGGGTTTGTTGCCCAGACATACATCACTTCAAGAAGTGGTGGAGTGATGGCCCAAAAATAGGCTGGAGAAAGGTGGCTCTGGAGCCAAGTTTTAGATCTGTGAGAGCAGAAGCAAAAGCTGAAGGAAATACTGACCTTCCCAACAGATATTTTCTTCTCCTGATCTAATATAGAGACGGTCCTAACTTTAACATTCTAACCAGGGACACTACAAGAAGCCACTTGGACCATAAGAAAGCTCTCTAGCTTTGCAAAAACTCACTGGTTTGCAAAAATACAACTATTTTTATTTGGAACAGTAAAACATAAATAAACTCATATATATAGGTGATGATAGTCTCCATCACCAAGCTCTGTTTTCCAGGTTGGGCAAGTGTTGGCATTCATATGGGAATAATAAAGACACAGGTTGCAGAAGACGTGGCCGCATATGGTTGCCACAGGATGTCGTCTGCTTTGCACAATCTGGAAGAAAAAACAGCACGAGAGGAATTTGATGTGAAGAATTATGCTTTGCTGGTCTATTGGCACCAGGAAGAGACGACTTGGGTGCCTGGGATGAGTACATTACTGACTAAAGGAACCCAAAGGTCTTTCAGTGCCCCCTTGGGAAGTGTTTCTGGCACTATGTTGACCACCAAGAAATGACTGACTTGCAAGCCAGCTTGACCTTCACAGCGAGGTCTGTACCTCAAGCCAGCTGTCTGCAGCATCCCACATCACCCGGCAGAGAGGCTGGGCTCACCCCGCACCCTGTTCTCCCTCTGACAAAAAAAGAAGCCATGACAAAATGCAGATCCTTACCGCCGAGTAGAAATCCATGCAAATCGGACATCTGATGATACCAGGTGGCCTTGTGGTAAATAGAACAAAAGCAGAAAGAACACACATCCATTAATGTCACTGTGCATTGAGGGTCACTGGTTCCTATAATGTCATCATCACCCAACTGCACAGATTGACCATGATGCATTTTATCTGAAGGTCCCTGTGTACCTTTCACTCTCTCCATTTGTTGCATGTAATAAGCAGTTAGGGTGACCCTTCCCTACAGGAAATGGGGTCTTGCTTCTTGTTATGGGGGATGATGTAGTCAGTCCCCCTGCTCTACTGCTACAAGTAACAGCAGTCTGTAGCACAGTGCAGCACAGGTATGGCAGCATTAATTTTCAACAGGTCAGAAATAAGGAGCTTGTGACAAAAGCATCTAGCTGTCCTTTGGAAACCATTAATTCCAAGAACTCTTTCCTTATCAAATCTGTCATGACAAGAAGCAGGTTTTCAGATTTTTGGGTGTGTCCTTCAGGTATTATGAGCATTTCGACATATATCAAGCCATACTGTAAAATATATTAGATCCTGAGTTCATGAGCAATAGAAGAAAACCTTGTGTTGGGTTTTGTTGGGTTTTAAAAAAAGTAAGTTCTGTTCAAGAAATGCAAACAGATCTTATGACTGAAATTCACACAGTAATCAAATATAAGCCAAAAGCTTGGAAAAAATCAGAATTTAGAGAGACACATCAGCTGTTACATACGTATCATTATGTCTTGGCTCATCTGTATCAACTCTAGCTGGAACAGCGATATCCGACTGTCCCTGGACTCTTGGTCCAGAATTTCCCCCTTCTTGCTGGTTCTCTGTAATTTAATGATAGCAAGTTAGATACAGTATAAAATCTATAGCCCTGGAACTATCCTGAATTGCGTGGCTATGAATAGCTTTCAACATGTTCTACACTGCAGGAACTCCACTGCAGTAAAGGATAAAACTCTCTTTCAACATTTTCTTATTCAAAGCAGGTAAATTCCAGTGCTAAAAGTGATGATTACAATTATGAGCGACTTTGGCCTTACAGACTTTCTGTATTTGGAAAACCAGAAAACATATTTTGAGCAGCTTTGATGCATTTTATTTCAGATGCATCCTGCAAGCTCTGATAGTGACTGTAAAGTACAAAATAGACCCATTTTTTAAGACACTGTCCAGATACTTTAGCACTGTCCTCTGCCTTTTGGAAAAGCAGTTTCAATCCATGCTGCTCATGTTCATTGGAAAAAACAAAACCAAAACAAATAAACTAAGTTGAAGAAAAAATCATTATCAATTATAAAATGTCAACTCACCTTCAGCAGGCCTCTTCCAGTGATACATATGGGGAGGGAGAGAGGAGAAAATACAGTTAGACTTGGTGTGCACACAGGTGTTACATACCTTAAAGATCAAAACTTTAGCTAAGTGCTGACGACAACAGCAGCTGAGAATGGCAGGGTATCATTCTCTCATTTTGATGAGGAATTTTAGAAGTAGTAGTAGATTAGCTGCTACTCTGGAAACTAGCTGTTGCTTCTGGTTTTGCTCAAGATGCCACAAAAGGATAGAAATGGAGGCAGCTAACAAAGCCCTGGAACACCATCTTCTTTTCTCCCCCTAATTGGATTTAGGCTGGCAGAAATTCCTTCTTTTCTGATCTCAAGAAACACGCCTATCAGACTAAAAGCTGCGGAAAAACCCAACAAGGAAACGAGACCAGAAAAAGATGCTACTGTCTCTGATGGAACTAAAGGTAAGGCAATGCAGATTCTGTCATAAAGCTCAATGCCTTCCCTTTGCCAAGCTCAGGAACAATCCCAGGAGGAAATACCTCTGCACGCGATTCCTGCTGCTTGATTCTGGTTTGCAAAGCATCAGTGGAATCTCAAAACTGAGGTCATACACAGCACTGTGGACAGGATCAAATACTATTCTGTCATGGAGCACAAGAGAAGACTAATTTGACTACAAGGTTTAGCTAAGACTGCCATTCACTACTTACCTCAATATGAACAATGAAAATGACAACCATTTCTTGAGGACGATTAGGTTCACCTGATTCAGAAGAGTAAAAACAGAATGTGAGAATCAAGATCAGAGATTGCAGGGCAATCCTATGTCACAGAATCACAGAATCCCAAGAGTTGGAAGGGACCTCAAAAGATCATCTAGTCCAACCCCCCTTCAAGAGCAGGGTAACCTAGAGTACATCACACAGGAACTTGTCCTGCCACTATAGAACAGTATTGAGGAACAAAATTTCCCTAAGGTAGATAGAGCATAAAACATGTAGCTCTGGAACATTCCTTGAAATGCAGGATTATCTAGAGTCTGTAACTTCCTTAGTTCAGAGAGCCATAGAACCATGGCATGGTTCGGGTTGGAAGGGACCTTAAAGATCATCTAGTTCCAACCCCACTGAAACTGGTGGCACATGATTCTGTCACGCAATACAGGCCAAAATATCCCTTTTGTCCATTTCTTACTCAAAGCAAGACTTGCAGTGGTAAAAGTGATAATTAAATTAATATCAAATTTATGTTTGCAGAAGTTGTGTGTTTGGAACATAAGAAAACATTTTGAACATCTTTGATTTCAGATTCCTCATACAAGCTCTGAGAGTGACTATCAATGACAGATTGCATCCATCTACGTGATGCTCTAGCACTATCATTTGCCTTTTGGAAAAGGCAGTTTCGATCCATGCTGCTCAAATTCATTGGAAAACACAGCACCCATGACATGAGTTTAGGACAATCCCATTATCAATTGTAAAACGTCAACTCACCTTCATCATTCGACTGGTATCAATACATACGGGAAGGGAGAGAAAAGAAACTACAATTAGACTTTGGTGTGCACCCCCGGTGTGACATACAAACAACACATCAGCTAAGCAACGTCAACAAAAAAGCTTAGAATGGTAGGATATCACCCTCTAATTTTGCAGAAGAATATGAAAAGTAGTAGTTGATCAGCTGCTGCTCTGAAAACGTAGTTGCTTCTGCTTTTGCTCATGCTGCTGCAAAGGGGTGGAAATGGAGGCAGCTTATGACCCAGAAGAACAGCCTCCTCCCACCACTCAAGCTTCAGAACCCCTTAATTGGATTTAGGCTGCAAGAGATTCTTTCCCCATTTCCCCCTCAAACAGGCCAATTCAGGTGTGATATCCAGAAACACTTCCTATCAGACCAATAGCTGATCAAGAAAAAAAACTGCACAAACCCAAGCCCACGACGGTGCCTGCTGGAACTAAACCTGGGCTATGCAGATATTTGTGTAAAGTTTGAGGCCTTGCCTTTGCAAAGGCTCAGGAAAAAGCCCTGGATATTGTACCTCCCCATGTGACTCCTGCTGCTTGCTTCTGCTTTGCAAGCTAGCAATGGCATCATAAAAGTGATGTTAAAAAACTACAGTATCAAATGGATCAAATGTTATTCTAGCTGCAAAAAGAGCAGTAAATGTAGAAAAAAAAGATTTTTTTAAGGCCTTTAGGAGTAGTCCTAGAGTCTGAGTCATACAGACCCTGTATGTACTACTGTACTTAGTGAAAAAGGGGTTTTCACTGTTCCTAAAAATTCCTACATTCTTAGGAATGTCATACTTGAAATGCATTTATCATCCATGTCTACTCTATATAGAGGCATATGATCACCTCTGGACTGCTTAAAGTGGTGCACTGACAACATTGAATGTAAAATCCGTCTTTAACGATGCATTCCCTCAGGAAGCACAACAGAAATCAATTAGATTTGACTACAAGGTTTAGGTAAGTGTGCCATTCACTCCTTACCTCATCAGAATCATCTTGAGTGGGAGCAAGGATATCAGATAAAGAAAATTCACTTGAGGAGGAATCTACTTCTTCAGGAGCTTAAACACAGAATGTGAGAACCAATATCAGATACTGCAGAGGAATAAAATGTCCTGCCACTCTAGAATGGTATTCTGCATGTTGCAATGCCAGAGGAACAAAATTTCCCTAAGGTAGATAGAGCATAAAACATATAGCTCTGGAACATTCCTTAAAATGCAGGATTCTGCAGGGTCTGTAACTACGTCATTATTTTCCTCACTGCAATACATGCTAAAAATAATCTTCTGGAATATTTCATATTCAGTGGTAAACTTTATGATTAAATTAATAGCAACTTTATGTTTGCAGAAGTTGTGACTTAGGAAAGTAAAATCAGACTTTGCACAGCTTTGCTTTCAGGTAGTCTCTACAAGCTCTGAGAGTGACTATCAAGCACAGATTGGGTCCAGTCCCCAGATTACTGAGTACTGTCCTTTGCCTTTTGGAAAAGGCAGCTTCAATCCATGCTGATTGAGTTCATGTGAAAACACATGCCCCCCCCAAAAAGATTAAGTTTAGGGCAATCCCATTACCAATTGTAAGTCATCAACTCACCAGCTGCATCAGTCTTCCATCAGATCATATGGGTAGGAAGAGAAAACACGATTAGACTTTGGTGTGCCCACCTGGTGTCACGTACAAACAACACATCAGCTAAGCAATGTCAACAATAACTGTTAAAAATGACAGGATATCCCTCTCTCATTTTCCTGAATACTCTCAGAAATAATAGTAAATTAGCTGCTACTCTCAGAACAAGTGATTGCTTCTGGTTTTGGTCATGCTGCTGCAAAGAGACAGAAATGGAGGCAGCTTATGAACCACCAGGACATGCTCCTCCCTCCTCCCCACTTTCAGTACTCCATATTTTGATTCAAAATCAGCGCTACGTTTTACATCTGCATTCACAACTTCCATTTACTTTTACCATACAGATCTTCAAAGATAGGTCCAATACACATTTCGTAGAATTCTTCAATGCCCTGGCATTCAGTCTTCCAGATGCCTCAAGCTCAGTACTTATCAGTAGAGTTCATTTATTGCAGCACCATGATGAATATGCCAGACTTCCTCTGAGCCTCGGGCTAACACTCAGGGAACAAGGGGTCTACTCCCGAGAGAATGTCATACACGAAATGCATTTCTCATCATGTCTACTCTACAAAAAGGCATACGATCACCTCTAGGGTGGGCAAACATGTACACTAACAACCTTGAACCTCAGTTCTTTCCTTAAGGATGGATTCTGTCTGGAAGCAAGACAGAAAACCTATTTGACTACCAGGTTCAGGTAAATGTGCCATTCACTCCTTCAGAATCATCCAGAGTGACATCAATGACTGCAGGATTAGAAGACGGGCCTGCAAGATCTTCTAATTCTTCTGGAGCTTAAAAACAGAGTGTGAAAATTGTGATAAGAGATTGCAGGGGAGTAAAATTACCTGCCACTATAGAACTCTCTTCTGCAAGTTGCAATGCCAGAGGAACAGTGGCTGAGCTCCCCATTTGCTTCTGCTGTGACAGAATGACAACAATTGGCAGTAGACACACAGCAACAGGTTATTCATCTAATGTAGGACAATGTGGATCACACAGAATAAAGCAGGAATCCTATAGGATTCACAGTACCTTGCCATAAATGTTCCCTTGATGGACAGGGCACCACTAATGACAAGGTCTTGATTAACCCTCTAAACCTTGGCCATTCCCCAGTTAAGTTTGCCACTCTCTGCAGTGACTCCCAGCTCCTCAGACCAGACCTTTGGACATTTGAGTAGCACTTGAGCAACTTTATTACACAACCCATCTAGCACGAGTGGAGAACAGATCTCGCCTCAGTACTTAACTCAGTCAGTTGTCAGTACGCTTGCTGTTTCTGGATGCCATACTAGACTCTTGGTAAAATCCAAGCTTTCCCTTCTCCCCCCAGAAGGGGCCTAGCAACTGGCAAAAACACAGGCCAAGGGGGACCCCAAGCCTCCAGAAGCAGTTTAGCATCTGGTCAAGTGGAAAAGGAAGCTTACCACTTTCTCCAAGTTCTATTGGCTCTGCTTCTGAAGCTCTTGCTGAGGTGGAAGCCATCAGCCTGATTCATTTCTGAGGTAGCCTGAAACTACGTGGTCCTCCATGGCGCTTGCGTTGACCCTAAGGGAGAACGAAGCCATAGCATTTTCTTTAGGGATCATTTTCATGTGTCCCTCATCTCTGCAGCACTAATGAAAGCACATGAGGATGCACAAAAGCCTCCCTAGAGAGGCTGTCATATGCATCCAGTAGCGAGATGGGTCATTCCTACCTGAACACATTGCAGCAAGGAAAAGACATCACCCCAGATCTCTTCCCACTTATGTCACAAAGACATCTCGTGAGGGTTTGCAAGGGAGAAAGACTAGTTCACAGTTGTGCCGGGTTTTTGCTCATACTCCAAGGATTTCTGACCAACTGCTGGCTTCTAGAGAGATTTAAATACTGAAGTATCACAGAACATGCAGTTACATGAAGATTTCATAGGCTTGTGTTCCTGTGCCTTTACTACAGACTCTTCCAAAGCATTTCTGGAGTTTACCAGAAACAACTGTTTTTAAGAACCAGGATTGCACCCAGCAGTAAAATACTTACTGAGCTCATGGTCTTTCTCAGTCAAAAACCCAGAGAAAGGAAGAGGTTCAAGTACAAAAAGGAGTTGCAAGGAAGCAATAACTATCGATTCCTTTTACTCCCTCAGGTAGCACCTTCTTCAAAAGTGCGATCACTCAGTGCCAGAGAACAATGTTCTTCCAAACCTACAAGAGAAGAAGAGAGAACATTACCTATCCGTAATGTTTGTCCTCTTCAATACAGCCCTCTCCAAGGCTCCCATTCCTGACTCACCACTTTCTGTCCAAAGCTAGAGGGGATGTCCCAGAAGAAATAATGCCCAGTGCCAGATTTCTGGAGTTGGCACCTTCCAGTAATTCTTCTCCAAAGAAGAACTGCAGGTGCTTTAGGCAAGACCTGGCAAGGACACCAATGGACACAGAAAAACATCATCTAGAAACATAAATGGGAGAGGAGCAGCTGGAGATGAGCCTTGCAGAAAGGGATCTGGGGGTGCTGGTTGACAGCAGGCTCAATAGGAGTTAGCAGTGCTCTAGGCCCTTCACCAGCTCCGTTGCCCTTCTCTGGCCCCACTCCAGCACCTCAATGACTCTCGTGTAGCAGGAGGCCAGGTCTGAACACAGGGCTTGAGAGGCGGCCACACCAGTGCCCCTCATCCAGATCATCAGTGGTCTGGTTCTGTGATTCTTATGAAGATATTAAGCAACACTGGCCTCAGTACCTGGGGGACACAAGTAGTGACCAGTTGGCAACTAGATGTGATACCATTCACAGCTGCTCCTGGGGCTCAGCCAGCCAGCCAGTGTCCAACCCAGGGAAGAATACACCTCTCCTGGCCATGAGCAGGCAGCTTCTGTAGGAGAAGCTTATTGGCAGAGGCGAGCAGCTCCGGAGAGGAAGCTTCACCCCCGAGCGTGTGGACATCGCAGAGCCCAGGAGCCTCACTGCTGTATGCCCAAAACCACCACAACAGAGGAACCACTCATTCCTGCACCAGTGAAGGGGAAAACTGCTAGTGCACCAGGAAACAGTGGTGGTGGATAGGAGATTCTGCTTTGAAAGGCAGAAGCACTGCAACAGGTTGCCCAAATAAGTGGTAAAGGTTCTGTCCCTTCTGGTGAAAGAGACCAGGGCTGGAAGGGACCTTGCAGCTCCTCCAGTTCCAACCCCTGCCACGGGCAGAGACACCTTCCATTAGACCAGGTTGCTCCAAGGCCCTGTGTCCAACCTGGCCTTGAACTTTGCCAGAGGTGGAGCAGCCACAGCTTCTCTGGGTACCTTGCCCCAGCACCTCAGCACCCTCACAGGGAAGAACTTCTGCCTAATGTCCAATCTGAATCTCCCTCAAAAGCCCCTCTGTGTGGCTTCAGCTGAGATAACACCCGAGGTGCCTACATAAACACCAACTTGAATGGAACAAATATTCTGTAAATGTTCACCCTCTCACAGTTAGACTCCACCTGAGCTCTGCGGCTTCATGAGAAGTCGAGGTGGGCCTTGTGTTACTTAGCAACTTACAGAAAAAAGTGAGAGAGAGAGGGGTAGAGAAAGGGGGTGGTGGGGAGGCAGAGAAATGGAGAGATGACCAGTCTGCCAATGGGGGTGTTTGGTGTGAAGAGAGTGCCCCAGGGGCTCACAGATGCCCCTGTTTATCGGCCCCGGTTCCTGAACTTCTGGAAGCTTCTCTTGCCCAGTTCCAGGAGTGACTGACACAGCAGTCAGTCAAGAGAAGCTGCTCCAGGCCCCTCCCCATAACTTCCCTTTCCGACTTCTGGGACCTTGTGTCGATGCATTCTCTCTCTGCCTTCACAGCCACAGCATGAGCAGGCAGAGGCGAGCACGGGGGGGGGATGGAGATCTGGTTTATTGGCCTGAGAAAGTGTCCACAGCAAGCACAGGCTGCAGCACGATGTCCTCAGTGCAGCTCCCGCCGGGTCTGGAGCTGGCAGTGTGTTGGCGCAGGAGTCACAGACAACACAGAGACAATCAATGTGATCAAGTGATTGCCATTTATTACAAAGCCTTAACCCCTTATATACTATTTCTTACATGCACTTACAGTGATTTGGCATATTACGATTGGATACATGTCTTGAAGACCCTTAGCAACTAACATATAATTGGTTAAGCACAAGTGTGAGAACTTGACCTCGAAAGCTTGCCAACAGTCCACAGTTCTCATTAACTCCATTAGTTCCAGCTTCTTCTTATCTTGCTTGTTTAGGCTTCCTCGGGCCTCTCATGGCCTTGCTGTACCTTTCAGGATTTATGTACCAGTTATCCGTTCTCCTGTGAGAACACTGTCTCCACAGCAGTGGGGCTCTACTCCACTTTCGGCCTGATGCAGGAGCAGCGGAAAGCCCTGCGCAGAGCCTTCCGCGCCCTTCTGAAGTGGGATGGTCGTCGCTGTTGGACTGCTCCTGCGTCTGGGAGGGTGGCAATGCCTGTGGGGAAAGGAGAGCTGTAGGCGTGGGGCTGGGCAGGCACCAGGCAAGCTCCTGCTGCCATCCAGCACCGAGGGCTTCCCCCAGGGTCTTTCCACTGGAGGCTTTCAGCCTTCGCCCAGGGAGGGGAGGCCGGGGCACGGCCGAACTCATGCACACGCTGCTGCCAGCCTAGCCTGGGTGCCACCTGACTCAGGGACGTACCTGGCTCATCCTCGGTGTCCTGAACACTGGCAGGTGACGATGCCAGTTCATCCTCGTGTAATGGCGGGGAGGTAACGGCTGTGCTGGCCTCTCCCTGATGCATTTTCGGTGCTCTTTTCACCTTGCACCTGAATAAGCCCTGCATAGGTCTGTCAATTACTGTGACCCTCTGTGAGGCAGGTGCCTCTCTCTGGGCCTGTGATGTTGTCTGCTGCTCAACAAAGCCAGGGGAAGATGGTGCCAGTGCCTCCTCCTCTTGTGCCACAGCAGTGAGAGGTGCGCGGTGTTGCTCTTCCTCAGCAGCTCCAGCTGGGATAAGAGCTGCCAGCTCGGTGTCCATGGGACCGGCCAGGGCACGAGACACACTCTGCAGGTGTCCGGCTGCCTCTCCGGCCACATCCGTGCCCATGCTGCTGGGGCAGATGGACCCCTCCCGGGAACCCATGTTGAGGGCCCAGAAGAGTTCTAGCACCCATGGGTTGACCCTGATGTCCTGTATGGTGAAAACATTCTCTTCCCAGACCAAGGCTTTGACGCAGATGTTGCAGTCGAAGACGTTCTCCAACTGGGATAGTTCTTTCTTTCTGTCCACTTCCCATTCTTGGTCCTTCTCCTCCTTCTCCTCAGTCCCCACTTGCTCCTGTAATGACACGATCGGGATGCAGGGGATGAGTGTGCTGCAGCACAGCAGAGCAGCGGCTGGACCCAGGCAGAGGGAGGCTCATTCCACTGTGCTGTCCCATCCTGCCCTTAGCACTCACCTCCTCCTTCAGGGGCTCTGTCATGGGGAGCACCACAAATGTCCCTGCCACACTCAGCCGTAGGGAGGCACCTGCCTCCTGCACCTCAGGATCCCTGGTGCCAGCCACATGCGCCTTGGTCACTGGGTGCTGTGAGTCCTGAGCTGAGGGAGAAGCAGCGGCATCTCCTCCTTTGTCTGCTCCTGGGGCAAGGTGGGGTGTCTCAGCCTCTGCCCCAGGGATCTCTGTCAGTGAAGCTGTGTCTTCCCCTTCCTGCACTGCCGGGGAGGCAATGGTTCTGTTGTGCTCTCCCTGAGGCTTTGCAGCCACAGGAGACTCAGCTGCTGCAGGTGGCATTGCCGTGATCGCCAAATGCAGGCTTTTGGTTGTGCCCTTCTGTTCCACCAGACTCTTCTTGGTTTCCTGGACTGCAGCCACAGGTAGAGTCAGAGACTTCCTCTCTTTGCTCTTGGCTGTGGCCTCCAACTCATAGAACCCTGTTATCATCTACTGTTTCCATCAACAGGACTCCTTTTTTTAGATGTTTTAGAGTTTAAGATTTTATAGGTTTTTTTCTTCCTTGCCAAAGAAGTGAGGTTTTCTCTTTTAAAAGGGGTAAACGTCTTTGTGACGGGTCACATACTTGTTCTGTCAGCAAATAAACTATTATGGGTCAGAAATAGCTGGTCCTGACCATTGTACCAAATTGTCCTGATAACCATCCCTTCAGGAAACTTAATGTATCTGCAGTGGAGCCTGAGCTTGACTTTGGACAACGAAGTAGCTGAGGCTTTTGATACTTAGCAGACCAGAGAGGAACTTCAAAGAAACAAATAGTCACAGAAGGACTAATCCTGTATGAGATACAAGCCTGATATGAGCTCAGCAGCTGATTACAGTTTATCTGAGGCAGAAGAGTCAGAGGGGAAACCCTTTGGAATACTTAGTACTCCAAAGGCTGGACTTCTGGCAGCAGTTCCCCTTTCAGGCAGGAGCTTCATTGAAGGCTGCATACACTTGCAGCTTCCACTGAGCGGCGTCTCAGGTTAGAAAGCCAAGTCTCCCACAGCTGCAGCTGCTTCTGGGGACTCTGTGTCAGAACTGCAAATGACCTAGCTGGCTTCTGCAGAGTCAACTGGACACAGCAGTTCAGCCAAACATACAGGAGAAATGGGACCTGACATTTTGGGTGCTATTCTAGGCAACTGTCAAATCCACACCAGGACTTAAACTCACCAAGAAACAAGTAATTTGGGATACAAAAAGATCCTCTTAATATCTTAAGCTGTGTCATTTTGCACTAAACAGTCCCTGGTTAAAACGTACAAACTGCCCTGGGAGTAAGGGCTGCACCCCATTACTCCTTCCTCCCCTAAGTACCCTAAGAACTAGGCATTGCTGCTCAGCAAGGCCTTAATGCTTCCCTGTAAAACTTTATTGTGGGCAGGGGAATAGACTAACAGCTGGGAAACAGGAATTTAAATGCCATTCAGTAACGGAAGAAGCAGTCTCTCCTGCCTTCTAGAGGACAATGCTATCAACGCACTGCATTTTGTGAAGGCTTTGGGTCTATGGGCATATGCTAGACATTATCTGAGATGGTCTAACAGGCTGAGCCCCTTTCAAAATAAAGTGAAGGGCTGGCTAGCTGTAGATCCTAAGAGAAAGCTCTCAAATGCAATAGGTCCTGTGCTGTGCTGAATGGTGTAATTTGAGCAATTCAGGCTATGCACAGAAGTATAACTCAAGGCACTTGGGAATTTTTCTTAAGTGAGCCCTCCCAAAGGCACCATGTAGTGCTACAATTCATAAAAACAAAGATAAGCACAGCAACATTACAATTTCTCAAACAATACATGGTAATTACTTCCATTTTTGTCTTCATACTGAGGCTTGAAGAGTTCAGCATTGAACATCTGCTGAACCACCCACTGCCACTTCCACTTGGTAGTCTTGCTAGAAATATGGTGGCATCCACATGGGGCACGTATCCATTTTGTACAGTATTCCCCTGGAAGTGGAGAGTACTGAGAGAGTACAAAGGACTTTTATTGGTGCTTGAGGAGTCTAACACACAGCCCAGAGCACCCTAAGAGCCAAGCCTTTAGAGCCTAAAGAGAAACTTTGCAGTGTTTGCACAAGCTATCTTGTACAAGGCCTAGACAATATAGTATATGTGATGCTTATCAGCATTTCTGAATAAGGCCATTAGATACAAACCAGCACATGTGCCCAGGCAAAACTTGCAGACAGTGCTTGGGCAGCCAAAAATTGTATGTAGAAAGAGAAGCACAGCAAAGCAATGAAGTTGAAGTCTGTATTTGGACACATCTGGAATAAACCTTTAGTCCAATGCACCAAGTGTTTGTCGCCTTGCAGAAACTGAAGTTGTAGTAGATCTGCCCAGTGCTGGCAGAGCTAAAGGAGTTTGAGTGCATTGACAAGGAACATACCTCTAGCTCTGCACTCCTGATAGGCTGCTGTACATGGTGCAGATACTGAAAATAACATTCCTGAAAGAGAACAGACATACAGCTTTCACAACACACTTGAAAGCACAATCTCACCTTGGGAGAGTTGGCAAGCTAGGATCAATTGCTTGAAACAGGTTTATTATAGAAATTGTCCTTTTTACACAATAACTATACTCTAGGGAACATAACTAGCCTGTGGGGTTCAAGAGAATAGATGTGGTGGCACTGGGCCATGAAGGTGCATTCAGCACGCATTTAGCAGACCCAGGAATGACCTGTGTCTTGCAGAGGAAAGGATACAGCTGAGAAACTGTAGATGAGAATGAACAAGCTCAGTAATGAGGAGGTAGCAACTTCAGCCAAAGGCAAGCAAAGAAAGGAAAAACCTTTTGAATGAATTTAAGCAACTGCCTAAAATATACCCATTCTCCTATGCAATCCTTTTTTGTTCCACAGCAGGCAGGACACTGCCACTCCCATCGGTCCTCTCCAAGACTTCAGGTGTTTCTCTCATGTAAAGCAGCAGAACCATCTGCATTGTCTGTCTGAGACTAACCAGGAGTGAGGAGAAAGGAAAGCATTGAAAGGAGGGACTGATACCCACAGTTTTTCTTACCCCTGGTGATGTTAGTTTGAACATGTCAGTCATCTCTGTGGTCCTGTGCTGGAAGGACACAGGTGCCTTTATGCAGGAGTTTGTGTGCAGGGAGATGCCAAGAACAGACACGATGGAGTCTCTGGGAGTTTAACCCACCTCTGGGTGAAACAAGACAGATGGCTTATAGCACCTCAGCACCGTCCCAGCTTCACTGGCCAGGCCACAGTGGCTGGAAATGTGATACCTTGATGAACCACATTCAGTGCCGAATTCTGAGTGGCACTGCTGATTAGTTATGTACCAACACTGGAGAATGGCAGTACCCTCTTTGAGCAAGAAGGTCCTTGTAACCAGCACTTACAAGTGCAGCCAGCAGCTGCAGGGTGACAAGGTGGCCAGCAAGTGGCCTCGTAACAGATGACCATTTTGGGAATTCTGAGTATAATTAAGCCCAGGCTTGTTAGTGGCGTTTATATTAACGAATCTCCCGCCAAATGAATGAACAACTGCAATTCATTCATGTTATCACAATGGCATAAAGAGGAACTGCTTTCTATCAAGTGCTGTTTCAAGACCGTTGGCTGAGAGCAGCTGTTGCCTAATAGAGTCACCCTTTCAAGTGTTATGGACATGCTTGAACATGACCAGACCAACCCATATGCGTAGAAGGATGGACATCAAGAACATCTATTTCTTTTCCTGAATAGCTAACTATGAAAATCCTGTGTTTCAGTCTCAAGCCTTGTTTCCTACCATTAGTGAGCAGGAGGTTATTGCGGATGGAGATACAATCAGAAGAGAGAATACAAGAACTCATAGGAACAGGGAAAGACCTTTCATCTGGCACTGTTGGCAGGCCTCATACACAAAAGGTTCCAGTCTCAAAAACCTATCAACATGCTTAAACAGTTCATTCATGTTGCTGACACTTTATCAACAGGCAGCGGGGAAAAGGACAGGGATTTTCCCTAGCATTTTCTTCTGTGGAAAGGAGGCAGCTGTTCTCAGCCATTTGCACACACAAAGGCGCAGTCCCATGATGGTGTGACTAGAGATGAATTCCCAGATAGCACAAGTATTGTGCTTATTTATAAGAGATAACAAAACTGGGGTTTTGGTTTGGTAAAAGATTAAAAAAAAACCCAAAACAACAAAACTACAAACAAGCAACAAACAAACAAACAAAAAATCCAGATAAAATAAGTATCTTTTGGGTTAGACAGATCACCTTAAAGGGAAAACCTGAAGTAACTGCAGAAGTACACGTGGCAGATCAGCCCTTTTTCAAAAATTTAAATTATGTGCTAAAAACTTGCCATTTAGGAGACTTGATTTTTCCATCCGAAGCCATAAGTTTATGGGTGCAGGGTGCCTTTAATAAGCTTCTTCTAAACATACGTGGCAGTTAAAAAACAGAAAACAAACACAGCCTGTTCCCCACAGCGCTAACAGTGCTCAAAGGCTGCAGCAACGAAGCAAGTCTTCCCATCAGTTTTCGTGAGGAGTGGCTCAGGTGCCAGGAAATAAAGCTTTCCAAATGTTCTTTCATGTCCTGTGGGTGGTTGGTTGCTTGTTCATGCATTTTCTCCTTTCCCTTTTGTCTGTTGGGAGCCTTGTGCCCCTGCCATTAACAGAACTGCGTGTAAGCTTTTACGCAGCAGAACACCTATCTTCTCCTCCGTAACAGAGGCAACTGAAAAGCAATTGTTGACTAAGTAAAACATGAGTATTACTTGGCTCCTTAGGATCTGCTGAAGACTGGTTTGTAAAAGGCCCTGCTGCTTTAGACTGTGACTCAAATGACACCTGAAGCTCCCTTCTCTAGTATTTAATCCTTTCTCTCTGACACCTTTCAAGCTAAGGAGAGCTTCCTAGTTTTTTAATAACATTATGATAAGAACTCATAGGTACCTGAATATAGACGTGAAAAGCTTTATTCTTGAACTATTCCCTGATGATTAAAATATTGCCCTCATTTGATCCTTGGTTCAGCAAACCTGCCTTTTTCAGAGAAAGGTCAAGCTCCTGCATGGAAAGCAGGATTCTGATTTAACGTTGTTACATGCTGCCAGCTCTGCCTTCGCTGAAAAAGGACAGGTGGATAGCCAGAGAGAAAAGAATATGCACTGACCACCACCACCTCCTGTCACTTCAGCACAGCTCCTGGTGGAATTTGAATAGCTGCAGCGTTTGTTACATGGATGAAAGTAGCTGTGGTGCCTGTTGGTGGAGATTGAGTAGCTGTGGAACTGATCATCAGAGTGTGAGTAGCTACAGTGCTTGTCACGGAAACTGGAATAGCTGCAATGCTTGTCTCTGGGGCGTGAGTCGCCACAGTGCTTGCCACGGGGGTTTGAGTGGCCCTAGTGCATGTCGCAGGCATTGATGTAACCAAAATCCCTGTTGCCAGAATTTGAGTAGCCACAGTGCCTGTCGCTGGAGTCTGAGTCCCTCTCCTTCAAGGCACAGTGCTCCTCACAGGGGTTGGAGCAGCCACAGTAAGCTGTTTTTAAGCCTAAGCAACATTTGAACCACACTCAACAACATGCTAGCTCCTAGCAGTACAGCCACATTGGTTTCAAGGGTATTCAAAGGCTATTCCAAATCTTTAAACTTGTCAGATACTGCTGTCATTATCCTGGAGGAGAAGGAGGACATTGGAAGGAAGGAAGGAATAGGGAAAGGAATGACGGGAGCCGTAGGAAGCCATTTCTGCTAACGGTTGGCTCTCCAAGTCCAAACGCGCCATTGTTAACCGTTGCCACCAGATGGCTCCCGAGGAACAAAAGTGACGACAGCACTGAGAGCACAGACAGGATGAGTCTCATGACCAGCGAGTCTAACGTCTCATAACCCAGCACTCCAAAGTACAACAAAATTATACTCTTAGCCCAAGCCCCACGGATAAACATCACCACAGAGAGCACATTCTATAGAATCACAGGATGCTTTGGGTTGGAAGGGGCCTTAAAGCTCATCCAGTTCCAACCCCTGTCCCACAGGCAGAGGGACACCTTCCACTAGATCAGGCTGCTCAAAGACCTCTCCAACCTGGCCTTGAACACTGCCAGGGATGGAGGATATAAAAAGAACCGTAGCAGTAGCAATTGCACCCCAGCTGAGGATCTACATGCAAGTGCCGGTAAACTGACTGCTTTTCCTTTGGCTTTCCTAGTGGGTAATAGCTCTCGATATCAGATGTTTGTTTAAAACACAAATCAGCAATTAAAAGGCAAGGATAAACCTAAAACTGACATTAGCATTGCCTGAACACACTTATAGGCCAGGTCCAGCAATAAGAACAGAAACAAGTCAGAGCAGATGAATCTGAGCTGTTCACCACATACATGCAGCCAATGTGTGAAATCTCCATACAGAGATGAGGGCTGCAAGGAAATGTGTGTGCATGACACCCAGCCATGTGTACCACTGCTCTGAGCCATAAGCCCAGCACCACCTAGAACATGCATGTCAGCCAGCACGAAGCAGCCACTGCAATACACCTGGTTTGTGGGTATGCAGTAGAACAAAAGACTTCCATCCCTCCTACATCCAGATCCCCTGTAATTTTCCACTACAGATATGATGGAGTAAACTCATGCTGGACCTGCTTTATGTCGCTTTCAGGTTATAAAACCAAGTTCAAGTGTGCATAATGACACATAGAACATGCACTGTGTGTCAGAGCATGAGAAGACAGCAGCAGAACTGTATACTAAAAACATCACGGAGAAAAGTTGCATCTAGGCCCTTAAAAAAGAAAGAAGCAAGACACTCCACACAAACTAATCAATTCTTCATGGTTTCTTCAAGCAAAGTTTTGGATATTTCCAGCATGCACTGCTTTAAACAGACATCTCAATTCCTTAATATCCCTACAACATTTTCCCTTGAAAATCCAGTCACTCACTGAAAAAGCTACTACATTTAAAACTAGGTACATTACCTAACCCTGTAAACCCAGGTATGCATTCAGACATCTCAAATACATTATCAGATCTTCAGCTGGGATGGTTTTCACCACTGAAGCTTGAAATTTTGCTTGCAAATTACTCCCATTGCCTTGGAAAAGCATGTGCCAGGAGACTTTCCTTAGAAGTCAGAGGCTGCAGGTTGCATGGATGTGCCAATTAGAATTTCAGTGGCAAATGAATACCAAAGTCTGTTTTCTGGCAGATGGGTTTCTAAATCCAGAAGGGAATTTGTTATTAAAACAAAAAATAAAGATGTCTGCACCAACATGTTAAAAGGCATTTAGTCTGGAATTTCTCCCTAAGACCATACATGCATGTATACATACATTTTTATATCCACATATATAAACTAGAAACCAAGTAGCAAACATGCACAGCAAGTGCACTAATCTAGAGACATGAAAGATAATAATAATTGATAGATTCCATCTAAACTATCCATTATGGTGTAAGGGGCTGCATTAACATACATAGTAGTGGATAATCACAGTAGATAAGTAAGATTAATACAGAAATACATGCACTTTCAAGAGACATGCTACACCAACATGCACCTTACAGCCTGGTTTTCAAAGCTACTGATCAGCCAGAAACCCTCTGAGCTCGAAAGGGCACAAAAGTTTAAAAGACTCACTAGCAGTGAGTTTACCTCACTCAGCTGCAACTTAGCTCAAGGTGCAGAGAATCAATACTTCTGTGGGTTTGTTCCTCCAGTAAGCAGTTAACTCATTGTATCAGTAGACAGGAGTGCTGTTGTATGACCAAGCCTAGCAGGGATTCAGTTGGCCAGCATATGAGCTCAAGGCACCTCACTTGACAGGATGCTGAGATGGGATTTTTCTTTGACAATCCTAGAAGACAAAACTTGGGAGACAGCAAAGAGGAAAGTTAAGGCATTCACTGAATCCATCGGAACAATATCCACTGTGGAAGGATGTGAGGATGGAGGCACGGACCCAGAGGTAAACCCCAATCTTGTCCCATACTCCCTTCTGATAAATATTAGTTGATGTTGCCCCAGGGGCATGGGCCAAGGCCCATATTAACAAGTCTTTCAGTGTCTTCATTCACAGTAACCCCCTTCTTCACTAGGAATTTTACTAGTACTCTGTACACCAACTTGTGCTGGGGGATACTGAATTTCCCATGTTCCCCTTCCCAGCCGCTTACCTCACTCACAGGTATCGGGTAATTGCTGCCGCCTTTCGGAGTTTGCCTGGGTGTCCTCACTGATCGCTGAGTCACGGCTCTCTGTCTTGTCCCTGTTCGGGCACCATTTGCTTGAGTTAGTATTTCTAAACATAGTTCTCTGCTATCACTACTCGTTACATCATTACTTCCACTTCCCCTTGACTACACATTATCTATCTTAAGCATTCTCCTGTTTCCAAATTTACAGTCCTCAGAAATTATCTTGATGTTCTTTCTCCAGTTCTTCCCAACTTGTCCCGTTCATTTCTCCCAAGGTTTGTGGCTGGTAAGAGTCCAGATGTCCAGGCTCTCATTCAGGTGTACTGGCACAGCTGCTTGCGCAAAGAAGGATATCTAACAGGATGCTGGTCAAAGAACAGAATTTACCAGATCCCAGCTGACACTTTGCTAATATTGCCCAGGGTACAGTGAGACCTACTGAGAGCCCTTACTTAAGGTATGGTAAGATGAAAAAGATTTCAGTACCATACCACACAAAGCAGGATTCCATTTACAAAGGTAATCTCAACTGCACACACTCGACATTCTTTATTCAGACACAAGATATTTGTACGTATCTATGATGCCATGCATGAGGGTGATCTGCTACAGACACCCTATTTTTGAGGTGGTCTGTAAGGCCTCAAAACTTCCCATTTCAGGCAGTAATTTACTTGCCAAGTCAATTAGCTCTCTTCCCGACAATGAAACCACCTTTCCCCCACTCCCACCTCCCCAGGGCCACAATCATGTGTGAACACACGCACACGGTACTGCAGAGGAGCAACGGGTGAGTGCAAACCACGGCAGCCACGACTGGGCGCAGGACGAACCACCGCCCGCCCACCCGCCGTCACTCCCTCACAGCCCGGCGGAGGCCGCGGCCCCGGCGCAGTGGCGCGGTGGCGGAAGCACCCGCACGACCGGCGCTACCACAGGCACCAACGAACTAACGGATCCCGCCGACCCGCGCGGCGTCACGGGACACGTCCAATCACCACGCCGGACACGCCCCCCGCCTCTTATTGGTCCGCCCGTCTGACGCCCCGCCCCCTACCGCACCGGCTGCCCGCGTTCGCGCTGCGAGAGATGGGGTTGTGCGGGTGCTGGTGTGCGAGTCACTGGCTTTGTGTGCACCAGAATGTACCAGGGCTCGGTCGTTGTTCCTGTGTGTTTAGAGGTTTGCTGGCTTTGGAGTTCCGGCTAGGGTATGCTGGTGAAAAGCCATCGTGGGTTAAGCCCAGCCGGGGCTTAATCCCCAGCCCGGGTGGGATGGGGAGGAGAATCGAAGGAATGTAACCCCGTGGGCTGACATATGAACAGTTTAATAACTAAAGTACACCAATAATAACAAAAATAATAATGATAAGGGAAATAATAAGGGCAGAGAATATAAAGCTAAAAGGGAAAAGAAAAAGAAAACAATAACCAGCAATGATGCACAGTACAATTTCTCACCACCCGCCGACCGATATCCCACCTGACCCGGGCAGCAATTGGTCCCTTCCGGGTGACTTCCCCCAGTTTATATACTGGGCATGATGTGCTGTGGTATGGAATACCTCTTTGGCTAGTTTGGGTCAGGTGTCCTGTCTCTGCTTCCCCCCAGCTTCTTGTGTCTCTCCTTACTGGCACAGCATGAGAGACAGAACAGTCCTTGATCAGAGTAAGCACTACTAAGCAACAGCTAAACCATTGGTGTGTTTTCAGCGTTGCTGTCAGACTAAAGCCGAAACACAGCACTGCACCAGCTACTAGGAAGAAAAACAACTCTATCCCGGCTTAAACAAGGACAGAAGCAGTAGTCTGATGAGGTATATTCATTCTTCTGAACATTTGTAACATGACTTTCAGTATCCACCACCTTTTGCAAACTGTGGCGTAGCAGCAGGAGTGCCTTTCTGGCAAAGCTCAGTTTAATACCACTGTGTTTTGGACATGTTTTCTGCAAGCAAACATCATAACAGGATTTTTTGCAATGAGTAAAGGAACAATGGATGAATTAGTTGAGTTCAGACTTTGATAATTGCCACCAAGGAGGAAAATGGAGAAAAATGTACAGGCTAACAGGTTCCTGCTACTCTGGACTATGAAAAACACAGGCATTCCACCATAACCTAAACATAACTTTTCTCACATAAACTATGCAAGTCTTTGGTTTACTAGACATTACAGTCTACTGGCAACAGCATTGCTTAAGTAGAGACTGCTGAACTTAATACTGAATCAAATAGTAGAGAGCAGATCCTTGTTGATTGTTTTGTTATTTTTAGTGCTGCTGCCTGTGCTAAAAGGTTACACAGCAGCAGCCAACAGCTGCTTGGGCAAACCTTATCAGCAGTGGATCTTTGAAGCTTTATATATATCACATTATGTACATGTATATACATACTCATATATATCTGAGCTACACCCTGGAGTGTGGAGCCAGCGCCATGAAATGGTAGCAGGCACGGGACTTCCTTTAAGGCATGGGTGCCCATTTTAGAACAAGCACCCTATCTCCTGGAGTCAGCTCCTTTGAGTTATTTCCAGGTTGCCCGAAGAAGAGTCATCAAAAAAAGGTGCAGAAAACAGCATTGTGCACACACAGGGGCAGTCCACATTGTGAGATGCTTTTACATTGTGCCAGTGGCATTGAACAGGTGAAGAAGGAGCTCTTACTACCTCAAATCATGTCAAGATTTCAGCTACTGCTGCTAATCTGGCCACAGATGAAAGTGTCGCTGAAATCATTCACACATCCCAGTGTAATTTTAGAACCCAGAAATTTGCTTTCTGAATGAGCAATGAGGAGGAGTTGATACTCTGGTCCATCAGTTAATTAAAAGTAGACAAAATCCAGAGCTGGCCAGCACTTCACATTAAGGACTCAATTTAAGCCATGTCTGTGTATATATTGTATTGATATATCACCACATCTTTCATGTAGGATACTGATACCTACTGAAATGTTCCCTCCCTCATTTCCAGGGAAGGAGGAAGGGAGAAGGAAACTGCAATTTAAGAGAATTAGAAGAGGCAGTTGAAGGAGGGAGGAGGACTGTGTGCTGTAGAACACATTATCTGGCAGGACCAAGCACAATGAGGGAGGAAGTAATGCAAAGCTGTTGAGCCAGGCCGGGGGGCACATGGCCCTTAGGGTTGGTGTAGTGGGGAACAAGCACATTTCGAGGAAGAACAGTCTCAGGAGGAAAAAGGAAAATGCTCATGCAGAAGCCCAGATGTGGAGCAGGAAAATATGAGCACTGAAAACAAAAAGCTGTGATCAAGCAAGCAAAGAAAATGGGATGTCATGCATGTACCCTCACTCATCTCTTTCCCTGTGATGCACAGGGAGCATCGATCAGTCAGGCTGTTTCCTCTGGGAATCCCAGAGGACATAATTCTGAAGTGTTTAGAGATCTTTGCAACTTTCATACCTCATGTGAAAATGCGGGGTGCTAAGACACACTTGCATTAACAGATTTTCATAGAATATGAAAGTAGTATGAAAGGTAGTGACAGGACAAAGGGTAACAGGCTAAAACTTAAACAGGGGAAGTTTAGATTGGATATAAGGAGGAAGTTCTTTACTGTAAGGGTGGAGAGGCACTGGAATGGATTGCCCAGGGAAGTTGTGAATGCTCCATCCCTGGCAGTGTTCAAGGTCTTAAACTTACATAAAATCCCCTTTCCTGCCCAATCCCCTTTAACAGAATTTCATTACATCTCATAATCTCTGCTCTCCTGACAATCCAGCACAAACACAAACCAACTGAAAGCTCAATGGTGGCTTAGCCCTCATTTATATTATCATAGAATCATAGGATCATAAAATAGTTAGGGTTGGAAAGGACCTTAAGATCATCTAGTTCCAACTCCCCTGCCATGGGCAGGGACACCTCACACTAAACCATCTCACCTAAGGTTTCGTCCAACCTGGCCTTGAAGACTGCCAGTAGGCAATGGTGCCATCATATAGCATAGGGTTATATAATAACACCAGAAGTGGAGCTTACAATATGAATTCAGAGCAATTCCCAAGGGTCAAAATTCAAGTTTCTTGGCTGTCCTAGCCTTTTGGATGTCTCATGATGCAGTGATTCTAACATCACTACAAAGGGCGAGCATGTGGTGTTTTCTACCACTGGTTTGTAATGTTCTTGTGGAACAGATGTGGAACATGTCTGATGGGTACTGTACAGACATACACAACAAGAGATGGTCCTCACTCCTAAAACACAATACTGAAGAAGAGCAGACAGCCTTTGTCTTCACTAATAGGGGTGGAAAAGGAGAAGGGACATCAGGGCATTAACTGATGAATTTTTCCAAAGGGAAACATGCTTGGTCAGTACAACCTGTCCTGTCCACACAAAGATTTTAAGCACACTTCTCCCTCTGGTTTGGCCATACAGGGAAGTAGAAGGGTTGGGAGAGAGATCAGAAGTGCCATGCCAGGGATACAGCTGAATCCTCATGAGAGCTACTACTGTTGACCTGGTTTCTGCTCTGCTGTGTTTAGCTCATCCGTAAGGATTTTTGACTCTCAACAGAATTCTCTGCATTGGCTGTTTCCCCTTTTGAAGGACAACCCAAGCTGATGCGAAAGATGTATTTGGGAGCAACAGTCAATACCTTCAGAAAGTAAAGTTGGAAAACCAACATAAGCAAAAAGCTAAATAGTGGGAAAAGTGGGTTCCTGAGTGGGGTGGCAGAGAATAAGGAACCACCATCATTTAAAAAATAAAAAAAGAAAGTAGTCACCAAATCCCATCTTTGCCTGGAGCTATGCCAGGAGGATTCCTAAACTGAGAGATTAGGGGTGCTTAAAAATAATAACCTGGAACTTGAGCCTGTATCCTTTATGATGAAACCAGGGCTTGTCATGCTTGAAGAGATCAGCCACATAAGGAATCAAGCTCAAATGCTACTTTCCCAATCAACTAGGCAGCACACTGTGCACCACACCTGATTTTGAGTGCAACATATTCAAATCACAGGGCTTCCTGCTTCAGTCCTCCTTCTCCCTCCCTTCTCACACCGTAAACTGGGACCTTGGTCCTATGCCAAGAACACCTAACAGTTACATACAGCTGAAGCCAGAGCTGACTGAATGCCCTGCAAATGTTGCTGTTGGTTTGATTTTTTCAGCCTCTGTGTGCACAACAATGGATTTGCCGATGAATTTTGCATTGTTTTCTAACTACTGTCTGCCTCAACAGTAGCATCCATTGAACATCAGCCTTCTGCCTTAGACAGGCACAGAAGGAAGAGACTGTAGTACTTACATAACTCAGAGAAACAAAGATCATTGCAACAATGCCTGGCAGTGCTGCTGTCAGCCTCGTGCCTCATGGCATCTCTGCAAGACACTATTCTGCCCACCACCTTCCCACTCCAGGGTTTATAGCTTCGATATTAAAATGTGAAGTTAACAGAAAACTGCACAAATGAACTCAGCGTGGAGCAGGTGTGATTTCGGTGCATTGTGATACAAAACCAAAGCTAGTTAATTTAAAGCAAAGCCTTTTGACCAGATTCAGACAAGTTCCGAGGCATCCCTGTGTAGAAAGAGGCACTGGGTTATTAACAAGCCATCACTGTCTGTACCTGTGGTTTTTTAAAGAAAGAAAAATCACCCCACACAAATCACAGAGTAGTCTAAACAGTGGAAGCACTGATGGGAAGACATGGTAGCTGCTCTAATGATATAGCACGTGCACAAACACCTACATCTTTATTTCTAACAGGGGTCCATGCAGTGTCCGCAGAAGCTGCAGGACAGCAGTGCATGGTGCCATTCTCCTCCTGAAAATAGGTACAGCCAGGACAAGAGAGGTCAGTTAAGCAGTAACATACTTTCTGGTGCTTAGTTTCCTAAATAACAATATATTTAACATTAACTGAGGTGATTATGGATTTTCTTCCCTTTCCACGTGGTGGGGGATATCCCAGCTAAAGGATTCAGAACTTCCCCAGGGCTGGTAGGGGAAAGAGCAGCAGAAGGCATCAGTCTCAGAAGGGAAACTCTTAGGGGCATATGGGAGTTCCCGCTCTAGTCTGCCCAGGACACTGTGGGCTTCCCAGCCTCCACCCAGGAAAGCCCAGGGGATGGAGAGGGACTCCACACAATCTCCTGTTGCTGCACCACTTCTCCTGCACAGCTTGGCAAAGCAGCTGCGAAGAAACACCAGCTGGGCTGTTTTGTACACGTCCAACTCTGGCTCTGCAACACGGCTGCAAAGAGATCTCAGTTTCGTACTGCAGGCTGGGCTGAGATGTTCCCCAGTCTGCTGCTGTTGTGGCAAATGGGCCTCCTTTGACCTCTATGCCCTGCAAAGACCAATTCTCACAAACAGTGCAGAACAAGAGACTGTCATGAGCTGCTTGCTTGTATCTGCTACCTTTTCAGTTGACTTCAAAGTGCTCTTCAAAGTACTTGATCTTACAGTTCATAGATCTCAGATCATAGCAGTGTCTCCTACTCCTCATTCAGGATGGCAGGTGTGCACTGCCTCCATCCTTACAACTAGACCACTTAACTCTGAAACCTAATGATAATCACTTAAAATGTCAATTATTTAGAGGTAGCACCCAGCTGCTCAAGCCTAAAAAGACACTACTCTTTCCTTACCCTGTAATCATACACATAAATAGTGGTGGGAAAAATAAAAGTGGCTCCAAAATTATATATACACAAAAATACATCCATGCCTCTACCATCAGTAGACAAATTCTTTCTTTGGCTTCACATGCTTTATTTTCATTAAGATGACAGACTGAATGTGAATGCAGAAGCACTACCTAACACAACAGCAAACTATAAGTATGCAAATGTCCATATAAGTGTTAGATATTTTATCTGTTGCCCTTTATATATGGCCTAAGTGTTGCTTTCTAACTGGTACTAAAATGTGTGTTCTTATACTGTTCTTAACCACTCCTACATATTCATTCACTATACCAGAGATCACCACCTGTCAGCATCCATGTTTAGGACTTCAGAGCATCACCTTCAAAACAGGAAACAACCACTTGCCAAACATTGACTCATGCTGACCCTGCTGGTCCACAGGGTAAATAACAGCCTCTAGCTTCTGTACCTGCAGAAACCACATAATCTCTTCCTGGTCATCTGTTTTCTGTGTGGCCCTCCTTCCTCTGAGGTCTTTCTGTTCACAGTAAAGTTCAAATATTTGCAATGTCTAGTTCTATTGGCAGCTTGGACTTCACATGTAAAGCTAATACCCTCCAGGCAGCCCAGCGTGGAAGGTGAGGTGTGTTGTCGTAGTGTGAATCAGTGTGCACGCTAAAAGTTGTGGTCAATGGCTCAATGTCCAGCTGAAGACCAGTAACGAGTGGAGTCCCTCAGGGATTGGTGTTGGGAACGGTCTTGTTCAACACTTTTGTCAGTAACATGGACAGTGGGATTGAGTGCGCCCTCAGCAAGTTTGCCTATGACACCAAGCTGTGTGGTTCGGTTGATATGCTGGAGGGAAGGAATGCCATCCAGAGGGACCTTGACACGCTTGAAAGGTGGGCTGATGCCAACCTCATGAAGTTTAACCATGACACGTCCTACACCTGGGTCGGAGCAATCCCAGGCACAGCTACAGGTTGGGCAGAGAAGAGATTCAGAGCAGCCCTGCGGAGAAGGACTTGGGGGTGCTGGTCAATGAGAAACTGAACATGAGCGAGATTCAGTGTGCTCCTGCAGCCCAGAAAGCCAACCGTATCCTGGGCTGCATCAAAAGGAGCGTGACCAGCAGGTTGAAGGAGGTGATCCTGCCCCTTTATTCTGCTCTTGTGTAACCTCACTTGGAGTATTGTGTGCAGTTCTGGTGTCCTCAACATAAAAAGGACATGGATCTGTTGGAACAAGTCCAGGGGAGGGCCACAAGAATGATCAGGGGACTGGAGCACCTCCTATATGAAGATCGGCTGAGAAAGTTGGGACTGTTCAGCCTGGAGAAGAGAAGGCTGCGTGGAGACCTCATAGCAGCCTTCCAGTATCTGAAGGGGGCATATAGGGGTGCTGGGGATGGACTCTTCATTAGGGACTGTAGTGACAGGACAAAGCGTAATGGGTTAAAACTTAAACAGGAGAAGTTTAGATTGGATATAAGGAAGAAATCATTTCCTGTTAGGGTGGTGAGGCACTGGAATAGGTTGCCCAGGGAGGTTGTGAATGCTCCATCCCCGGCAGTGTTCAAGGCCAGGTTGGACGAGGCCTTGGGTGATATGGTTTAGTGTGAGGTGTCCCTGCCCATGGCAGGGAGGTTGGAAGTAGATGATCTTAAGGTCCTTTCCAACCCTAACTATTCTATGATTCTATGACCCAGGCCTGCTCTTCAGCAATGCAAACTGGTTTGCTTGAAGTGTGTTTCATAGAGGAGAGAGGGAAAGCACTGAAGGGAGAAGTAAGAATGTTCCATTATGAGAGGAAAGAAGAGTTTAAGCAGGAGATGTTGAATAGGTCCTTAAGAAATATACTTACACCAAAGTCCACCTGGTCTCATGGGTACAGTATGGTACTCAGACTAAATTTATTTTTTTATGGTAAGAAGAAAGAGGATAGAGAGAAGGATGCAAATAATAATCACACTGTACTGTCTGACAACTATGCTTAAAGACAGCACAATACTTCCAGGTGGTTCAGCTCCTGCAAAACTACTTGCAGGTTACAGAGGAGTATCTGCCACCATCAGTCGTATGGCATGGGCTGGATTCCTCGGCCATGGGCCCATTCAATCAAAGTACTTTTTAATATAACCCTGTGAAAGGACAAACACCAAGAAATAAGAGTTTTATTCCAAGCTGATAAGAGTGGTGTGGAGAAGAGACAACCACAGGCTATGTCTTGGATAGGGACATGGTGAATGTGATAAAACACAAGCTGAACACAGAAATATGGAGCCTTGCAAAAGACTTAGCAAAACCAGCTAATACAGTTTGGGGATGAGTTAACAGGAGCTCTCTGTTGGCATAAAGGAAAAAAATTACTTTGTTGGTTACTAAGAATCAGCTTTGGGCTGGCAGAAGCCACATAGATTGATCATTCTTGAGGGAAGAGAAGACAGATCACAAAGCTGACAATTCAAACAAAGCTTCTTTTCTTGCCTTTTACTCTCATGAATTTTCCTTGCCTGTAGGAGAAAAAAATAGAGCTAAGTTATTGGTCTCTGTATTTCCCTGGCTCCTTTCTTTGGGGATAATAACCCAGTTCAGCAGCTGTTACGTCCTTCAGGCCAGTAACCTTAGCCAGACATTTCATGCCAAGAGAGAAAGAGCAGAAGGTAAGGAGAGAGCAGGTGGCTTGGGAGTTCATATCAAAGGTTTGTGTATCCTAAGGAGATGTACATAGGTGGAGCGCAGGAAAAAGAACCTGGAAATTATTCAGAGCTGGCAACTGGCAATCAGATTTAGAGGCATGAGTCATATCTGTACATTAGACACCTCTTTGGTAATTTAGAAGTATTCCTTCAACAGTGAGAAATAAGATAGGACTCAGTATCCCTGATACTGCAAAGGCATAGAAAAAAATGCATCCATCAGGAAAGAAAAACCCTTAAGCAAACAATTATACTTGCAGCTTTTTTGGTCTATCTGTATGAAGCAATATGGCCACGTGCCACTTCTCTACCTGCTTAGTCATCAGAAAGAACCCAACTAGAGCAAATTTCATCACTCCTGTCCAGATGAAATGTTCACAGCTGTTGGCATAGAAAACAGTGGAAAGAAACCACTGACACTGTATGAGGCCCCTAATTCCCCTTGATCTGAGGCTGGCATCATGCTATTTGAATGAATAAGGTACTGGTGCAGTCCTTCTAAACCCTGAGTGGTTGCACAGTGCATTGAGTGAGAACATAACACACAGAAAAAAACTGTCATTGCTGGCGTATGAGCTGAATGAGTGAGATATATGGCCCCCCATTCATTAATGCCTTAAGTGCAGCAACTGTTTTTCACTACATCTTTCAAACCACATCAAACCTTCATCAGACCAAACAAGTTAGACAGTACTTCATACAGTTCACACAGTTACACAAAATGCTACTTAAAACCCCCTAGATTTTTAGTAGATCACAAACCATTTTTAGTAGTTTTTAACTTACCTATATTAGATCCCAATATCTATTTTTAATACACTAGAAAGCAGAAGGGGGAGTGAAAGCTGGAGTTCCCACAAGGGAGGGCTAGCACCCTTCAAAGAAATAACTACATTTATGGATAGCAACCATGGCTTGGAGCCTTCCCTTTGAAAGGGCTAAAGCCTCTAAAAGAGCCAGGTTATCTTCCACAGAGAAAGGTATTGTTCAGGTCTTGTGCTTACTCCGTGATGTACCTTCCCTTTGGTGTCTGTGGGAGCAGCAGGTGGGCTTCAGAGTTTATCTCACTTCAGAAGCTCAACCGATCTGGGAAACGGTATAGTTTATACACACTACACCAGTTCAGGAGCTGCCAAAACCAGCTACACAGTTAGCCACCCTTGGAGTACCGGAAGGAATCAGTTACTGTCAGGCATCTCAGGAGGCTGCTGCCCGCTTTCAGCCTCTGATTTTCACCTGATGATGTCGCTGCAAAACACAGGATTATTCAGCATCCTTCCCGTCTTCTGCTAGCTTGGTGTTGACTACTTGCTAGGTGCCAGGAGACGTTACTCATCACATGAGAATGAAAATTGTGATTAGCCATATTTTTTGCAGCTGGGCTTTCAAACTAGTTTCATTTTGCCAAGGGTTACTGTTGTCAACCTGTTCTTTTCTTTTTGGTTCGTGTTAGTTTTATTTGAGCTGATTGTTTCTCCCTGGTAAAGCAGCCGCAGACCTGACACAAAAGAGGTTCCCAATCCAAGCACTTCTTTTTAATCCTCAGCTACACATCTGTTGCTCTGCCTTCCCCATGAACTGAAATTTATAGTCCTACCTTCCAGTACAGCTGGGGTGTCTGGGAAAGAAAAGTTATATTCTCTGATGCTGAGTTCCTATGAGCCGAGACAATAAGGAAGAAGGATCTTGGCAGTACCCCAATGAACAAGAGGAGGCACAAAGCCTATATCCATTTTGAGACAGAAAGCAAGCCACACAATATGCGTGATGATCTAGGAGTCACCAGAACCACCCATCTTACCTGGCTTTTCTTGTCTCATCACATCACTGCCAGGATAAATAAAAACCTCAGGGGAAAACAGCATTTGTTGCTTTATTGAACGGTCTCTAGGAATTGCTGCTGATTTTGCCTTCTCACACGGCCCTACATTGTTAATCAAGATCACCTTCATCAGAGAAGCAGGAGCCTTTAGGAGGAGCAATTTCAGAAATGACCTTTTGGAAATTAACTCTGACGCTTTGGGTCTGACTTATCTGCAGCATTGTCAACTCTGGCTATTTTTCAGTCTTGCAGTAGGGCTTTGGGACTGTGGGTTTCCAGCCTCTTAGTGATGATTTAAGTACCTGAGCTTTCACTCACTAGTAACAATACAGACTTATAATTCTTAGGATTCTATAAAAAAGTTTAAGAACAAGAGCATCCTGTAGCATACAGTAATTGGCAGAGAGCTATGATTTTAGGGAAAGAAAACAAAAAAACTTCATATTTCAGGATGCTTAACATTGAACTAGCACGTATGATTCGTATGATCGCACTCCTCCTTGAGGCATCTGAAGGTTAAAATCAATTCTTGACTCTAGCCAGACTTTCACTGGGCTAATAGAACACCTTCTTCCAACCTAGTTGGTTGCAAGACCACCACAAAGGGCACCAGTCCTTCTTCACCATCAAGTGACAGCTCAGCTAAGCCTTTCATTGCTCTCTACATCCAACAGCTTTAGCAGGTGGAGTGGAAAAAGTGAACCGACCTGTAATTCATAGAATCACAGAATGGTTTGGGTTGGAAGGGACCTTAAAGATCATCCGTTTCTAGCCCCTGCCATGGGCAGGGCCACCTTCCACTAGACCAGGTTGCTCAAAGCCCTGTCCAACCTGGCCTTGAACACTGCCAGGGGTGGGGCAGCCACAGCTTCCCTGGGCAACCTGTGCCAGCGCCTCACCACCCTTACAGTAAAGAACTTCTTCCTAAATCTACCCTTTTTCAGTTTAAAGCCATTCCCCCTTGTCCTATCACTACTTGTCCTTGTGAAAAGCCTTTCTCCAGCTTTCATGTAGGCCCCTTTAGGTACTAGAAGACTGCTATATGGTCTCCCCAGCTAACCAAGCCCAACTTTTTTAGCATGTCTCCATAGGAAAAATGCTTCAGCCCTCCGATTATCTTTGTGGCCCTCCTCTGAACTCACTCCAACAGGTAGGTGTACATCCTTCCTTTTGGTCATCCGTTAGAAAAAAATGGTAGCCACCCCACTCGTTGACAATTCCTTGGGCTCACAGGCTAAAAACCCCAAACTCAACAGTGATACACAAATCTTGCTGTGCTCTCGTAAAGAATTACTCTGTCTTTGCCACTTGTGTTCTGATGCCTCTGATGGTCCCTGGGACTGCTTCACCCTGTGGGTGACACTGGGTTGTGTGGTCTTGCTTTGCTGAAGGGAGCTAAACCCTTGCTGAAAGCTGGCAGGGGAAGTGACTGTTTTGCCATCAGAAGCTAGATCACCTGAGAGGAGCAGCCCTCCCTCCTCCCCACGGGTTTTTATTTCTGATCCAATGGAAGTCAGTACATATATCATTAAAACCTGATGCTTCTTTTTCCAGCTGTTTCTTCCTGACTCTAGAAATCTTCATGCATGGCCATGCATGAAGATTTGCAATGCAGCATATCTGTATGCCCTAGAGGTTGCCAGTTCGTGCCAATGCCAATCCATATGGGATTATTCAAGTGTAAAAGAGTCCAAGATTTGACCCCTAGCCTATGAACATTTCTGTTTGCAAGGGAACTTTCCAAGTATTTCTTCTGATTTTGGGGTGACAGTTGCTCTGCCTCCATGCTCTGACTCCCCAGACACCTGAGCAGATGTTAGCAGGTAGATGAGGTCTGGAATTCACCCTTGTAAACCACTGAGTCAGCACTGAGCAATTAAACCACATTCTCAGTTAGCAAGGTCTTTCCCTCAGGGCTGGACTTCAGTGGCTGCCAAAGGAAAACAGAAGGAATTGAAAGGCTCCAACAACACCATCAGACTTCAGAGCAAGGACATGGGCAGATCTGTGGGCATCCTGGCTTTACCCTTTGCCACCCAACCTCTTCCCCCTTTGCTGTTCACCAATGTAGATTTAGCATCAGCTGGCAGAAAAATTGTGCAAGACTATACAAGGTCAGAGATCCTTGTATTTCCCATGATCTCAAGCCTGCAGAGTTTTCTTGGACTTCACCATTTGCTACTGGAACCACTGCCCCTAGTAGCATGTTACAGATACTGACACCTCCTATTAAACTGGACGTTTAAGAAGCAATAACCTCTTATTGTGGCAATAATCACAATAATAGACAACCTTCGGGACAGCATTTGCTGCTGGGGTTATGAAGAACAACTGACTGATGAAAGTCTCTACCTAAACAGAGAGGTACCTTGTGGAGGAATCATATGCAGAGTAATATGCATGTTTTTTCTCACTGCAGACTGTTCTGTTTTGACTGTTAGATGGAAATGAGAGGCAGAAAGGGGAAATTGCCAAGCCTTATGTTAAGAGTCGTGGCTTGCAAACTGCTGTGGGTGAAGAGGTCTCCAGGAGGATGAGCTAAGTTTTGCTTTCCTGGGGTTGGAGGGAGAAGGAGGGTGGTTTTGTTTAACAAAACCCTGTAAATGCAGCAACGACTTGGCTGCAAACCGAAAAGGAAGGATAAGGCAGGAGAGGGCGCCACTGGTTTGCTGGCAGATCCCACTCCCCTGGCAGGCTTTGCTGATCCGGGCTGACACAGGTCCAATCCAAAGCCGATTGAACTGTTTCCATCAAGTGCAGGAAACTCCGTATAAAGCGGACAGCAGAGAGATCAGATGGAAACATGCTGAAGCTTCCCTTCAAGGAGGGGGGGCGGGTTGGTAACGTCCCTTGTAGGGTGTTATCCCAAGGGTGAATTTCTCCTGATGAACACTGGCTTAAACCCAGCGGCACCACACAAAACATGCTCATGGTCTGTGCAGCACGGAGCAGCTGTGGCTCTCTGAGTCTCACGGTGCATCACTTGCTGTCCGGCAATATGTCCCCTCTGCATTCCTCTCTCTGCTTTGCTCCTGCCACTGACGGTAGAGGAATCGCTGCAGGAAGCAAGCGACAGCCTGGGCATGAAGGGAGTGAGGTGCTGGGCACATACTTGCATGCTGCAAGTCCCTTTGTGCTGCCACTTCCTGCTTGAGTTGTGACAGCTCAGCTTCAAAGGTCCATCACACTCGTGCAGCTTCCCAGCCTTAACAAGCAAGGGAGGAGGAGGACACGCTGCTGAGGTATCTGCAGTTCATTTTCTCCTGTCTTGAAGGAACACAGCTGTGCCTTCACTCTGTGCATAGGAGGAGCAGTGCAGGCTGCCACTAGGAAGAGAGAGAAGAGTGGGAAGCTCTCGTTTGCAGATATGATGTACAACTGCTTTTTCTTACTCGGGGTACACACTGAAGAGCTCACTGGCCTTGCAACACACTGGTTCCACTCACATATTGGTGAACAGAAGCAAATGGGAGTATTCGGGAGCAAGAAGTAGAGCGCTCTGGAAGGGGGGGGCACTGCGAAGTGATCCCTGAGTCTCCTTGCAAAGTATCACAGACCGTTTCTGAGAGCCTGCATTTTCAAACACGGCTGAAGGATAGCTCTGCAGGTATGGGGTTTGGGGAAAGAGGGAATGGAGTCCGACAGGGAGTGGACCTAGTGGCTGGGGTTGAGGATGATACAAAGCCCAGCAGACAGGAAAGCTGGAGGTGTAAAATAGGAAAATGGCACAAAGCAAATTTTCCTGAGTCTCCAGGGATTTTCCTGCTCCTCAATGCAAGGCCTGGCAGAGGCCTCAAGATCAGGCAGAGCTCTGGAGAGGACTGAAGGTTCCAGCTACTGTGGGGGGCTTTGGGGAATGAACAGAGGTGCTTTCTTCTAAGGAACCATACCCCCACTTGCCTACTTCCCCTTGCCCACCACAGGCTGCTGGTGGTCCTCACCACCAGGGCACCCAGGAGCCACCCTTAAAGGATGACTCTATGAGCAATGACGTTGCTGTTTGTGAGAGGAGAAGATGATTCGAGGTGACTACAACATGGCTATTTCAGAAAGAGTACCCAGCTCTAGTGTTGCTTCCCCTCAGCAGGAAATGCACCAGCATCTCCCAGGATCTCTCTGCTGTCTCTCCTTGACACTAGTAGTTTCTGTGTTTGATGATGCATTTTTTTTACTTGCTGCTTGGTACCACCTTCCCTTCTTTTCCTTCTACCAACCGCTCTTCCAAGAGCGAGGCACCAAGGCAGCGCCTGAGTGTGTCCCAGCCTACACACACTGCTAGATCACGGGCACAACAGTGGGATAGGAGATCCGGCAGCATAGGGGTTAAGCCATTCTGCTCTGGCTGTCCTGGTCTCTTCCCTGCCATCTTCTACCTTGAAGTAACCAGTGGGTTTTAGCTTTGCAGACATGCAGAGGGCATCCACCTGCTCTTGTACAGGCAGTAATATCCTTTAAGCTGCTGGAGACTAACTGTCTGAAGGAATCATTTCCAGGGACACATTCAGAGTTGAAGGATAAAATAGAAAGAAGAAAACAAGCAGAGAGAAAGCAGAGAGGTGCACCTTATTCCAGTTACATTTAACACAGAGACCAAGGTCTCAGTATCTCCCACTTAAGAAAGCGAGGGATTGTTTTCCAGAGGCCTTGACTTAAAAATACAACAAACATATAAAGAACGACTCATCTCTGTGGAGAAGAGCACAGCTGAATGTCACTCGCTGTCTCAAACTGAGTTTCCACAGGCTGGCTCAGGAGATGGGTGGCAGGTAAGAACATGGAGAGAAGAAGTGCATTTTTCAAGAGCAGGTCACAGCAAGCAATGAGATGCAATGGGATTTGATCAGCCTAGCTGGCCTGACAAGCAACCAGCCTAGGATAAGGCAAGAGAGGCCATGGTTTCACAGAGGTGGGAGCTTTCTTTTGTCTGAAAGAGTCTAGCAGTTGCAAGACTACAGAGAACCATCTACCTGGATACCTCTTCTCTTTCCTTCTATGCCATCAAGTTACCTAACTCACCTTATTCAAGGGAAGAGAGATGACGCAGAGACTGTTAGCAATCTACTGCATGTTTGCTGATATGTTAGACAGTTTCCAGCTTTCAGCCATCCTGTGCCCCTTGTGAAATTGGTGTTTCAGATGGCATGCAAGAAATTAGCAGAGATAATCAACCTCTGCCTCCTCTGATACAAAAGCTCAGAGGGCTCAATGAAGGCAAGATGTGGCAGATTAGAAACCTTCAGGAGGAGGTGGCTTTCACATGATGTACACTGACACTGCAGAACTGCCCACAGCAGGATGTGGTGGATGCTGGATGGGAAAGACCCAGCAGATTCAGGGACGACAGAACCGCAAGGACACAGAAGCTGTACTTGGCTCAGCTAGCTCCTAAACCGTACCTTGGTGAAGGCTATGAAAACCCTCAGCAGTTTGACTGTGGTCTGGCTTATGGGGTGTTTATCAGAGGACTGGGAAGTGGGCTGCTTGCAGAAATTTATCGTATTGTCACGACACACTAAAAATCTGGAAAAGCTGTTGGTCAAATGGCCAGTTTGAACCCCATGTCCTCCTTGGAGGCTGGTGACTGAGCTGGGGAAGAATCAAAACAGGTCAATAGTCTATTGACTGACATCACCATTAATTCAACCGCTATCTGAGATAAGGAAAGAGTATTGTCTTGGGCATAGCCAAGAGTGAATTATGCACATTTACAGTCGCATATCTCCATGAGTGTCACCACTTCTCGCAAAAATAATAGCAGAAATAGAAAACACCCTTAATAAAAATGAAATAATAGACAGAAACAACATCCCCCCCCCAAAAAAAAAAAAAAAAGAACAAATAAAAACACCCCTAACAACAAATTCTTAACAGTGGTGAATGTAGTGTCCTGGCAGAATCCATTTGGAATTTGTTTAGTAAAGGCTTTAAAGAGGCTGGGCTAGTGGGACACACAGCTCTGGGCAGAGGTCACCCTATCCAGGAAGGCTGTGTGGCTGCAAGATGCCATGTACTACAAGTCTTCCAGAGACCAGGTTATGCTCCCTTCAAATTTTCCCAAGACTCTCAGGTCCAATGGGACTACATCCTAGGTCATGGTGTAGACCTCTGGTTTGCTCTGTTTCCTAAAGGAAAAAGAAGTCACTGCATAGGAGACCAAGTTAAAGGCTCAAGCCTGTGAGGAGGAAGTGATCAGTGATCTGCATAAATTCCTGGCCACTTGATGGTTTCAGATTTGCTGACATCAGACTGTTGTTAGATTATTCGTAATCTGAGGGGTGGGGAGACACAATTTATTATGTTTGCACTATGACCAGTAAAAATGTTGATACCTCTAATCATCATCACCATAAAAGGGAATATTAGTAATAAAACCAGTCATACAATCATTGAATGGTTTGGGTTGGAAGGTAGATTTCATCTAGTTCCAATCCCCCTGCAACAGAGGACACTAGACCTCCCCATGGAGCAGTAGACTGGGTTGCTCAAAGCCCTGTTCAACCTGGCCTTGAACAATTCCAGGGATGGGGCATTCACAGCTTCTCTGGGCAACCTGTGCTAGTGCCTCACCACCCTCATGGGAAAGAATTTCTTCCCAATGTCTAATTTCAGTCCACGCTCATCTAGTTTAAAGCCTTTTCCCCTAGTCCTAACACTACATGCCCTTGTAAGAAGTCTCTCACCAGCTTTCTAGTTAGCAAAGAGGCTTGTTAACTTCATTGTAGAAGGCTGAAATAGCTTACAACTTCTTCAAACAGACTCACACATGCAGCACAAACAACATGAAGGGAAGGGATACACCAGAAACATCTGGGCTTATTTAGTAAATCTTTGCAGCATCAGAGGAAGCCGCTACATGGCTCTGGGTCATTCCCCGGTATGGGGCTGCTGCTGTGCAGGCCCTCCCTGTGCAAAGAGGCACCCATCTAATGTTGAGTGCCCCAGAGATGAACACAGTGCTCCATGTGGGTGTCTCCCCAGACTGGAGTAGAGGAGAACCATCACATCCTTTGACCTGCTGGTCACACTCCTTTTGATGCAGCCCAGGATACCGTTGGCTTTCTGGGCTGCAAAAGCACACAGCAGAAGGCTAATGCTCATTTTCTCATCAACCAACACCCCCAAGTCCTTCTCCACAGGGCTGCTCTGAATCTCTTCTCCGCCCAACCTGTAGCTGTGCCTGGGATTGTCCTGACCCAGGTGTAGGACCTTGCACTTGTCATGGTTAAACTTCCTGAGGTTGGCATTGGCCACCTCTCAAGTGTGTCAAGGTCCATCTGGATGCCACCCCTTCCATCCACCACACAGCTTGGTGTCATCAGCAAACTTGCCAAGGGTACACTCAATCCCACTGTCCTTCACTCAGGACTGCAGCAGCATCCAGTGGGGGGTGGGGAGGATTTCCTTTCAGAAGATGGACTTCTCTCTCCTTTCCCCTTCTGCCACTTCTTCAGCCAAAAAATAAAATCTCTCCCCAGGCAGTTTGCAGCAAGGACCATATGACAAAAATGAGCAGTCTGACCTCCCTGGGAAGCAGAGATACAACCTCTCACAGAGTTACAGTATTTTTCTGCAACCAGTTTATCATTAACCTGTGAAAAGCACAGTTCCCTCAGAAAGTTAAATGGTGCACACTTTATTTGTATTTGGATGCAAATTAAAATATCACTCCTAAGAGGGCTGAAACCCTGGAAGGGCAGATTGTATGCATTAAGCCTCAGGATTTGAATACTGTCAGAGAATATGTTGTTTCTTTTTACAGTTTGTTTCTGTCCTCTGCCACCCCAACAAAGAGAATAAATCAGTCTCTTCCCCCTTCCTGGAAAGTGAAAGGGGAAGATTCAACATCGGCTGATGAAGACGATTTGAGTCGTTCACAGCCTGCTGATTGGCGTTGCTCAGTCCAAAGTCTGAAAGGGAGGGATGGCAGCATCTCCACGGGGCTTGAAGTAGTGACAGCCAGCCTGAGGCCATGTGTCTTACCAGGCATGTAGACACCAGCCCACCCTCCGAGGCAGCCCTGCCACATCCTCAGTGGCTGAAGCAAGTCAGTGAAGAGGGAGAGAGTGTTGGGAAAAAACACAACCCAAAACCTGTCAACTCCAATGCTACTCATGCAGAGAGGCCAGGGCAAGACCCTAGCAGGGCAATCTGGGCTAAGCCTGCTCTGGAGGGGGTTTATGAGGAAATGCTGCCATTAGAGTAACATTCTGACAGCAACATGTTATTTGGGGTACAACAGACTCTGGCTGCAGAGGAAAGGCAGTCAGGGATAGAAGATGGAGAGGTGGAGAACTGATGTCCCTGCAAAAGAAGGACACCCTCTCTCCTTAACTACAACTGCCACTTTACTACCTGGTATAAATATTGCCATCTGGGGAAGTGTCTCACCACAACAACTGCCTGGCCTGTCCTGTAACTTTTCTTCAGGCCCAGAGGATTATAAAGCTGGAAGAGAGCAGGGAAAATCTTCCCCACAGCACATAAACAAACAGATTACAGGGAGATCAGGAACAGTTTCTGAATGCTAACAGTTTGGAGCACTAGGAAGACGCTTTTCTTCCACCTCACTGTAAGCCTGTTCTCCTGGGTATCCCAGCTCCTCAGGGCATCCTGGCATCTGGAAATGAGTTGCAGGCAGAGGATGGTATGTCCTCTCCTGGTATCTCTTATTCTAGGGAAACGTAACTAAAAAACTAAACACAACAAAGCAACTCTGAAAGCAATGAAACATTGCTTGCTTCATGCATATAAGCACTCTGGCATCAGCCTCTCTATACCCAAGGCATCCCATTTCTCACTGGAAGGCAGAAGCTGTCACTTCATATACACCCTGAGAAGTTTCTCAGAAGAGGCTTCATGGAGGAACTCACCTCCCTAAAAAAGGGAAGTGGCATAAAAAGGACTCTCATAGGTCATCTGCCACCTTCACTCTACATGTGGCAGCTCAACTCCTCCAGTTGCCCTGTTTTGTTCCCTGCCCATCACCTGAGTGGGGTCTGAGAAGGTCCTTACCACCTGAGAAAGAACCAGCTGGATGGCAAATACTCATCAAGGCTACTGCCAACTTGCTGCTGCTGTTGTCCCTAGCTCAAGCAAGACGGAGCAGCACTGCTACGCTTGTATACACTTGTATATTTGTGTAAATGGCTGTGAGCTTACAGAGAGGAAATGGGGCTGCAGGATCAATACCACACAGGAATCAGGTATCAGTTGCATCCGGCACAGACAGGTTTTCCTCCTGGTGCACGTGGCAGACAGGGAGAAACGTTCTTGTTATGCTGTTTCCCTGGAACAACTGCCAGCCAGGCCCTGAACATTTCCAAGGGAAAGGATAGAAAAATGGTGTCCAGGTTCTGCATTATACCAGCATTCAGGCACAAGCTGAGAAGAGGCTGTGATACCGGCAACACCAAATGGCACATAGTTGAAGATGTCAGAGACATTTGTTCTAACTACCTCCTTCTTCCAGTCAACTTCATATGGATAAGTATAGCCTCTATAGATAACTCCTTTGCTAGTAAGACTCCAGGGCACTAGCAAATTTGTTCTTTTACCTATGGTATCTTTGCAGTTTGCCTTTCTGCTGCCAGCAGGAGTAAACATGGCCTTTCTTTTTACATAGGGTAGGAGATGATCTCAGAGATAGGATCATTTTCCAAATTTATGGGTTTTTTCCCCTTTCTATCCCTAGATTTCCAAAGATTCAGGGCTTTGCTTTGAGCCTTTACATAGCACAACCAACAAATCCTGTGACTGTAATTGGTTTTGCTAACTAAGCTAATAAAATTTTGTGAGTAAATGAATTAAATTCCAGTATGTCTACAAATGTATGGGGACAGGATTATTTATGGCCTGTCACAAAACCACCAGCTTCTGATGAGCCAGATGCAGGTCATGCTACACCACATACTATGCTTCATAGCGTGATACAAACAGAGGGTTGTTCACTAGGTAGCACAGGTCAATTACAGCTGGTTCTTGTAGAGGACCTGCTATGAAGTTTAGGCATTTCAAATCTCAGCATTTTTTATCTAGGATTACAAAAAAGAAGATTATTTTCGCCCTTTTTTGCCACTGCATAAGAATCAAAACATGAGTTAATGCTCTAAAGATAATATCTAGCCCTGGGCCAATTGTTAACACTGTTGCAAAGAAAACTCTACACAGAAAATGGCATTGCAGAGCAGTTGCAAAAATCACAGTGCAACCCAAAAAGCAGTAGCGGGTGATTTTGTGTAGGTCTGGGTTCCATAGCTTTTCACTTTTCCCCATTGCTGAACACAGATGCAGAGCACTGTCAATATTTCATTCAAAGTTTTTAACTGGAAGGACAAAATGTAGAGCTGAATGGTTGCTGAAGACCAGTTTCTGCACATAGTTCATAAACCTGAGTGTGCTGGTGAGAGCATCACACTGTAATGATAGGAAAAAAACACACCCCTTTCTAATGTTCTTTCTATCCCAGTGATGCCAAACCTAGAGAGAGGCAGGAACAAGGGTATTACTTCCCTTTCCAAAGTGGTCTATCATTTTGTAAAAATATCTATCTGTTGGAAAGCTTTTCAGCCAGTGGCACCTGATTTGTTTTGCCATCTTTTGGACCAGTTTTCTGAGCTGCAAGCTTTTCTGGGTCTCACAGGTCAACAGCACTGCAGACATCTAGTTCTTACAAAAAACAACACAGATATTTTAAGGTTGTGGTTGAGAAGAGCTAAAGATGATGAAAAGCTGGCTTTAAAAATTCAGAAAAAAATCAGGATTAGAAAACAGAGCATGGAACTGGACCCTGTGAAAGCTCTCTGGATAGTCAATGGCTAACAACCCGCTTCAGAGTCCATGGAGGGTTGCTGCCAGTGAGAAGTCCTGCAGCTGGGTGTCTTTGGGAACAGGCTGAAAAGCACCATTGCAGTTGACTACACAATACTGAGAGTGTACCCCAGAAGCACAAGATACGAGTCCGAGGATGGGTCCTGCCCTGCCCTGGTCCCAGAGGGCTGTGCTACTACTCCTATCCTGATGCATGTTCCTTCCATCACATTCCAGGGTGGTTGCAAAACAGCCTGGAGTGACTCAGGCTCAGCTGGAGAAAACATCATGATTTCAGAACCATAATGTTCCTGGCCTGCAGTCTGGGGCCTAGCAGTTGTGGCAAATTTCAGCTAAGAGCTTATCTGATCCCCAGATTTTCTCCCTTTAAGCTCTGCCATCTGAGCCTTTGATTTCTTGGGCCCCCATTTATAATTGTCTGCTGCTGCAGCAAGGAGTTAGGTGCTCTAGACTTGGTGGAGAAACAATCAGTTTGGGGTACACAGTCCCATATTAGTAATACACAGTTCTGTATTAGTAATTAAGAAATACGGTAACCCTTACAAATATATTACCATGTGGCACTGTTTTGGCCTCACAGTGATGAAGAGGTATGTCTTGTTCAAGTACTGTGACATCTCTCAAGAAGGAGAAAATGGATGACCCAGGGACTTACAGACCAGTCAGTCTCATCTCCATGCCTGGCAAAGTCTTGGAGCAGGTTCTCCTGGAAGGCATGCTAAGGCACATGAAAATCAACAAGGTGCTTGGTGACAGCCAGCATGGCTTCACTAAGGGAAAATCCTGCCTGACCAATTTGGTGGCCTTCTATGATGGGGCTACAGAACTGATGAACAGGGGTAGAGCAGTTGATGTCATCTACCTGGATTTGTGCAAAGCGTTCAACACTGCCCCACAAGACATCCTTGTCTCTAAATTGGAGAGACATCAATTTGATAGGTTGACCACTTGGTGGATAAAGAACTGGCTGGATGGCCACACACAAAGTTGTGGTCAATGGCTCAGTGTCCAGTTGGAGACCTGTAATGAATGGTGTCCCTCAGGGATCGGTGTTGGGACCGGTCTTGTTCAACACTTTTGTCAGTGACATGGACAGCGGGATTGAGTGCGCCCTCAGCAAGTTTGCCGATGACACCAAGCTGTGTGGTTCGGTTGACACGCTGGAGGGAAGGAATGCCATCCAGAGGGACCTTGACACGCTTGTGAGGTGGGCTGATGCCAACCTGATGGAGTTTAACCATGCCAAGTGCAAGGTCCTACACCTGGGTCGGAGCAATCCCAGGCACAGCTACAGGCTGGGCAGAGAAGAGATTCAGAGCAGCCCTGAGGAGAAGGACTTGGGGGTGCTGGTCGATGAGAAAATGAACATGAGCCGGCTTCAGTGTGCGCTTGCAGCCCAGAAAACCAACCGTATCCTGGGCTGCATCAAAAGGAGCGTGACCAGCAGGTCGAAGGAGGTGATCCTGCCCCTCTACTCTGCTCTTGTGAGACCTCACTTGGAGTATTGTGTGCAGTTCTGGTGTCCTCAGCATAAAAAGGACATGGATCTGTTGGAACAAGTCCAGAGGAGGGCCACGAGGATGATCAGGGGACTGGAGCACCTCCCATATGAAGATCAGCTGAGAAAGTTGGCGCTGTTCAGCCTGGAGAAGAGAAGGCTGCGTGGAGACCTCATAGCAGCCTTCCAGTATCTGAAGGGGGCCTGTAGGGATGCCGGGGATGGGCTCTTCATTAGGGACTGTAGTGACAGGACAAAGTGTAATGGGTTAAAATTTAAACAGGAGAAGTTTAGATGGGATATAAGGAAGAAATTCTTTCCTGTGAGGGTGGTGAGGCACTGGAATAGGTTGCCCAGGGAGTTTGTGAATGCTCCATCCCTGGCAGTGTTCAAGGCCAGGCTGGACAGAGCCTTGGGTGGCATGGTTTAGTGTGAGGTGTCCCTGCCCATGGCAGGGGGGTTGGAACTTGATGATCTTAAGGTCCTTTCCAACCCTAATTATTCTATGATTCTATATTTAAACAAGTCATGTTGATAAAAATGAAAGATCATGCATGTCACAGCTAGAAAGTAGAACCCTTACAAAGCTTCTTGGGATAACAATCAATTTTCCATAAAATTTAAAAAGTAGCTTGCAAAGTTTATGTTATTCTGTATTATTTTCGTTTTGTTATATTCAATTTATCTATATTCTGTTAGGATTTTTTAATCATAAAACATGTATCAGTATTTGTTGTTTTGATGTGTTTCATGTGTCCTAAAACAGTTATTATTGTTATCAGACTAACTGAAGAGCTTTCCAACAGATAGATATTTTTGCAAAATGGTATTAATGCTGAAATAAACTGCAGTATGTTTGTAATAAGCAACTGTAACCCTAGTGGTTTACAAATGGTAAACACAGTGATGGCTATATTATGAGAGGAATTATTATGATACTGAGTTTAAATGCATTTGTTTGGTTTAAAATGATTAATTGAATAATTTCCAGGTTTGTGGCCATCATTAGGCTTCAGGATTAATGCCTGCACTGAGGTGAATGGAGGCTGAGGGCGTTAGGTTAGACTGCAGGATCCCTTGCTGTGCATAGAAGACATCTCTGCTCGAGCCAGCAGCCAGCTCAGCACAGCAAACAGCTTGGCTGCGCATCACACAGTGATGAGATGGGAGTTGCAGAGATTCCTGTCACCTTGTGATTGGTACAGAGAGTATGAGATATTTCTGTCCTTAGAGGACACTGAGCACCTGACACATCCCCTTTTCTGTGCAAGGCTGCAATGTGCTGTGTCTGCGCAAGGGAGCCTCACATCCAGCACTCCCATGGCCACAGCATGACACCAGAGGATTCAGGGCACCAGCCAGTACCTACGAGAGAGGGGAGAATCAAGTCTGTAAGCCAGTTTCTAATAAGTAAGCTTATGTGTTCCCATGTAATAAATGCAGATGGAGGTTTTGTGTCAACTTTTTTTCTCTGCAGGGCCAGGGAGTAAGTTGTTCATTTTACCCTCTCAGCTCTGTTTTATGTATGTACTTATTTTATAGTGTTACAGAATTAAAAGCAGGAGAAACCGCAGAGCATTTTCTGGTGCCAAGGAGCCAGTGACTTACCTGTAATTAAAGAGGAGGTAAACTCATTTATTTGTTGATTCAGGTTGGGCAGGGAGGAGTACATTGAGTTTTTATTGCCCAAATTAAAATTGGGTAAACGCTATTCACTGTTGTGGATAGAGAAGTGGCCCTTATATCTTCACTTACAAAGCACAATCAGTTCAACAAAATATGTAGCAGTGATCTGAGCAGTTAAATTCTACTCTTTGCAGCATTAAGTTACGGTATGTTGCTTCCTCCACCCTTGGCAGTGAAGGGATATCTGTCCTACAAATCAAAATTGTTACAAATTACAGGCTTAATCCTTAATAGCACAAGGCAGTCTCCATCAGGTGAGCGTTCCGGTCCAAGGAATAGGCAGCACTGCACATAAGGACGGACAGATCCTATTAGAGGTGAAATCCCCCACTGATAATTGCTGTCTTCTGTTAGAAGACATGCATAGGAGCAGCACTGAAAGTGGACAAAGCTAAGGCAGAATCTGTGGTCTTGATGGTTTATTTAAGATACAGTTAGCATGCAACCTGTATAGCTTAAAAGCTCATTTGGTAGCTTTGTTCCCTTATGAACTGCCAGTGCTATATACAAATGCATTCTTCTTCCCCTGTGGCTGCAGATCCCTGGAGATCCTGCTTGTAAGAGATCCTGAAAGTATTGCCAGGAGTCTCAGTTCTCACATCGTTACAACCTAACCATCCACTGGAAAAATACCCCCCACTGGAAAAGACTGGAGATTTTAACCAATTACACTAGCTCTGGTTTAGAAAGAAAATTATGTTTGCATTTAAATCTTTCTGCTACATCTCTTCCACTCCTGTTACCGCTTCCCTTTTCTTTGAACAGAGCATGCCTTTCTCCTCAATAGTACACACATATTCCTGTATGGAAGCACACACTACACTACCTAACTGAAGATCATGCAACAGGAGGGTATGACGGACGGGGACAGCGAGGTAACAGTGAGGTAATTAGGATTAGAATCAGAAACAGTGGTGGTGGCAGACATTTACATGAATATTGGATCTTTGCTTATGAAAAGTTCATTGTTTCTTGATGTTCTCACCTAAAAACCATGTTGCTTTGACATCACAGTTGGTTGCTACGAAAATACTGGTGCTACCAAAGATAAGACTGAGCTGGAGGGCTACAAAAAGTCCTGGAGACTCAGCTGAGTCCATACGCGTTTGGGAAAGGCCAGCACAGCATTTATTTTCAGCAGTGGCACATCAGCCCACTCATGTGACAGAATGTGACAACAGAAGTGGATAAGAGGACATCACAATACAACAGAGTGCCATGATTCTGGGCTGGGGTAAAAGGGGTACAGTTAGGAATAGGGGGAACCCTTTGCAAGCTTCATTGCTCTTCTTTGGATGTGCTCAAGCACCTCAGTGACTGAACATAGTATTTGAATATTCACATCCCATAATCAATCACACATGCTCATCATTCCCTTTTGCTGTGGCTTCTGAGCATGGTTACCCACTTTGCAGACAGAAATATCCCTGCAGTTGTGCAAGAGAACTTGAGAATGATTCTTGACAATTTAATACTTGTGTCCTATCCCTCCCTCCCCCTGGAAGGAAGTGCTTTGAGACAGCAGTGTGGAGGCTGACGGCCATGGTTTTGGTAAATACAGAACTGTGTGTAGTACTTTGCTTCCTGCAACCTTAGAAATAACTGCCCAGGGATCATAAATCTCCTCACCTTACACTAGGGACTGGGATAGTCCCATCTCAGAAGCAAATGAGTCACACCACTTCCTACAGAGGTAGTTTCTTTATTCCTAGCCCTGCAAAAGACAAATGCTACTGGCAAAGATTTGGGTGGCAGAGACAGGCACACTGTTCCTTTATTATTTCTGTCTCAGAATTCCAGTGATTCATTCAGAATGAAGAATGGAGTTGCCTGATTTTAGCATTGTCCTGGGTTCAGCAGTAGCAGTCATTTTTTTCTCCTTCTTAATACCTGGCGCAGCGCTTTGTTTTTTACTTTCAGCCTGGGAATGGTGCTGATAACACTGATGTTTTTTGTTACTGCTCAAATGTTTGGTCTGGCCAAGGACTTTGTGAGTCTCATGCTCTGCCAGGGAGGAGGGGAAGCCAGGAGGAAGCAGAGACAGGACACCTGACCCAAACTGACCAAAGAGGTATTCCATACCACAGCACGTCATGCCCAGGACGTAATTGAGAGTTACCCGGAAGGGCTGGGGCACTGCGGGGTTGGATGAGGTATAGGTCAGTGCTCAGTCGGATGGGGTGGGGCAGGTTATCAGTTGGGTGGTGCTGAGATGTTGTATTCTCTTCCCTTGCTGTTTCCTTTATCATCATTATCATCGGTGGTAGCAGTAGTGATTTGTGTTATACCTGAGTTACTAAACTGTTCTTATCCCAACCCATGGGAGTTGCATTCTTTCTGATTCTCCTCTCCGTCCCTCCAGGAGTAGGGGGAGGGCAAGAAAGGGGGAGTGAGTGAACGAGCTGCCTGGCTGGGGTTAAACCACAACAGTTCTTTTAGGTGCCCAACGTGGGGCACGAGGGGTTGAGATAACGACAGATCTGACCGGATTAATAGTCACACATCACAATACCGATTTATTGGATCTCAGAGTTGTTCCTCTTGATCTCAGAGTTTCAGAATGTTGCAACTTACTTAGAGCCGGTATTTGCTGTGTTAATGTTTATCAAGTGTGGGGCTTGGGCTAAGGTTCCTGTCTCACTGTACTTTATGGCAATGACTTGTAATACGGGGGGACTCCAGCAGCAGGGCAGGACGGACGTGGCCGTGGACTGGTCCCTGGCCATCCGGCTGCTCCTCACCGTCCTGGCCCTCGCCCTCACCTCCGTCTGCGTGAGGCTCTGGGAAGCCGAGGGGGAGCAGCCCCGGGAGCCGGCGGCTGCTGAAGCAGCCCGGGAGAAAGGCCCCGGGGACCAAGCAGGAGCAGGGCCGGAGGCCGGCAGGGAGCGGCTGCCGGTGGAGGAGGTCGGGGAGGCCGAGGAGCGGGAGGAGGCGGCTGCCGAGCAGCGGGAGAAGGCGGCGGAGGAGCTGAGCCCTGCGGAGGAGCCGAGCTCAGCCCCACGACGGCCGAGAGCATTCCCCGGCAGCCGCCCGCCGAGCCCCAGGAGGACGCAGGAGGCCCCGCAGCATTTCCCAGCAAGGCAGAGGAGGAAGAGCTGGACTCAGGAAAAGAGAAGCTGGTGGTGGGAGAGCCGGCAAGCACAGCAGCTACACCAGCCCCAGTGACAAGTACAGCAGCATCGCTTGAGAGTTCTGAAGGTTTTGAATGGCCTTTGGGTATCCTTGGGACCTGCCTGCTGACTGTGATGGGGATCAGCATGTTGGCACACACACAGAGTGTGTTTTACCCACGACCATTTTGTCAATCTCGAAAGTTAAACAGAGTCGGGTTTGAGTCTTGTCTGGGGTTAGACAACAATATAGGAGGACCAGGAGATTTTCCCAAGGCTGGACAGTCATGAGTGGCAGGGTATGTGGGACAGTATGGGCGAGTATCTGTCTGACTGTGGCAGAGAGAGAAATTAGTCTGAAAGGAAGCTGTAAGTTGCCCTGCTTTCTTTCTCCTCCCCCTTTCATAGAATTATTGAATGGCTTGGGCTGGAAAGGACCTTAAAGATCATCTAGTTCCGGGACATCTTCCACTAGACCAGGTTACTCAAAGCCCTGTCCAGCCTGGCCTTGAACACTGCCAGGGATGGGGCAGCCACAGCTTCTCTGGGCAACCTGTGCCAGGGCCTCACCACCCTCACAGTAAAGAACTTTTTCCTTATATCTAATCTGACCTTCCCTGTTTAAGTTTTAACCCATTACCCCTTGTCCTATCACTACAGTCCTTAATGAGGAGTCCCTCCCAGCATCCCTATAGCCCCCCTTCAGATACTGGAAGGCTGCTATGAGGTCACCATGCAGCTTCTCTTCTCCAGGCTGAACAGCCCCAACTTTCTCAGCCGATCTTCATATCAGAGGTGCTCCAGTCCCCTGATCATCCTCGTGGCCCTCCTCTGGACTTGCTCCGACAGTTCCATGTCCTTATGTTGAGGACACCAGAACTGCACACATTATGCCATGTGGGGTCTCACAAGAGCAGAGTAGAGGGACAGGATCACCTCCTTCAACCTTCGACATCAAAAGGTCACACTCCTTTTGATGCAGCCCAGGATACGGTTGGCTTTCTGGGCTGCAAGCGCACACTGAAGCCAGCTCATGTTCAGTTACTCATTGACCAACACCCTCAAGTCCTTCTGCTCAGGGCTGCTCTGAATCTCTTCTCTGCCCAACCTGTAGCTGTGCCTGGGATTGTCCCGACCCAGGTGTAGGACCTTGCACTTGGCATTGTTCAACTTTATGAGGTTAGCATTGGCCCACCTCTCAAGCATGTCAAGGTCCCTCTGGATGTCATTCCTTCCCTCCAGCGTAACAACTGAACCATGTAACTTAGTGTCATCAGCAAACTTGTTGAGTGTTACTTGATCCCACTGTCAATGTCACTGACAAAGATGTTGAACAAGATTGGTCCCAACACTGACCCCTGAGGGACATCACTTTTTACCTGTCCCCAGTTGGACATTGAGCTGTTGACTACAACTCTTTGCATGCAGCCATCCAGCCGGTTCTTTACTTATCCACTGAGTGGACCATGCATCAGATTTATGTCCCTCCAGTTTAGAGACAAGGATGTCATGTGGGATAGTGTCAAACACTTTGCACAAGTCCAGATAGACAACATTAACTGCTTTGCCCCTCTCCATCAGTTCTATAACTCCATTCCTGAGAGACTGATTTGAATCAGACTCCACTGTCTATTGTCTTAAAGAATGGTATGAGAAGCTGAGATGGAATTCCGCCAACCCATTGTCTCAGAGATGGGTGGGAGGAGTTGAGGTAAGAGTCCAATGCCCATTGCCTGCAAGAAGGGTGTGAGGAGCTGAAATGGGACTCCACTGTCCATTGCCAGAGGGGTGAGTGGGAAAGAGCTGAGATAAGACTCTTCCATCTGTTACCTCAAGGACTGGTGTGGGGAATTGCTGCCCATTATCCCAAGAATTGCTGCAAACACATGCAGTTGCAGAGCTGTCTGGAAGACCAGGGAAACTGGTCCACCAAGAACATATAATATGTGACATGAAGAACAGAGATACTCCCCCCAACTCATTATACCAGGGGGAAAAGGTAATCATGAAGAGGAGCCATTGCCATGAGGATGACTCCAGAAGCACACCTTCGTGAGGACCCTCTCCATTGATGACGAATACAGACCCTGAGGGACACCCTCTGTAAGACATGGCCATGAGGACAACTCCAAGAGACAGACTCCATGGGGTACCTTCAGAGGGACCACTCCAGAAGGACACCTCCACGGGGACACCTACCTCCAGTGACTACTATGGACTACTGGAGACACTCTGCTCTGATACTGACTATGAACCCTGGAGAACTCCCACCACCTCCAATGACAATGACAGATTCCTGGGGCACCACTGGATCCACGGTGGTGACCCTCTGTCTCCCCCTCTGCTCCCTAAAACCGTGCTTCATTTCCATCCTTTTTCCAATCTGTTGCATCGCTGTCCCCTTTATTACAATAATTTCCCTTTCTTATAATAATTCTTTCTGTAATAAACGAACTTATCAATTACTGTACTTGACCTTGTCTGCATCTCAGTTTCACTCTTGGAATCACAAATGAAACAAGAGTCCAATACTGGGATTTTTTCCAATCTGATTCGGAGAAAACTCCAGGAACAAACTCGCCAACAAAGTTTCAAGTTGACAAGCAGGTATTCTAGACACAAGGGATAGCTCCTCCTAACGTGTATCACCGTATTGCTACACAGACCATCCTTGTGTAGTCACTGGGCATACATACATATTCATGAGGCTACACATGAATTACATAATTTTCCATAAAGTTTCCTGCATTCCTACAAAAATGTGGTGAGGGTCTTTGAGAGTCATTTCCTTCTTCCAACAATCTTCATAACTTCTGGGAGTCTTTGAGACATAGCAATCACCCTGTCCTTCTACTTATCAGTTAGGCTAGCTACTCCAATGCTAGCCATCTGCTAGTCCTAGATACTCCCCATCCCCAAGTCTGTTTTTCTTACACTTTTTGTACTAAGGGCCTAAAACTACATCAGCTGCCCTCAAGCACCTCAGTTATTTTCCATTACAAAGCCATCAGACTTAAGGTTACTTAGAACTGATTACATTTTTGTTTTTATGCATCCTTGTCTCAAATCAGACCCTGACACCATCACAGAAGGCCACCAAACTGGTCAGGCAGGATTTGCCCTTACTGAAGCCATGCTGGCTGTCACCAAGTACCTTGTTGTTTTTCTGTGCCTTAGCATGCTTCCAGGAGAATCTGCTCCAAGATTTTGCCAGGCACAGAGGTGAGACTGACTGGTCTGTAGTTCCCTGGGTCATCCGTTTTCCCCTTCTTGAAAATGGGGGTTATATTTCCCTTTTTCCAGTCATAGGGAGCTCCACCTGACTGCCATGATTTTTCACATATGATGGCCAGCGGCTTAGCAACTTCATTTGCCAGCTCCTTCAGGACCCGCGGATGGATTTCATCAGGTCACATGGACTTGTGCACATTCGGATTCCTTAAGATGATCTCAAACCTGATCCTCTCCTACAGTGAGCCTAAGATTTTCCCCCCCTTCCTGTCCTGTTGACCTATGAAGTCACACAGTGCAAGTTCATTTATTGCTTGGTCCCATTTCCTGTCAAGTCACTTGCCTTTTAGGTGATGCATGAGATAGACAATGGCACAGCAATTCCTTGAGCATGCCTGTTTAAGCAGAATCAGCAGGATAGTTGACTCAAGAGCTTAAGTGCTTAGCATCTCCCCTACCGCTGATCTGTCTGGCCTCAGTCTCCTTACCACAAAGGCCAGGCCTAGCTGCCTGAGGAAATGTGCAGGGAACCCTGACCACTGTTAGCAGACTACTGATCTTCCTGAGACTGTACTGAGCAACTCTGTGTGTGCTGGCAGAAGCAAAGTGCCTGCTGAAGTTCACTATATTCACACGAAGAAATTCCTAAACACCAAAGCCAAGCATGGGGTCCCCTTTGAGGGGAGCTCCCTGCAGGTGCACCCTTACAGAGGACTGCTCTCTCCTCCAGTGGCAGGCCCCTCATGTAAAGTTAATTTTTTTACCTTTTTCTATGATTGTGAGCATATTGGTATATCAAGCATCTGATACCCATTTAAGTCTGCCAACAGTATCTATTGTTTCCAATATCAGATGTGACTGATGGGGTCACATATGTGCTGGGCTGGGCACAGATGGCAGCTCAGAGTGGCTCAGGAAGACACGTTCTTGCAAACTTACTCCTGGGTGACATGGTGATATCTGTCTCAGCATCTCTTACTGGCTCTTCTTATCCATCAGTCAAGTATTCAGATAGCCCAGCATCATCCACCCCAGTCCAGCTTTGTGGCCTCTCACATGATAACAGCCACAGGCTGGTCACATCCTTACAAAATACCTGAATTCTAACTTTCCCCATGGTATTGAATTGTTGACAGAGCACTCTCAGTCCTTTCTCCTGAGAAATCCTCTCTTTCATATGTTTGTGTTTTGAAAATAAGGTAATACAGAAAAGTCCTCTGTTCTTCTGGACTGGTCTGTGTTTGATTGTTTTTCTTGCATGACTGTTGTGCCTTCATTGATCTATGTTCAAAATGCAGTTTCTCTGTCTCTTCCTTCTGCATATAGTCATTGCTCTTCTGCTGTTCAATCCAGTAATTTCTTATGATATGATCAAAGGAATCAAGGCTGCCACAGGATACTTTGGTTGCCAGTTTAGTGTTGTGTTCTATCCCAACTATTAGCCACAGGAACAGGCCATTAGAATCAATGTAGAAAGCATGATCAGTGACTCTTTGCCTTCCTTTTTGGCAATGAGGGTTTGTGCACCTGTCAAAAGCCTTCCAGTAAAAGCTAGCTGATTCACGTTCCAGACCCATGTGTTTGGAGAAGGAGAGATACAGTGTGAAAAAAGTGATCCAGACTATCAGACCGTGTATTGAGAGATGGAGCATATGCTGCCATGCATATTTATCATGACCAAGCAGGACCTGCATTGCACTGGTGGGATCACAAAGTATATATTGGGTTTGGGTGTATCTTTGGGCATACTTCTCCAAGTCCTTTTTTGTGCCCTGGAGTCCACTGTTCTGTCTTACTCTCTTTCATATGTCTGTATTTTGAAAATAAGGTCATACAGAAAAGTTGTGAAGGTGTCTACATCCATATGCCAGACTTCGTATCTCTTCAGTTTGTTTGCTTATCTTGTCTACATCTACTGTGCATGTGAAACTGATGAGCTGTTCCATGGCATTACAACTGTACTTTCCTTTGTCCTCTTTCGGGTATCTGGACAGCCTCCATAGATAATTTTATGACTTCCTGTGGGTCAAAAAAATTCCAGAAGTGATGTTCATGTCAGAACATCCTGACATCTTTCAGTTCCTTCCTGTTGTGGCCCACCAACTGGCTAACACTGTGAAGGAAAAGCCCTTTAAATTGTATGATCATCAGTGTATTGATGTATGATACATGTTTACTGACATAGCTGAACATGAGTAACAGTTTCGTATTTTTTTTCAGACTGTGTGTTTAGACTGTATTTTCAACATTGCTCAAGTCTGCATCCTCAATCACGTTTCCCTTTAAGAACAGTCTCACACTCCAAATTAAGTGATTTCATTCTTTCAAATTGATATTCAGCCAATATAAGTTTACCAAGCTTTTACAATTTCTAATCCTATCTTCTACTGCTCTTGAGGCAAGGGTCATGCTGCCCTGTCTGCTAGGCCATCAACGTAGATTTTCTTCTCTGGTAGTTATAGCGCTTGAGGCCATTATGCTGCAGCCAGAACAACTATGCTGAATTTACTCAAAAGGGTCATTTAAGAATGCAGTATCTGTCAAATGCTGCTCTCAAAGTGTGGATCTTGGAGGACGTTGTGTTCCAAGGAGATCTGCTAAAATCAGAATCACAGAATCATAGAATAGTTAGGGTTGGAAAGGAACTTAAGATCATCAAGTTCCAACCCCCTGCCATGGGCAGGGACACCTCGCTCTAAAACATATCACCCAAGGCCTCATCCAGCCTGGCCTTGAACACTGCCAGGGATGGAGCATTCACAACCTCCCTGGGCAACCTATTCCAGTGCCTCACCACCCTAACAGGAAAGAACTTCTTCTTTATGTTCAATCTAAACTTCCCCTGTTTAAGTTTTAACCCATTACCCCTTGTCCTATCACTACAGTCGCTAATGAAGAGTCACAGAATCACAGAATCACAGAATGGTTTGTGTTGGAAAGGACCTTAAGATCATCAAGTTCCAACCACTGCCATAGGTAAGGACACCTCACACTAAACCATCTCACCCAAGGCCTCATCCAGCCTGGTCTTGAACACTGCCAGGGATGGAGCATTCACAGCTTCCATGGGCAACCCATTGCAGTGCATCAGCACCCTAACAGGAAAGAATTTCCTCCTTATATCCAATCTAAACTTCCCCTGTTTTAGTTTTAACTCGTTACCCCTTGTCCTATCACTACAGTCCCTAATGAAGAGTCCCTCCCCAGCATCCCTATATGCCCCCTTCAGATACTGGAAGGCTGCTATGAGGTCTCCATGCAGCCTTCTCTTCTCCAGGCTGAACAGTCCCAACTTTCTCAGCCTGTCTTCATACAGGAGGTGCTCCAGCCCCTGATCATCCTCGTGGCCTCCTCTGGACTTGTTCCAACAGTTCCATGTCCTTTTTATGTTGAGGACACCGGAACTGCACACAATGCTCCAGGTGAGGTCTCACAAGAGCAGGTGGGTTGGTGTATCTTACCTCAGGTGTATCCACATCATTTGTTCATTGCCTGTGTATCACTGGGTCTGGATTAGTGTCTCCTCTCAGAGGCAGAAGTGGTGGGCTTGTAGTAACAACACTTTTTGTACTTCAAACTGTTTGGACACATGGCTCAATTCATTAAGAAGCTTTAGTGTAAAGGGGCAGGATCACCTCCTTCGACCTGGTCACGCTCCTTTTGATGCAGCCCAGGATACGGTTGACTTTCTGGACTGCAAGCGCACACTGCCAGCTCATGTTCATTTTCTCATCAACCAGCACCCCCAAGCCCTTCTGCTCAGGGCTGCTCTGAATCTCTTATCTGCCAGGCCTGTATCTGTGGCTGGGGTTGCTCTAACCCAGGTGTAGGACCTTGCACTTGGCATGGTTAAACTCCATCAGGTTGGCATCAGCCCACCTCACAAGCGTGTCAAGGTCCCTCTGGATGGCATTCCTTCCCTCCAGCATAGCAACCGAACCACACAGCTTGGTGTCATCAGCAAACTTGCTGAGGGCACACTGAATCCCACTGTCTATGTCAGCAACTAAGATGTTAAACAAGACCAGTCCCAACACCGATCCCTGAGGGACACCACTTGTAACTGGTCTCCAGCCGGACATTGAGCCATTGACCACAACTCTTTGTGTGCAGCCATCCAGCCAGTTCTTTATCCACCGAGTGGTCCATTCATCAAATTGATATCTCTCCAATTTAGAGACAAGGATGTTGTGGGGGACAGTGTCGAACGCTTTACACAAATCCAGGTAGATGACATCAACTGCTTTACTGCTGTCCATCCTGCCATTGCATTCAATTTACTTAAGAATTTGGCTTATGCCATCTCAGAATGGATTTTATTTCTTATAGACAAGTGAAAGCATTCCCTTTTGTTTGTTTTTGTTTACCTCCTTTGAGTCCTCTCTCTGCTCTTTCCCTGACCTTATGGAGTCAATCCAGTCTATGGGATCTTTTATTCTTCATCGTGTTGCACAACTTGCCTTCTAACATCTTTTTTAAAACTTGTAGAAATTGTCATGCAGCACACCTTGAAAGCACTGGGTCTGCTGTTGGATGTTGCTGGGAACTTCCCATATAGCCCATAGATCTACTTAGCACCCCTATGTGTAGCTCCACACTGTCCTTCTGAAATTCAGTGGTACATAGCCTCTTGACCAAACTGAGGGACATACACATATAACTCCATGCTAGATGCCTTGCATCTTAACCTTCTGACCTTCTCCCTTTCTAATTGAGTGGTAGGGTGTGCTCTCCAAGCTTGGCTCCTGTTCCTCCAAACAGCAGTTCTTTGCAGATACATTAACTCTTCTATTTTGACATACACCTTAATGCTGACTGTGCTACTGCCAGTGATGAGCAGTTTGCGATTCTTAATTGGAAAATCCTTTTCCACTTGCTGCATTGTGTTACAATCCTAACATCTCCTTCTCATCATACGAGGAATCCCTTTCCTCACTCATTATGCACAATTTTCCTGCATTTTGTAAATGTTTTAACAGTGGCCAGGGTCTGTTATAAATCCTATATACTTTTTGCATCATTTGTGCTGATTGCCATGTCACTAGAGTACTGTTCTCTGCTTTCCATTTTTCTGCCGTCCGCCAAATTTCATCCTGTTAACTTTTTCTTAACCAGTACAGCTATGTGCACTGCATCATCTTTCCAGCACCTTTATCTTGGACTTGTATTTGAATTTGATCTGTTGATTTAGTATATTCATACTGGCCTTTCCCACTGACAGACTCACCAAAGTAGCTGTTCTATTTATTTAGTAACTTTTTTATTGTTGTGCTTTGTGACCATCTGGTCAGTAAACTTTTTAATACCCCTTATTAATAGAAATAACCTCTTAGCCTTGGACAAAGCTCTATACTGTTTTCCCTTTGTTCCATGCTGTCACCTTGAGCCCTCCCCTGGTTAATGACATTTTTTGCAAGAATATATGATCCTCTGGCACTTCCAGACTTTCCATAAAATACACTGCCTTATACTCCTACCCCCTTCACACAGCACTGTGGCCTTACCTCACACTTCTGGGTCTTCACTGTTGAGCGGTCTTTTCTACACCTCCAATTTCATTGTCCCAGGAACATGTAATTTCCATTTCACGCTCTTCCAGATGTCTTTAGTGTGTCCCCTGATTCTCAAGGCTGCAAAGGCTCAATAGCAATTTTCAATATTACCTCTCTTTCTAGGTCTCTCACATTTTGTACTGCTGTTTTCTTGATGAGCAAGACAAATACACTGTCCCAGTGCTCTTTTGCTTGATGTGTAACAGCCTGGTGTGTTGAGAGACACATTGCACTGAACATTTCATGAAGCCTGCCCACAACTGGATCTCTGAACAATACTTTTTAGAATGAATGCATCCCACCGAGTTTCAGGTTTCAGTGTAAACCCATAGCTTCAACAGATTTGCTGAAACCTGCTCACTTTCAGCTTTTGGATGAGGCTTGGCCCAAGTGGTGTTACCTGATCGAGGTGGAAGTTGTGAAAAATTTGGTAGTTTTGTTTGTATTCACCCAAATTTGACCCCAAAAGCTCAATTCTAAACTGAATCTGAAAGGATTTAAGGCTTTTTTTTCCCCCTCTCTCCTGAATGAATTATTTAAAGAACAGTAATCCAAACTAATGTGACATTCAGAATTTCCAGTAAATAGAATAATACTTGAAAGTTCATAATGTATATGCCACCTTAATTCCGCTCTTCTCATGTAGCTCCAGACTGCTGCATAACCAAATATAATCATATACATTTTCAGTAGTATTTCATAATGAAGTTCTAAGATGACATGTTCACAGTGCAAGAAACTGTTACTATTAAATGACTGCAATTCTACCTTTTCAGTCCAACTGTCTGGAATGGCCTTTGCAGTACTGTGCTCAGCCAGTTCATTTTATTGAAACAAATCTGCATTCACTCAGTGACATATTCATAGATTACAGACAAGAGAGAAGAAAAAAAATAGTTCAGCTTTGGGCCTTTTCTGTATCTTTGTTGTATCAAATAGGTGTGTGTGGCAGAGAATAAATAAACCTTCACCCAGTGCCATCTTTCCCTCTGCTTAAAGTCAGTATCCACATGGTTTTGGCTAAGGGCTCTGGGAAGAATTGCTGTCATTCTGAACACAGTTTACAGCATCAATAGATTTCCGCATGGCTGAAAATTTACACTGCTCCAGGAATTTCATCATAACACAAGCATGGATCTGTCAAACCAGCTCTGCTTCTCCTTTAGCCTATTAGCATCCAAACACAAATCATGGAAAAATACAAGCCAAGCGACAACAAAACTCAGACCTGCTGAACTAGCCTTCTTTCCCTCCCTCCTGGCCTGCAGCCGTACTACGTTTGGCTGCAGTCTTGTCACACAGCATCCTGTAACCTCAGTAAGGTCACTGGGCTGTTAGCTCACATGAAGCTCAACTGCTGAGAGGCCAGAGGGGTTTTGTGGCAACTGGCTATTCTTTGGGCTCAGCCTGCGTTTCCATTTCCTGTGAACTTCAATCTCTGGGATGTGGTTTCTACACAAATGAAACCGAGTTACACAATACTGACAGCAATCTTCTAAGTGAACTGAGCTGGACAAAGTGGGGCTACTAGAGATCTCATGCCATCCTTCCCAGCAGAGAAGAGCAGCTCCTGCATGTGACTGGTTCCACTCTAGGTGATGGCTTCTGCTTTCTGCTGTCGCACTTGCTCTGACAGTTTCAGTCCTACATTTACAAACTCATGTATAACATTGAAGGTCCAGACAATTCCAGTGCTGAGGCATGTGTAAATATGCATATAGGAGGAAAGGGAAATGGAGAACTTCCAATTTGCAAAGAGCTTCTAGATCAGTCTGTGGCAAATAAATGTAAATTTAATACTACACATGTACATACACATATGTATGAGCACATACACAAATGCAGAGGACCATATACTCTTATTTATATGGCTACTGTCATCTTCAGACTATCTCACAGTAAGAAGAACATCCTTGTGAGATAAGACAAAGGAGCACCTTCCCTTTCTAATATGCAGCAGAACATAGAGGCATGAACTGTATCTACAAGAATGAATCTCCCCACCCTAGTCTGAAGGAATTCATTGAAACTGAACAACTAACACCACTGTAGCAATCTTACAGAGGAAAGTTTATGGGCTCAGATGGGCAAACTTCACAAATTCTTCCTGGGGCAGCTTAAGATACCACTACCCTTAGTTTTCAGCTAGTCCTGCTACAGCAGCAGCATACCTTGCAGCACAGTCGTCAGAAAGGTAGAAGCTGCTGGGTGCTCCAGTTCACAGATTAATACCTTAGCTCAAACTTCCCTTTACTAGCAACTGAAGCTGAAATGTTGGACTATGAATGAGGGGCAGGCATACACACCTTTGTGTGCATTTTTGGCCATGGGCAGTCGCATCCAGCAGTTGTACATTCACAGTGGGCCCAGATTAGACTCTGGAGCTACTCTGATAGCAGCATGTTCCTGGACACCAAATTGTACTGTGATGCGTTAGCACTCCCAACAGATATCCTTCAGGTCAGTGGTCTTTTTCACCAGGCAGGATTACTGACATCACATTGTGAAACTAGACAGCTGGACTTCTGCACTGACCACCTGTGTGCCTTAAGACAAACTGCTCTGCACTGCTCTGCCATGGTTTCCTTACCTCTAAACTGGGCATATGCTTGAGGCATACAAATAGATGCCGCTCCTCATTCATAGCTCAAAGCAAAGAATTAACTACATTGTGGTGGTTGCGTCCAAATGGACACACCAGTAAAAGCACCAGAGCAGCTACAGAGTCTTTATTCTCTCCCTTTTCCCATGGTACTGTGCTCAATGGTAAAATTTACAATCTTAATATTTGGAAGTGCCCCAAATGCCTTTCCCTTAGATACCATGTGCAAACTAAATTCTTAGTTTAAGAATGTTATTAAGAAATACAGCAGCTCTGCAGAAACAAATTCAAATTACTTAGTCCGCTACCTCCTTGTCCCAGCCAGCAACACAGTCTTAAAAGTGCAATGAGGCTACCACAGAACCAAATCTGCTGTAGACTTCTGGACACAATTAAGTTTTGAAGACAAAACTTCAAAAATGTAAAGGCTTCAATACCAACAAACACTCAACCACCAGTAACAGCCTAACAAGTAGGAGGGACAATAAGATACACATACCTACAATAAGATACGCATACCTAATGATAAGGTTTGTGTTACTGATAGAGATCACTGATGTAAAATGGAGCCCAAAGCACATAGTAATTGCTCTTGTTAGTGCACTCCCCTCACTTGAAAGCAGAAAAGGTTCAAACTATGCCAACCTACTTTTTCACCTTGGCTTCCCATTTGCTTGATAGAAATTCAGACTCTGTGGCCAACAAGTGCTATGATTCAGGCTGTCCCCTGCTCCCTGAGAGACACTTTTTCGCAGCATTCTAGGCTAGGGAAGGTGAATCTGTGATGCTTCTCTCTCTGTGAATGATGTGAAAGGACAGAGGCAATCCATGGCTTCAAATTCAAACTGTTCTGAGGCTAAGATTTTCAGGCTTGAGTGGAAATCCAAGCGTGCCTTAGACTACTCTGCAAACCCAACGACTTATCAGCTCAGGAAGGATTATTGCTACTATGTGGAGGGAGAGCTCATGCCATCTTTCCTGAACCTGAACAGAAGCTTCAGACACATCCTGAATGTTGGCACTGTGCAGTATAAACCTTTCAAGACCAGTTTGTCAGCATCCCTCCCAGCCCTGGCAAGAGCTGTTATTCAAGGTGTGAGGATTCATGGTCCCCTCCATTCTCCATAAATGAGGGCAACTATAAGCATCCATTATGATGTGTATACTGCCTGGCAATGGGTAGCTCACTTTCCAGAGCCACACAGTTCTCTATGACTTCTTGCTGCTACAGAGATTGGCTGCATTTCAATAAATGCTGAAGAAAACATGTATTTAGCAGCTCAGCCCAAAGCTCATAGAAGTAAGTCACTGAGCTTTGGTACAAACCCTAGCATTCCCAAAAGTTATGACATGCAACAGGAGTTTATAGTATCAACTTTTACCCTGTCTTCTTAATAAAGATTACCTCTTTGCAGAGGTCACTATAATGCAAGCTGAGTATTTTGTGCCTGAGGACCCTAAAAAATGGAGTGAGTCACATGTCTCTTTCCATGATGCTTTGCAAGATGATGAGATGTGACTGAGCAGTCACAAAAAAAAATACTGGTTTTTAACTTCTTAAAGAAATATGTTTGCTTTATCTTTCTTCCATTAAAGGAGGCTCAAGTTTTGGGTCATGCTGAGTTGAGCTTCTTGTGAAAAGCAGGGGGCCAGCATGGCTGGTTTTCGCAAGGCAGAACCAAATCCCATATTAAGTTTATTGCTAGCCATAAAAAAATTAATTCTGCTATTCAAAGCTTTGATTTTTGTCAGTGAAGAGACTCTCACAAAGCTTTTCCAGATTAGATTGATTTGGTAACCAAAAATAAAATCATGCAGAAAAAAGTCAATAAGCTTCAAACAAAGGTCTACATCTGCCAGCACCTTCTGTGTCAGTCAACAGCTCTTAGGCTTCACAGTTCAGTTAAAACTGGAAACGTATCAGCAGAGCTTGTGTTGTCCAGGAGTCTTCTAGGAATATGGCTACGTGATTATAATTCTGGTACTGTGCATAGGAAGAAGTAGTATGTCTCTGCACCAAAGCTGGTTCAGTAATTTGCCCTGCAGGCATGACAAACATCCCTCACACCAAGTGAGACTGCAGATGCTTGCACTTGGGAAGAATTTGATCTTGTATCCACCTCTGAATTAAACTCAAAAAACCCTACTTTGCAACCAAGTTGTATGTCATAAGAAACCATAAGCAGAGTTTAGAACTGCTAATGTTCAAAGCATGCTTTGAGATTTTTTAAAGAATATAATGCCTTTTCAGTTCAAATCTTAAAATAAAAACTGAGACCTTATCACCAACACAGGGCCAAGTGGTGAGGAGGAGCCTTTTTTACATGGCAAGTGTAGTGAGGGCTGCCATGCACATCTTTGGACATGGATATAAACATCCTACTTGCACCTTTTGAGAGAGTAAGGGATTACTACCCAGGCCAGATGTTGTGGTTGAGTCTGCACAAAGTAAGGATAGACAATAATGTGTACGCTGCCATAGTGGACACTTGCAATATCCAAATTTCTATACTGACATCTTCCTTTGTGCAGTACCATTCCTATTTCTTGTCAGGAGATAGCTAATGTCAGAATGCAAAAGTATGAGTGTCAATTCCCTACCTATGATTTTGCAATTCAAATGTTCTATCATTTACAGTCTGCATTTAAATTGTTAAGTATTTTAGTACCTAATAAAATATGATTCCAGGGTAAATAAACTGCTGATGATACAGAAACTGGTCTGCTATCTTCTCTTTGTTGATGGAGGCATCTAGGCAATTCTCTACTTCAGCCACAAGTTACAAGGGCCAATTCAAGACTTACAGAAAGAAGCTTTGTGCCCTCTGTTAGATGGAAAGGATGGAGCTAGGCAACTCTGCCTTTCTGTATTAGCCCCATGGGAATAATCACACTGATCACTGAAAGCAACAGAGCTTATAAAAGAAGTAGTGGGAAGGCACGATGATCTTCATGGCAGAGCTGATGGTGATGGCTGTTGCTTAGGAATGCACATAGAAGCAGAATCACACGGTGTCTGGGAGTGCTTTCAAGAAAGCAGTGGCTGGGGTTTTTGCCACAAAGACAAAACATGACTCCCAAAGGAAGAGGAAACTGCTAGCAATGCATAAAATGACTGCATTATCAAGTGAAGCTTACAGAACTAAAGGACTCTGACATAAACAAATGCCACAGGATGGACAGACAATCCACTGTGATGAATGAAGTCAAAGAAGTGACTGTCTCCTTGCAAGCTGATAATTTAGAAGCAGGTCAGGTACAAGCTCCTAAAGCTCTGGTGCATTTCAGAACCACTCCATTCCAAGCCACTAGTAGCTAAAGAGAAAATCAATGGACAAGGATAGAAATGGGAAGGCACATAAGAGAAACATTCCCTCATTTTCTTTTCGAGTAGTAAGTGCAGTATAATATCTTCTATCATGCAGGTGCTTTGACATCTGTCATAGGGGGTTCTAACAAGTTTAATTGAAGGGAAGAAGTGTTTGTTTTCTTCCTGTCCATGCTGGTTTTTGTGTCAGGGTAAAGAAGCCTCTCTTTTGTGGAGAGTCTTGCAATGGTGTTTAGTCCTTGCTGACTTCCATGCTGGCTGCTAGGAAAGTTTTCTCTCTGATCTGGGAGAACCCCTCCCTCTATGGATATTCCCCAATACATTAAAAGAGCTGAGAAATCACATACCTACAATCACACACAGCTGCTGGTTACAACAGTAAAATTATGTTTCTTTCCATGGAAAAAACACACTGAAGAGATGCAAATTTTGAATCTCCATTAAGATCCAATTTGTTTTACAAAACATTAGTCCTACCCCACCTGCAAGAGTCCAGTGACACTGGTGCCTGCTCTAGCTCCTCCAGAATACCTCCACTGGAGTGTCCATAAAAATCCTGTGGACACACACACAGAGGCAGGTAAAGTGATGGAAAGGAGTGCTTCACCTACATAAAAGAAAGAGCATGTACAGACATGGGGTCTGGGCTGAAATGTTCTCGGACAGAGTCTGAGTGCTGCCAGAGAAACTCTCCAGATCTTCCTGCAGGCTAATACAGCCTCCCACTGCCCTCGCCATCACCCAGCACTGATATTACTGTCAAGTGACATGTGCCAGATCTCCCTGACACATGACCATCAGCCTGAGATTTCCTGCACTCAAGGAGAAAGAATGTGAGCTAACCAATGCACAGTGAGACAAGGAGGCACAAAAGCATAAAATGTAATTAGTTCTAAGTAACCTTAAGTTTGATGGCTTTGTAATGGAAAATACCTGAGGTGATTGAAGGCAGTTGACATAGTTTTAGGTCCTTACAACCTTAGTACAAAAAGAGTAAGAAAAACATAATAGAAATGTCCAGGATGGGCACAATTAAACTAAGGGACAGGTATAAGGACAGGATGATTGCTATGTTTGTGGTGTTAATGAATCCATTAAGATGGTATAAACATCTACTGGGGAGTATCCGGGACTAGCAGATATCCAGCATGGGAGCAGTTAAACTAACTGGTATGTAGAAGGACAGGATTATTGCTATGTCTGTAATGTTAATTAAGTTGCTGCTTCAAAGACTACCAGAAGTTATGAAGATTATTGGAAGAAGGAGACAACTCTCAAAGACCCTCACCACATTTTTGTACAAATGCAGGAAACTTCATGGAAAATGATGTAATTCATGTGTAGCCTCATGAATATGTATGCATGCCCAGTGACTACACAAGGATGGTCTGTGTAGCAATACGGTGATACACGTTAGGAGGAGCTATCCCTTGTGTCTCCCGGCACCGCAATAAAGAATACCTGCTTGTCAACTTGAAAACTTTGTTGGAGAGTTTGTTCCTGGAGTTTTCTCTGAATCAACAGGCAGGACACATTGGTCCTCTTCCAGGAATGCTCGTGCTGGAGCTGCGAAACCAAATCAATGCTCTTCAAAACTCAATGACCACATATTTAGTCTCCACCCTACAGGACATTCAAGGTTGAGTGGGATGTGGGAATATAATCCAGTGAGGGCAGAGTATTCACACAGCAGCAGAACAGGCTGCTAGCAAGTCCTACTGCACATGCAGGAATAGTAACTTTCAGACTCTTGTAACACAACCAAATTTGGCAGGATTTTTGCAGGGATGGCTAAACCCACCTCTTTGACTCCGGGAATATTTCCTAGCTAAAACTCAAAGTTCTGTGCCAAACCCCTAAGGTACTGACTACTCCTTTATTTTTTTCCCAGTAATGTTAACACTGGCATAACTACCCACGTTTTCCCAGCTGAAATAGTTCTCTGTGTTAGCCTGAATGTGTAGAAGTTAGCCTGTACCTAAACAAGTTTTGGTTAAAGGAATTTAAAGATGAAGACATTCTTTTGTGATTGAAGGGGTTGTGGGGGGTGGGGGCTGCCCTGGGAATCTGTTCATCATCTTAAATGTAACTCCTGGACCCCACTCTTGCCCAAAATGAAATCTCAAAAGGTGCTGAGGCAGGTATATGAAAGGCTGTAATTTTAAAAATCATTTGTACTGAAGTTTTCATGAAGAAAAGGACTCACTGCAACACTCGAGCTGCATCTATTTGACCTCATTTCTGTGGGAAACTGAGCAGGGACATCTACTGGCTCCCTTGCTCCTCCTTGGCCTAGGTGCCATTAGCTAGGCTTCCCCACATGGTGCCTTCCCAAGTAGCACTATTAAAACTTCTTTCAATCCTATGTGGACAGACAACGAGAAAAGATGTGAAAGCTAGAAGATGGGATCTGACTGTTAAGTTTCCAGAAGAAGCTGGTTTTGGAGTCCCCTATTCTCAATCAGGTTAAACAAATCCCACTGTGATCCCTAAGCAGACACACTGCCCCAGACTTCTGAGCACACGTTAAATAAGCTCTCTTGTGTTTTTATTTTTCTAAAGGTAAATTGTCTGAGTTTTGGAGAATGTGGTGTTTGTGCCTGGGTGGCAGGCAATGAGGGAGCTGCTTCATCGGCAGCTGAGACTGAGCACTAGAGTAGAGCAACAACATAGGAGTCGGAGAGAAAATAGCTGGGAGAAGGCATGCAGGGAGATTAACTCCTTTGCTTCATTTCCAATCTCTCTGCAAATTTCTGCAGAGGGGGAAGAGAAAACTCCATCAATATCTCTTCCCCTCCTGTAGCTGGCCAGGGGCATGTTATGCTGTGACTGAGATGGGACCTACTGAGGTGGAACCTGCTGGTCCTGTTCTCAGTTCCTGTGATGGAGCAGATCACTTGCGGTGGAGGCAACCATGCAGTCAGTGCTCAGAATTACCAGCCGGGTTTTCCTTTCAGCTCGCATCAGATGCTGCTCGGTTCTCTTAATTCTTTGGGTTAGTTCCCGTTTTCATTCTCTCTCCCTTTGTCTTGCTGATGATGCTGGCTGCATCTCAGCCCGGCTGAATCCGGCTTGCTGAAGCACGGTGCCATCTCAGCCACGGACTCAGGGGCCATCCCCAGTCACCACGGTTTTAAACATGTTTGTTTCAAAAGGGGACAGGAAAGCCTTTCCCACTGTAAGGCACAACCTTGGGAGGTGAAAAAAAGATCGGGAGATTCTGGTGTTTGACTCTTTTTTAGGGGTTCGAAGAAATATCAGTTAAATAAAAAAACCCCCACCCAGTGGTCACACACTCTTCCCCTTCGCCCTCCCCCCCCGCCCCCCCCGCCCTCAAGGCTGCACTTCTTGTTTGCGTTAAGCACTTTGCCCTAAAGATTTTTGTTTAGTCGGATGCTCAGGGAATGGCTGCTTTTCACACCAATAGCCGCATACCGATGCAAACATCGCTTAAACAAAGGAACTGCCTTTTATTAGTTTGCTGCGATCATCTCGGATTTAAAAAAAAAAAAAAAAAAACAAAAACCAAACAACAATAAAAAAACACCACCCCACCCCCCCAACCTCCCCCCAACAAAACAGCAGCCATCCAAGACACCAAGAACAGGAACAAAACCCCAACTGATGGGTAACCGATTTTCGTGCCTCTGTTTATTCACCAGCCAGCCACAGGCTGAAAATAAGTCAGCAAGGGTTGGGTTGCTTTTTTCTAGGATGGGACAAAGAAAAATTCTGTCTCCTCTTTTTGTTGAAGTTCCTGAGGCATTTGTGAGGGGATACAAGGAATTTCCCTGTGCTGCTGAGTCACATCATCACCAAATATTCCCCTTACACGCGTCCTACACCATAAATGGCAGCTAATTCAAATCCACAAGCCCGGACACACCTGCGGGATGACCACATGGAATCTGTTGGCATCCACTGCCTTCCCAATGCAACGAGTTAAGGTCTGGCTCCAAGACCTGGCCTCTGGGTCTGGCTCTTGCTGAATGTTGTCAGGCCACTAGGGCAAGTCACTTCTTCGGCTCACTTTCCTGTCATTCTTGGTGGTGTATCTTGCTAGAGCAAATCCGCAAAAACAAAGCACTGCAGAGGACAGTTAATGTGTATATACAGTGCCTTCTATTATGCCATCCTAATCCCGAGTTTTTCTCCAGGCTGTACTGTAATAATAGTAAAATACAGATATTAGCCAAACCTTGATACCAAAAGCAACTTAAACATGCTAAAACAACTTCTAGGAGACCAAAGTAAAAGAAAAGTAAACGTTATGCATTTTCCTTAACAGCCACAGCAACACCATCAAACCCATCAGTAAGTAGGAGATTTAACAGCCATGATGCAGAGGGTTGACCAATGTACAGGGGAGTTGTACAGGGGTGTAAAGGAATTTGCTTGCCTAGACAAGGTATTGTCTGTTGTAAATGCCTACTAAGCAGAACAAAGACACCTAGTCCTATTGATAAGGAAAAGCAGACACCTGGTCCTATTGATAAGGAGAAGCAGAGACATGATTCTATTGATAAGTAGCTATTGATAAGGAAAAGCAGAGACATGATTCTATTGATAAGTAGCTATTGATAAGGAAAAGCAGACACCTGATACGGGTGGGGGGGGGGTGGGGGGAGAAACAGATGGTTTATGGCTGGGGCACGGACCAAACCCTAAGGCCATATGCAAAGACTAAAAGGTGACAAGTTCAAGAAGAGGAAGACTCATTTACTTCATCTTGAGACCCCTGCCCATGACCAGAGGGGGCACTGCGCAGGCACAAAGGACTTTCTAGGTCATTATAATACGAAGCGGGGATAGGACATGAATATGTATAGACGTATGGTGCAACCTTATCAATGTAGAGGGAAACAACACTGAGGCACGCATGACTTTGAGGAATTATCCCCCGTACGTCTTAGCGCTGAACAAGAACATACCTACTTTACAACTTTAACGAGTTGTGGAGTCAATCCGCGCATCAGCCAGGGTGCTGTCTCATTCAGTAAGTAGGTATATGTATTAATCAGGAAGCTCAGAATGGCGTTCCTTGAGTTGGGGCAGTGAGGATCCAAAAGAGAGGAAGGTAGCAGCTGAGCTTTCTCCAGTTACCTCAGTTTATATAAAGTATAGCAATACCTTACTCCATGCAGGTCAGATTTATATTCCAGTGAGACCAGGGTTTATGCAGGGCTGCAAGCTATGTATTCCTGCCAATGTTTTGATAGGCTTGCCACTGCTAAGTGACAGTCCCCACAGAATACTTCTGCCTGCCATTTCATGCATCATTGAATATAATCTGATTTCACGAGGCACAATTAAAGTATGGTATGAATCTTGAGTACTGGACATCCAGCTTTATATTTCAACATGTGCATGTGTCCAGGTATATTCTGATTCCCAAAACAAATGGAAAGCAAGAAAGTGCAAATGTTTAACATCCATTTTCTTGCCAATCCTGCCTCTCTGTAAGGAAAGTGATGCACAACTAGGATTACACAGGTTTTCACTTTTTCCTTATGAAAATCACAGAGGTCTCAGTATGGGACCTGTATTATTTATTTATGTATTATATGGGACCAGTATTATTTAATATATTCATCAATTATTTAGATGAGGGAATTGAGTGTATTATCAGCAAGTTTGCTGATGACACTAAGCTGGGAGGAGTGGCTGACACGCCAGAAGGCTGTGCTGCCATCCAGAGAGACCTGGACAGGCTGGAGAGCTGGGCAGGGAATAACTTGATGAAATGTAACAAGGGAAAGTGTAGAGTCCTGCATCTGGGCAGGAACAACCCCAGGTTCCAGTATAGGTTGGGGAACGACCTGTTAGAGAGCAGTGTAGGGGAGAGGGACCTGGGGGTCCTAGTGGATGACAGGGTGACCATGAGCCAACACTGTGTCCTTGTGGCCAAGAAGGCCAATGGCATCCTGGGGTGTATTAGAAGGGGGGTGGTTAGGAGGTCGAGAGAGGTCCTCCTTCCCCTCTACTCTGCCCTGGTGAGACCTCATCTGGAATATTGTGTCCAGTTCTGGGCCCCTCAGTTTAAGAAGGACAGGGACCTGTGGAGAGAGTCCAGTGCAGGGCAACTAAGATGATTAAGGGAGTGGAGCATCTCCCTTATGAGGAAAGACTGAGGGAGCTGGGTCTCTATAGTTTGGAGAAGAGGAGATTGAGGGGTGACCTTATTAGTGTATATAAATATATAAAAGGGGAGTGTCACGAGGATGGAGCCAGGCTCTTCTCAGTGGCAAACAATGATAGGACAAGGGGTAATGGGTACAAACTGGAACACAAGAGGTTCCACTTAAACTTGAGAAGAAACTTCTTCTCAGTGAGGGTGACAGAACACTGGAACAGGCTGCCCAGGGAGGTTGTGGAGTCTCCTTCTCTGGAGACATTCAAAACCCGCCTGGACACGTTCCTGTGTAACCTTATCGAGGTGTTCCTGCTCCAGCAGGGGGATTGGACTAGATGATCTTTTGAGGTCCCTTCCAATCTCTAACATACTGTGATACTGTGATATTGTGATAACAGAAAGCTGAGCAGGGTAGGCAGAAACAGTAAAATTAGCAAGTAGATACCATGAGAAAGCAAGACCTTTTCTATCCTGCCTCTGTAATCTAGCTGGAACATCTGCTACCCAAGTTGACATCAGCAGTCCGACTAAAACGAAATGCCTGTTGGCCCTTACAGTTTCTGATGTGTTGCAGTAAATGCTGTCAATTCAAATTAAGCAATACTCTTTTCACACTGCATCCTGCCTGCTGTCTGATTTTTTGCACTTCTGTGTGCAACTGCATCATACCGTGGCAGTGCCTGGTACTGCCCTGCTCTGTGGATAGTTTGAGGAAGCAGCATGGCCAAATCAGCAAAGCACTGGATGAAGGATCAGACTTGCATAGCTCTGCAGCTCTCTGGAATCAATCCCTTCATTCCCTGTTTCACTCCAACTTTACGTTTAGACAGAGAGACTCTTAGCCACGCAGAACAGGAGCTTGGTGTTTGTGCAGCCCACAGCAAACAGATTTCCAGGCTTAGATAAGAACATGCTCTCAAATGAATAGCAGCAGCACAGAAAGTGGAGAATGCCAAAGGTCTGCTACACTGTATATTTAATAGGGTTCCATGGACAGATGCTTCAACTTCCTAGCAGACCATTTTTCTGCTCATTTGAAATGCCAACAGCAAACCTTCAAAAGGTACAAATAGATACAATACTATAGCAAGGATTTTTGAAGGGGATTAAAAGATCTCAGACTGTCAAGATGTACAATTATGTCATTTTGGAAACTGGAATAGACAAAACCTATACACAACATCTCTGAACCCGTGGATTGCCCTCCCAATTCTTAAGGTCAGTATCTATGACCAAACACATTTCATTTCCTCTCAACTGTTAAAAGAAATCACTGGACTGTTTAGCATAAGAGACTGGATTACAGCAAGTACAAATCTTCCCTCATAACACAACAGGAATCATCTTTTACACCATGCCAGACTCCTAAGGACTACCAAATCAATGTTGTATTTCACCTCAGCTCAGTAGATACCAATTTTCTAGGGCTTTCTGAAGATCTGTGCACAATGTTTTACACTGGCTACTTTAGGAAGATGAGTAAGGGGTCAGAAAAACCCTTTTGCTTCAGTGTAGGTTAGAAAAAAATCTTCTATCTGTCCTGATTTTAGACACTGTCATCCTTTTCCAGATGCTCCAGTAACATTTTAGGGCTTTACCTGTTGGATAAAATGAGATCTATTTTGCACAGCTTAAACTTTCTTGAGCCAGATTCCTATGTTCACCTGGGAGATGTTGCTCATTCAAATGCCCTGACCTATGTAGCCATTGACTTCTGCTGCAATTATGCCTTAGGTGCATCTGGTGACGGGAATTTCTTCACAACATATGTACTTTTTATGGGCCACTAACCCACCTCATGGGAAGAATTCCTTGCTATAGCATGCTTTACTTCTTTGTCAAGACACAACAGTTTACTGCAGAACAGTTCTTTGTGGAGTAACAAAAGGAGGTTACTTTCTCTCACAAGTACAAAACAAGTGTCTCAGAAGGAGATGTCTCTTCTCACAATTTACTCACAAAGCCTAGGACACAGCTGCTTTAAGAAAAATGAGAACTGGTCACAGTACAGATTTAGATCCCTCAAAGTGTCCTGGGGATTATATATGCTAACCATTTTGATAGAGTCTAGTGTGATACGATGGGAAACACCACTGGAGTTCACAGCCACAGTAAGCCCGCAGAACATCCAGGCTAAGCAAGGAACCATAGCCTCTCATCTACCTAATTTGTGTTTCTTTTTCCCTTGCATTCCTTCTTTGGTTCCCAGTGCATTAATTTATCTCATCCACAGACCTGAAGAAGCTCTAAATACTGTCTTCTCTGCCTGCTTCCTCTCAGGTAGGGTGTTGCCTTACTTCTCAAGACTTCAGAAGCATGCCCAGTCAAGTAAAGAAGTGCAACTTGTACTTGCTAAGACTTGCACATCCAACCACGCCCTTTCAAACCACGTGAAAAGAGTGTCTTCAGAGCAGGTTTTCCCACTGAGAGATGTGATCTTCCACATGTTGACCTCTGGCATGGAAATTAAGAAGGAACCTGTCTCAGTAGACCATGCACATTTTGTGAGAAATCCTGTTCCTGCTACTGCTGAAAAAAAATCCTCTCCTCCTCTTCTTTTGAAATTGAATAAACACTTCTCATTTGGCATGTCTCTTACATTTACAGACACCCTGCTCCACAGGAAAGGGTGATGCAGTGAAAGATTTCTGCTGTTCTTTCCAGAACTTCATGGTGCTAAAACCAGTAACACACATTTGCCATGGAACACAGAACAGCTCAAACTGGCCATGCAATAGGGAAAAACCTCACTAACAGCAAAATGGAGACTGAAGAGTCATGGGCTTCCAATACCATAGCAGCATAGAGTATTAAAACAGCTAGCTGAGATCCTGAAAGCCATAAAGCATAAGGAGCATAATGATTCATATACACTAACTTAGACCTTCTACTGTGCAGTTAGTAAGTTCAAGTATTGCCATGGAGTTTCACCAAAGACAAAAACGAAGAGGAAGAATGCCAAAAACTCAACAGGCTTCGTAATGTTTACTATAAGGACATCCAACCAAGATCTTTCTGTGATCATTATTCCAGAACTAGTTGAAGAAGTAGGCAAGAAGTATTTGTTAAGGCAAAGGAGGTTTGGATTTTAATCTTTCTTCTGATTTTTGAATAGCTTTGGCACTTATTAACAACTTTGTCCTAGTGCTTCTTGCTGAACAAGGAGGTAGGTGTTACATACAGTAAGCCTATGTCAGCAATGCTAAGTACTTGTGAACCTGAGCAGATGGAGAAATGCAGCTGAGTGACATCATATGCATTTTGCCCATTTGTCCTTTCTTCTTCTCTCCTAGTCTCCACTACTGAAATAAAGATAGCTAAATCCTCTTGAGTCCTTTCCTATTTAGGGCCAATACCCAATTGTTTCTCCAACATTTTCCAGTGCTTTATCAGTTCAGTCTTACATGACTCACAACAAAGCTTTCATCCCTTTCTTTGTGAGATAATTCAACAGTCTCCTAAACAAGATGACAGCAATATATGGGTCCTAAAATTGAGCTAGAGAAGCTGTATTATAATTCCTCTGAATTCCTCTGAAGACATCCTGTAAACAAACCTGGCTCCATAAATTTTCTCTTTGCATTTTGAACTACCACCACCAGATCATTATCAAACTTCTGTAGTATAGCCAAGTTCTTCTTTATCTAGTCTTTTTTTCTCACTGTCTTGTTTGAATGTAAACGTGACTTACATTAAAATCAGAAGCTGAGAGTTCAGAGTGCTGTCACTAGGTACTTTTAAGTGTTGTTTCACAGCCACTGAAGTGACCAAGCATTTCAATTTATTCCCCAAAGTATTTAAATTTATTCCAGATGCTCCCTGTTCTTTGTATAGAGTTGCTAAGGCAGATTTGAGACATTTTTCTAACCACTCCAAGTTACTCTCATCTTTTCTTTTAGTTTCCTGTCTAAATCTTTGTCATTCAGTAGAGCCTTTCCTCTGGCAGTGTAAAGCATGCTGTATCAGACATTACTTTTTTTTAAGATGACTGGCACTTGTTCTTGTTAGATCAGAAATCCAACAAACCCAGGTAGAGAGAAACCCTAGCTGTATAATAAATGGTCCTTGTTTAAGACAAGAATGTAGGTATGACCAAAGGCTTCTACAGAGCTGAAGTTGCAATGTTGTTTAGTTTACCAGTAACCACACGTATTTTGAAAGCCTTCAGTGGCATATATATGAAGGCCCAAGTCCTAAGAGTCCAAACTCTACTATAAAACAGGGCAAGTCATGAAGAATACAATCTTCTTGAAGGCCTCTCAGTTAGATACCACTGGGAATCTGGCACGCCTACACAGAAACAATAAAAAGCAGATTAATCTTTGTCAATGTTTGAACTGCAACTCTGTCATATATGAAGCTTAGAGCTAGTTGAGACTTATTTATGTGGTTAAGCAGTAGTCTTCAATACATGTTAATGCTTTACAATATGGGGGCTCCAATTAACATAATAGGAAGAAATAGCAACTAGGAAAAAAAAAATCAGCAGAGAATTTTGACAGAATAGCATCTCTCTAGTGTCTTATTACTGAAAGAAATTGTCCCAAACAGATAAATATGGGCTTATGTCATTCCTTGTCTAGAGAAATTTATATTCAGTGCTATCACATGAATCTATAACACAAAATGCTTATTAGGTAGAATTTACTGAACTGCTTTGCTAAATACAGAAGACAATTGCCCAGACTGTTGACTCTGAATCATTTCCATTGCCTTAAATAAAACAAAAAAAAAAAAACCAAAAAACAACCAAAACCAACCCCCCAAAAAAACTTAGTATCTTATTGTTTCCCCCTTTAAGAAGTACTTTTCTTCTTTAAATGGGGCCATTGCTGGGAATTGTTGAGATCTGCAAGGAATGCACAGAGCAAGAAATGGTGTAGTGCAAGCATGCATTTTGCCCTCTCTTTAAAACATACTACTTATTAAAGATATAAAACACATCTATCTATTCTGTAAACTTTTTATTTAACTCCAGATCATCAGTATTTCATCCAGCTCATTCACAGATTCACGAATTAGCTCATCTACAAGAGGAAAGAATAAAATGCTGCAGATGAAGGGAAAAAAAAAAGGGAGGGGAATGTTAGATATGAAACAGAGTATCCCTCAGACTATTATGTTACCTGCTTACATTTTCATTAACATTCAGTATTTCTTTTAGCTTCCAACCTGTATGTCCTGTATTTTAATGCATCAAAATATACTGCCATATTGAGGATTATTTGAGCAATCCCAGTAAGTAGGTCAGCCAGTAATTTACTCTTGGTTTATTAGAGGGTACTGAAGGAAAAGAGCAACACCGTTATTTGCTAAATGAACAGCTGAACCTAATTGTTAGGGGATAAAAAGCCATTAGTTGAGAAAGTGTTTTATTAAGATTTCTAAGGTAAAGTATTGCAAAATCCTTGTTTGCCACACAAATCTGTGTAGCGTGCAAACACAATTAGAGCAGCGTCTTTCATCAGGAAGAACAATGCAGAGTAGAGCTCTGTATGACCCAAGGGATCAAAATGAAGGATGCATTTGGTCTTATGCAGTCTGATTAGACTAGGTTTTTCTCCAACTGTGTGAACAGTCCAGAAGCTGCCATGGAGAGAAAGTAAAGGTTCCCAGTCAGATTTCTTTGTAACCACAAGGAAGAATTACTTGACATACATAAAAACAAAAATTATAATGCTGTCCTTATGAAACTAGAATAGCTTCCTGGCACCAGAGCTCAGATATTTGTTTGTGAACTAATTTCCAGTTTCTCAGTGTTCCCACTGAAAATTCTCCCCAGTACAGTAATGCATAAAAAAAAAATATTGAAGAGAAGGCACTGATTTTGATGCTTGGCTGTAGGTAAATACATAAGGCTAGCATAAAGCTTTTAAAAGACACTAACTGAATGGCATAGAAGGGGTGAAAAGGGCAACGATTCTGTCTGGTCTTAACGCTGTCAGATCAAAGTCCTAACTAACACTTAGCAATAGCAGCAGCTCCTCCATGCAAATTGTCTGTGGTGAGGGATTTTCATGAGTTTATATGAAGATGAAGGTAATGTCCTGTCTGTCCATCATCCACCTCAAAAAACCATCGCAGTCATCCAGAATGGGCAATTGTGTGTGTTCATACTCAGCACTCATAAAGGAGGTAAATGGTGATGTTATTCTGCCTCAGTTATTTTACAACAGTTCAACTGTACCTGGGCTGTAGTAGTGAACAAACTTTTGTGCATGCTGGCCTCAAGAGCTTCCTTAAATGGTAGCTCTCAATTACAGTCAATCTTTTCCTTTACTTAGAAATTCTGTTTCTTAAGAACAGGCTATACCCATGAGCCTACCTTTATCTAGCCTTCCTCAATGCAGGAGACTGATTTCAAAATTTCAGCTTCCCTTCCCCTTCTCCCTCACACAGATTTTCTTTTTCATAACTTCTGAAGCAAAAACATCATTAAATTTCCAAGTCACTGCTAAGGGGTTTTATGGAGGCTTAACTTTCCAAAGGAAAATAAAAATATCCTCATGGGTTTTTTTGCATGTATAAAAATGCAGAGGGTAAGTAAGGTGGTCATGTTGCTCTGCTATAGAAAATAGAAGAAATGGGAATTCGGAAGGTCAATATTGGGACAGTCCCTGGTCTCTATTTAGTTCTCAGTTATCTAAGTTCATAGCTTCTGATGGATAACAGGATGTTCCTATTAAATATCGGTGAATATTAAGCAGTGACAGAATATATTATCAAACATATTACAAGGACAGCAGAAGGCAGCATGTCCAAGTGCCTGGTGTTCAGAGCATTAGGAAACTTTGGACAAATATATGCAGAGAGCCATCCCCATTTTTAAGGGGTCAGGAAAGCAAGTATAGACTCAAAACGTTAACTGAAAGTCAATAAATTAGGGTTGTACCAGCCTAATGGGGGAAACACATTGCATCAGAAATATATTTTAAGAAAAGTCCTAGGACATTCTCTGGCCTCACCTATTAGCCCAGATACCTCAAACAGTCTTGTAAGAAGCAATATCAGTCTTTTTCAGGTAACCAGGAATCAACCCGTTTAGGACACCATGCATCATATTCCATCTGACAATCCAAAAGCCAGCAGAGATTGCCCAGCACAAAGAACTGTTTTCTGAGGAAAGTGCTCTGTAGTCAATGGGCAATCACATCAGTTGAAGTTCGTGGCTAGCCCTAAGGCACAGCCATATAAAGAACACGAAGTTCTTGCGACATCCCTCAGGTGGCACAAGCACAGACTGCTGCTTCATCATTTTCTCCAAATTCCTAACCTAACTTCACTGCTGACAGCTGTGCTGTGGCCACCTTATCTGTGTCCAGGAGCTGCTGCCAGGTCCTGGACACTGACCAAACAAATCAAAACACAAAATATGGCTGCCTTCAGCATGTTAGAAACGACGGCATGATCTGTTATGGCCTTGATATTTCAGTGTAACGGTAGTAAGGCTCCAGTACTGAGGAGGGCCTGAGAGAAAAACTTAATTCTCAACTCACTTTGAGATAGTAGAGGAAGGTGATGGAGTCAAAAGAGGTAAACAAAGCTTACCAGTGTCTTTTGCCAAAAAGTAAAGAATAAGGCCATTGGAGAACAAGTATGTCCCCACCATGATGTCTAAGCATGTCAGTACTTCTATGGTCAAGAGAATCAGAGAAGGATGACTCCAAATGATCAGTGTTGACAACAGGCAGCCACAAACCTAATGCAGTCGCTTAGCTTTGTACAGGGTACACAACCTATCCAAGCTCCAGAGAGTCAGAGGATGTCAGGCATCATGAGGGATGAATCACCTTTTCTCACAATTCTCTCCTAAAACAGGATTAAGAGTAGAATCATAAATAAGATTGCAAACAGCAAGAGAGCAAACAAGGATCCAGTAATTCCTTGTTTGAAAATAAGCTTGACTCTGTGCTGCCCCGGAAAACAAGGGCACTGTCAGTCTGTCCTGCGTACCTACCATCTTACCACAAAACGTTAGAGAGACACATGCAGCCCATTAATATATTTCCTCTGCAAAACTTCACTCCAGAAAAGCTTTCACTTTAAAAGAAACTGAAAATATAAAACAAATCATCTTACCCATCAGATATTCCAAAAATTTCCATGTGAAGAAATAGGTAGATGAACAGCTAGACAAAGGCAGCAGGATTTTTCAAAATGCACACTAGGTAGTATTTGTCTGATATCATGGATCACTAAATTACTGGCTTATGACCCATGGAGTTTCTATTCCCTTAAACAAGAGAGAGGAATATGGGCTAGAACATGCTCTAACAGAACAACTCAGTAATACAACACTTAGATGCTAGCTATGAAATGCTGCTGAAAAATGCACCAAAAGTAGAACCCATCCCCAAAAGTCCTGAAAATACCACTTACTTGTACTTGAACCAAACACATTTTTCTGCCTTAACTAAACAAAGGTATGAGGAAAAAATGAACAGCTAAGAGAACTTTGTTCTATTTTTCCCCTTTTTATGTCTAGTTTAAGTAATATATTGCTCTAGATTATGACTTCTCAGTCAGCAGGGGCCAGTTGGCTTTTAAGGGCTTACAGGATCTAGAACTAGACCACTGCTGCTTGCTTGTCAAATACAGTTGTCACCTGAAGTTTTATCCCCAATGCAAAGCAACTGGAAGAAGAATGCAAGAAAAGTATCTGCATTTCTGTGGGGATGCAGAAGGTTATTACCTAAAATCCACACTCAGAGCTTAGGTTCAAACACTCAACAGCTTTATGAGTACTGCCCAACCTGAGGAGCACCACCCGGACAGAGCAGCTCTGACAAGATAATGCCTGGAAGGAGAGGGCATCAGTATGAAGTGGCCTCTTCGGGGCAATGATGCATGAGACTGGCCAGCCCTGTTGGACTAGCCCTGCCTGCTACACTTAGTGGATGATAAATGAAAAGGAAAAAAAGCCTAGAGGGCAAGTTAATGGTTATTACGGGGTACAATAGGTCTGGCAGACTGGGGACCATATACAAAACTGTAGCCCTAAAAAAGAGCTGGTGTAGAACATGATCTGGTGAGCTAGAATTTTGGAGCTTAGCATTAGTCTTAATTTGCAACCCAAATATCACTATAAGCAGTTTTTAAAACCTGTTTTTCTTCCCCCTTCCACCTCTCTTCCCTTCCCCTCCCCCAAGCACCAATATTTTAACTGAAATTATTAATCTGTTCTGTGTATCTATACAAGATAAAAATGGATGACAAAAGCCAACAGTGTACCTATATCAGATATTAGATGTTACTATGAAAAAAAATTAAAGCAAATTTATATTATTTGACCATAATGGAAAGAAGGCCCAGACCTATCAAGAAACTATAATAAAGGAACAAGTTTGGGTTTCAGTTGTGAAGTACTTTAAAGGGGTTGCACTTACATGCCAGCTCTTCTGCTTTCTTGTGGAGATGAACATACTATCAAAAGCAAAGCTGGACTGGAAAAGGGATGATTATTCTCTGTTTCCCTGTTGCAGCACAAAAATTATTTCAAAGCAAAGAATAAACTAAGTCTATTTATTGAGGCAGCTGAGGAAAACCTTCATGGTTTGCTGTCAAGGTACACTAATCCTTCTGCATTCAGCACAACACTGCACATGCAGCAACATCTTTGGCAGCTGGGGCTTACACACAGTGCCCTTTATGTACAGGAACACAAGGCAGTCCTTAATGGCCAATCTCAAGCCTGAAATTTTGTTGTGGGTACATAAGGCAGAGTCTATCAGCCTAATTAGACATTTAATAAGGCATTGTTCTTACCCCCAAGGTTCTCAGTGAAACTAGAGCCTTGCCACTGCCTTCAACTTTCCCTAAAACAATCACAAGCTGTATGTACCCTGCAACCACATAGATGGCTCTAACCTGCCAAATCCCCTGCCATTTCACTTACAGATTTGAACCTTTTCTTGGGACTAAGCATTTATTAGCTGCCTGGCAGCCAGCAAATAGTTATTTTTTTCCAGGGTAATTGGGATGTGAAGAAGACTGCATTGATAAACTGGGTTCTGACTCCTTGAAAGAGATCAGTCACTGCTTGTGGCAGGTCAGGCCAATACGACCTTCATTTTATGTTGGCAGACATCTGTTAGAGAAGCAGCTTTCGACAGAATGGTACAATGCACTTCTGAAAGCAGAACTACAGAGTTCCTGTTCACATGAAAAAACACTATCTAGAAAAGACAGGATCCCCTTAAAAGAAAAAAGGGCTTCCTATCAATATTCAGAAATTCCAAGGAAAGCTTCCCTTATGAGATGTTCTGTTGGACTCAGGAAACAGGAATGAGGAAGGACAGCAAATCATAAAAAAGAGAAGCAAAATTCGTTTGCTTTCTGTATGTAGACATGTGCACAAGCTTCTACTCTGATCACTTTATCTACGTTCTCACTAACTCTGAATATGGAAATTCCTTGTTTATCTGGATGCATCACTGAAGAAGTTTCTCTGGTCCGCTCCACCTCCCCTCAGAGGCATCTTGGAATTCTTCAAAGAAGTAAATGGGTTTGGCATTGAAGTGACTGGCCTAATGAATCATGTAAGCCAGACCTGCCCCCAGTCTTGGAGCACAGGTTGCTTCTTTGTCAACACTTCATTAGTGTAGTACCTGCACACTGGGGCCTCCTTTCTCCTGCTGGTAAAACTATACACCCCTATAAACCTGATCCAGATCTTCAAAACCCACAGAGATTACAATGAAGATGAAATTCCCAAATTTGCCTTCATCCTGTAAGACCTGTCATCAGCTGTGCTACCACCACAGTCACTCCTGACAGAAGACTGAGAAAGAATGTCAGAAAGTCACAGCAAATCAAACATACGTGGGTACAATCTGCATTTGCAATTAAGGATGACTAGTCTCCAGACTATAGATGCTTTTCCTTCTAACAGTGCTAAAGAACTTTTTATCCAGCTCAACTAGAAAGCTGGATACAAGTTCATTCTTCCTCTAAATAAAGGGAGAGGAGGAAAATGTGAAAGGCTGAATGTCAAGAGGACCTTTTACTTCATTGCAATACATTTTTAAACAGTCTTAAGTCACATAGCAAACCTTTGGGGTAGCTTTCATTAATTTACTGATAGATCTAAAAAAGGGGATTGGAAAGAAAATCAACTAGAAAAAGCAGATTAACGAAATGTTTCACATACAAAACTAGAACTGAATTGAGGAATCTGTCATCCCAGTTCTTTCCTAGCCTCTAATGGAACCATTTTCAGCAAAAGGATTTTATATTTTCATGATGCTTCCCCTGTAAACTGCTAGCAAAGTGCTACAACTAAGTTGAAAAAGAGTCTGACAGCTTTTGAGATTGACCAAAAGGAAGGTGTCTTCTGCAGAAAAAACTAGGCAGAAGAACAGGCAGGCACACCTAGAATATACTATATGCCAATTTTTTTTAGCTTGTCTGATCCTATCCCTCTATCATTAAAAGTATTAGCCACACTCACCAAGTTCAGAGCTTGCAACCCTGTCTCTTACATCTGCCATTTTGCAGTTTCACACAAAGACCAAAGTAATCAAGATGGAGCCCATAAAGGAACAAAAGACTCCTTTCAAGCCAAAAAAAAACCCTTGTTGCCAAGGAAAGTCAAATACAGATGTGTTGGTAATTTCTCACTTGACCGTACGAAAAAACTACTGCAGCCAAAATTTCCATCTCTTGCCTTCCGTTCAGCTTCAATGGATGACACAGTCCTCCCAAAGCTTAGAACAGATACATCAAGCCACCTCTGTACACATCCATGACAGTAGCCAGGTGGGGTTTTTTTCCAGACTTCAGTTCTAGGCAAGCTGAAAGGAGAGTGAAAAAGCCATTTCCAGTGACATGTTGCAATGTATTTTACAGTCACAAGGAAGCAGGCCAATTATGACAGCTCCTGAAATAATAATAACTGAGGCAGATTTATTGCATTGCTCTTTGGAGTCCAGTGAGACTTTCTACCATACTTAAGGAAGGGATGTTAATCAAAGCTGTAATTGCACTGAGATATACATTCTTATCACAGGCACACTAAAAGCCTCAAAATTAAGCATAGCTAAATGATCTACTTCTCTTTCCACTGAGTAACTCAAGTAACTCATTCTCTGTCCCAGACACTGTAGCAGAAACAACGATTGCACAGACAAAATTGCCAAGTTGGGCATTATCTCCAAAATTTTCAAAAGCAGCTAGACACAGAGTGCCCACTTAGTGATATTTTACAGCAATCTCTAACTACAGAAAGAGCAGGGCAATGACCTCTCTCAATCAACCTAAGCTTGGCACCTTAAATGGCTAGTGATTGGGAAAACCAAAGGTAAAGTTACAGAAAATTTAATCTCTACAGAGTAAATTTGCCTTGCACCTCTCTTGAGGCTCAGAAAATACTTACAGTGCCAATGTCCTGTAAAACAGTGTGACACTCCCATTTCCAGAACTGTAAGGGAACAAAGCAGAGACTTTGCACCTGTAGAGTTTAATTGCCAGAGAAACAGCAAGATTGTTGTATGTCTTTCAGCTTCCAAAAGCAAAGTGGTTTTGTACACATAACTGATAGATGGTACCATATTCAAATGCCTAACAAAAATTATCTGGCTTTAAAAAAGATTTTTTTTCTGGCTTCCTTCCAACCTGGTCTCAAAGCTCCTCCATAAGATTCTACCTTCTATCATAACAGAGATGCAAGATAAAAAGATGCTTGATAGTTGCACATATTACATCTTGAGCCATTTTTCTTTGTTGCATGTGTTGATATATAATCTAGTCCAAATTTCAGCTCATACTTTTGATTCTTCCCCAAAACAGATGAATAAAGCAGAGACAGAATTAGTTTAATTCCTCATCCTTCTCTCCCCTAAATTAACCTCTTCCATGTTTCTGAAATATGTAATCACATGGTGATCTTCCCTTTTCCCTTTCTGAGCAAGTCATAAACACAATAAGCTTCATTTTGTTTGATGGGAATGCTGCAGAGGTCGTAAAATAGAACCACAGAATCAGCTAGGTTGGAAAAGACCATTAAGATCGTCAAGTTCAACTGTTAACCCAGGACTGCCATGTCCATCACTAAACCATGCACTCAACCTTTTTCTCACTTGACAGAAATGCTTGATCTTTCTAATTTTTGTTGCTGTTGGGCTTTTAGTTGTTTGGTTTTGGGGTGTTTTTTTTTTAGGAGGAAAAATTCTTATGCCAGGCCTGGAACACGAAGTTAAAATTACAAGCACATAAATTATTCTTCTCACTGCACCATTGCTTGGTAAAGCAGCCTCTCTGGAAACAATAGCTGGAGCTTGAGGTATCCATAGGGAAAAAAGAATGTCGTGCTTGATTTAATGCCCTTCTCATGGGATTTACTCTTGGCAAAGTGCCTGTGTGGTTTATGTCAGAAGGGATATATGTGGATCCAATCCTCACTGTGAGGTAACTTCAGTACTGGTGGGGCATAAAAGGAGTGAGCATCAGATGAATTAAAAAAAAATAATAAATGCACCTGAGAACCACCCTCTATCAGGAGGAAACTGAAGGCCTGCCAGACTCTGGTAGGGGACAGAGAATGATGAATATCCATGTATCTCTCCAGTATAACCAAAAGCAGTGATGAGAAGAAATTATTATTAGGTTTCATAATTGGGTAATGGGCAGAACAGCATAAATGTGTGAAAATCTGTAAATAAAAATACGAAACAAGCACATTTTGGGCTCATTTTTTGCTCTTTTTCTGCTCTTTGGGTCATTTTAGAAACAGACACAATTTTTTCCAGGTGTGAGATAACGCAGGTAATATATATGAAGAATCAGATTAGTACCCACCAGAAGTTCCCCATAATTGTATACTTTCAAAAACAGAACAAAACAGAACAAAAAAACTTTCACAGTAACAAAGCTTGCAAGGTGAAAAAATGTGTTTGTTTTACCACTTGAAACAAAGAATCTTATTGTTCACATGGCTGAAGATGCCAGTAACAAAACTGCAAACAGCAACATTTTGGATTTAGAATTCTGTAGTGGGTAGATGAATGTAATTCCTTCCTCCCTTAAAACAGCTGTAGTGTAGAAAACTGAAAGAGACTGCATAGCAGAACCTACCTGATCAACTGCTATTTACCATGCATATATAGAGAACAAATAGTACATTGTGGGTTTTGTAGCTGCTCAGGATAAGATGGGCTGCAACAACTACCTCTATTTTGCCACTTAGAGGAATTGGGGGACTAAGAGCATTATGCAGCTCACTGTTGTTTATGAAGCAATGTGTCTCAGACTTCCAGAAATAATCCAGGAACAGGCAGAAATACTGTACATCGTAACTCTTTGGGACCCCACAGTGTTGCACTGATTTGCTAGTCTGTACGGGAAGTAAAAGCCTGGCTATAAAAGGGAGATAAGTGAGAGGTGCTGGAGCATGGCACTGATACAGAACTAGTAGTCTTCCTTGTTGGCATGATAAAGGAAAACGAAAAATCCCTGCCAAGGTAGTAAATGTCTGGACAACAATGGAGGTTTGGGAAGACAGTAACAGCTCCTCCCTCCAATGCATGAAAACAACAGAGATCAATACAACTTAAGGATGACACTTGCCAAGCTCTCATTTTTTTTTGTACAGCATCCTTCATATAAACTGAATCCAAAGTAAGCAAGCAGACACATAGAAACAGGGAAGAAACTCAACCTAACTTCTGTTTGAAAAGGAAAGAGATAGACTCCAGTAAAATTTGAGAGGAAATGAAGGAGCCTGTTTCAGAACTGACCTGGAAATTGGAAATCATGGACAGATTGTGGTCCAGCTGGTCATCTGCTCTATCTATAGCTCCTATGCAGTTAAAGGTAAGCAAGGAAAGTGAAGCTTTGGGACATATTAATCCATAATAAATTTTAAAAGCATCAAAAGCACAGCATTTCATTTGAGAAAGCAGAAAGAAAAAAAGGAGGAAAAAACAGCTATTTTTTTTTTTTCCTGTTTCTTGATACACCTTTACGTGCATTTGTGAAATATTTAACATAGTGGAATCCTGATGTGACTGGGCTTTGTCCATGACACTGTAAGTGCAGTAACAGGCTTACTGAAATTAGTAAACTCATAATGACTTCAAAGGGCTTTGCCTCAAGGCAGTAAACAATTTCTGAAGCCTGTTCTTCTTCAAATTCTAACCTTTTATTTCTGTACAAATATCACTTTCATACCTCTTATGTAGAAACAGATCATCCAGACATTGGTGAAGGAAAGCAGGAGTAAAGCAGTATTTGTTTGGTACCAAAGCAGTGTCTTCCTTCCGAAGGAAAATAACTGCAGCACTTTCCCAAGGACTGGTACAATCTAAGTATCAACAAACAAAACTAACCTTGGAGAACAGAGAAGGCTGGAAGGGTTTCACTAGCATGTAGCTGGTGTCCAAACAGTCAAATTCTTTAGCAAAAACAATATGCAGTTATTTGCAAATAATTTCTGACTGTTCCTTCCTGCCACACAACTCTTCATTTATTCTCATCTCCCTTTTCCTCTCCAACTTGTATTACTTTTTGGAAATGTATCCCTTGTTTGAGAAACAGGATTTAATATCATCCTAATTGCCTGCTCTTTTGGGAGGAGAGGGGAAAAGGAATGGAAATTAATGTTATTTCATTTGCTTGTATATGATCACGTCAGAAGGGCGTGATAAACCTGGGATCCATACTGAGAAAATTTTCCCTTTCACCATGCAAGAATTTTATGAAGGAAGGGTTTTCTCCCTGAGCAGGGATAGTGTTACGAGATCTGACAGTCTCTTCCTTGTACACAAAGAATTCTTGGTTTCCAGATGCCTTTTCTAGCCTTCTGGATCTGCTGCCTTCTTTTTAAACAGAAAAATACAGTTATTATTGGAGCTAGTACTTAGTCCTGTTTACCATCCAACCCTCTTCTATCTTTTTGGTTTGGACATAGCCTCACATGCACAGAGGCAGTGACTACAACATGAAGTGACAGAGGTTCCTGCATCAGAAGATACTGACATTATTTGTATTTGATGGTGGAAAAAAACCCAAACAAACAAACACCATCACAACAGGACTTACATAAACCTTTGCAGACATTGATTAGTTTATTTTTAAAATAAAATGTTGCTGTTGATATGCATTAGTGGAGAAAATCTGCCCTTACTGCAGGCAGGGAGCTGAGCTTTTGTACTTATCATTCCTATACCATGCCCCTGTATTAGAGTCACAGGAAAGATCCCAGTAATAACGAAGAAATACAAACCTCCATATTGTATAAATAACAATCTGAACACCCTAAGTGAGTACAAGGACGTAATTCACTCTAGGATTTCTGCAGTTGTTAATAAATCACTCCGGCTGCACTCTGGCAGCTTACGACATCAGCAGATCCCCTCAAGTGAATTACAGCCATTAATTTATGCAGAGGAGGCCATCTATCATCACTTATTGACCATCTGTGAATAAGAATATGTATGTTTTGGATAAATTAATAAGATTTTGATAGAAAACATCTTTAACTTTATTCCTATGTACATTCATTTGTAATATTCAACTTTGGGTTTGCAATTGTCAGTGCAAACTGACTTGTGACCTCAGCCAGAGGTGACTATGCATTGGCTGCAATGGTACATCTCACAGCAAGTTGAGTGAAGCACTGTGGCTAGTGGCTTAAGGCCAGGCTCCTGCACAGATGGAAGGAATTGATCCTCTCAAAGATGTCACAGGAAGATACTTACTTGCTCAGTGGACAAATGAAACAAATTCTCTGTGTGCACATGCCAAGAGAAAAGTGTTGTTTGCAATGTGAAACCTGTTACCCCTTTGCACAACATCATTTCTTCCCAACACTAAAAATAACAGCTATAGAGCATCTGCTTGCTGCAAACAGAAGATAAAACATTACCATAAATGAAAGATCCAGCTCTTTACACCTGATGATTTACTTCAGCTCCCTCCTTGTGTTTCTTTCCTTTTTCTAATGCTTCTACTTCACTGGGTGATATTGCTAGGCTCTCAAAATCAGCAGAACTGTTCTTAGGGATTTGGGCACAGCATATCCAGTTTAAAATTCCAACATAAATTGTAGCACAAGACATGGCATGCTTTAAATTTTTCACAGCACGAAGGTGCCTTCTGACTGCTAAAGAGCCACAACAAAACATCTTTGTTATCGACATATAAACACTCCCAGATGTGCATTTCAGAAATGCTTATGCTCGGTCTATGTAAAGATACTGCAGAACAAAAGTAAGCAAAATAACCCACCCCAAAATGCCTGCATGGCAGAGTAAACTGTCAAGGTGGTGGTGGACTTTTCACTTGTGGTTATATGTTTGTAGTCCTCCAAATTACCCATCACCACAGTATTTAAGTCAGATTTGCAAATAATGTAAGAATGGGCATACAGGGAAAAAACACCATTTGCTCAGCGAGACCTGTATCTTTTTCAGCTTAAGATGGATTTGGCTCCCTATCAATGGCAAGGTTTTGTTGCAGAGATGGATTTGAACAGAAAGGCTGAGGGTTGGATTCTGACCCTGCAGCTGTGGGCAGAAGTTTGGCCTGAAGCCTGGACAAAGCTCCAAAGATTGCAATGCAGCAGCAGCTTCTACATGTAACTCAAGACTAAAGTTCAAGTTTTGCTTCTTCAAAGATATGGCTTTTACAAAACCACTCACCACATAGGTATTTTAATAACTACATTTTTTTCAGTGAAAACTGGATGACCAAAAGTGTTTGCAGTATTAGGACTGTACTATTATAGCATATACAGGATGTTGAAAAAGTAGAAGTTAATATTCTCAGAATGGGAATGTTTACAAAATCAGCAAAAAGCATATTTTTATAACTGTAACAATCTAGAGATACTACTTTGGGAGTTAGAGACTACTGTTTCTTGACAATGCTCACTGAAAGAAATTCATCCATTGCCGGGCATACGCTCAAGATCTTTTGATCTTATAGTATCAGAAAAACCCTCTCCAGTAGAAGTCACAAAATCACCATAGAATAACATGTACCTGAATTAAATTTTTATGCCTTTAAAAAATAATTCAATTATTTTCATTCTTGGTAGCTAATTAGAAAAAAAAAATGAGACGTTGCATACTCTGGCAAAAATTAAGCCCAATATGTTAGTATTAATTTAGGAAGTGAAACCAATGTTGAAACTATAACTATGTCTTTCACAAGAGAAAATATAACAAATTTCTGAAATTATATTTAGTTGGAGATAATCACCATATATCTGCTGGTTTCCAAGACAAGCATTCAAATTTGTCCAACATAGTAATTTATTCCTGGAGCACCCCATCATGATATGTCCATGGTTTGACCACCCAACTTTTGTATTTTCATAGAAAGTGTTTTATTATATATATTGCACTACAAATATATATACTATATGTATATATAATGCTATGATATGGAAGAAATAACACACCCAACTGTAATCAAACTGGCAATAGTGCTTATTCTTTAACTTTTACAACTGTTGCCAGAATAACAGAGGAAGTAAGTTTTAGATTAATGTATTCTGAAGAAAAAAAAATCATCCTTTCAGATATAGCCCACGCTTTGTCACCAGATCACCTGCCGGAGTCAACAGTAGGGATGTAGCTAGGCTTTTTTTCGCCCACTGCTTCAACCACATTAAGAACTCGCCACCCATTGCTGGAGCTATGGGAAACTCTCGTTGCCACCAGGATGAAAGCCAGCATGTTCCACTCTAGCAACATCTAAACTTCTGAGACAACTGTAGCCATTCACATAAATATACAGAGCAACCTGGTGCATCTATAAAACAACATACAAATGCTGTTACTAATATTATCACAGTGCCACTGCTTGCAATGCTATTAATTCTGGTTTGATGTCTTTCAGAGGCTTATAATTTAACTGTTAAAGTCTGTGTTAATCTGATTTAGCAATGGGGCATGCAAAATCTCAGCTTCAGAGGCAATTTCTTGTTATCAGATTATAGGGAAATCAATTTAGCTAGCAATTTGGTTTCTTGGGGCAGATGCCATTTCCAGATATTGGTTCACCTGCATAATTAAAGCAAAATTAAAGCCAGTTCCATGCAAAATCATAGTTTATTAAAAAACCTTTAGCATCCTACTATGAATAAACAAAGGATTTGGTATTCCTAGTGAGTAGCTGTTGAGAGGAAAGATGCTACGGGGCAAATTCACAGAACCCTAGAAGGGTTTGGGTTGGAAGGGACTTTATAGCTCATCCAGTTCCAACCTCCCTGCCATGGGCAGGGACAAAGCCCTGTTGAACCTGGCCTTGAACACTGCCAGGGATGGGGCAGCCACAGCTTCTCTGAGCAACCTGTGCCAGTTTAAATCCTAAAAACTTCTAGTAAACTTAAAGAAACTGAAACTTCTACTTGAGAGCATATTTCCAACCCACACTGTGACCAGCCTATCTTGCTGACATGAAGCATAAAGGCCAACACAAAATACTAAGTATATAATTAAAACCTAACTTTGGGCTGAAAAACATCTGATATTCCCAACACCTACGAACATAAAAACATTCAGCAGTTATTAAAATCATAGAACAGTTTGGGTTGGAAAGCACCTTCGAAGGCTGCATCAGCTACCCTTCTTCCACAGACCCATTTAACCCAGCTCGTTCCTGCCCATGGGCTGTACCACATTGGCCACTCCCCGCCTCGCCTCTCACCCTCACCGTCAGCTCCGCCACCGGCAGAGGCATCTTTTGTTTGACGGGGGTATCTGCTGAGGCGGGTGGCTGAGCAGCGTTGTTCTTCCTCCTCCTCCATCGGGGTGCTCGCACCTCACCCGGCAGCGAACACGTGTTGTGAGGGGACGTGGCCGGGAGCCTGGAGAACCACCGGGCCAGCGGTCCGACCCCTCACCAGCTGAGGGGGCCATTTTTAAATGCCTCTGCCAGGCGACGGCGAGGGGAGCAGGTGCCAGGACTTCCCTGAGGCGGTGAAAGTGCGGCCCCGCTCTCTTAGGCTGGGCGCGACGAACTAGTGCCTCACACATAGCAGACACAAGGACTACATACAGTCACTAAAGAAATAAAAACACTCCTGCCAGGCCGCGGAGTCCCTCGGATTTAAAGGGCAACTCTGGGCGGAGGGATCCCTCCACCGCGTGAAGAGACCGGAACTACTTCGCCGCGCACACGCGCACGCACAGATACACGGGGCTGGTCGGCTCGAGCCGCGGGGTGGCTCGGCCCTTGTTTTCTCTGAGCCAAATCCCTCCGCCGCGGCGCAGCGCCGCGCTGAGCGGTCATGAGGAATGCGGTTCAGCGCCACCCCTCCTCGGCTGGGGAGGCGCAGGAGCTTGGGGGCTGGCGGCCTGCCGCTGCTGTGCGACCGGTGTGAAGCGGCCGCGGGGGGAGGAGGCAGGGAGCGGCGCAGGTTGGGGGGGAGAGGGGAGGAGGCCGCGGCGGCTGCCGTCTCCGTCAGTGTTTCCTTTGAAGAAGTGTATTCTTCCGCGACGAGAGTGAAGCTGCGCCTGTTGGCAGTGTTCCTCCGCCACCGGCAGCGCAGGGGCAGGCGGTGTCTCTTCGGACGGGGCGAAGAGGTCGCAGGCTTCGCAGGGAGAAGAAGAAACTTCAGAGTGCGGTGACCGGCGCAGAGGCCCGCCTGGCTCTGCAGGCCGGTGGAAAGAGGACTCCCTGCAGAGAAGAAGGAAAAGGAGGAGGAAGCGGCGACTACGGTGTCTGGTCTTCGCCGCCGCCCCGCGGGGTCTCTGCGAGGGAGCCCGGGGGACTCTTTCTTGCGGGGTCGGCGGAGGGATCTCGAGGCGGCCTTCCAGTCGCCTCCTCCGTGCACCGCTCGCCCCTTGGCGCCGCCATCTTGGATTTTAATCCGCCATTTTTTTCCTCCCCCCACTCGGAATTATTTTTTTATCGCTACCGCTGCTTTTTCTCCCCCTTCTTTCGTTTTCTCCCCCACCTCCGCCCCTCCCTCGCTCAAGTCGTCGCTTCCCCCCCTACCTTCCTCCCCCTTTTTCCCCTCTCGCTCCCTTCCCTTTGATGATTCATTTTCCCCCGGTGTTGGCTGTGGCAGTGCCGGCGGCGAGGGACCCAGTGCGGAGGGCAGCCGGGAGGTGAGTATGTGTCTTTGAAGGGGGGGATACATGGGATGTCTCAACTCGCGCGGGTGGAGGCTGGGGGCAGCCCGTCTCCGGGCGGTGAGGCCGAGGTGCCGGGGGCTGTGCCCCTCAGGTGGCTTCGGGAAGGGGTGTTATGTTGAGGAGCTGTGCCCGCTGTCCTGCTCCGCCGCCTCGGGGCGGTGGTGAAAGAGGAGGCTCGGGGAGAGGGACGCCTGCGGCCAGTGCCGCCGCGCCCAGGGGCCGGGGCAGGCGGGGGGCCGCGGTGGGGCTGGGGTGTGATGGCGGTGAGGCTGGAGGTGAGCCCTAGGGGGCAGCACGGCGCTGGAGGCGGTGGCGGCTGGCCCGGCCTCTCTCCGCTTCCGCTTCCCCCTCCGGTCGTCGCTGTGTGGTGTGCGAGTAGTTTGAGCTTGGGGAGGCGTGTGGGCGACGTGGGGAGGGAGTTGTTAGTTACTTAGCAGCTCGTGGCACTTGTGGTGTTAAAGGGTTAATAGCTTTGCTATGAGCCGTGATAGGGAGTTTAGTTTGGTTTTTTTGAGGTCTGTTTTGAGTGACCATGCCGCACTGATCGCATGGTCACTTGGCAGTTAAATCGAAACGCCTGACATCTTTGTTTTGTGGTTTGTTTTGGGTTGTTTTTTTTTTTTTCTTTTTTTTGGTGATTTCCTGTTGGAGAATATATGCTTTTACGGAAGAAGTAAAGTATATCTTCGTTCAGAGAAAAAGTCCGTGTGTTTTGTTGAGTTGTGCCACAGGCAGTATGACAGTCAAGTATATAACTTGGTGTAGTTTTTTGATGGGTTGGATTCTGCACAGGGTGACGCATATGAGATGGCAGTCTGATCAGGGTGCTTAGTAATGTAACTGTAAATACATAGTAGGAAGTTTTAATCAATGAGGTTAAGATAAAGTAAGATAAAATATAAAGTAAATGTCATGTCATATTTCCATCATCTGGTCATTGTAGCTATGGATGCACCGTCTTCTGTTTTCATTGAAAATGTACTTTTGTCTTGAATTTTTTAAGCTTTCTTCACTGCAAGTAACACTGTGTGAAGAAATAAAAACTGACTTGATTGAAAAAGGGGATTTTACTTGTTTGCTTATCATGATATCTTGTTATTAGAGGCAAATGGATGCATACAAACATCTCTGCTTTCTGCCCAGTTGTGTTCACAAACTGGAAAATAAGATTGTTATTTAGTGCATTGCATATTAAATTCGTAGGTGGGGTGATGTATCTTTGAATACTCAGTAACGTGACTGAACAGGGCTCCTGAATACTTGGTTTGCTCTGTTAGTGTCATCCTGTTGCAGGACTACAATTCCCAGAATTCTTTTCACTTCAAACAGCATTGCGCTTCAGTGCAACAGACAATTGCCCAAATTAACATAGTAAGTGTAAGGTATGATTCTTCAGTGCTAAACAGTGGATCCAGAGCTGTGGTTTGAGAATGCACAGTATTTGGGACAGTCCCAGCTTAAGTTCTCGTGACCACTTCCCTGAACTTGTGTCCACCCCCCCACCTCATAACACTCTTATACCACAGTTCAAGCCAGCAAAATTCAGACTTTTCTGGTAGCTCCCGATTTGGTCACTGCTTGGCTCTGCAGTTACTTTGCTGGAACAAAGAGAGGATGACTTTGAAGTGAGCATGAGCAGGCAAGGGGGCAGCAGGGTTGCTTTTGGTGTTGTTATCGTTTAAAGTCTTAAATCAAGTGTAGTGCTGTTTGTGCTAGCCATGGTGGGGCTGCCACAAAACGGTTGTTAAAACAGCTAAGACTTTTTGTTCCCCTTTCAGTGGTCTTGCTGCTGCTTGTCACGTGCTGCATCCCTTCTTGCCCAGTGGAGGCTTTGGTAAACCTTCTTAAGCACATGTCACCAGCAGAAGGTTACCTGCCCTCTCCCCTGTCTGTGAGGTTAAACTGTGTTATGGAGACATCCACTGAGCTTCAGAATTGGTGGAAACGTTTCTGTGAATTGGGAAGGGTGAGGAAGGAGGTGCTCCCTTGTCCTGGAAGCAGTGAGGTTTTGGATTGTCTTTGTGAAAGCCTGCTGAGCACTCGCTGCAGTGAGTTGGGGGAGTCATACAGCTTTCAGGGTGCTTTGCTCAGCCAGTTATTCAGCTTCATCCTGAGAGGGCTCCTGGTGGAGGAAGGAAGGGTAAGGAGAGATGAGAGTAAGGTGCTACTGAAGGACTTCTGTGTATGCATTTCTTCTCTGCCACTTGTTTGTACTGGTATGCCATTGCTTCTGTGCCTGCATTGTACTGGGATTGGTATCCAAATGGACACACAAAACTCACACGTCTGCAAAAGAACTGGCACAAGAAAGAGTGGGAGTGTACAGACTGAACTATCGGTGGGGTTGAAGCCTGGGTTTGAGTCAGTTTTGGATCCATGTGTGTTCTCACAAATCTGCATGCTAGGGATGCAGTTCTGTGACAGTATGGACTTAACCTGAGTCAGTTTCAATAGTCTTACAGCCTCCCAGGTACTGTATTAATCCATGTCCAGTTCTTTACTGAGCTTATTCTGAGAACTGACTGGAAAAAAAACCCAAACTAAACCACCCACAAAAAAAAAATATTATATTTTCTTCTCCTGGTAGTATAATTTACTGGAACAGTACACACACCACCACCCCCCCACCCCCCCCCCCCCCCCCCCCGAGAGGCAAAGAAAGTAAAAAGCACCTGTGAAATCAGGTGGCTAAAATAAGTATCTGTAGGGATGGGACTGAAATGGCCCTTGCTGGCTAAGTTTTATCCTGTTGAGGAATTACAGCCTCAGCTCCAGTATCTCTAAAGTCCTGTGGGACCACCTGATCTCTCTTTAAGATACAATTTTGACTACAGAGATTATTGGAAAGTAAACTCTCCAATACCTTCTTTTTTGTCACCTTCTGTAGTTGCAAAGATCTCTCTCTGTTCTATGGCTGGTTTTGCTGTGGTTTAGTATCATCAATAATACTCTGTAGTGTTACGTATAGTATTAGATTCTTGCTTAAAGTGATGCTGACCATTAGCTTCACACAGTTTGTGAGCCAGAAGCATTCTGCACCTCCCTTTACATTGTGGCTTAATGGTAACATGTCTGAGCTGTCAAAAACGGTAACCAAAATACGGTTTGAGGCTATTTCGAATAACTTGTTAAAGCTGTGCAAGTTTTTAGCTTTGATTTTGCAGTCTTTGGTATTCTTAGAAACTCGAACACTTTTTAGGAGTGGGTATGGGGTTTTTTGTTACCCAGATGGGGTGTTGTAGTGAGATTGTCTATAGTCTGGTGACCCTATAGACAAACCAGTTGCATAGTTTTTCTCTGCTTTTCAAATTCAAAGATCATCTGCTTTTTTGTATACATACAGTAATGAAATACGTACCTTTTCTCTTGATATTGTTGATTTGTCCAGCCGTAATTGTGCAAGTAAACTTAATAGTATAAAGCTGAAGTTATAAATGATCCATGCATGGTGTTACATTATTTGATGGCAGTGCCCCTAGCAGGAATTTCTAAGTATGTGGAGGTATAAGAATATTCCTCTTCTCTCCTCCCCACCTTATGAATTGGAAGATGGTGTCTATCTCTTCCTTTTCTCCCTTCATTCCTAAAGGACTTGTGTGCACAAGTCTGATGTGAAAGTATTGAGAGCAAATCACATCTAGAGATGTATTAAAGCTCACATGATGGTGATGAGTGATGCAGCTCTTGCTCTCCTATGTTGGCATTAGGAACTGTGATACCCACTGAGAAAGGAATCCTGTTGTGTGCTTCTGGCTTTTGATGCGATCTCTTGAAAGCAGTGTTTTGTATTGGGAAAAGAAACAGGGGCTGGAGAAGCACACTTGCAGTTTTCAAGTTTGTCATTTGGCTTGTACTGGAAAATAAAAGGCAGCAATAGATGGAGACAAAGCTTTTCTTGCTCATTAGGCTGCCAGACTGAAATGAATAATGATTTTCCCCAAAAGTGTTTGCTAGTGTTCACTAAATACCTTTTGATTTTGTTTAGGAAGGACTTCTGGGATTGTCTCTGTCATATTTTGCAGCAAAAGCAAGGGTGTTTATAGGAAACATTTCCCTGTGTTTAGTATGGTTGAGTATTCTTCCGTGGCCATGCTGCCGTTGTACTTTCGTTGTCATTAGTGTATTTGTTAGGCAGGAGTTCGTTAGTAAAGGTAGTGCTCACCCTCCCCAAACTGGACTCATGAAAGATCGCTTCATTTGTGCAGAGTACACCTTTTTCTAGCTGAAAGTGTACCTGTTAGTTGTCAGAAACACCACTGTATTGATTTATTTTTATTTCTTCAAAATTATTGCATACATATGCAGTTGGTCTTCATGGTGAACTTCATTTACCTGTACTGCTCTTGAGCAGTAGCACACCATGGAATATAGCTCAGTTCTGGTTTGCAAAGAGACCAGGACTGAATTCAGTGAAGGTCTTTAATATAGTTTCTGCTCTTTTACAGCTGTTACAGAATGGGAAACAGGGTTTAATTAGAGTGTATAGAGCTGTGAAATGTATTGATTGAGAAGGAAAAAGAGGGAAGCTTAAGAGTGAGTTTGTCATTAAGTATGTGACAGTGTCAGATCTTCACAACGTAGCTGTCTTCTGAAAGAAGTTCAGGTGGAATGCTTAGTAAGAAAACTTTGGTGCTTTGGTTAGTTGTTTTGGTGTGTCTTTTGTGGGGGGGGTGTTTGGGTTTGATTTTGATTTTACTTTTTGATAGATGTTAAGCTCTATGAATTAGAAAAGAGCCTGGTGTTGTATAGTACATGTCTAGGTGTGAGACTTTCATGGGGTTTTTTTTGAGGTACTATGTGAAAATAATCTGGTTCTGTACACAGCTGAGTGCAATGAATAGGCTTTCCCTAGCAAATTTTAAGTCTCTGGTTTGTTTTTTGAAGGCTCTATCTGGTAACCTCCTAAAGAATTTTGTCAGTATGCAGAGCAGCTGCATTGTGGTAGTCAGTCTGTTTGGTTCCAGCTCTGTTAAAGAGCCATGTTAAAGCTTGTTGGTCCAGTAGAGTAGACATTTAAACCTTGTGTGTGTTTGGCAATCTTTTTAACTGTGTTTGTCTTTAGTTCTTGGAAGATGTTTGTATAGTATCATTCTTTGCTGCAGAGTTCCAAACAGGTTAGACATTTATGAGGAAATACAGTTGGGTGTGTTTTTGAAAATACTAATTTTTTTGGTGTCGCATAGCTGAGTGTGTGTTTATCCATGTGTATGTATGCCTGTATAATACATGTGTGTGTAGTCCAGCTCATACAATTGAGTTGTCATTAGCCATTTATCAGCTTTAGAATTTCGTCTTTGCTTCCAGATGCAGTTGTAAGTTGTAGGACAGTACTTCACCTGCGGATATCTGAATTTGCAGCAGTTGACTGTACTAGTGCTATTGAGCCACCTTCCTTTCTTCTTAATGCCAATGCAGATCAGTCTCTCTTCCCCACTCCTAATCCCGCATTTCTTTTTACGTACATATATATGTATATATTTAATCTGTGTCTTGGAAACAATTTCCCAGTAAGTTCTAATCATGTTTGTTTTGCTTCCAGTAGGAATTGGAACTGAAATTATTCATCCACTTCTCCGAGCCTTTTGAAAAGTGACTAAATGCAACTGAGTCAGATTGTCTGTGGGAATGAAGTGGCTGGGAGAATCCAAGAACGTGGTGGTGAATGGCAGGAGAAGTGGAAACAGGTCGTCTAATGACCATGCGCAGAATCAGACCAAATTGCAGCATACAGGAAAGGAGAATCCGAAGACGGGCAAAAATGGAGTTGAGAGAAGATCAGGCAGATGTATGTGCATATTTTTGCAGCTTTGTGCTGTATGTGATTCATCTATCTATTTGCAAGTCAAGCTTCTGTCTTGTCTTAATTCATGAAGGTCTGCATTCAGCATGTAGCTATCATCAGAAGTATTAATTATGTTTGTATCTGTTGGGTATGTTAACTTGCTTCAGAAATACTGATCTCTTCAGTTTAAAAGTTGAGAATAAGTAGATGTATGTCAGTTTTGAACTGGTGTAAGTATAAAATACACGATTGGCACTAAGTGAGAACAAGCGTGCTTGGAGGTTGTGCAGAGAGCTGTGGCTGCCGCATCCGTGGCAGTGTTCAAGGCCAGGTTGGATGGGGCTTGGAGCAGCATGGTATAGCGGAAGGTGGCCCTGCTCATGGCAAGGGGTTGGAATGATGATCTTTAAGGTCTCTTCCAAACCAAAATATTCTGGGGTTCTGTGATAACATAAATTGAATTACTAACCTATCTTCTAATGAGTGCACATGTAGAAGTAAACCCTGTTTTGAATGAAGTCACATATCAGTCATTATGAACTGATTTTAATGAACACAAATTTTTATTTTTTGCCATTTGTTTGCGATGAAGGACTGATTACAAATTCAGAGTAAGTCCTTTGTTCAGACCTTGGGGAAAAAAATTTTGAAATTTTCATGACTTGATCACATCTATATGTCAGAAATTTTAGAGGCAAGCATGACTGAACAATGTACTCTGGAAAAATGCTTGTGGTTGGGGAGCGGAAGAGAGAACAAAAGCAATTAAAGACACCTATAAAATATATTCTTAAGTACTTTCTCCATTGGCTGCTAGATAAATGAACAAAAGCAAGAATGAAAAATTAGCTGTGCTTCTGTCTGCAGATATTTTATTGTCTTCCTTAATTGTTTTATATTTTTTGTCTCAAACCTGTGGCTGTCTGTCCCTGAGCGTAGTTTGGCTTTATAACATTCTTTAAATGATACCTAATTTATGTTCTTATATTTGCAGGTAGTGGTGCTTCAGGATTTGAGGGTCAGAGTCGTTATGTGCCTTCCTCTGGAATGTCTGCCAAGGAACTATGTGAAAACGATGACCTAGCAACTAGTTTGGTTCTTGACCCCTATTTAGGTTTTCAGACACACAAAATGAATACTAGGTAACTTGTCTTTATTTTTCTAGAAAAGAATTTATCATCTTTATAATCAGAGCAATACTGTGGAATTTCTTGCATGTTTCTGACTCTCTGAAAAAATGGCAGTTTGTGAGTAGCTTCTGCCTTAAAATTGTGTGTGAGACTGGATCTTGGAGCTGTGTGGCAGTGTTCATTTGTAACACTGTCACAGGTCTTTGTTAGCCCTTGTGTATCTGTGCTGTAGAATAGGTGTTTAATAGACACAGTTTCCTAGCTTAAACAGTTAACTAATCATAAGTTTTATACAATTAGTTATTTTAATTATTTCATGACAGAATTTAGTGTTTGGGGGGTTTTCTGTTTATTTTATCTGCTTGGGTGCACTTCCCCCTCCCCCCTTAGTCTTACGATATCACAAGAAAGATACAATTCCTGTACATCAGGTGCTCAGTTTTTGCTGAAATTCTTGCTACTTGGAAATGTCTGTATAAGGTGAATTAATTTGCACACTGGGATGTTGCTTACCAGAATTGCGCACAGTTTTTGTACTGTTATGCACCTGTCTTAGTACTTCTGGTCTAAAATCAGTGCAGTCTTGGGGGTTAGATGCTGCATTTCTGTTCTACAGGCATGCCACAGATTATAAATGTATTTTAGAAATCTGTTAAGTTTTTGTTTTCATATAGGATCTGCATTGCTAGCTTAACGGGGAAGCTATATAGAAATAATTAAGTTTCTAAGGACAGGAATTATGTGCTTATTGTTGTACAATAAAAAGAGCAAAGAGTTTTCAGGCAGCACATAATGGAAAACAGGCTGCTCAGTCCTTCAGACTGTTGTGATGGCTATTTTTGAAGAACAGCGGCTTACCTGTGCAGTGTGGTCAGATAACCAGAGTATCAGTTAAGTAGATTTTTGTATGTATGTAATGAGCTGATCGATTCAGAAATGACTACTAGATTAATACATTGTCAGGTAACATAAATAGTTGCTGGAATTACGTGATAGCATGAGTTGCACATGAAATTCCAGCAGTGATGTCCTAATAACTGTGAAGACTTTCTACAAAGAAATTTGTCTTTTTCGCTGGAGAGCACTGCATCCATCTGTGAGAGGAACGCTCGAGTTCTTTCTGTTCAGTCTGTGGTGTTGGTTACAATAGCACATTGTGCCCGACAGGGTCTGGGTAGGTAGTCTTACAGTTTGGTTCAGAGTGTTTTTTGTATTTACAGAGTTAATTGAACTAAATATATGCACTCAAAAGATGCTTTTGTTTTGTTGCATGAGTGGCAGTCTACAGGTTATGTACGTAGTGAATTCTTAACTCTTTTTGCTAAGAAAGTGATGTATTCATTGTTTAGCAGTTGGAGAATCCCTTTTCAGAAATGTTTCCTGCTGATATGTTTTCAACACCTAAAATACTTTTTTAAATTATAATTTGAATCAAAAAATTAGACGAAGGCTGTCATCATGTATTTCTTCCTTTCTCAGACTTGGAGAAGTTACAGGCAGTCTTGAAGGGCAATTGTTAATAATCTTGGAGCACTATGGGAAATGCTTAGCTGAGGCTTATGACTTCTACCAGAAACACATCTTCTTGCCTCTTTCATAATGTCCTGTTGAAGGAGTTTCTGTTGTTGCTATGAATTAAAGTAAAGGCATCAGCGTAGTTCTTGTTCATCTTTTTGGTACAGTGATGACATCTGCTTGTTACTGTGGCTGTCATGCTTAGATCATCTTCCTTCCATCTAGTAAGCTGTAGTCTTTCTAGAGCTCTTGAGATATATTGTTCTTGCATGGCTTTGAGGGAAGGTGAGGAGAAAAGCAAATATGAAAAGACTAAACTGTTTTCAAAATGTCAGAGCTAGTATCAAATGCATTATTGTAGTAGGGATTTATGTTTAGGCATCTTCTCCTACAGTGTGATAAAGTCATGTTAGTTACATAGTTTGTGTATTGAGGTGCACTTAAAATAAAACAGCTGTTTATGATGGCAAGCAAGTATTTCCTGTTCCCTTGTTGTGATTTGTTTGAAGATGTACTGTGGACTATCTGACTGCCACTATTCTGCTTTGCTGTTTGTATTTTTGCAACTAGCAGCTCAGGGTAAGTTTATGATCACTTACTGACATTGCACTTCAGGTTACTGCTGGATGCCAAGTTACTTACTAATACAAAAATATGAGCTCCTGTATAAGGACTTTCTGTACTTCATTCATTCCTTTAGTTCAAGAGTTTGTAAAGACTTACTGTTTTGGCCAGAGTATATGGGGGGGAGGGGGGAAGGGAATCTATATTTTGAGTAAAATATATAGATCATTGTTAGAGTGTCTTTCTTTTCCATTGTCTTCATACTGCGTAAGTGATCTTATGGTAGAGTGGTGACAAGAATATGATTATTTATTTCCATGGGCCATAATTCTTGAATGCCTTTCATCTTGGGAGTTGGGCTATTAGCTCTGTAAACTGTCAAATCAGTAATATCTGAACCACCTGAAAACTAGTCCTCAAAAGGTTACAATGAGATCCCCCAATAAGTTTGTCCATTGTTCTTCTGAAATACTTCCTTGTCATCCAGGGAATTCATAGACAGCATAACATGTAGCTCTGGAAATCTATTCAGTGGCTTTACCTAAAATTAACTTACTATCCTCTTGGATTTCCAAGAGAAAGTAGATTGTTTTCAAAACTTCTGGCCCTCTTTATAGAGTTGCTGTGATCATTCTTTCATCAAATTGGTAGCTCTTACCTCAACAAAATAGCAGGTTAGCAGTTAATACAAAACGTCATATATTAGTAAGTATAATCTTGTCAAGTACAGCTGTTCTAAAAGGTTTTGTGCCTTTTTGTAAAAATCCTGTTATATCACGGTTCTTCGGGTTTCTTATTTGTTTGCTTGTTTGGGTTTTGCTTTTTTGTAGGGCTTTGTTTGTTTGTGGTATTTCTGTGTGTGTGACAGACTATACTGGCTATAAGATTTACTTAGTCTTGCACCCCTTTCGTTTTTGTAAAACAAAACTGATTTTGCAGGCTGTTACTTTCTGGATTGGAGATTGTCTGACACAAAGGATTAAAACTGACACTTGTAAAAGCAAAGTGCATTCTTGCTTATCATGCTTTTATTCTCAGATGCTTTTCCCTAGGCTGAGTGCTGAATCTTGAAGTTGCATGCCTTAATGGCTAATCCATTCTTTACTATCTTGCATACAAATATGTTAGTATTTAAAACTTAATCCATAGTCATGATCATAGAGGTGCAATTACCAGTCACTATCTTTTCCTCGTTCCCTAAAGCACCAGCATCATGCTAGGAAATACTGAGAGCAGTTCCAGTGTCTTTCAAAGTGATGTAGGATGTTAAATGCTTTGTAATCTGCTTTAGGATTTAAGTTTGGTGTGCTGGTGCAGGTGGCTTTGTCTGATGAGACTAAAGGACCAAATACGAGATGTTTGGGGATGATGTATGGGAAGCTGCTTACTCTCAAACACTGCACCAAGAGCAATTGCTGGCTTTGGTGTAAACAATCAGTTGTTCTGAACTTAATACATACATCACTCTTTGTCCCTTAAAGTCATCACTGAGCAGTAAGGATAAAAAAGGCAAAGCAGTTCCATATCACTTGCATTTGTGGGTCTGTGCTGAAACTTTTCTGCGCCTCTTAGCTCATTTCAATACAGTAATAATAGGGCTCAGTATTTATCTTGAACAGGGTTTGGAGGTAGAACAAGTTATGTGGCCTCTGCTAAATAACGTTACATGACTGTATGGTTCAACTTTAGTGACATCATGCTGTGAAGATACTGCATTAGAGATACACAGCTCTTATGCAGCGACACCTTATTTCAAAATGAAGATCTTACTGAGGTCTGAAGAATGTATCTGTGTACTTTACAAAATCACTGTGACTTCTCTGACATCTAAAATTTGTTTTTCTTTTTTTCCTGTTCTTTATTTTTGCCGATAACTTAATTCAGTAACATCCTTCTGCTTACTTCTGGTTGTCTTCCTTCACTGTGTGTAATCACACACAGTGATTATATTGTAACTAACTGTTTTCACTGCTGCTGAATGTTTTGGATTTAAAAGTAAACAAAAATATGACAACCACCACCACCCCTTCCAAACCAACACCCACCACCTTACTCTTACACATTTTTTATAGTTGCACCTTTAACTTGCATAAAAAGTGTTGTATCTCCGAAAGATGGAGTCGCTTGCATTCGGTAGGCATGGTAACTGCTAAATTAAATTTACCATGTGGAGTGTCAAAACAGGAGTGGAGTGTGGGGGTTTTTTTTGTGTCCCCCATATTTATTTAAAGACAGGATTTATTTGCTAACCATATTAAGGAGAGTGAAATTATGTGGCTGTTAGAATTCTCTTCTTGGCAGTATTGGAGTTTTGACCATGCGTGTGTGTAAGTTTCAGTTCAAGAAATGTCCGTAACTTGAATTACTCTTGTCATTAAAAATGCTGGTTTGAACTCTGGCTTTTAAAGAACATGGAGTTGTTACAGATCCCAGCACTGGATACTGATCACAGAACAAGTTCATTTTTATATAACTAGCTTTTAATTAAGATACTCATATTACTACTGCAGGGTTGGGCGGGGGGGGGGGGAAGGCGGAAGCCAAAATGTGTGTTAACTAAATAAATGGTTCCCACTTACTATAAGTGGATGGGTTTTAACTGTTGTTTTGCTGTCTTGGATGCTGAACAGCCTTGCAGTTTTAGCTGTTGTGCTTAATCTCTGGTATTAGATGAACAGTAACTTGGTGTCTTTCCATAGCCCCTTACATAAAAGTATCATCCAGACAAAGTGTCTGCTAAGAGATTAATGGGATGCTATGTTTTGATAAATTTATTCTTCTTGATGTTCCCTAATCAGGAGTTGAAAACTAGGTTTAGAAGTATAACTCTTTTATCACCCACCAGTACAGTATGTGGAGTTCCGTAGTAGAACTCTCACAGGATCAGTTTGTCCTTTTTGTTCAAACTCACTGCTCTCAGTGACTGAGACTGAGCAAGGTACTGTGCTTCTGAACTTACCAGAAACTCTCCTTTAACTTCCTTTATAGGCAAGCATCTCACTGACCTTTGGCTTTATACCTTGGAGTTTCAAGAGTCTTTAAGTATTCCTGAGGTAAGAGAAACTTGACAGAGAGAGAGAGAGAGAGAGAGCTTTGCTTCCCCAAGCCATTTTCCTACATCTTCCTTATTCAGAACACCTCAGTTTGCCCATAACTGGGATAAGATCATCATCTAGCTGATTTTGAAATTGAAATAGCAGTTGCTTTTCTAGATCTTGTTGACTAGGGAAAAATAAGTATTACCTAGGGAAGTGTGAAAAGTTTCTGCTGTGCAGCTTGTCAGGAAGAAGGTGTATTACTATTTCTTTAAAGATACTGTGATAGCAAAGTTTTTCATTCTTAGCTGACTTTTAAAAACAGACTGTTGTGCAGCAGATTCCATGTTCTTTGAGACCTGATCCCTGAAGCTGGTTTGTAGGATGGCTCACTGAGTCTGTGCCTGTGAGCAGATTCAAACACCAGAGTGTCTGATTCAGCTTCCATGAGGGATTCTAATAAAGAATTTGTTCATAGGAGCAAACCAGAAGTCTGGATAAACAGTTCTGATTTTAATTGACTCTCTGTTTAGAGACTGGGTTGGCTGGTTGGTTTTTTTGGTTTTCTTGTGTTCTTTCTATCTCTCTATTTCTCTTTTTAGAACTAGTCTTGTATTTTAATGATACTTAAAAGCCAGCTTCTTTGCCTAGTTTATATGTATAAATCTAGCTGTGGGATATTCTCAGGCTCTCTTCAAGGTGATGCTCAAAAACAGTTCTGTAGACTCTTCCAGCAGATACAGATTTTTTATTTTATTTTTTTTTTTAATGTTGTGTGTAAATGAGGAAGCCCTGTAACACCAAAATAATAGTATTTCTCAAAACCAATTCGCTTTTTGGTAGATAATGCTGGGAAGGACTAATGAATAAACTGATATTTCATGATACTCCTGGGAGAAGTGAAGTATGTATCAATAGGCACTCAGATTCTCAAGGAACACTACTTCAAGGCTTTCTCTGCATATTGGCTGCTTCAATATCTCAAATCAGGAGGTACCTCTTGAAGTATATGTGGGGATACACTTTTGAAACTACTGAAGCTTTCATGAGGAGATTGGGTTACCTCATAAGCTTTGTATGCTGTCAGTGCAGTTTATATGTGCTGTTGAGCTGTGAACAGCTCACTGTGAACCACAACTGTGAGCAACAGCTGTGAACTCAGGCTCACTGTGCAAAGTGTCATTCTGTTTCCCAGATTTGGGAATCCTTGAAATGTAATGCTTCATGAAGTTGGTTCCTGGCATCTTTCCATTTACTTATGGACACTTCTTGCTTGTTTAGATTTCTGTTTATCTTTTCTCATTAGTTCTGTCTTGTCACCATGTAAAAAAAGTCAACAGAGTGTTTTGGTAGAGGTGCTGCAGGAGGTCCTTGGTACTAATTCTTGAGCCCTTTGGTGCCAGGCATTATGTTCTTTGGAGGAAAAGGGAAAGAAAAAGAAAAGAAAAAAAATCACACCCCAGAACCCTGCTCCCCCCAAACCAGTTCTTGTTTCAAGTTTTAAACGTGGCATTCATCTGAGTTTGTGATGTTTTGGGTTTTTACCGTCTTCACCCCATTCCTGTTTCCACCCTTCTTTTTGGCCTTTTAAAGACCTGAGCATAGACTAACTGTTCTGCTTCTCAGGAATGATGTTATATGAGTTTCTGCTAGGCATTTAAAGGAATTCCACCACCAGTGTGGAATGCCTGAGACAAGAGGCCATAGAAACACCAGCTGAATGTGATCCATGGACGTATATGACTTCTAAAGGGTTGGGGCCAGGTTCTGAGCCACCGAAGGTAGCTAGTCAGGTAGTTATCTAGTCAGCCTCTGAGGATGGTACATTGTGAAAGACCTGAAACATGAGCATCGCTTTGGGGCTATAAGATGGGCCTCTAATTGCTAGAAAATACAGGGTGCTGATTCTTTCTATGTAGGTCTTGAGAGTGTCTGTTTAAACTTAGCACCTGCTCTGCTTTTTATTTTTTGCTTGCTTTTTCTGCTGGTGGTTGAGTTGGGATATTGCTTTCTTTAGCTAGCCTAGACCAAGCTTCTTGATGATATACAGGAATGATTATGTCTAACACATAACATTGCTTGTCTCAGGTGCTAATGCCATTTTGGATGTGATAGGTTTTTTACCTGTCTTTTTTCCTGGAGGTCACTTAGCTAAAGTGAGTAACGCATTTCAACATAGAATATAAAACGTAAGGGAAAGGGCAACTATTCATTTAACCAAGCAAGAACAGACATAGCTGAAGACAAATTTTAGCTGTAAATCCTGTGGGGGTGTGTCCTTTAATGTTTGCAGATAAAGGTGCAAACAAAATGTTGACCTGTCTTGTTTGTGTATATTCATGTACTTTGTACTTCTTTTGATGTAAGTACAGTTGGGTCCTTGTTGGGAGAACTGTTTCTGATTGAAACTGAAAATGAGGTCAGATCTTACTCTGAAACTAGTCAGGTTCAGTTCAGGCTATGTCATTTTAAATTCTTTTAATGTCTGAGGTAGCTCTTTGAGTATGACTGTCAAATCTGGGAGAAGTCTTTCTGGTTTGGGGAGAATTGGGAGGTCACAATTTTGTATTTGACTAGGAAGTCAAGGGAGACTTTGCTGTGCTACAGAACAAAACCAGTGATGGTCATGTCATCTGTAGTCTGAAGGGAGTTTTCTTCCATGATGAGGTCTCAGCAACTTGTTGAGACAGCTGTCTGTTAGGAGTTGGGATACCTATACTCTTTACTAAAGAACTTGATTTGAAACTTAGTTGCACAGTAGGTAACTACAATGCTATGTGGACATCTTATTTCTTGGTTGGCTCTTGCTGTATTGTTAGATGTTATCCCACCCTGAATTACTACTGTATCTTATTTGAAAGTTCACAGGTTTATGCTGATAAATTTTACTATATTCAAAAAGATTGCTTAGTTGTTCTATTACAAGGAAGTTTTTCAGGTGGAGAATGCAGAGACGTATAGGGGCAGTAGCATGGAACACTGATGAAGTACACTGCTGCTGGAAGTGATACTGCTATTAGCAGGTCTTTATTGTATCAGGAGCATAAGTACCACATTTTACTTCTGATGAAGGAAATTGAATCATCGTTATTAGTTATTTCTGATTACTGTTTTACAAGGTGAAATAGAATTAGGATGTGCAGTACTTAAGCTATGTTGTTTCCTTCATACAAGTGGCATAGAAGCAGCAACTTCTTACTTGGTCATCTGAAAATAAGTTACTTGCAGCAGTCAGCATTCTGAGATGAGGATAAGCCAAATGAATGTTAATTTGAAATATGGGGTGTTGGTGAGGGAGTTCATGAGGGTTCCTTCCACTAACTTAAAGAATTTATTTCCCCTTGTGTACTTCGGTCATCAAATACAGACTTCATTTGGTAAGTAAGAGGAAATAGAATCAACATTGTGACATACTTAATGCAAAAAGTAATGGGACTCAGTCTTACAGATTTAATCAAAAGCTGGTAGCTTATGTAACACTTTTGTCATATGCTGTGTACGCAAAAGATGTGACTTGTAAAAGGAGAGGCAGAAAACTTTTTCTCATGACCCTAGAAAATTTTTATCTTTTTGAAGAGTCCCCTGGGGTGTGTCATACACTGAGAAGTACACGCAACCCACCTCCACCCCAGAATGGAGTATATATGGGTATGTGCTCAGCAAAAGCAATTTATAGAGCTTCGACATAATTTCCAATTAAGTTCTGCTTTCTCTTGATGTTTTTTCAGCTCAGAAATAGAGATCCTGCATCTTGCAGCCATATAGGTTTTTTCTCTGACCAGTTTTTTCCTTTTGAAGATGTAAGAAATATCCTTCACATCTCAGGCTTCAGCAAGAAGCTAATGTGCAAGAGTTTATTTTTGTATTTACCCATGCTTTTCAGCTACCTGTTTCCTGTAGCAGATACTTAGGGGGAAAAATCGTATGATAGCACAGACTTGTGGAATTTCAACCTTCTACAGATGTAGTATTTATACTGCATGTTACTATTTATCAATACCTGCGTAGTCATTAAGAGGTGTGGTATATGAATGCAAATGTTACATTTGCATTCCACATAAACTCATATAGTGGATTTGTCAATATAATAAGGCTTTGGGTTTTGTTTGCTGGTTTTTTTTTTGTTCTGATTTGTTGTTTTTTTTAATCTTTCAGTTGACCTGTGTTACCATAGGTTATCTAAAGAAAAAATATATTGTAGCACGTGAGGTTGTAGAGGGCTTAAATTTAAAAACACTACACCCAACCCAGCTGCAAAAGCCAGAACTGTGCATAGATCATTTGATATGACTGTTAACTAGGAAACTTAAAACACACAGTTTATTTGCTGGTTATTTTTGCATATGCATTTTTAATGATAGTAGATTTATTAGGAAGGACAGTAACACTTCCGTTGTACTAGTTCTTTAGGTGCTTTGTTCCATATAATAGGCTTGAAAGCAGAGAAATAATCTGTGCAGGTTAATCTTACCAGATACTTGTTTTATAAATAAGTTGTGCTTCTCAGCAGGACAGAGGGTTTTAACATCCAAAGTTGTATGCTTAGCTTTATTTTACTTCTCCCATTGCTTCAGGAAACGAGGGCCTGTGATTTCAGTATTTAATGGTCAATTTCTGTATGCTTGGGAGTTAAATATTTTTATGACTAGCAGAAGAGCTCTATACTGTAAGTAACTGTGAGGAGGAGTTGAAAATGAATGTCAGTGGACTGGAATAGCTTTATTCTTTATTTCAGATTTCGACCTATTAAAGGAAGGCAAGAAGAACTAAAAGAGGTGATTGAACGTTTTAAGAAAGATGAGCACTTAGAAAAAGCCTTCAAGTCCTTGACGTCAGGTGACTGGGCCCGGCACTATTTTCTTAACAAGAACAAAATGCAGGAAAGGTTGTTCAAGGAACATGTAGGTGTATTTGTAATTAATGTGCTTTTTCAGATGGTTGAAAGGCTAATAAAATGTAAAAATTTCTAGGAATGGAGCAGTAGTGAAGTAATGCACTGCTGTATGTTATTTCTTTGATTGCTTTTTAATAGAAACTTTCTTTGGTTTTTAAAACACAGCAAGCTCCCTGCCCCCCTCAATTTTTTTTTATTTTATTTTGTTTAGTTACCTTGCCATGTTTTTATAATAATCATGTAGAAAGGAAAACATATTTAAAACACATTTTCCTCTTTTGCTGTTGACACAAGTCATCTGTGGAAGAGAGAACGTCTGCTGCTGGGAGACATGTTTGTAGGACCTTTCATTCTTTGGAAGTTGTATTTTTACCCCCTTTTCTGTTTGTTTTGTGTTTTGTTGGCTTGGTTGGTTGTTTTTTCTTATTTATAACTGTCATAAATCAAATTTTATGACAAAGGTAAAGAAAAAGGGAGAAGCATTTTTACTTCAAAATGCCTCAGTTGTTTTGGCTATAGGGGCTTTATGGGGGAGTGTTGTTCTTCCTTCACTTTCCATGCCCCAAACCCATTTTGTATATAGTATATATTGGTTGTCGATTCTCAAAGTTGTGAGGAATTCATGGTTTGTTTGTTTTTTTTTATTACTTTAAAAAAAACAGCTGCTTCAGGAATGAGTGCATTGTTTTCAGATCCAGAGAAAAGAATTTGGCTTACTTGGAAGATTTTAGTAATGTAGAAAAAATTGGGCAGCAAATTCTGCTTTCCCAAATTATTTTTGAGTAATATAACTGCACTTTAACTAAAAAGAATTTATGCAGCAATCCTTGTATTCATTATTTAGATTTGTCATGGGAAATAATATGTTTTTCAGAACTGAAATAAGAAAATTGGATCCTGTACATTGTTAGGTCTCAGTGGTTCTTAAAGCTCTTCTAAAGAGAAGAATCCTTGAATGCAACTACTCAGTAACTTTAGGCAGAAGTTACCCATTTTCATTGTTTGGGATGATTTTGTGTCATTTGAGGCATCTTTAATTTTTTATTTTATTTGGGTGGGGTTTTTTTTACTCTTTGGATAGTCATGTTATCCATGTGAGAATTCCTGCAAGTCAGTCTGAAGAACTAAGTGTAACATAAAATGTTAATATAGCTAAAACTTATAATCAGAAATGCCTTTCAGCAAACAACATCCCATTGCAATATCTATTTTTGTGGGTTTTTTTAATGCAGTTCACTGACTTTCATTTTTCTATGTTTCTTTGTTTTTCTTGTAACAGAAAAATACATGTTTTCTTCCATTGCAGGTATTTATTTATTTACGAATGTTTGCTACCGATAGTGGGTTTGAGATACTGCCTTGTAATCGGTATTCTTCTGAACAAAATGGAGCCAAAATTGTTGCAACAAAAGAATGGTAAGAAATGTAGTTTACTGTTGCATTCTATTTCTGTCGATTTATTTTTGGAAGATTCTAGAGAAGAAATCTAAAAGTATGCTACAGAATTAAAACAGCAACCAGTGAAATACAAATTTTTGTATTTTTACTTAGAAATTAAATTTGGTGTGTATTTTTGCTAAGTACTTAACACAATACATGCTTCTGTAAGACATTCATGTATATATTTGGACATAGGCATACAGTTTTCAGTATACAAGGGGGTTTAATCTTGTTTTCAGTCAAATAATTGAGATGTTTGCCTCCTGTGAGAAACACAACCTTGTCAAGACTTGCATTATATCATATTTGTTATACAACAAATAATTGTAGGGGAAATGAGTTTTTCACCTCTGTGAAACTGAGGGATGTTATTTGCATGTTTTGCTTGTGCAAGATAAATCTCTCCTGGAAACACAAAGTCGGAACCCGAGTGTATGTCCCCATCTCATTTTGAAACATCTGAGTTTCATTATAAGCGTGTCTGTGGCAGCACCAGCAGATCCTGGGTTAATGCAGATTATTTTAAAATAAACTTGCCACTTCCTTCCACCTCTTCTCCCTTCCATAATTCATATTTGTTTTGCTTTGTGGCAGTACATACTCATAACAGCACACTTGAGATGATATGCTATTATATGCAGGCTAGGACTGGCTAGACATTATGCTGGCAGCATACCAAGTAAGCATGCTGCTACTGTGGGGCCACAGCCTGTACATGTGGGAGAGTAAGCTTTAAGAAGGTTGAGGCCAGTTTCTAGCTCTTCATAACTGTAGCTGGAAGTTCCACAACCACAACACAATGAGTATGTTGGGGGTTGGGTGTTTCTTTTTCAGTGTGAATTCTCCCCATGGCTGATTCTTTGAGGTGGAAGCTCTGTATTTAGGTCTGCTAAAAAATAATTACATGCTTTAAATCTTGGATGACCTGAGAGAAGCGCACAAGACAGGAGAGCTGCTTCCTAACTCTGCTAGTATCTGGAAAACTTCTGAGGCTCCAAACTGATACGAGTTCTCAGCTCTCTCATATGGCAGAATTTTGCACTTAAAAAGGCTTGGCTTCTAGTTTGTGTCCTTCATGTGTATTTAGTATTTCCATATTCGTCTCTGTCAGAATAATCTGGCTAAAATTTGGAATGACGACTCTGAAAAGCAGTGGAAACAAAGCCCTTGCAAGGTAATGGAGAGTGCTTCTTCCTAGGCGAAGTATTCAGTGCCTCCGGTATGCTGTATTTGTGATGGCAGATTGACTGTCCACACATCAAGGCATCATGCTTTTGTTGGTGTGTCCCACCCTTCATCCCCCAGTGGTTTATTTCAAGGACCAGCTTGATGCTGAAGAACCAGTCATGAAAGGAGGAGATACCTTGCATGAATTCTGGCCTTTTTTTTTTGAGTCACTACTGGGCCTTTTTTAAGAAGACACGGAATTCTAAGCATCTTCACTATACGGTGTTTTTCTGGCCAGTGGAAGAAGTGTGGGAAATGCAGACAAGAGCAGCTGGAGGAAGTGTCTTAAGTGCTGATGGGGAGGGAGTGTGCACAAATGAAAAATCTTGCTTTTTTGTTTAAACAACTGTAGAAGCTGAAGTAATCAACTCTTGCAGTTTCTTGCTTACAGTCTCAGGAAGTTGTGGAAACAGCGGTGGTAATGTCTGTCAGAATTGATGTAATTAATTCTATATAGAAGCATAAAAACTTACATGTAATTTCTGATAAGTCTGTTTAGTCTAATATCCTGGCTCTAACTGAATTAAAGCATGAGGTTTATAGGGGTTGAGAAATGGTTTACAAAACACTTCCTGTTACTGACAGCTTTTCTTCATGTGAAATTACCTTGCAATTTTGGCATATGCATTCTTATTTCTGCTACTCTTTGTACACTAAAGGAAACGAAATGATAAGATAGAATTACTTGTGGGCTGTATTGCTGAACTATCAGAAATGGAAGAAAACATGCTATTGAGACATGGCGAAAATGACTTCAGTGTCATGTATTCAACACGGAAAAACTGTGCACAGCTGTGGCTTGGTCCTGCTGCATTTATCAATCATGGTGAGTAGTAAGTATAGGAAGCATGTTAAAGGACATAATCATTTTTACTTTAAAGTGTTGTTACAGGTGAGCTGAACAGCACAAGACCTTAGAGAAAAAGTCTGAATCTGGCATACTGGGTTACTGTAGAACAAAATTCTTTTGGGGTTTTCCCAAACCAAAGCTGTGGGAAACTCACAGAAGGCTTTAGGAAGTGATGCCTTCTTCCTTCACAGAGACTTTGGAACTGGCAGCTGAATTGATAGAGCATATTGTGGGTTACCTTAATTCTTTCTGAACTCAGTCAGTAGTAGCATAATTTTTAGGTGAACTTACGCCTTTAACCTTTTGCACAGAAGCGTAATTGATTCTGTTGCATTTGTGTGCTGAAGGAAAAGCAGGTAGGATTTAAGATAAATCCTGTTACCTTAAAGAGGAAGGAAACTTAAGTATTTGTGATTGCACAGGAAAGAGCTCAGAAACCAGATATTTGTATGCATAGTGCTGTGCCGTCCTAATGTAACTCCCAGTATGTAGTTGAGATTCTATAGTTACTGAAGTCAGAGTGAATCCTTACTTTAGATATCTACAACTATTCATGTTTCAGGTCTTATCAACAGTTAATTGACTTTATCTTTTGGACCTTTTTCAGATTGCAGACCTAACTGTAAGGTAAGCAAGAAATTAAATCACCCCACATTTTTTCTGTTACTTCACCTTCCCCCTTTGCCCCCCTGTTTCAGTGTTTTTTGTTCTTATTCAGATACTGTTCAACCATAATGATAAACTCCCCCCCACCCCCCTTCCACCCCCCATTATCTCCTTCCCCAGTTTGTCTCGACGGGCAGGGATACAGCGTGTGTGAAAGCTCTAAGAGATATTGAACCTGGAGAAGAAATCTCTTGTTACTACGGAGATGGGTTTTTTGGAGAAAATAACGAATACTGCGAATGCTACACCTGTGAAAGGTATGCATTGATGTAAATAAGTTTCAAGTGGAATTGAACTTATTCATGACATATTTTATTAAATTCCTTGATTATGAGTACTGAGATCTTATAATTGTTCTTTGCTACTTCTTTTAATTACTTCTTTCCTTAATGCTGTTACTGAATGGTTACATATCTTAGAACTCCTTCATTCTGTTTCTCTTTTGATCCTTTGTTCTGGAGATAGCCCAAAATGAGATTAAAAAAAAAGTGTAGATTCTTAAAAATATTTGTAGTGAATAAAATAGAATTGAAAAGAAAACAGCTGTAGCCTCTATGAGACCTTAGCAACTGACCCTTAACTTTTGCTCCTTTTTTTTTTCTTTCCACTAGAAAAAGCAAACTTCATTAAAATTTTCTGTGTTGACCTGAAGTTTTTTTTCTACTGGGAATGCACAAAGTAGTTTTTCACCTTGTGCTATTAGAACTTTGGGGGTTGTCAGTTCATAAAGATCTGCGGTTTGGTCAGTACTTGCCTATATCTGCCCATTGCACAATAGCAGCAAAGTTGTTGTTACATTTCTTTTTAACCTGTGCTGTCCCAGCCTAGTTTCTTAACAAAATTGGTTCAAAGAATTTTTGGTTGGTTTTTGCCATGTTGAAACTTATGCTTACTGTGAGCATGGAGGCTCAGCATCATTTGTGAGAGCTTCACTTAGGTCCAAGAAGAACTACACAGAACCTGTAATAGTTCTGTTACTGTTCAACCTAACTGTAGAGAAAAAAAAAACAAACCAAACAAAATCTAAAGGAAAAATAGTGATCATCTTGAGAAATAGCTTAGTGCACATATGTATAAATAGTTTAACAATCCTACTTTAATTTTTACTGAATTATTGCACTTCAAGAAAAGCGAAAACTTTCTGGTGTGGACCTCCAAGCTCACATGGTGTACGTAGATCATTCCAAGTGAAGGGTACAGTTTCATACCTTATCTAGAAAGCTGCTAGTAAAAACATACTTCAGTCCTGGGAGTTGTCGGGCATGATAGTTGTTCTTTTCTTGTTACTTAGAGTGATATGTTTGGTTTTGCTCAAATTCTGTTGATTTTAATGAAATATGGACATACTTTCAGGAAAACAGCACATTGTATGTCCGAACAGTTTCACTAACTTCTCATCTTTGCATTTTAAGTACATGAAAATGTTGTATTCTAAAGCTAGCATTTGCGTACTTCTAACTTTAGGAATCTGCTTTTCAGTCACAAGGCTGTGGTACAGCAATCAGAAATGAAAAATTTGAATTTAGGGGAGTTGAGCAAGGAAAAATGAGTCCTTACCAACATTGATGAGGCAACTGTCACTTTGTACACCACCAAGAAAAATACCTTTAAGTGGCTCAATTTTGACTATGCTGTAAAGGGTGTTAATTTGTAATGTTAAAATGCTAGACTTCTAAGAATCTGTAGTGTACATTTGGGAGCTATAGGAAGGTTGACACTCTTATTTTTTCGTTTTTATTTTTTATTTTTCCCTCTATTTTCAATCCTCCATAAGTCATCACCGAGAAAATTTGCATATCTTTACATGTGTGCATGTGCTCTTTGTAGGTGAGCCTGCTGTTGATACTGGCTGAGACAACTGGGCACCAAAGGCAGCATGTCAGAAGACAGTTGTGGTTGTTTATAGCACCATTATTTCTGAAGTGGCTGTTGCTTATGCTAAGTTCAATTTAGTATCTTAAGCTGCCTGTAGCTTGCAGAATCCAAAATAATACTGAATGCTCCCATATCAAACAAATACTAGTTAATCTGAGAACAAGTGTTGTCAGCATCATAATCAACCTTGCGGAGCTTGAGATCCTGTCTGAAGTTTTTGATGCACTTTTGGTTAAGTTTGATAGATTTTCTTCCAGTACAACACACTGGAATCCAAACTGAAGTTGTCTTCAGTAATTCTGCGAAGTACAAGCATACTGGATTATTAAAGAGTACCAAAGGATTCCTAGTAGCAGTGGTTGAAGTGCAAGTACAGGAATTCTTAATCCTATTACGTGATTACTTAAAAGGAGAAAAAGTTCTAGGTTTGCTCAGCCATTTCACTTTCATTGTAAATACATGCTGGAGTCTTTCAGTTAGGAAGGAGCATGGAAGTATGTGATAATGTTATTCTATTTTCTGTACTTTCCAACTCTTGATGATGCAGTGACAAGCATCGTAACTTACGTAATTAGGAAAAATGTAAGTTGTTAGCTAATTTAAGTAGCGTTTTGAACTACCATATTTCATTTTCACCTGTGTAGTTTGGCTGTGAAACAATACTTAGACATAAAGCTAGGGAGACCTGCTTTTGCAGTTTTTCTTCTTGCAAGAATAAAAATTAAATTAAAGGTCTTTCTACACATATTACTAAAATAAGTATATCAGTATCTTACTAAAACAGCCTACAAAATGCTAATAAATTCAGTGGTTATTGGTATTGTTTATGCAAATATACTTGGCATTCAAAGTGTGGTATATGAAAGTTCTAAGCTTATATTAAGGTTATTAATACATTGTGTCCTCTTCTTGTTTGTAGACGTGGAACTGGTGCTTTTAAATCAAGAGTAGGATTGCCAGCACCTACTCCTGTGATTAATAGTAAATATGGACTGAGAGAAACAGATAAACGATTGAACAGACTGAAAAAGTTGGGTGACAGCAGCAAAAATTCAGACAGCCAGTCTGTCAGCTCTAACACTGACGCAGACACCACTCAGGAAAAAGCTAATGCAAGTAAGTAAGAGGAAAACCTTGGAATGCAAGGGTAAAGGTTTCATAAAAACATTTAAGACTTTCACTGTGATGGAATTCCTCTCTGATTTGAGATGCATCTCAGATACTGGTCTTTAAAACCCGTGATTTGTTCAGGAATCTGAAAGCAATTTAAATAGCAAATATTGTCATATTTCTGTCAGTTAAAGTGCTACCAGTAATGTTTGTATTTTGAAATGTGGTAAGCTATCACATGTAGTAGTATGGTTTAGGAAAGAAAGCTTACATAGTTTGAGTTATCTACATTCTGTAGAAAAAGTTTTAAAATAAATCATCTTAGTAGAGCTTATTAAACTTACAGTTCCTTTAGAAATCCTTTAAATTGGGTAGCTATTTCCTCTACAAATCCAGGACTGATAGTTCAGGTACCTATTCTGAAGTGAAAGTACTCAGAGGAAATTGGACCTGTTTTTGTTTGTGATATTGCTGACAGACTTCACTGAGTAGTGAGCATTGTTTATTTACTTTCCTTCCTTCCCCATTCCCACCACCCTTGGTATAGGTAAAATCAAAATGACTTAACTAGCAAACAAGTGTGGAGCCCCATGAAATATGATTCCATGTGGCCCCTGTTTGCTTCCAAAACAAAAACCAAAACAGAACCCAACAATTAACACACTGCCCCACCCCACCCCCTTCCCTCAAACCCTCTTATGATCTCTAATTACAAAGCTTTAGAGTTGCAGCTTTGCTTGGGCAGACAAAACTGCCTTGCCTACCACAGTAGGTGACAGATAACTGGATACTTAAAACTGAAACTATTACAGTAGTTAAGGTTTGGGGTTTTTATCCCTCCCTCTGTAGGAAAAAAAATCTGGGGTTAGCACTGGAGCATGCTGATTCTCAGATTTTGCTGGAATAATACTTGATAAAAGTGCAGATAATGTGGGATGGAGAAGAAGTTGTTTGGTGCGTTTGGGTGATGTGGTAAATTTGGTATATTGGGGCAGTGAGGGAAGTGTACCTAGAACATTGATCTTGTCTTGGAACTTTTGACTTGTTTGCCAGTTCCTTTAATGTCCGAGTTGCAAGTTCAGCAGTCTCATTCGTAGCTTCATACTGTCTAGCCTGTTCTTGTAGATTTTGATGAAGCGTTTAAAACAACTACAGTATTTGGGAGTGGGAAGCTCAGGATAAAGCAGTGTCATAACAAAACTTTCTTTTCTTTTGCAGCTAACAGAAAATCTTCAATTGGTGTAAAAAAGAACAGCAAAAATAGAACATTAACGAGACAGTCTATATCAAGAATTCCAGCATCATCAAATTCTACCTCATCTAAACTAACTCATGTAAATAATTCCAGGGTACCAAAGAGACTGAAAAAGCCTGCAAAGCCTTTACTTTCAAAGATAAAGTTGAGAAATCAGTGCAAAAGGCCAGAGCAAAAGAATGCTTCTAGAAAGCTCGAAATGGGAAATTTGGTTCTCAAAGAGCCTAAAGTAGTTTTGTACAAAAACTTGCCCATTAAGAAGGATAAAGAATTGGAGGGACCAGTCAAAGTTGCAGTCTCTAGTGGCTGCTTAACAAGGCATGCAGCAAGAGAACATAAACTGAATTCTGTGAAAGGTGCTCATGAGCATGGTGATATACCACCCTGCACATACATAACAAGGAGGTCGGTGAGAACAAGGATGAATTTGAAGGAGACCTCTGACATAAAGCTTGAACCAAATATGTTGGATAGCTATAAGAATAACTTGACTGGAACGCAATCGGATGTTTTAGAGCAGCAGTCTTGTGTGCTAAATGAAAATGATGTGGCTCATGGACCGTCACATAAAGGGGAGATTAGGTGCCAGAAAAATGATGCAGGCGTGACAAAAAAGAAATCTCGACAAGGAAAACTTGTGAAACCATCTGCAAAAACAGAAGAAACTGATACTATGCACAATACACCTGTTAAAGATGAAGTACCTGATTTGATTAGTTCTCATTCAGAGCTCGGAGAGAGAAATAACGTGGCGGACACACCTGTAGGCTATAAAGACTGTGTCCCTGGGTCTGGTGGCTGCTCTGTTGTAACATCTGACAATTTTAAAGCAAAAGACAGCTTTAGAACTGCAAAAAGTAAAAAGAAAAGACGTATCACGAGGTATGATGCACAACTTATCCTTGAAAATAGCTCTGGGATCCCTAAACTGACTCTTCGTAGACGCCACGATAGCAGCAGCAAGGCAAATGATCAAGAAAGTGACGGAATGAATTCCTCAAAAATAAGCATCAAATTAAGTAAAGACCATGAAAAAGATAACAATTTATATGTAGCAAAGCTAAATAATGGGTTTAACTCAGGATCAGGCAATAGTTCAACAAAATTAAAAATACAGCTAAAAAGAGAGGAGGAAAACATAGGGACATACCCTGAGGACCTTCATGAAAATGGTGTGTGTTGTAGTGAAACTCTCTCCCTTTTGGAGTCAAGGATGGAAGTAGATGATTATGGTCACTATGAAGAGGAAACAGCAGATGAATCTTCATCAGAAGAGGATGATGAAGAGGAAGATGACTATGATGATGAATTTGATGACTTTATTCCTCTTCCTCCAGCGAAGAGATTAAGGCTTATTGTTGGCAAGGATTCAATAGATATTGATATTTCTTCCAGGAGGAGAGAGGATCAGTCTTTAAGGCTCAATGCATAAGCTTATAGGTCTTAAACTGACCTGGATGTCCTTTTTATAAAAAAAGAATAAAAATCAAAAAAAGGCAAACAAAAATCCCAAAAGTAAAAACAATAACGGAAAAAAAAAAAACCACAACAAAAATTCCATTTGATTATTCCTCAACTGAAGAACTTTCTGAAAAATTTAGTGGCAGCACTTCTCTGTTGTTTATTCACCTATCAGCGTAATACTGTAGAAAGTGTACAGCATACTGACTCTGAAGTCTGATTTGTGCAGATTTTTATTGTACTTTTTAATAGCCTTCTTATGTGCAATTCTGAGTTAGAGGTAATGCTCTGTTGTAAAATAAAGGCTCAAGCAAAGTGAAGAAATTGCATCAAATCTTTCCATGCAGGACAATGAGAATACAGTGTGGCTACGTAATTATTTTTGATCAGTAAGAGCATTAGTTTGCTCTTACAGTATTTGACTAAACAATTTAAAAAATCATAGTAGCAGCATATTAAGGTTTTCTAGTATATGTTTATATCACCAGCAGTTACCTACAGCTTTTCATTTTATTTGCTAGATGTTTCTTTCCCCCCCTTGGAGTTTGTCAGTTTTAACACTGTATGCTGTCCCAGATGTACTATTTGTGGCCTTCGTTATAGTAGCAAACCGTTGGTTGGAAGTCAAATTGATTTCTTAAAAAAAAAAAAAAAAAAGGAAAAAAAGAAAAAAGAAACAAAAAGATGTTGACAATTTGCTGACTTTTTAGTACATTATATGTACGAGGGTAGCAGTATGCAGAATAAAAGTTTGGATATGGCGTATTTATTGCTTGTTCTGTAAATTAAACACCTTGTATTTAACACTTTTCAATACTTTTAGATAAAAATTGTTCTTTGCAAGAATGATTGGTGCTTATTTTTTCAAGAATTTGCTGTGAAATAATGTGATTACAATGGGCAACATTTATCCAATGAACTGCAGCTATCCTGGATTGGTTCTTCATATTTTTCTGTTGCACTTGTAAAATGCTACAAGGAATTTAAAGAAAATCTATTCACTTTAACTTATGATAGTTTTATGAAATTAAAAACAACTAAGTCACAGCTTTTGTTCTGTGGTAACCTATAAATTGTTTGTCTTTTAAGAACCAGTTGTAAAAGACTGAAAAAAATATGTATATGTTGTAAATATTTGTGTGTTGTGAGAAATTTTGTCATAAGAAATTGAGATAACTTGCCAGAAGGGTTTTTAAGTTTAGAAATACATCCATGTCAATAAAATAGGAAACTGTAAACCTAGTTTTAAACTCTGCATGAGTTCTTTGCTCATATGTAGTTCACTTAATACTTCAGAGTCTGCTTTATAATAATGAAGAGCATCAGGGCAATCTTTGGCTCTTTTGTTTTTAATAAAAGAATGTTAGGAAACTTCTGGGCACAATGGACTTGTTTGTATTTATCAGTGCATTTCTAAGACATTTCTTTGAAACAGGTCTATAATGTCGTAGTTCACGTAACTGTATAGAACGTTGGTCTGTGGTATTTGTGTTTGTTACTCAACCATGGATTAAGGTTTGCAGTTTTTGTATCCAGAGGCACAGAAACAGAAATTGCATCATAAATTGTGCTGTTGAATTAGTTGAATCCACTGTTAGCTGCATAGTATTTTCATATCAAGTCCAACCCTCTCTGCCCAGAAGAGCAAGAGCTGAAGTTTCATGAACTCTGTATTGCCCAGTTGCAAAAGCATTATTGGAAATGGATGGGTGAATTTGCATGTGAGCTGATCATGATGGTTTGGCCCATCTGACCCTTACAGAAACGAGCAAGTTCCTTCCAAATGCATTTCAGTGATTTGTTAAGACTGCAGATCAGTGGTGGAATCTGACTTCATCCCACTTTGCTTCTGTTTTCTTAGCAGAGAATTAAGTCTAGAAGTAAACCTAATTTTTGGAACTTTGTTTTTACAATGTCCAGACTGTTAAAGGCTGCATCTCACATACAGAGTGGGTAGGATAGGCTTGTATGTAACAGTGCCCATCAGACCTGGGCTTTGTATTTGTTTCTCAGAAAACAGAACACAAAAGCTTTGGTTAGGACCCTGACCCCCATGTTTTGAGTACTGAGTCAGCTATGGTGGATCGTCTTGTGGGATTTTTAATTGTACTGTGTCGTAAAAATGGTGATTAAAAGTTGGGTCACAGGGAAGATAGCTGTTATTAAGGACTTGTGTTGTAGTAGGAAGTTTACCAGCAAATACTTCATGGCATATTAACAGTAATAGGGCTCTTCACTCACATTTTCACTAGGTGATGTACCTGGCAAATATGTGGCTGTGTCAGCAGCAGATGTGCAGAGCTGAACAGAGTATCTGTGTGCTTTCTGTTCACCACCTAATGGATTATTACTGTGGCATGCTCCGGGATACCAGTTCCCCTGCTTTGCTCCGTAGTCAGGTTTTTTTTGCAGCTCTTCTGTATTCCTGCTGCTCCTGTGTGCTCACTGATGCTGCATGGTCTTCTGGCAGTCCTGGTGGGTTTAGTGGGGTTTGCAGAAATGCAATTCAAGCTGGGCATCGGAGGAAAAGGGGGTTGATGGAGCAAGTAAACATTGCCAGCCAGTGTTGGTAGTTACTGACCATTATGCTGAAGAGCAAGTTTAGGGTTTGCTAAACTAGCATGAAGCAGTGAAAGCAGATCATGATGAAGGATTTGCGAGAGAATCCTGCCCTTAGAGGTAGAAGCTGTTTTCCTGGAGTAGATGTTGCTACCAAGTCATAGTTCAGCCAACCCCTTCAGAGCTGCCTGCCTTTTTTCCTGATGTGGAAATAAGTACAGGTAGCTCTTTGGGCATTGGGAACTCTGGATTACTCCTTGTTTCTTGAACAGCCTTCTTGCCTTGGAGAATTTGTAACAAAAGCTTTTAATAGTTTCCAGAATAGACATGTCCGTATCTATCTATGTACTGCTACACAGATTTTTGATTTACGTATGCCTTGACAATAATCTTACGTGCTCCCCCATGCAATCAGGTAGGTAGGGGTTGCACAACCCCAGTTTCCTCTGTCCTTCCTTGCCACAGAAAATGGCATTTTTTCCATCATTTATATGTGAATTGGCAGATCATGATGTTTCCCTAACCTTAGTAGTGGCAGAAGATCCATGTTTTCATCATGTGTACGAGAACCTGACAGTCTGGGGATGTTTCTTGCTGTCCAAATCACAAAGCACTGTTAAGTTAACAGTGATGTGACTGTCTGGGACTCCATCTAGCCTTCGTGCCTCTCGTTTCCCAAGACACTGGTGAGAAAAGAGGCTACAACTGGGTAGGCTTAGGGTGAGTGCAGCACATCTTCAAATGGTTGAAGAATTTGAGGAAGCATACTACAGATGGGCTTTGTTGGCTAGTTTTGTATTAGTGTGATAGGTTGTGAGCCTAAAAAGAAACATTACAACCACCATGGAAATGGCAGGTTGGCTGTGGGTTTGTGAGCATTGTGGCTCTGGCAGTGCGTATCAAGCTGCCATATAGCTAAGGATGGGTTTAGCATCGGCTTTTGAGTATTTGGGTAGCAGATGTAACTGTTGGCTGACTTGCACCTTTGATCGTGGTGAGTTAATGTGGTAGGGGCAAAGATGTTGATTCTTCATAAAAGAAAACCAAATGTTTCTTCCCAAAGCTTACGGAATTGAGAGTGTTCTTTTAAAAACTTAAAACAGCATACAGGAGAGTGAGCACTCCTAAGCACTCTGCTCAAGTAAAAGCTTGCATAGATTCACTGCACAGTAAAATCACTGCAAAGTTAATTACAGGCAGTTCAATCCTGTTGGATACTATTCATGTCAATCCTAGGGAGACAGAAAAAATGATTGCTCAAGGTGTTTGTCTGCCTTGCATAGGGCAGTGTAACCTTTCCCACCAAGGGATCTTAGTGTGGTGGTCACGCATTAGTTCACATACTTAACACTAACCCCGTGAAATGTTTTCATCATTGCAAGGTACACATGGTTGGCTTCAGTGTTCCTTCTCTTCCCCACATGCAAAGGAAATCTATGACTTCTTGCCAGGCATTTGATTAAACTGTCATTTTACTCAGTTTTATCCTTGTATTAAATTTGATCAGAACAGTGCCTGCCACAGGACCAGTAGCTTAGGTGGTGGCGTTAGAGGACTCCCTGTAGGTACAGGTATGGGACCAGTTAAATAGTATTGCTCAGGAATTGTTTCAGCTTAACAAGCAAAGATCCATTATTTCAGTAGTGAGTTTCAGTCAAGTGTGGAGCTGTCAGTGGGTTCAGCAAACCATGGATTTTTCCACTGTTGCTTTGTGATGTTCATCAGAAGTCAATTCTATTTTGTGATTAGTTTTATAGTCTTTTTCTGCTCCAATTACTAAGTTTGGCTGCAACATTTTACAATAGAATTGGTTGCAAACTGGTAGATCTAAGGTAGAGAATGACAATCACAGAAGTGTGTTGGATAGGACATGATTTTATTCATATTTGCATAAATGATGCGTATGCAGCATCAGGACAGGACTGATGGGTAGTTCATGGTCTGCGTTGCTGAAGCTTCTTGGGCAATCCTGAATGCTGAGACAGAAGGATGGTCTTTCAGATGCAGAGATTGTCACCTCATGTAGGTCAAGTGCAAGTCCCGCCCCAAATATCTTAAAGCTGAAGATTAGCCATGGCCCATCCAGTCACAGTAGGCAACAGTCCGGGGGGATTACTTCCCTGTAATGCCAAACTGCTGATGCTTCAGCAAATAATGCTCTCCAGCTTCAGAAGTAACAGTAAGATTTGAGACCCAGCTTCAGGTGTGACCTCAGGAAGTACATGTTCTGAGAGAGGAAAAGCCCTGTGCTGATGCCTTCAGTATTAACAGTAAGACAGGGTTTACAGTTAACTCTTAAGAACCTGGTTCAGTCTCTTAAGTGACTTAAATGCTTCTGAAACCTTTATTGGCATGGCACAGAAAAGTCCTGTAGAGTCTAGCTGTTTTACACCTGCAGTGAAATCCAGAAGCCAAACAACTTACCCCATTTAAATATGGGACTGAACATAGGCTCTGAGGTCATGTCAGTCACTCCTGAAAATTCAATGAATTGTCTTTATTTTACATAGTTTTGTATCTGTTGATAGCTGAGTAACACATGAGGCTTTTAAAATCTTGGGTTGTTAAAAGATCTGTAGATGTTTCATGCGTTTTCTGCTTGCTGGCTTTCATTTAAAACCATTTTGAATTGCAAGAAACAGTTTTCTATGGTTGTCTTGGAAGCTGGGGGGGATGTGTGTTGAGGCAAGGTATTTATCTTTTCCTGTCCTCTCTCAGGTGCCTTATTAAATTGTATATTGAAATTGAGTGTTGTGAAATCAAGTGGAAAAATAGTTTCACCCCTACCAAAAATCCATGCTGTGTTGCATAAGGTTTAAGCCTGGAGTAAGTCCTCTTCTGCAGAGGGTAACTGAATTCTGAGGCTGGCATTGAGTAGCAGAGATGATTCAGCTGTCTGAAGTAAGTGACTAATGGGGAAAGATTTCAGCTTGGAATATACTGTGTCATAAAATAAACATATTTTCAGGTTTATCAGATTTTGAGCAAAAAGCCCAAAGCTGTTGGCATATCTACTTTTAATTTACAGCACAGGATGACAAATGTAATTCCTGACAAACTCACATGCGTTTCAGTTATTTTGGTAGATAAAAGTAGCATCAAGTGTGAACTCAAGATAGAAGAAAAAGAGCAGGCA